>NC_062260.1:15930161-16550215 GCF_916048215.2 Malus sylvestris
CGAGCCGGTCAACTACGTTAAAAATTCAAAATTTCAATAAATGGATGTCAAAACGGACTCAGGGCATTGAAATTAGCCTAGGAGGGTTTCCGAGAAAATTTCGACAACGTTAACAAAAGTCAACTAACAGTTAACTGGAAGGTTAACGGAATATTTCCTCCAATTCTTAAATGGATCCGGGTAGGGTTAACGGTTCATGGGTTTAGGCTGATTCTAGGATCCGGTTTGGGCCTTTTTTTTCTTTTTCTTTTCTTCCGGTTGCCACTGCAACAGCCGGAAAATTGTGGATTTGGCCGGGAAACTTCCACGGCTCCTATTAGCTTTAAAACTCAACCAAACTCAACGCATAATATATGGTTTTAAAGTTGGAAGTACAAGGAAGAGAAATATACCTACATGAGGTCCTGCCATGGCCAGAGTTGGTAGAAAAATGGGTCGAAGTCGTTGGATCCTTCACCGAAAAATTGGGTAAAACTTTCTGAGGTTTTTCCTACCATTAAACCAGTCCAAAATCACATACCACACTTAAATTTGTTACTAAACAATGAAAAAGGAAGAAAGATGGTGTTCCCGAGGCTTACCTCTACTCGAAAAGCAGAGATCTCATCAGAGATCATGGTACCGACGATGATTTGTTTTTGTTTATGCACCGACGGTGAGAAGAGAGAAAACATGCGAGGGAGAGAGAGACATGGCAGTATGGTGGTCTGAGAACTCGTTGCGGTGGTGATCGTGATGATGGACTAGTGTTGCTGCACCTTCCGTGCAATGCACAGAGCTGAGAGAAGAAGAGTTCGCTGGTTTACAAAGAAATGAGGGTTACAGAGTAAAGAAAGAGAGCTGAGAGGGAAAGTGTGGAGTGAGAGATAGAGTGAATTGAGTTAGAGAATGACCCGAGAGATTTGGAAGGCATAGGAGAGGGGAAAAGAGTGGGAAGTGGGCCCCACTGGCTCATAAAACAAGGCCACAAAAGACGAAACAGAAAACTATCATGCAACATGAATTACTGAAATACCCTTTACGTTTGTAGTTCCGTAAAATTTTAACCGTAACTCCGATTTCGATTCTGCTTACACCTATGCGTTCATACCGTCGAGTACAACATAAATACGCTAAAAGAATGTTTTATACATCTCCTCATACGGTGGTAAACAAAAGTTAAAATTCTAGCATCTAGGGACATTTTGGTCACTTCACACATTTAAAATTAATAAAATCATAAAATTAAGGACGGGTTGTTACATGGGCTTAGCCTCACAATGGGCTAAGAATAATGTGGTTCAAATTAGCTTTTGGCGAGAATCGAGCCTAAGACATCTCACTTACAAGTAAAAAGGAATATCACTAGGTCGTAATACTAAGTGGCTACTCAAATGGTATTAGGTATCACATAAGTACAACACGCAAGTAGAAAACTTCAGAAAATATTTACAAAATTAGAAACGAAAATTTTATTTGAACTCATATAATTCACTTTACACTCAACTCTCTTTACACCCTTTTTTTTTTTTATTAAACTATCATATCTCTTTAAACCCAGATTTACTATCTAAAGTACCCTCACACACCTAATTCAATATGTAAGTTTATCTTTATACCCATTTAAAAATAAAAGACAAAAAATTTAACATCTAAACAAAGCGTAGGAAAATTTTCTAAAGAGTCACTAGAGAGAGAGAGAGAATGTGGAATGGCGTAAGAAATTTCGTTGCTCTTTTTCTCCACCAAATCAACTCAAGCGTTGATATGTTCAAAATATTCTTTTAGTTTGCAAAAATTTAGTGTTTTTTAATAGTATAGAGTGTTTGAAGTGAGTTATAAGTTGAATGAATGGAGAATTGTGAGAAAATTGAATTGGGTTGTGGTGTGGGTTTCATTTGCACCTAGTGCTCCGGGCATGTTTATTGTTTGACAAGATTTTTCCAAGTCCGATTACCCAATTTGGTTATCTGATTTCAATTTTCTCCTAGAGTGATGATTGTTTCCTCTTAGGAAGAAAAATTTGAAGGATCAGAAACTTCAAAATTACCATCCATCTGTCAAAAAGAGTTTGTTTTTCTCTATGACAAAATCTTAGGGTTTTAGCCAAATTAGAACCTAGAAGAAAGATTGCATGGGTTGATTATTGGATGTGGATTTATTGATAAATTTTAGTTTTTGTGATAATTTTATCTAGTACTTGATGGTAATTATATAATAAGATTAAAAAGACAATTCACATTTAAAATTAAGCTGAGTGTAAAGTGAGGTCATATGAATTCAAATAAAATTTCCAATTCAGAAAGTATGTGTTGTTAAAGAGACATCTAAGCGATATTACATAAAGACTTTCTAAGTCGAAAAACAAAACTTTAATGCACCAATCACTTCTAATTAACAAGTGCCTCTTAATGTTCCCTAACATCTCCCTTTAATGTTGTATTAACGAAAGATTTTTCAAAGTAGACAGTATTCAAGTGGGTAAATCATGTGTCATAAAACCAGGGGTAAATTACACAAAATTACCTCAACTATGGGTCAAACGACACTATCATACTCATCTTTTTTAAATGACAATGTCATACCTCATCTTACGAATTTGTGACAATGTCAGACCTCCATCAGTTTTTCTGTTAATTTATCTGTTAAGTGCTGACGTGGCTAAAGATGGGGGCCACTCACTAATCCAAATGGATTAAAATATAATTAAATATATTTTTAATAATTAAATATTAAAAAATTAAAAATAAATCATTTTTTATATATAAAATACTTCCCACCCGTCCCTCCCCCCCCCACCACCCTCTCTCTCATCTCTTTCTCTTCTCTTTCCCTGTAACCTGCATTCCTAATATCCCAAAACCCAGAAACCCTTCACACCCGTCCCCCCCCCCAACCTTTCTCCACCAACCACCCTCTCTTTCTCCTCTTGCTTTCTCCCCTCTCTTTTCTCTTTCTTTGGGCAACATGCATCCCCAAAATCCCAAAACCCATTACAAATCTCAAAACCCAAAATCTCATCAACCTCCCAAATCTGGAGAAGGCGGTCATGTTCGACTTCGACCTCACCCTTCCTATCCATATGGTGCAGGGATTAAAGAGAGATGAACTGTCTCTGATTTGGGGCTAGGGATTAGAGAGAGAGGAGTTTCTCTGATTTGGGGCTAGGGATTAAAGAGAGGAGTTTTTCTTATTTGGGGGTGGGCTTGGGTAGGGAGAAGGGGGTGGGGAGAATGGGTGTGTCTGATTTGGGAAAGGGCTCCGGTGGGGAAGACGAACTTTTTTTTTTGTACATAAAGAGGAGCTGCAGGTGAAGCCATCATCGACCTCCTTGGGATCGAAGAGGGTGGGTGGTGGAGGAACGTTGGGGGGTGGGGGATGGGTGGGAAGGGTTTCTGGGTTTTGGGATGTGGGCTTGGGTGGGTAAGACGAACTTTTTTTTTTTTTTTTTTGTACATGAACAGGGACCAGCTCGAGGAGCTGCGAGTGAAGGCACCTCCTTGGGATCGAAGAGGGTGGATGGTGGAGGAAGGTTGAAGGGGTGGTCAGGGACGTGTGGGAAGGGTTTCTGGGTTTTGGGATTTTAGGGATGCAGTTTGCAGGGAGAGAGAAGAGAGAGAGAGAAAGAGAGAGAGAGAGAGAGAGAAAGTGTGGGTGGTGGGTGGTGGGTGGTGGGGGTGTGGGGGGGGACGGGTGGGAAGGATTTTATATATAAAAAAAAATTTAATTTTTTTTAATATTTAATTATATTTTAATCCAGTTGGATTAGTGAGTGGTCCCTGTCTCTAACCACGTCAACACTTAACAAATAAATTAAAATAAAAACTGATAGAGGTCTGACATTGTCACAAATTCATAAGATGAGGTATGACATTTTTACTTTTAAAAGATGAGGTATGAAAGTGTCGTCAGACCAATAGTTGAGGTAATTTTTTGTCATTTACCCTAAAACCATTGGATGCACATAAAAAATATATCTTTTCTTTCACTTATATTGTAATAAGAAATTTTTTTATTGTGTCTAGAATAGTGATATACCACGTGTTATTATACAAGTAAAAAGAAATTTTATTTTTTAAATTATTAGTAGTGACACATGATGTATCATATCGCGTTCTAAAAAAACTCTATATTATAACATGAAAAAGGACTCAAACGTGGATTATTTTGTTTTGAGAGGCACTTGAAACGAGGTTATTTTGTTTTGAGCTTTGACAAGCATACTGTTTTGGCACTTGAAAATATATCAATTTTCAAGTACCAATTGAATATTCGGTAGTTGGAAAATTCTCTTGTTATTAGCAGTTGACAAAGCCAATTCTTTTGGCAATAATATTGGAAACAAGAGAGAGAGAAAGAAAAAAAAAACTTTATTCTATAACAAATTGCAATTTAGTTCATTTTCGACAGAATAAATCTAATTGTTGCCCTATTTATATATTAATTTATGGTTATGGTTCGATACAATACAACGATATATTTACACAAATAAACAGGAGATTTTTTTTTTTTTTTTGTCAAAGGAAGGGGGCAGTTTGGCTAAGCCACACAATAGCAACATAATTTGGTATCAAATTCGTCATTCATAATATTCAAATATAAAATCTCTTACTTACAAAAAAAAAAATGTAACCGTATTGTAGCACTAAGTGACTTTGGTAATTATGGTTGGATATTGGAATCTTTACCTATTCGTCAATTTTAAGAATAGGATAAGACATTTGAACCAAACCACTACAAAGGCCAACTCAATTACGTACAACATATCATCAACAAACACCCTTCTCAAATCAAGGACAGATGTCCTTGTATATGTGTATAAAACTATATTAATCTTCCTACATAAAATTATAAAAAATCTTGTGGAGAAAAAGAGAAAAGAAAGCTGTATGCAGCTGTAGGCACTAAGAAATATGAAATCAAGGGACTGTATACCCTATGACTCATCTATGGGGCCCTGGAGAAGGATTTACCTATCACAGGAACTTATCGAATATTTCTTGTGTCTTTGTCTCACTCCTCCACGTGATAGGTTTTTTGCTCGCCCTTCCTTTTTTTTTTTATTCTTTTTCTTTTTTCCCCTAAAGAATTTTTGAGTTTCATTGAGCCAAGAGAGTTCCAAATCAGTTGCCTAAAATAATGCTCAATTGTACACTTTAGAGGGTCCAGAGCTTCTGTATTCTCTTGTGGAACTATAACCCTCCAAAGCATTTGCTAGCACAAGCAACCAAGCCACTCCCTCCCCTTCCTTCATCAACTAATTCAACCAACTAGGAATTCCAAAAACAAAAACAAAAACAAAAATTAACAATTAACAATTGTAATAGTAAAATAACACCTTAAACAACTCATAAATTGGACCCCTTCTTATTTGGTGCCCCAACTAGCATGGCTTTCCATATTCATTGAATACATTACGCAAACAACAACCAGAACTCTTCCAAATTCCATATGTTCCACTCCCCCATTTCTCCTCCCTCAACCTCTCCAATACATCCTAAATGCCTGCCCTCTATTTCCTAGGAAAAACTCCAAGAACATCAAGACGAAGCGAGGACGATTCTGAAGAATTTAGACTCATGCAGCAGGCTTTCATTTTGCAGAATATTCCTTTGGTGATGTGATTTTGGTTTACCTTCTCAAAACCTAAGCCAACAATATTAACATGTCTCTTCATTTCTTAGGCATATTCTGCCGACACCTCTTTCATTGCACCATGCAAATTGTTTATTGCCTTTGAGTTTGTGGGATTTTTTTTCAGATTCTTTATTTGTTATGAATTGTGGGAGGTTTGTATAATAGGAGCCTTAATGGATGTGGAGCACAGATGGATATATGTGATTGCAATTCAAGAAGAATTTAACAATAAAATCACGAGACTCTCAGGGTTGCATTGATTGATGGAGTTCTTCAACTGGTGCATAATCTGGCTGATGATCTTACTTTCTTTGTCATTTCCATTGCGGTCATGCGCGCAAGCCTCGAATGGCTATGATCCTTTATCCTTGACTAATTTCCTCCGTGATTATGCAAATGCAAATCTAAGTAACCCTCACACCGGCACGCTGAACAACATTTCTCTCCCGGCTAATTTTTCCGGCATGGAAGCTTCATTTGTTAGGATCCTTACTGCAAAGTTTTGGAGTAGAGGTGCAAATTTCAGTTCATTTTATATCCCACCAAGGGTTATACCAATACCTTCTGGCAGAAGGTTAGCTATAGTGTTTGAAAATTTAGGCAATTGGTCTTCACTTTACTACAAAGTGTCAAATTATACATTGGTTGCTCCTGTTGTTGGATTCATGGCTTATGATTCTCCAAATGCAACAGCAATTGGCAACCAGAAGCTCACTTTCACTACCGAGGGTGACCCCATCACAATCCGGTTTCCTCACATTGATGCTGCGGAAGGGGAGAATGTGACACGAAAATGTGTCCAATTTGGTGACGGGGGGAGCTTTGAGATCACTAACATGATTAGTGAAAAAGAGTGCATTACGCGCGGTCTAGGGCATTTCAGTGTTGTTGTTCCATCCCCGTCAGCACCAGCACCAGAACCGTGGCCAGGGTGGAAGAAAAAGAGGCACCGTAAACTGTTTGTGATTGGAATTGTGTTTGGGTTAGCATTTTTGGGGTTGATAATGATAGTTATATTCAAGTTGCAGACGAGGAGGAAACTTAAATCTATGGAGAAGCAATCTGAAAAGGGTGTGGCGTTCGATACATTTTGGGTTGGGAGAAGTAAAATGCCTTCTGCATCCATGACTAGAACTCAACCCTACCTTGAACATGAAGATGTTCCTTGACTCAAATTTTATTTCTGGTTCTTTCCTTTGTGTACGCCTTCTCTTTCCATACAAACTTGTAATGGTGAAGTAAATTTATTTATGAACTTTAGAATGATGACAGAAAAGTATTCTCAAGTTTGTAATGTCGTGCCAATGTTGTTACCGCATCTCTACCTCAGAAGATAATTTAATTTGTCTTGTAACCGGTTGTATATCCTCTTCAATCTCTTATCTCTCAGACTACATGCGAGAGGCGTCGTGGTTTTACTTTGCTGACAAATAGTTTTCAAGTTCTAAACAATTTGGTAAGTACTTTTTAAGTTCAGTAGTAAAAAAAAAAATGCATGCATGTTTACTTGGAGTGTTTTCAGAAGGGACGGCAGCTTGGCTTTTGTGCCTGTAACATTCAACAGATAAAACGTAGAAGACAAATTTAAAAGGTTCCTTTAGAATAAAATGATTGGCAGTTTGCAGCATTTGAAATTGTAAAAGTTATACATTAATGCGTAAGAATATGATTACTCTAACATAATCTACATTAGCCAACAACCGATCCATCAGCATCGAATAATTTTTGTTATTTAAAGAGAAAGTGACCTGGGTTTAGCATATAGTTTTATAGCCTATCTCCATCATGATTAGTGAATCCTGAAATAGAAAAACGAAGATTCCACATAGCGTTTCAAGAATAAGACATCAATTCAACCAACAAAACCCGGCACCTTATAATGTATTACGTGCATCAGAGAATAGGCACATGTTCATTGTTTAGATAGAAGAAACGAAGTGGGTTAGGCTAGTAGGTCATGACATTACATCTATCATCTGACAACCAAGTTCACATTTCCCTTCTCGTTAATTAGAGTAGCTTAAAATTGCTTTTCAAAAAAATTATAGGAAAAACGATAATTTTGGTCTTGTAGTTTGGCCTTGATTTCAATTGAAAGCTTTAACTTTCTTGATTTCGCGATTAGTTTAAGGTTTTAACTCTCAGGTTCTGAAGTCGCCTTAAAACCCAAAATGTAAAACAAACACTTTGGAAAATAAAGTTTTACGTTCTTGTAGAATGAGATTTTGTAGGTAGATAAACCAGAGCTTTCATAATTCAGTCAAATCTTTGAAAGAAAAAGGATTTGCTCAAGCTATAGGGTGGAGGTCCCAGAACTGCTGAAAGCGAAAAAAGGGAGCCATTGAGGATAGCCCATGTGTAGACAAGTATATGTATAAGGATCGATTACAACTAAACCAATATGACAGTGCTTAAAACGATAATCAAAACTATGCATGACCATATTAAATGCAGTATGTGCATGATTAGAGTTTGTGACAGTATAAGAAATATATTTACTTGGAGTGGAAGACAGTGAAGCCATGATCTTGTCTTCTCTTCTCTTGGATTCAGAAATAGTATCTCAATACTCTCAATAGGACTGGTATTCGATATGAGAACAAGTAGTACCCGAGAAGAGAGACCAAAATCGACTTTATATGCTGCAACTGTATCTCCCTATCAGAGATGCAGTTGCTGTCAGTTTGTGTAGGTTACAACTGCCTTTTATTTGAATTGATAACTACCTTTAGTTTTCCCTCTAATATAGAATTAATCCGGTGTAATTCATATAATTGAGTCCTTACATAATACAACCCTTTCACTTGTATATCTGCACTGTGGTTTAAATGACACACATATAAGTCATTCTTACACCATGATGTTAGCTTGTTTGCAGCTTCTGTGGCATGGACTCCATCCCAGCTCACATGGTTGTAAGGGTCACTACAAGCTGTTGCAGACACAGGGCTCCCATTGATCACCTTTGTGTTAAGACCATCGATCTATTCTATGGTAATGATTAGTAAGTTTGTGTTTCGTTGTAACTTTATTAGGAAATGTCCTCTTGTTGGACTGCGTGACAATAAGTTGTCAGATTGATTGTGCACTATATATTAGTTTGATTCGTTTTGAGTTTGTGATCCAGATTCATAGTCTGACAACATAAGTATTTATCTGTCAATATAAGTTTGTCAAAACAAAAAAAGAAACATTTCTCTTAAGATATAAAGCCTAGTTGAATAGAAAACCTTGATTGGGAGCTATACCATGAGATGTGGGATGTCTAAAGAGCTCTAGCAAAACAGAGAAGTGTCTGCATATATGTGGGAAGCATTTGGAAGGAAGCCTCTAGTTTGGCTAAGTGCCGCCTTCAACATGTTATTGTGGTCCACAACTGCATTCCTGTAAGCAATTGAGCATCCAAATGCATCAAGTTCAGAAGGAGGAAGCCCCGCCAGAGATGATGGATAACAACCCACTGGTGCCAGATTTAGCACCAGAAATGCACGCCCTCCTAATCCATATAGTTCCCATAGATTTTGAAAACAAATATAAGCAATGTGCAAATGTCATAGTTCTTTAATATTATAACGGTAACTGTATGTTTTATTCTCCAACAAATATTTGTGTTGCAACATTGTGACCTAGATCACAAATTTTGACAAAAATTCTAATTAACAATCTAGTAAAAAGAAAAGTCTTTATACTGCCAAACAGTTCAGCAAGAGAACATTTTCATATAACCGTAAACATTATTTTTGCTTCTCAAATGTCGCATGCAATAATGATTGAGGAACGCTTTGCCTCTCCTCTAAGGAGAAAAAACTATGCACCCATTGCATGAAACGACATGCCTCACTTTTTTATAACATGCGAGTAGCACGTGACCATGAATGTGAGATACTCGTTTTATGCAACCAGTAAAGGAAAGCTTTTCTCCCGTTGATGATCAAGCCCAAAGCTCATTTACCCAACATAAATTATAGAATCAAGTACTGGCTCACCTTGATGGTACAAGCAATTTGTAAGACCACTTGAGGAAGATATTGCTTCACTCCACCCACACCAATGGCTCCCAAATTGGAGGTGAAATAGTTTTGGCCAATGTATAAGGTGTAGTGATTTCCCAATAACATCCCGGGAAGGAAGTCTTGTCAGTTCTAAGCAACAACAATCGAAGTAATCAGAACCAACAACAAACGAATAATCAGAACCAACAAAAACCGGCATACGAACGTAAATTAAGACAAATTGGTCAAGACATTGTACTCATGTGTATATGCTCACCTTGTTGATCCGAGGAGTGGTGAAACTCTTCAACTTGGATTCCAGTAACAAGTGAGGAAGCGTTTGGCAAAAGCACAGTGTATGCCAATGTTGCATAGTTTGCCCCATGCTTGTAGTCAGGTCCAATTGATTTCAAATATGGGCTTATACATGGCAACCCTAGAGCTTCGGCTGCCAAAGTTCAATGCCAAAAAGCATAAAATCAGATCTCATATCTGCCGTTTAGTAATTTTGTGTTCGACACTAATACACATCTTCGGATTATCATCGATATCACGTGGCGTCATTTTCTTAGCAACAAACACATTGTGGCTCGACATATCTAATAAATACTGCTCTAAAAGTTCTGCACAATGTACAATCTAAGGTTTAGCTTAGCGTGGAGACATGTATACATGAGTTAGGTCAGTTGGTCAGAGTAGTGTGTCCACATGTATGCTTCCAATTCAAATCTTCTTTGCATAAATTAGAGTAGTTTTGATTATCGGTTGTATAAAAAAGATAGGTCTAACTTCACCTATGATGATTTTAGATATTTTCCATTACATGCCTTAACATCAACATCATTCTTTGATATAATTAGTGATACAAAGGAAAATTGAGCAAGAAAATGACTTGTGATTAGTCCAAACTTTGTCCAGTTTTGGAGGTGTAATTGACCTGTCAAATGGAGGGCCTCCCGTATGTTACAGGATTAGGAAAATATCAAGCCAAATGACAAAATTGCTGAACAAATACAAGCAATAAACATGCATGAAATCTGACCTCCTATTCCTAATAACCAAAGTCTCTGTTTGGCTGGAAAAGTAGTGGGAAAACACAAGAAAAATGGAACCAAACAGAAGATTGAGTAAGTTACCTAGAAAATCAACAATGAGCCTCCCATCCGTAGCCCGACCAACAGGTCTCTTGAAATAGGTCATGACATAAAGTCCAGATTGCGCCGGAAACGTTGCCCAAGACCCATCTACATCCAAGTTCGAGTCCCCGAAATTGAAAATCGCCTCAAATTCACATTTAGAATGACCTAAACAACTCAAAGTTGCCACCATTAGCAAAGGCGAGGCACATAATTACAGAAAGTTCACACGCATGAAACTTCACCATCACCT
Source organism: Malus sylvestris (assembly GCF_916048215.2). Lineage (NCBI taxonomy): Eukaryota > Viridiplantae > Streptophyta > Magnoliopsida > Rosales > Rosaceae > Malus > Malus sylvestris. Next base: position 15,941,159 of record NC_062260.1, read on the forward strand.
TGTTTCGGCCATGCTGTGAATTGTCCCACCCGCACATAGTTAGGTTGTTGCCCACAATTGACATATATGTTGATTGACAATTATTTTCCAAGCTCGAATCTCATTTTTCCGTTAAAATAAAACATATTATGTCCATTCGGTCATATAATTTGTTGCATAATTCTTCTACGTATGTTTCCAAATCTCAAATACTGACTTATTTGATTGAGAATTCCTTTGATGACTGTTGTCTTCATGTCATTTATTTTTGTTTAGCTTTGAAGTCTAATCACTTTTTAGAGACAAGGAATGGTAACCCGCCAATCTCATTCAAGTGTTTAAAGTAATTCGTTAAAATGTTTAATCTTGATTATTTTGATGCAAACGTGTAAAATATGAAACGAGGAAATAAGCATTATAAAACGTTGTATGTGCTGAAGCTTTATAACACGTTGTATGTGCTTAAGTTTTATAAAACGTTGTATGTGCCTAAACTTTATAAAACCTTGTACGTGCTTAAGTTTTGTAAATAGGTAGTTTTTTTTTTTTTTTTTTTTTTTTGAGTTTTAAGGAAACACTTTTAGTGCTGTTTACTTTTAACGAAAATGACATTTTTACTCTAAACCTTGTACGTGCTCAAAGTTTACAAGTCATTTTCATTTTTTTTTTGTTTTAGTGCCAAAGGTAAATTCTATTACGAGCAGAGGCTCAATTACAAGATAAGCACAATACAAATAGAAACCTTGAAGCAAAACAAAGCCTAAACCAGATTTTGAAGCGCAAAGTAGAAGGAAACAAAACAAAATGAGGGAACTACTAACGACGCTAGCCGCAATTAAGGCCGGCGACTGTAGAGAAACTACCGGAATGGAGGTCACTCACACTGCGATGAGAAAAACTCTCACCAAAACGGAAGAGAAGAACAATTAATAAGTAGTTTAGATAATAATTAATAAGTAGTTTAGATAATAATTTAAGAAACGCTTATTAGCACTTCAAAAATCTCATTTGTTATTCCAAACTTTCCTTAAAAAAAATACACTGATAAGGAGTGTAGAATGAAATTTTTTAAATACTAATAACAATTTTCTATTTTAAATATAGCGAAATGCGAATAAATATGTACAATATGGAGACTCAAGATCACTTCACACCCATGGTGTAAAAGGAATTATTGGGCCAAATTGGGTGATTTTGGCTTTCGTAATTTTCACCCTGCTGGCCTTGCATTGTTTCGTTATTGTGATTGGGCCCTTGACCTCAGCGAAAGAATAAAACATTAGAAATAAAATAAAGAAATTAGATCGGATCTGAAACCCTTATCTTATGGTCCACGTCAGTTGGGGCCCACCAACGTGCCTTTGCTAGCCATGTGTCTTAAGAACACGTCACCTTGTCGGTAAGGATGCTTTTTATTGCCTGCACTGATTCACCACGCCATTAAAATTTGGGAGCATTTTTGCTCATGATTATTTAGTATGTTGTATACTTATCATCTTATTTATTACAGTTAGATAAGTTTGAATTTCAAGATTTGTGTACTGAATAAGCACGAATATCAAAATTTAAAATCATCTAACGATAATAAATAAGGTAATGAGCATACAACATATTAAATAATGGTAAACAAAATGCACTCTTAACATTTTAATAAAAAGGATACCACATCAGACCCCTCCAATCACGTGTCCTTTTCCTAGTCCACCGCAATAATCGCATCGCCGTTCATCCAGCCAACTGATCAACGGCCAACCCTTTGCATGACGTTTCCATTCCGACTCTTTCGTCACACCATCTAGGGGTAATTTCAGTGTACCGAAAATACGATCCAAGGCAACATATATTATAATAAAAAGTGTTGAATACTTGTACTTAGATTATGAACCAGGATTCTCTCCTCAGCATTCCCTAGGGATCCTACGGATCCCGCAATTATGTCTGTTTATCGTGTATCGTATGGTTAGAAATCATTTAAAATTTAAATTTTAAAATTCAAATATGAATAATACCTAACGAAAACTGACCGCACAATATAAAATGAACGGACAAGATTGCAGGATCCCTAAGAAAATGCTCAGGGGAGAATCCTGATTCTTAGATTATAACACTTTAAGCATGAAGTCGTATTCTCAACATACTAAAACATTTCTCACCCACTTGGTATTACAACTTAAGTAGCCTTTCGGGAGAGATTTCATTTTGCAGTCGAAATAAACAAAACCTGTTGGCACTTAACTCACAAATATTTAAAGCTCGTTTGATAAAAAATTTATTTTTCCGTTTTTCTTTTGTGGTTAGATTGAAGGAAAATTTGTGAAGCAACTAAGGTGTAGATAAAAAGTATCCGAAAATCATAATTAGAACCGTTTATTCTTTTTATCGTTATTTAAAGATCTTATATGCCAAAAATATTATTCAATTTGAGGATAACGTAAATAAACAACGAAGATATTACTCGTGACCAAAACCATTGATCATGTATAGATGATTAAACAATCTCTAAATTGAATATTTTTTTGCAGATAATCTCCATAAGCACTAGTGCTCTAATACTAATTACTAATAGTCATTCGTGGACTAATCATGTTCGCCTTTTAGGTTGTTGTCCCTTAATTACTAATAGTCATTCGTGGACTAATTACTAATAGATATTCAAACAACAAAGATTCATTAAAAGTGATTAGGAGTAGTAATAAGTCCTTCCCTGAGAGAACATCAGCATTATTTTTCCCTATAGCATTCAAGGTTCAATAAATTAATAGAAGGAGGTTAGTCGACATAATCGATGGTTAGACTGCGAAACGAAAAACTCTAGGTGTGACAACAACTACATAATGAAGAATGTAAAAGTGGTATCATATGGAATAGACAAACAACTAAAAATTTGAGTTTTTCCCTTTAAACGAACATTTTCTTACTTTTAACCCGTCTTATTTCTTTTTCTAGAGTTAACTTAATAATTAGTATCAATCTGTTACTTAATATTATAGTTTAATATTATTTATTTTCATTTATAAGTAAAAAAAATAAATTTGAAAATTGTTAAAGGCGAATTTGAACCACATTGTTAAGCTAACATACTCGACCACCCTTAATGTAAATAATATAATCTATTCGAAAATGCCAAAACAAAAAAAAACACACTAGAATTCAACTAAGCAAATTTTCATTTATAGCTTAGGTACTCATATTCTACAAACCTTTCGTCCTGTGGAACCCTAAAATTAATTGATAATTAGGCAAGCCTTGATTTCTTGTCATTTTTTTCCTTTTGTGGCCCAATTCCATCCAAATATAAATTGTGAGGATTTTAGGAATCTTCACATCTTAACTGTTTATCGTATATCATGCGGTTAAAAATTATTTTAAATTTTTTATTTATAATTAAATATAAATAACGAAAATTAATTATATGATATGAATAAATAACTAGAATATGAAGATTTCTAAGATCCACAAAAAAAATCCGAAAACCATCCTCATCTTAAAAATGTGTAGGTAGGGATGTAGCACCCGCGTGGATGTAAGTGGTGACACGTGGGCCATGTCAAGATCTCTAGGAAGTATCGACGACTATGATATAGAGCTGACTACGCAATTGATGCTCGCCTGGACCCCACATTCAACCGAGTCAATATAAGTGGAACACGTCATCCGGCGGGACCACAAACACCGACATGTGCGGTAGCTGGTAGGGCCCAGCCAGAACTACAAGTTGAGATCGATGCGTAACCATTTGTTTATTCTATTTTTGGGCAAAGGCGGGAAAGGCCTCGTTGGCAGTTTGACGGTTCCGTTCTATCTCCTTCGGTGCGCTGGCTGGCGCCTGTGCGTCCGATTAGATCAATGTAGACCGTCTATTGTGGTTGAGTCAGAGTGGGGCCCACGCGAGATTTAAGCGAAGATATGAGTTTCGTTTTCTAATGTATCTGGGATGGCGACTGAGGCGGGGGCGTACACGTGGCGTGATGTTGAGGTAGGGGGTGAGGTGTGTGCGTAAAGTGTTGAAGATGGAGATGTGGTGGAAGGCGGGCGGAGTGCGGTGGCGACTGGGTAAGATTCGCGTCAAAATGGCAGGATGCGTCAGACAAGGAGTGGACTCTACGTCGGAGGCAGATTGTCAACCTTTCTGTTTGGATGTCATTCCCATCTCATTCCTTTTTATTTGTACGGTCATGGTTAAGTCATGTTAACATTTTATATTCTTATTATTTTTTGTCTTATTATCTTTATAAAAAAATTAATATAAAATATTGACATAACTAAACCGTCATCGCACAAAATAAGAGTAGATAAAAATGACATCTAAAGGGCAGACAATCTACCTCCCTCCGCGTCCGACTCAGTGAATGATGAGAGGTTATTGCTTCCACCTCGGATTACCTGAATTGCCCTTCGCTTCCTTTTTGTTTTGCCATCTAGACCCTGGGACATCCTTGGGTGCCTTGTCTTATCATTTACGCATGTATCACAAAAATCTGATAAGTTTGTATTTTAGTCGCACTTGATCTAATATTGTTTTTACCCGTTGCGAAAAATACTATAGTTAGCTTGTTGTACTAAGGTTTTTATGCAACGTATGAGTAACTAGAAATAATATTCAAGCGTGATTAATATCTACAACATTTCAACTTAATAGAAACTCATTTAACCATTGATCATCGTAAATTTTTTATTTTGATTAGGGGAAAGATCGAATTTGAACTTGAGATTCTTCCAACATTTGATAGAGAAAATACAACTAGGAGCAGCTAATTGGTCATTATGTTGGGTTTAAGGTTGCCTTTATTTGAAAGGTATTTTCACACTTTCACTTCAAAGTTCTTGCCCTAACTTGTTTGTTACAATGCATATATTGTGCCACGTCATGAATTACAGCCTCATTAACGAGTAAACTAATATTTACACTTGATTAATCAAATTTTGAAGTACAGGTACATGCATGTCCAAATGAGCAAACCAAGGTACTAAACATATAATTTACCCTAAAATTAAATACGTAACACACTTTAAAGTCTATTAAAATTGCTTGTAAAAGAGATTAAAATAATTTTTGATAACTAAAACTGCTTCAGAGGATGTTTGACATATATACATAAATAAACTTTCCACGTCCAATAAAACACTTAATAACCTCGTTCAAGAAACACTTCAACATTTTAATAAAAAATTTAAGAGAATTCTAACGAAAAGCTCATGGTACTGTTTACTTTAACGAAAAATCACATTTTTACACTAAAAAATCAATCTTGATATTATTCAGTTTACTCTTTATTTTGTCATTTTCATTAAAACTTAAAATTTTCAAACCATTTTCATTAGTTTTCCTAAAATTTAAACGTATATCTGACAAAAAGCATATGAGCAAGTGTTTCCTGCCTAGCAAATAGCAATTCCAAATCATCGATTACAATAGTGTTTCGTCAATTAGCTTTTGCATCTCAAAGTAGGTGAAAGTTAAACACGTGAACAACTAACTATCACAAAGTGATTTAGTTGCTAAAGACGAATTTCATGTCTATATTTCACATGATATGTCTTAGTTTCAATTTCTGGTGATTGTGAATCACACCAAGTGGTTAAGGAGAGGTCAAAATGCCACAATAAGTCTGCTTGACTCTGGAATAATGGACTATCGTGACGAAAACATCAACTGATCTGTTTTTTCAAAGAAAAATATACGTGAACATCTTCTTCAAAATCGTTAATAAGACGAATAGAATGACCAATAAAACCATGGATTTTTGGTGTTTAAATAAAGAATATTATTTGGCTAATCAAAGATGAATAGTAACTCATACTCAAAACACTTAGTATTTGAATCACTTAGCTTTATGCTTATAATCAAAACCGTTCATATTATCAATCACATTGTAAATATCATCTCTGCAAAAAAAAAATGAATTAAAACGAAAGTCGTTTAGTCAATCTATTATAATAAATACATAGATGATTTGTAATGTTGTCATCAATTTCGTTCATTTGTTTTTGTACAATTCGATGACTAAACAACCTTATTTTTAATTAATTTTTTGCATAGATGATCTTGATAGCGTGATATAAACGATTCTGATTATAAACACAAAATTCTATAAATTAGCAATGAACAATTTTAATATGAATTTTTATTCATCCTTTAATTAGTCCAGTATTATTCTTATATAAATTATAATAGAGGATCAATGTTATCCAATAAGAAGCAATTGCATATAGGGAATTGTGCAAAAAAAATTATTAAATTATGAAAAGCTTTCTAGACCAAAAGAAAATAATCAAAAGCTAATGTGTGCAAGTGCAACAAATGGTATGTGTGCAAAAGCTAAATGGTATGTGGCACACAGCTCGGATCTTGACGTCATGGCTTTTGAAAAACATGTTGCGCCCCGGGTTAAATATCTGCCAAACCAAATTTTTAAAAGGAAAAATTAGATCTTTAGACTTTACTTTATTGACACACATAATCTTAATCTAATTATCTCACAATCTTGTTCACGCGTGGCTCAAAGATGAAAGACCCCCCATTTACGCCGTCCGTTACTGGCTAACTGGCTTGTCGTGGATTCCAAAGGACATTTTAAACAAACATTTTTTAAAAATAAAAAAATTTGTCTACAGGCCCTTTAAATTTTAAAATAGGAGTTATTAGTGCGAAACTCTCTATATTGAACTTCAACGATCCGAACCATTTATTTTGTAATTTTCAATTTATTGAATATTCTTGCAAAAATTCAATTCAATCTGAAACTATTTGCCTATTTAAGAGTAAAATGTAGTAATGGTCCCTCAACTTTAATCAAATAGAAGCAATGACCCCTCGACTAAAAATTCATTACCATTGATCTGTCAACTCATCAAAACGTATAACTATGGTCATTTTCGTCAACTCCATCAAAATGAGTTATGTTGAAAAAATCATTGCTACAATTGGATTAAAATTAAGGGACCAGTGCTCAAATTAGGTTAAAGTTGAGAGACCATTCTCTAGTTGGATTAAAGTTGAGAGACTATTGATACAATTTTTCTTATTTGATTTTCCATATTTGCCCATTGATTTAGCCTCACGTACATGACATATGACTCATTTTGACGGAAGTTCTAACAAAGTTGGCGAAAATGACCATAACTGCACATTTTAATGAATTGAATGACCAATGGTAATGAATTTTTAGTTGAGAGATCATTGCTCTAAGTTGGTTAAAGTTGATGGACCATTACTATAATTTAATTGTCACGATGAAATTTCAATATTTCTCATAACAAAATGTTCGTCAATTTATTTGAACTCAAATAGATGATTCACATATTTCTGATTTGGAGAATATTTTGCAATGATGATCTATGATATGCAACTTTAAAAATAGATGATTTGAATTGTTGAAGTTCGAAGTGGCGTGGAGCCCACAACGAATCCCCATTTTTAAAATAAAAAAATGGAGGCTCCCCATCTTAAGATCATATCCAATGGAGATATCAAAAGATAAATGTCAAATATTAGTTTGTGGCTAATGTGACAATGTGCAAATTTTCTCTTCCTCCAACTCATATGTTTTTTTTGTTATAAATGATATTTGTATGATCAAATTTTAAAAAGAAATTAATTCAAATAAAATTTTAAGATTTATAATTGGTACATTAATGAGGTCTACACAATAAAATAATTAAAAAATTATTTGACATCACTTTTTTTTATATGTCAAATTTGACATTTGAAAATTCATACATTCAGTTGTAGTTTATTCTTACATTCAAATTTGATTACATGATATTTCACTTAAGATTTGACATCTCATTTGGAGATGGTCTAAAGGTTCTAAAACCCAGAAGGGGCGTTGAGGGAAAGCGAAATGTGCAGTCCCACATGATCCTAAATTTGAAGGAGCCCCTAAATTTTTGTCATCTAACATCATGTAATAATATTCTATATTTAAAAAAGTTGTTTTTGTTAGCACTTTAAACTGCAATGTGCACTCCTTATAAAAGTTTTTTTTTTTTTTTCTAAATATAAAAACTTGGAGTACAATGAGATATTTTGAATGTCAATAATAACATCCTGAAAAACAACATTTTCTTAATTTTATAACATAACAATGTCATATATTCAAGTGAACTTTAAAGTTAGAGGTCTGATGTTTTTTTTCTTCATGTTTGGCTGTTTAAGATAAAATTGCTTTTGATTATTTAGTGAAGGTTATGTTTGTAGCTCTTTTTACTTATCATTGAGGACATTTGTAAACATGCAATCAGTGAATGTTAAATTGTTTTAATTTTTTTTTAAACAAACGATATTATCTATGCAAAGAGAGTGGGAGAGTAGGCTAAGCCTCACTATCGACTAACAATAATGTGGTTCAAATTCATCTTTAACAAGAACCTCTCACTTACAAGTGAAGAGGAATACTACTAGACTGTAGTACTAACTGATTTTGTTTTGATTTAAATGAATGTTTTTTAGTATCAATACATTGTCATACTTTTTTAAAACTTAAAACTATATTAAAGAGGATCCTTTTTACAAATTTCACACAAACCTTGAAGTCTCGGAGATGACTCCGCTAAAACCATGTAATATACAAGTTTGAGTTAATTTCAAACTACATCCTTCAATTTTGCAGTGAGAAGATTAAAGCATTTTTCACAGAATTTAATATATTTTTAATAAATCCTAAACTTTTATATTAAGAAAATATATCATTTGACATTAAATTCACAATCGATAGAAAACCAAACCTAAGAAATCTCAAATTATTAAGAGAACTCTAATAAAAAAATTTCGATATTGCTTATTTTAACAAAAAAATTATATTTTTACACTAAAAAATCAATATTGGTACTATTTACTTCATCATTTATTTTTTCCTTATTATTAATAACTTATAGTTTTTAAACTCTTTTAATTAGTTTTCTTACTTATTAATTGATTTATTTGTAATTCGGGTAATTAATTAATGAAGTGGAGAAGGACCACGTCAGCCACAAGACGGGTGGACCCGGAACCCGGGACGCGTAGATCAATGGCCCCTAAACACGTGTACGGACAAGGTGACGCTGGAATAAATAAAAAGAAAGCATTTTTGCTCATCATCATTTAGTATGAGGAAAACTAATGAAAAATACTTGAAAACTTTAAGTTTTAATGATAACGAAAAAATAAAGGGTAAAGTGAATAGTACCAGAATTGATTTTTAGTGTAAAAATGTGGTTTTTCGTTAAAGTGAACAGTACTGGATGCTTTTCGTTAAAGTTCCATTTAGTATGATGTAATATGTATGTTCACTATTCTATTTATCATCGTTAAATGATTTTGAATTTCAAAATTCGTGTAGTGGAAAAACACAAATCTCAAAATTTAAACTCATTTAATAATTATAAATAAGATGGTAAGCATACACATTACACCACAATAAATGGTGGAAAGAAAAAATGTACAAATAAAAAGGATGGCCTGCGCGAATATCGACGGGCCAGCTCAACAACCTCCACACCACGTCGTATATACGGTGTACCGTCTACGATCTCCTTCGCATACGACACGTGTTTCGTGACGTGGCTGTTGCCTTGGCGCTCTTCTTCTTCCTCCTCCTCCCCCTCTTGTTCTTCTCCTGCATAACTACATATCTCTCTCTCTCTGTCTCTCTAAATTGTATTCCTTTGCAAATATAAAACAAGTTCTTTATCTCGAAATTTTTAGAGAGAAATAAAATGCAGGGGATGTGAAGCCCGGGCCGCCATTGAAGACAGTTGAAGCTTTGACGAATTTTGAAGCAAATTCTGCAGTTTTTTTGTTCTTTTAAGCTTTGGTTTCGGAGGTCGGGAGGTGAAGATTCGGATTGAGAGTTTAAGGTACGTTGAATTTTGAGTTCCGGTTGATGTTTTTCGTTTGTATTGTGGCTCAGCCTCTGTTTGGTTGCTGAGAAAAGGGATAAAGTAAGGGGAAAGAGCTTAATCTCGTTGTTACTTGAACGGAATTACGGTGAGACAATGTTTAGGAAGATGAAGGAATTCAAAGTATGAGTCTTTTAAATTATTTTCCGGCAGCTTGAGATTTTCCTAGCAACCAAACAGAGGATTAGAGTGGAATGAGTTTTGATTGATCTGGAAGAATTCTGTTTGTTTATGCTGGAATTTTATGATTTTGATTTTGAAATTTTCTCGGTTCACTATTTTCTGTCCAACTGTACAAAAATAGAGAAGAAATTAGGATTCCAAAGTATAATAATTCGTGTTAGATTAGAACTAATCAAATCATCTGATACAAATACAAAATCATAAGACGATTTCCAAGAAAAATGTTTTTGCGTGTGAAGGGCGTATCTGTCATTTAATTACAGGGTTAAGCTGGTGATGGATTTGGTGATGCAATTATCCTCCTATGAAGTGATTTGGTGGAAATACCATTTTGCCCCAGATTTTATTTAAATTTAAATTTCCTAATTTTGTATGTTCTGATTAACTTGATCCCCGTTTTGCTTTGGTGAAAGAGATTTGTGAGAATATTGTAATTAATTTATCAAAAGAGAAAACAGGCATGGATGTATTTGTATTCTTGCTAATTTTTTAATTAGTTGATGAACACTCACATAAGCAAGCAGCTAATTGCTACTACAAAATTTGGTAAATATTTTAAGTCTCAATTGTTGTTCTAGTGTGATGTAATCAGCACTGTCCTCAATCAATCTTTTGGGTTTACCGGAGATTCCGATTCCTCTGGTTTCGATCGGTGTGTTTTCGATTTGGCAGATAGGATAGGAACAGTTTCATATGTGCATTAATCTAACCTGTATACTTAGCCTCTGTTGACCAAGCAATCTGAAGCAACGTGGTATTGTTGTTGTTGCTTTAGCGTTAATTGAGTTTGTTTATCGAGCTGAATCGATTCATCGTTTTAATGTTTTCCGAAGAGCATATCAGTTTTGGCTTGTGTTAAGAATTCCCAAGAGAAAGTTGACTAAAGTTGTGTTGATATTGGTTCCCCATCTTTTGTGCTTTTGTTTATAAGTTTAGCATTTTTTTATCGGGTACAGTTGTTCATGGCAACTATTTATGCAATGTGCAGTCTGGACAGATCAAAGGAGTGATGCTCTAATCAGGGAAGTTCGCAATACTTCTTCACATTATCTTTGAATAAGCCATAGTGTTTATCCATGGGAAACGATGATGATGCAAAGTCTGTTAAATCTGAAAAATCATATTCGCCTCTGCCGGCAGTAAGCTGAGATACATTGTTTTCGTGTTAATCTTAATTGTTTACTGTTGGAGCTTGTATCTAAGTATTTCCCAATCATTTTACGTTGACAGGATCAGGCGAATCCTAACAATCAGACCAATCTGCATGTCTATCCTGATTGGGCAGCCATGCAGGTTACAACTTTGTTTTGCAGTTTTGCTCCAACAACTTTTTGGGATTTATATTGTTCCATTTCATGTAAAACTGATTCGTGCTAATGTTTTATACCTTCAGGCTTATTATGGTCCGAGAGTTGCTCTCCCTCCATATTACAACTCAGCTATGGCTTCTGGCCACCCTCCTCATCCCTATATGTGGCCCCCACCACAGGTACTTTCTTTTGCTTCAAGGTGGTTCATTCAATTTAAATTCACAATTGCATACGCATGCTGGAATAACTTCGGTATACTGCTTGAGAAGTTGCTGACTTGTTAATTCTTTCAGCATATGATGCCACCCTATGGGGCGCCTTATGCAGTATACTCGCATGGAGGTGTTTATGCACATCCGGCAGTTCCTCTTGTAAGTGTAAATTCTCATCATTTTTAGTGAAGATCTACATTTCATCAGAGTTTCTGTTTGATTTTCAGTTTGGAGTGATTTATTGATTTTTAAAGTTCCCCAACGTTATTGCTACACCTTTTGAAAGCGGAGAGTTGATTGTATTTGCCCCACTTCATTACTATTGTTATGTACATGTATTTGTACTAGTACTTGCTGGATATTCCAATTGCCACTGATTTCCCCATGCTTCCCCAATGGAAATTAATAAGTATTCCTATTTCTTTATGTAGATATAGTGCTCAAATCAATAATTCATGACTCCTTCCACCCTTTTCGTTCTAAAGAAGTTGTGCAATCCAGTGTCTTCCCCCTCCCTCCCCTTTTATCCTGTGTGATGTAACTGTAATATTTACAAGACTGGAAGTTTCTTACTTATTAATGAATTGTTTTTCTTGATATAGGCATCCCATGGTCAAGGGGGTCCATCCTTACCTGCTGTAAGTGAAGTTTTCATCTACACTATCTCCATGGTTAAGGGGTTTAATCTTTATGTTTGAATGTAACTCTATTGTGGTGCAATAATGCAGGCTGTGACTCCTTTGAATATGGAAACACCAACAAAGTCATCTGGTAATACAGACTGTGGGTTAATGAAAAAGTTGAAAGGATTTGATGGGCTTGCAATGTCAATAGGCAGTGGTAATGTTATGAATGCCGAAGGTGGAGCTGAGCGTAGTCTCTCCCAGAGGTTTGTAAACCAGATTATCTTCGTTCTTCCTTTCGTTCTTCAACCTTTTAGATACACTCCGCCTAGTGCACTAATCTGGTCCACTCTCTGGTGGACTGGAATTTCCCCTTTGCTCACTTGTATCTGGAAAATTTGTCCACTAGGCTCTCGGTTCTTCGTATAAATATATTATTTATGGACTAATTTGGTGTATTTGTTACCATGTTAACAGTTCTGGGACTGAAGGTTCTAGCAATGGAAGTGATGGGAATACTGCTGCGGTAAGGACTTCTTCCTTTGCTTGTGGCATGTTTCTGCAATACCTTCCTTTTTTTTCACTTGATTTGAATCTTCTATGTATATTGATGGTTAATAGCAAAGTTAAATTGCCCAATATGTCCAGGCAAATCAAACCAGAAGAAAAAGAAGTCGTGAGGGAACACCAGCCACTGGTATGAATGTTCTTGATCCATTGTTACATCTTGAAGAACAATAGAGTAGGCCTGCAATCAGTATTTTTTAGTAAATCGCTCTTATTTCGTAAAGCTTAAAGTCTTAAGATGTGAGCCATTTGTTGTTTTACATCCAAACACATCCACTCGCATGCGAACATCTCTCCACCACTTAATTGAGACTTTGATAGGTTATAGTTTTGGAGGTTTAAAATCAGGATCCTCCGCTTTGATGCAGTGATGGATTCACTGGTTTTTTACAGTACACAAAATCTTAAGTTCGATACAACCTGTTTTTGACACGTATTTGTGCTCAATATTTGTTCCAACAGCTGGAGAAGGGAAGACTGACATGCAGCCTGGACCAGCTGAGGAGGCAAGTGCAGCTACTGATAAAGTGTTGGGTGTAACTCTTGCTGCTGTTAGTATCCCGGGAAAATTGGTTGGACCAGCTGTTTCTCCTGGCATGACCACAGCGTTGGAACTCAAGAACTCGCCTATCTTGAACTCGAAGACAAGTCCTACCAGTGTTCCGCAATCCTGTGCAGTTTTGCCTCCGGAAACCTGGATACATGTATGGTTTGCTTATATCGCTTTGTAGTTGTTAGATATGCTTTTGTTTCTCATACTTAATCCAAATTATGCACCACCAAATGTAGCTTATGGTGGCTTGAATATGATTCACAGAATGACCGGGAGATAAAACGGGAAAGGAGGAAGCAATCTAATCGGGAATCTGCTAGAAGATCCAGGTTGAGGAAGCAGGTATGAAAGTTGTGAAAGATCCATGTTCCAATATTCTTTTTGTAGTGAGTGTTCTTATTAATGAAGATGTGATGCTAATGCTTATTCCATCTAGGCTGAGACTGAAGAACTTGCACGAAAGGTCGAGGCCTTATCTGCAGATAATGTGGCACTGAAATCTGAAATAAACCGGTTAACCGAGAATTCTGCTACACTGAGGCTAGAAAACACTACATTACTGGTACATCCACATGCTATTTCAGAATCATTTCTTTACTCGGAAACTGACGAAAATTTATGCGGCTGTTCTTGTGTTAACATACATTTTTTTCTCAACATACTAGGATAAACTCAAAAACGCACGCGTAGGAAGAATGGAAGACATCATCATGAACATTGATGACAAGAGGGTCCAACCTTTCAGTACCGAGAACCTACTGTCAAGAGTTAACAACGCAGGTTCTATTGCGAGGGATGCTGAGAAAGACAGTGACACTTACGAGAAAAACAATGGGACGAAGCTGCACCAACTCCTGGATGCGAGTCCAAGGGCCGATGCAGTCGTTGCTGGCTGATCATCGACCGGTAATTGGCACAGGTTATTTAGTTACGTAGTTTTGGCATATTACAAGCCCAAAATTACTGCTAACAAGAAGCAGGAGAAAGCGACAGCTGAGCCGGATCGGAATCGCGGTGAAAGCTGAGGCTCTAATTTTTACTGTATGGTTAGTTATCTCATGGAAGAAGTAATGGCTTCTTTGTATTTGAATTTAATGTTATGAGTTGAAAGACTAGAATTCAGATGTGCTGGAATGGCCACTGAAAGGTGATGTACATTGAAGGGTGTAGAGATTTAGTATAGAACCGCCTTCCTTAATTGTATGCGTGTGGGTGTGATGTAAACTTAATTAACAGTAATGTGATGACACTGCAATGTCGATGTATGGTTTTATTTGTAACTCATTTGTCTAAATATTCGGCTCCATCTCTCCCATCACGGGTGAGTTACCCGTGATAGGTACGAACGCCTGTACAACCAGTTGTGGGCAAGAAAAATAAGAAAGGTTATATCACCTTCCAATTCGAATTAGCAAAAGCAATGTCTCTTTGCATAATATGGATTCCAAACATTCATGATCTGGATGTGAATGAGTTGAATTACTTCTCTCTCAACAAGTTCGTCATGCTCATTTCTAGCAACCAAGGTGAGATTCAACTAGTTTTTTCGTGGATTATGATGTTGGCATGAAAATTACTTTTTTTGGGGGTTGAATAATATGAAAACTTTATAAGTACAAAATGGTGTTGCGGTTACTTTATAATTTCTTTCTTATAAAATAACATTATAATTTTTTTCTTATAAAATACGTCTCAAATAGATAACAATGTTACAATCACACTGAAATCTATCCTTTATAAAGCACATGTCTAATGATACACGTATTGTCCGCCGGCTTTTGTTCGACGTCGATGTTCACCTCCACGTGAATCCGTGGCCCCTATCAGCATCTCTCTCAAGCTCAGGTTTAAAAGCGGTTTGATTATATCAATAGTCCCTGAAGAACGGTTTACTCAGGCCCCGTTTGGGATTGAGGTGATTTTAAAAAAAGCCACTGTGAAAAAAAGCTGAGGGTCATTTTGTGTTTGGTAAATTGAAAAAAAATGGCTTATTTTGGAAGCTGCTGTGAGAATAAGCTGAAAATCAAAGGAAAAGCTGAAGCTGCTATTTGCTGCTTTGAAAAAAAGCCAGTTTTTTCAAAGCACACGGAGCTACAGTGCTCTTTTAATGAAAAGACACACTATCATCCTGCTTTTTTTCTTTCCAAAAGCACTTTCACAAAAAAGTTTACCAAACACTCTACTGGCTTTATTTCACAGCCACTTATTCTCACAGCACAACCGCTTATTCTCACAGCAGCTTTTTTTTCAAAGCACAGCAATACCAAATCAGCCCTCATTCGATGTATGTATAAGTAGTGTGGTGTTTGTATTCTTTCTCATATACAAGGCAGGGCCGGTCCCGAGATTTTTAAGGCCCAGGACAACGTCAAAAAATATGCTCTAACTCCATATAATAAAAATTATTTGTTTTTACAAGTAAAACTTCGATAAAATAACACTTAGAAAAGCACACCAAATTTAATAATTTAGAAAGGGTAATGTTAAGAAGACTAAATTTGTAGACAAAATATGGTAAACTAAATGACATGGAAGTTGATGATTAAATTATTATTTAAGGGTTGGTTAGCATGCTTATTTCTATTGATGACACAACATTTGGTTTGAGAGAAGGGAACCAAAAAACCCTGGCTTACAAGTAGATGTTTCCCCTCGAAAATTTGGAGTGCTTTTATATAAAACTGTGAGGTGTTTTTTCTTATTTACTTACTTTGTCAATATGTGAGAATTAAAGAATTTTAAGCTGTGAGGTGTTTTTTCTTATTTACTTACTTTGTCAATATGTGAGAATTAAAGACAATTAAAATTCTGAGTCCCACCACCTATCTTTGTTCTTTCTCAAACTTTAACTTTTATCTCTTTCACTTCCTCAACGGGTCGCAACAGCTATGCCTCTTGACATGGAATCTCTCATCATCGTTCACATTTTAACCCCTAAATCTTGTAGAACTAATGACATTTTTTTCGTAATTTTTTTTTCTGAAATTCGTTAGCTAGGTAAATTTGTCATCAAAATCCTTCTCCAATTCTACCTCTTCCTCCATATGCCTTTGCAATTTTCTCCGACCTACAACCATATGTGATTGTTACTGTAAAATTATTTTTTCAAGAATTATATTTCTTTATAAATAAAATAAGAGAAATTGAGAGGCATGGCTTATGGCCGCTGCCCAGAGAAGTTAAAAGAAACGACAAAAGGGTTGAGGAAGAACATTAATAGATGTTGGGCACCATATGTCACAGCCCGTCCCAGAATTTTTTTCATTTCCGAGGACATGAAATTACTAAAGTGCCCTTAAACGGGATTAAGGTGCATAAATGTGACATTAGTTTAACCTAAAGTTCTTAAACTAGTGTTAATTTAAAATATTAACTAGTTTTAGGGTCTAAACTTAGACCAAGAATTTCATGAACATGTTAAAGTTTGGTGTTTTGGGATTGGAAAAAGGACCACGTGGGATCCCCACATCCCTCAAAACCCTCCTCATTTCCCGTTCACTGTCTCTCTCTCTCCTCCCTCACGAAACTCTCAGTTCTCTCTCCCTCTTCTTCGAACTCACACGGACCACCACAAAACCACCCTAAATCTATACCAACGACGAATCTAAGACCACCATTGGAACCCTGAAGACTTCACGATCGCGATGGTATCCATTTCAGGTAAGTTTTGCTTCGGAAAACCCTAGTTTTAAAGTTGCCGTGAATGTGTACTGTTCATGAGCTTTGAATTGGTTGTGTTTTAGGCCAAACCAAGCTCACAGTGAGCTTAAGGAAGTCCCAAGGAAGCTCGGAGTGCTTCGTTGGCATGAATTGGACGTCGGGATCACCTAGTTCAAAGGTAGGCCGATTTCTTGAATTTTTGAAAGTTTGATCCCGTTGTTTTTAGGCCTTAAAACTAGTCCAACGTGAGAGTAGATGTTTAGGGCTTCAATTTGGTGTAAAATTCAAGAAATTTGGATGAAAAACGAAGGAGAATAGTGGATTTGAAATATTCCCCAGTTTCCGGTGACCGGAGTCCGGCGAGGGACGACCGGAGAAGAAGAAGGAATATTCCGTTATTTTTAACGGCATATTCCTAACGGCAGTAACGGTATCCGGTTAAGTTAACGGAATATTCCGGGATTTTAACGAAATATTCCTGACGGCGTCAATTGACACCGTCAGTGTGCTTGGCACGTGGCCGCGCGTGGGGGGCGCGTAGGTCCGTGCCACGTCAGGCGCGTGTGGGCGCGTGAGACCTCAAAAAATTATTTTAAAAATATGGGGATGATCCTGAGGTTGTGTAGGTCACTGTGGTATATTCATATACCCAATTTGAGCAATATATGAGGAGTTATTAGCTAAGAATTAGGTTATGCGTTAAATAACGTTAATTCGGTTATTTCTCGTATAGGCGAGGCTTGTACGAACGTTGGGCATGGCCAAGGGATGCTCAGGGACTTACGAGACGTCGATGTAATCTGTGAGTGGGCAGTTTTGTTTTCCGTATACATATATACTTGCCGTTTTCCCAGGAATTGAAAATGCATGAAACTATGCTTTTAATGAAAATGTATAAAAGTATATGAGATATATTAGTTGAAATGCCATGCATAGAAGTATGCGAAAAGTATATAGAATTATATGAAAAATGTGAATCGAATTGCCATGCATGAAATGATATGAAAAGTATGAATTGAGATATGATGCATATGTATGAATTGGTGCGGCGGACGCACAGGTGAGTATTTAATTACTGATATGATGATGTTGATGTATATTGAGCTCAAATCCTGCACCTTGGTTTAGTGCTTATAGTATTCACCGCATCGCACGCTCGCCTTGGATCCAAGTAGATGCTGGTCGCACAGTCCACGCGGAGTGGGTGCGACGGGCCAGTCGAAGAGTGTTAGTGAGATTTCGACTGGTGGGTGACCTTAGATTATGTGCACAGATGATTAATGAGAGAAGCACTAGAGCGTAACCTATGTGCAGAAGGCCGTACAGGTCACAGAGGTGACTCCGGCAGAGTGATAGTGATAGATTTTGAGCTCTAAATTCAACCGTACAGGGCTATTAGAGGGCCTCCGGTTGATTACTTTCTTGCACCTGATATGATTATTGTTGATGCATCCATACTTAACTGTTGATTTTAGACATGGCATGGCATAACTGATATGAAAAATGTTGAAAAAGTGAATTGAAGTTTTGAGAATATATATGTATATTTATATTTTACATTTCTGGGAAAGTATACAGGTTTTACGGAGAGGGGTTACAACGTTTTGAGAAATGTTTGGATTTGGAAAAGAATTGTTTTACTGACACACTCAATTTTGGTTTTGCGCCCCTCCAGGTTCAGGAATCACAAAGGTGTAGTGACTACGAGGAATTCGACGGTGTTCTGACAGATTGGACAAAATTAGGACTCACCTTCGGGTGTATCAACTTATAAATTGTATCTTTAAAGCTTCCGTACTGTGCAAATGGTTACGTCACTCTCACGTGACGGCCAGCATGCCCTCCTTCGGGACGGGGTGTGTCACCATATTTCTAATTTATTGTTTTATTAAAATACACCCCGGTGTTGGGCACCATATTTCGAATTTATTGTTTTAACTTATTTGTATTTTAGTTTGTTGTGCAAATTACATCACGATGTTAAATGGTGAGAGGAAAGGCATGAAAGGAAAAGCATAACGTGCCTTGCTTTGATCCCAAACAGAATATCGTAAAAAATTGGAAAAAAAATGAACAAATTGGGTTTCGAACATGACACCGTCTTGTTAAGTAAGACGCAAAACACCACCACTCCTGCCTAAAGTTCTTGTTGATTTAGCCAAGGTTTCAAATTTTATATGCTTATGGAAATATATATGAATATACTACCCTATCAATTTTTTGTGCCCCTCGAGTTTTTGGGCCCTGGACGGTTACACTGCTAGCCCTGGGCCAGAGCCGGCCCTGATACAAGGCATATGTTTTCCTTGCATATGTAGGATCTTGTATGGTAATCTTTTAGATTCTGTTATGAAAATCTTATATTGATCATAAATGGCGTCTTATTTATATCATTCTCGTGTTTGCTCGAAGCCTTTCTAAATTTTTGTTATGAAGATCTTCAACTGACCACTAAAAATGAATCTATTTTAAAATATAAACAAATTGACAACATAATATAACTTGTTTAATATATTGCTTAACCATACAATTTCTATTCTCTCATAGAAATCATTCATCTTGCTCGTTAATACCCAAAAATTTGGCCATAAACAAAATTAACAAATATAGGAGGAAACAAAACTTTGTGATTTTCATTTCACATTCAAAGTTGGCACATTCATTCATTCATAAATCAAATTTTTAAAAGTGCATGGTCTCTCTCGATTTCAAAAATTTCCCACAAAAATTGTTTCAAATATTAACCGGTTGTACAGTCTCTCATGCACTTCTCGTATCTCCACGTCCCTACTCTTTCCTAGATCCCTGCAACAAAACACTGTTTTTTTCCTCCTTATCAAACATATTTCCTATTATTTTCCTTCACTTCCTTCTCATTCTCCCACCAACTACACTTTTGTTTTACTCTTATTATTTAAAAACTGCTATGAGAGTATTTTGTAATATAACGATTGGTGGTTGGATTCTATTTTTAATTATTTAAAGATAAAATCTAATTATCTATGAACAAATTATGTAATTTACAAATATAGTCTAAAAAATAATATCTCTAACCTCATTCTTTTTATTTTAATTTTTTTCTATTAAGTTCCCTTAAGAATTAGTTTGTATTATTAATATCAAATTCGAAACACTGAATGCTCCCTAGGAAAAGGGTTGCTTTTGCAGTTAAGACGTACTCAGTTTTGGTGCTTGTTCAAGGTACTGTGTGTGCATTGTAATTGGAAACACTGAATGCTTCCTAGAAAAAGGGTTGCTTTTGCACTTAGACATTTACTCAGTTTTGATGTCTGTTCAAGGTACTGTGTTTGCATTGTTTAATTTGCAAGTTAAAAATGGATTCTGCCTGAAAGTTTCTGACTTTAATTAAAAACTTAAGACTTACAAGGTAGTTTAGAGTGTTTTCAATATTCCTTTGATGGGTTTTTTGAAAAAGGCTTGTTACAGTTGAGAATTTGGTTTTATTCTTTTTTATGAGTGTGTATTAATTCAAAGTTCCATAGAAGTGAGGCTCTGCAAATTTGGATTCCCTTTTATTTTCCATTAAATTGATTGTGAGAATTTTAGGTGGGTGTTGAAGTTGGAGGTTTCCTGCGGAGCTGCCAAATTGCACTTTTTGGGTTTTCTGGATTTGGGTTTTGCTGCTTTAATGACACTTCAGAGGCATTAGCAGTTTGGGGTCGAAAAGTTGAGATTTTGTAGATTTGAGGAGTAATGGTAGTTGGGTTTTCTCTTTTAATTCGAAAGATTACTGCTTTTTTACTAGTTTAGGTGTTTCTTTAAGTTTAGATCTTTGGTTGTGTCACTGGGATTTGCTGAGTTGGGGACTTGGGAGAGGGAGAATTCTGCTTGTTTGCCACAAAATGGGCCATTCAGCAGGAGAATGGGAACATAGGGCAGCAATTGAGATTACAAAAGATTGGAATGGGGTAGAACAAGTTGTGCTTCAGAACCAGCAAGGGGCTTCGGCACGGGTGAGATTCGAGAATCTCTTGTTTTCGCCATTAATTAAGTTTTTGAAGGCTCTGAATTTACAATTTGTCATTAAATTGTTAGTTCATTTATGTGAAAACTTCTGTTCATATACCATTTTGGTTTCTATATCAGTGGGGTGATTAGTGTGTGTGCGAACGTTGCGATTAATGAGTTCTATTGTGATAATATAGGTTAGCTTACTTGGAGGACAGGTCACTTCATGGAGGAATAAGCACGGCGAAGAACTCCTGTTCACTAGCAGCAAGGTATAACTTTTCATTTACTATTGTATAGATTTGCTTTCCATTTATTTCTTTCTTACAATTTTGTGGTTGTTGTAGTTGAAAGCATTTGATTTTGTCTTTTATCCTGGCATGAATGTTGTCTATGTTTGTATGTATGGTTGAATGGTCACGAAGACTGGGCGTAGAAGTAAAATGGGTTGACTGAGTACACTCTGCTTTAGGATTGTCCAATCTGTACTAGTTCATAGTCTATGTGTTCAAATCAGATTTCCCGTTGGATCAGGGTTTCAATTGCGTTTTAAGTTTTATGCAAGGCTATGCCCTGTTACCGAATACATGGCTGATATTTGGCACAGTGTAGACATTAGGTCCGAAACATATCTTACTGACTAGAGATATAGATAAAAAGATTCTTTTAACGTGCATTTCATCAATCACAGGCAATCTTCAAGCCCCCAAAAGCGATGCGAGGAGGAATTCCCATTTGTTTCCCACAGGTATTATCAATTATTCCTGTATAAACTATCCTTTTAAAAAGATACGTGAATCTGAACACTCCAACCGATGCTTTTTACCTAATGCTTTCGAAGTTTGGGAACTGTGGATCGCTGGAAAAGCATGGTTTTGCTAGGAATAAGGTGTGGGCAATTGATGAGAATCCTGAAATGCGTCAACCAAATGATTCCAATGGAAAATCCTTTATTGATCTACTACTAAAACCGTCTGAAGACGACCTGAAGTGTTGGCCTCATAGGTATGAGCTTGGATGCTGTATTCTTAGATAAAACTACAATAAGGTCTCTTTAGGTAAATGGGACAATCAACTCTTTTCCTGTTGATTGAAGTTTGTAGGGTCAATTTTGTAGCAAAATGCAAGTCCTAGGTAATTGTCTTCTTGTCTTTGTTTCCTTTGCAGTTTTGAGTTTCGACTTAGGGTGTCTCTTGCAACAAATGGAGATCTGATCCTGACATCACGAGTTAGAAATGTCAACGGCAAGCCGTTTGATTTCTCCTTTGCCTACCACACTTATTTTTTGGTTTCTGATATAAGGTATTTAGCTGTTGTTGAATTCACAATCATCTGCCTTCTGATTGTTGCATATTTGCTTTCGTTATGGGCATGTGATTTGATTTATTAATGTGAAATGAGTTCTGTCCTAGTGAGGTGAGGATAGAAGGGCTGGAGACACTTGACTACTTAGACAACCTTTGTGAACGACAACGTTTTACAGAACAAGGAGATGCCATAACTTTTGAGTCTGAGGTAAAGTATTTTTATTTTAAACATGTGAAATTGGTTTTACATATGAAGTAGGAAACTCTAGATTCGGAAACAATAAAAGTTCACAACAAATTATTATTTCATTTCTCCATACTGTGATATTATAAGTGGCATGGAGGAAGAAATACCATTCAACCTCTCAGAACAGTATATTCATTATGTTTTTCTGCCAAACTCAATCAGTCTCGACTTTATAATCTGTTAGAATCAAATCTTAACTAAAATTTTCTTTTCTTGCTAGTATTGTCGATGCAATATGAGAGCATTGGCTTATAGATACAAAATTTTCTACTGGCAGGTCAGTCGACTATATCTAAGTTCGCCCAATGTAGTTGCAGTCCTTGATCATGAGAAAAAGCGAACATATGTAATCCGAAAGGAAGGACTACCAGATGTTGGTAAGCCGGGACATGTTTGACATTTCACTGTTATTACTTTTTCATATCTGACGGAAAGTGAAATAGATTGAAAATTTTGGCGTGTGGAGCTTGTATATTCAGGTCTCAGCTTTTCGTGTGCAAAAGGGATTAGCTTAGCTAAACATATTGCATTGACATGCTTGAACAAAAAGATGACTCGATATTGAATTTGGCTTTCTGTTTGCGTTTCATTCCCCCTTGTACAGTTGTTTGGAATCCGTGGGAGAAGAAATCGAAATCTATGGTTGATTTTGGTGATGAGGAGTACAAGCAGATGCTCTGTGTGGATGGAGCAGCGATAGAGAAACCTATCACATTGAAGCCAGGCAAGGAATGGACAGGGCGACTGCAGCTCTCGGTTGTGCCTTCGAGTTTCTGCAGCGAGCACCTTGATCTTTAGAAGCGAGGTTTTTGAAGACCAGTACCGAGTTTAAAGGGTAAGGTGCTTTAAGATTATGTTGTACTAGGCTGCTAGCGGATTATCGTAGAAGGGGTCTGTCCTGTAACCCGTTGTAGTTTGTTAGAGTTGGATTCTTCGAACTAGGATCCTAAAACGAAGCACCGAGACCTTGTAATTTCATCCGTGGTTTTCGTTACGCTTGTAGCCGAAAGCATAACTTGTTAGGTTATGTTACATATGTTGATGATATGTGTGCAAAATTTGACATATAATGCTCAAAAAATGTTGAAATGGAAAGTATAATTTGGAGAATTTCAATCATGAAGATATGAAATAGGGCCAAATTTAAAAAAAAAAGAAAAAGAAAAAAAAGGTATATCAGAGCCAGGTTTCGATCCTGGGACCTGTGGGTTATGGGCCCACCACGCTTCCGCTGCGCCACTCTGATTGTTGTGATAACTGGTCATACGTAACTTATTTTTAGACAATTGGGAAGATCGTTTATATAAAATTTGGATGATCGTTGAAAGCGAACACTAACATGAAGGCAAAGAAAACAAAAAAGTGTACTAAACAATGATGGACTTCCCTGCCCTCCTTAGTTTAGCTTGTGGTAGAGGAAGGGGTGACGCGTTTAGCTTTTCTTGTTGCGTCGGTTTCCCTTTTATCCCCTTGCCTTGATGTAGGCTTTCTATATGTACTTTTGGCATCTTTGCCCTAGTTATGATATATCCAGTTTACCAAAAAAAAAAAAGTGTTTAGCTTAGAAGTGTCTAATTTGAGAAAAATCTTGTGTATTATTCCGGGTATAGTCATAAGTCAGTTACGTAACGAATGCAATAAATATATATCTAACGATAAAGTAGAATCTCTTATAATTTGAGCTACCATTTGCATCGTGAACGAGAATATATGAATTACTTGGACTACAGTTTGGTATGAATTGGAAATGAGTCACTAGTGTATAGTTGTTGACATTGACATTGCTTATCATTTGCACCATTGAGACGTAAGAATCAAAGCTATATAAGTTAGTGGGAAGAAATGCCCAACTTTAATGCATAAATGCCACTTTAATTTGACTCATCAACCATCAAATTCAAAAATCAAGATATTATATGATGTGGGCACCAACCTTTTTGCTATTAAGTTATTAACACACTATAAGTCAACTATGTCGTTGAGAGACTTATTATTTTTTGGATCTTTTTTTTTTTAAAATATCATATGAATTTTTTTTTTCAATTTGTCATGTGAACTAAAATTTTAAGCGATTTGTCATATTAACATTTTGAAATTATTTATTTGTCATCTCATCCTAGCACCGTTAAGTTTTTCATAAAAAATACTTGCACATAACTTGTGTTTAGGGTTATTTCGAACCTTTGACCTCATTTTCATTTCATTGTTTGCTATGAGCAATAACTTTGTAAAAAGAATGTAAGTTTGATATGTTGCATTGTTTTACAGGACAACCATACTTCAAGAACATATGATATATGTTTTGAGGACTCTACTGTTGAAAAGAAACTCAATCAAAATTATATCATGTCATTATATTAAGTTTTATTTTTTTATTTAGAATAAAAATTATTATTCCATTGCATAATCATTTTCATTTTTTTAGTTTGTAGAAACTCTGAATTTTTGTTTCTTTGAAGGCAATTTTTTAGAAGGAGAGTGCATAATTAAAATGTATTTAATAATTAATAATTTAACCCACTAACACTATCGTTTGTAAAAAAAGGATATATTTTCAACTTTTATTGATTTTTTTTTCAAATTAAATATATTTCTTATTGTTATTTTCTTCTGATAGTGTATTTCTAATAGTGTGGATTGATACATAGTTCTCAAGTAATAGGAAGACAAAGCATTGAAAGTTTTTTATTTGCATTTGTGGTAGGTGGTGGACAAAGCATTGAAGTTTGTATTGTGTATTGTGTTCAATTTTCCGTTGCAAAATAATATGGGATTTTGTGGTGTTAGAGCAAGCTATTCACAGGTGCTTTCACGGCACGTCTTATGTAATATATTTATCTTAAGTGATAGTGTGACACACGCTAGAGCGTTTTAAGAGTACGATGAAAAATGAAAGCCTTGCATTAATAGTCAAGAAAGATTTTAGGCATCTCCATCTTTTGCCAAGTGACTTTGGATTGTACTTTCCAACGGATTCCATCATATGATTTGATATGAAAACTTCAAATCTGTTTTAGTGCCACTATTGATTACTTGAGTTGTATTAGACTAATGACTCGTTTAGAAGTGCTTTTAAAACAACTAAAAATGATTTTCTATGATCCACTTGGATTTTTATAAAGATTGGTTTCAAAAATATTTTCACCAAAAAAACTTTTAGTCATTTTAAAAACATTTTTAAACAAGTATTAATTTAAAGGAAACTTAAAAGCACTTCTATTGTTTTCTATTTTTCTAATAAAAAATAAAATAATTACGGTTAAATATCGAAAACAACTATTTGTGTTTGGTAGTTTTTGAAATCGATATCCTTTATATTCTCTGAAAAGTTGTTGCTCTTGCATTCAACTTCCTAGTTTCCTAATTTTTGTTTTATAAAAACTACTACCTACCAATTCTATTTTAATTGATTACCCTTTCTGAAAAAAGAAAAATAAAAAACTGTTTTTAAATTAAATCTTATCCCATCCCTAACCTAGAGCTTTCCTGCTTTTTGGCCATTCATTCATGCATATACCAGAATCCAACCAACCAATCTAACCATTTCACGAAACAAAATTTCATAGTGGTTTAATTTTGTAATTGCCCCCTAAACTTTTTATTTCTTTCACTTTGGTCTTTTAACTTCTTTCCGTCTCATATTGGCTCGTAAATTTTGAAAGTGTGATTAGCCAAGGCAGAATGAAACTTTGGTTACAAAAGTTGAGAAAATAGCACACAACAATTTTTGAACAGCATTTCAGTGTTTAACTTAATTTTTATCAAAACGTCACCCAACTGCTAGTACGTAAACACTTATATATCTAAGGATATGAGTTTGTTCCAACCACCACCAATCCTATTAAATCTTGTAATTGTCATCGCTATTGCCCTCATTGAACAAAATTCTTAAGCGTTCGAGGATCAACTTGGGACGAAAAAATTGAAGGCAAAAGTGAAACCACCGGTAAAGTTCAAGGACCAAATTTGTAATTAACTCTTTCATAACTAAAACAATAAAAACAACTTGTCCAAAAATCCTTACCGCCAATATCAGCATCCAAACGGCACGCGTGAATCTCGCGCCTAAATTGCCCCCGCCCCGACCCGACTGGATGTCCCCATCGTCCCAAGCCTTACTGCTTGCCCGTCTCTCTCTATCTCTCTCTCTCTCTCTCTCTCTCTCTCTCTCTCTCTCCTACTTCTCAAAAATTGAACGACTCTGTCTTGGTTATCCGATTTCCTGAGATTCAATCCTTCCCCTTCCTTTCTTCCTCCATTCTTCATCTTTTTCCTCCAAATTTCACTACCCATTTCTTCTTTTCCCAGAAATTCAAATCCACATTTCAAATTTATCAGAATTCAAATTCCAGAAATTGCAAATTTCCATCCTTTTTTTTTCAAAAATGTTCTGACCCCTTCTTCCTGCTCTGCACGATTAATTTCACCACCCAAATCAATCCAATTTCTTGAACTCAATCACATTTTTTATATTAATTAGTAATTTCTTTATTGTTCAAACAAATTTCAATCTAATCCCATTTGGGTCTCTGTTTTTTTCTGCAAAATTACCCAGAACAGAAACAGAGTAATCCAACAAAATGATGCAACAACCGCCCATTAAACCGGTTCTCCAGAAACCTCCAGGATACGGATACCCGCACCAACCGGGCCGGCCCGTACCCAGTCCGCCAGGCCGAAAGCCCAACATCCCCCCTTCCTTCCGCCCACAGCGCAGCCGGCGGAGCAGCTGCTACTGCATATGCTGCTGCGTCTTCTGCGCCTTCCTCCTCATCGTCATCATCCTCGCCGCCCTCGCCGGCGGCATCTTCTACCTCCTATTTGACCCCCGGCTCCCGGCCTTCTACCTCCTCTCCTTCCAGATCCCCAAATTCGAACCCGTCTCCAAACCTGATGGGACCCACCTCGACGTCCAGGCTGTCACCAGTGTCGAGGTGAGGAACTCCAACCCGAAACTCGACATCTTCTACCGCGAGGGGATCGAGATGCACGCCATCCTCGGGGACGAGAACGACGTAGGTTTGGGGCTGGGTTCAAAGCTGCTCAAAGGGTTCACGCATAGGCACCGGAACACGACGAATTTCAAGATGGATATGAGGGTGAGGAACAAAGTGGTGGATCAGACGGTGGGGAGAAGGCTGGCGGCGCAGCTGAAGAGTAAGGAGATAAAGGTGGCGGTGGAGGGAAAGACGAGGATTGGGTACGTGATCAAAGGGTGGAGGGTTGGGACGATGCAGATCAATGTCTTGTGTGGTGGCGTGAAGTTGAAGGTTGTTGATGCAGGGGAAATGCCCAAGTGTACCATCAATGCATTCAAATGGTACGGACTTTTAAATTATTTATTTTGAATTTTGCATGCGATTTCATTTTTTAGATTTTTGTTTCTTAGCAAAAAGTTTACCATTCAGCATATTTTTTCTCATTACCCTTAAGCAATCACCTTATTTACCGTCGAGATCTGAGTAGTGAGCATTATCACCGCTTGTGGGTGGTGAGCAAAAAATGCAACCTGCTCTATGCTTCTTTTGACTACTAGGTTGATGGGTTCACTTTTTTTAGTAGAATTTAAACTTGTTTAAAACCGCTAGGAAGATCATCTTTTAGAACACATTGTAATATCACATGACCTAACAACTACTGAGTACCATTGAGTAACATAAAATTATTAAATGATAGAATGTAAATACATCACTTACCGCATCATCTGATATAAAATTTAGTACAAAAAAAATGCTCTCTTAAACGATATTCAAATAAAACCTGCTTGTGAAGAGGGCATAGGTGTTTGGGGAGTATATGAATTATGAAAAGCATTCTCAAAAAATTAAGATATGTAATTAGATAAGCGAGTGACTGTGTTTGCTGACTATGGTGTAAATAGAAATTTCATAAATGTATATATAGATGTGGTATCTATACATTTCAATGTGACTGCTAAAAATTATTAGAATTCTTTTGTCAATTGATAAATGTGCACGTCGTTACATCTGTGAAGTGATTTCCGCACACTTCTTTTTTGCCTCATGCACACATATTTATAAGATTTGTGTCAAAATTGAGCATGAAGTATAGTCACGATCTTTAATTTCTGGGATTTTGTTGATATGAGTGCAGGATCAACATTCGTTGATACGATGGATCTGATCCTCACAAAGCATAATATGTAAAGGGTGATGGCGCAAGAGAGTTCAATTTGGTGAGCTCATCAGCTGGATGCTGCAATTTTCAAGCAGACAATTGTTGCCAAAAGATTAAAGGATATGGATTTCTCCCTAATCTATATATCTTTCTAATATTTATAAAATCGCGAGCCTTTACAACGTATATTCTCTGGTGTTACGAAAAAAAAAAAAAGTATTGGATGGATGGGGGCAGTATATCTATATGAATTCCAAAACACAGGCTAACATGTGTGAGTTTAAGCTTTGGATCCTTCTAACGCATTTGGAATATACATCAGTTTAGAAGGAGCAAGGGTTGAAATTTTAATTAATTTATTTGTTTATATTGGTGACTGGTTTGGACACTTGGTTTTAATTAATTAGTTATTATTTATCAGCTTAATATTTTTTTTCTTTTTATATGATAAAAGCTTATTTGGTTCCTAACATTTTGCCATATATATTTATTTGTAAGTTAAAAAAAAAATGTAATCATGTCACTTAGTACTACGGTCTAGTGGTATTTCTCTTCAATTTAAGTGAGAGATCTTATGTTCGATTCTCGTTAAATGCAAGTTTGAACCACATTATTATAACTCGCCCATTGTCAAGCTTGGCCCATTCTTCTACCATTAATGTTGATAATATTGTATTTAAAAAAAAAAATATATATATATATATATATATATATAATTAAGGTGTAACATCTCCTTTCCCGCTTTTGTAAAAATAATAAGTTGTGAAATCTTTTTATTACTTTGGTAAAAGTGGGACACAACTTATGGATTGACTACAAAGACAGTGGCAGTAATATACAAACACTGATTGCACCCTAAACCCCATGTCTCTAAACCGAGCATACAAATAAAACTAAACCCTAGCTTCGAAAATTACACAGAATATAACCAAAGCTCACAAAAGGCGACGAGTGCTTATAACACCACGCGAAATTGGGGCTGCAGGTCTTCGCAGAGTGTCTGATGATAGTGACTTTATCGGCAGAAGCCGTGACGGACCCGAAGACGTTGATGTGGCGGTTGAGGCACCACAACTACGCCGTTCATGCCCCGAGACTCAGTCGCTTTCAGATCTGGGTTGGCCGTAGTTTCAAGTTTTGGTTCATTCCCTTCCACCACGAGAGCAGACTTGTCACTCCCCACACCCGGGTCCGTATAAATACCCAAATCCGGTGTGGAAATAAAAATAAAATAAATAAACAGAAGCGCAAGGTAATGTTTTGGAGCTAATTATGCATTGCGTAACTGATGTGAATTTCCAAATTGTTTTAAATGGTGAGAAAACTGATAGCCTCTGCCCACAAAGAGGTGTTCGACAAGGTGATCCTCTTTCTCCTTATCTATTTGTTCTTTGCGATGAAAAATTATCTCATCCGATTAATGAAGCTGTTAATTAATTCTGAAAAATGGAAAGCTGTTAAAGTTGCAAGACAAGGACCTGCCGTCTTTCATCTTATGTTTGCAGATGACATTATTTTAGTTTGTGAAGCCTCCAAAAAGCAAGCTCAGATCGTTAGAGTGTGCATTGATAAATTTTTCTTGGCTTCTAGGAAGCAAATAAGCTATGAAAAATCGAGAATCTATTGCTCACCTAATATTAAAGTTGAATATCAGAGTGCGCAATGAATAAGATTACAAAATAATAGGAATATTATTAAACAAACTGAGAATGCCGAAATGGCTACAAAACCCAAAGAAGCTACATTGTGACTAACTTGTTCTCTAATGAATAACAAAACATCCTATTTATAATAAACTAACTATAATCTCTAACAAAACCTAATTCTAATGGGCTAAGCCCAGAAAATCAAACATTCAAATAAACCAAAATAGTAATATTTTCCAACATCCCCCGTCAAACTCATGGTGGTATACGACATGGGTTTGCAAACAAGCAGATGCGGACTGACTCCGTTAGACGAACAGACAGGCAGGCAGGCTCCGCTATGCGGACACGACAAGGCAAGCTATTCAAGCGAGCAAACGAACAATCCAAGCGAGTAGGCGAGCAAGCGAACAAGCAATTCCAGTAATCAAGTGCAAGATTCCAATGCCAATGTGAACTTCCGAACAAACAAACTTTTTAATTCACCAGTACACAACATCAATCAAGTGGTGACCAATCCAAGTGCACGAGTGATCGTTGTGATAAGTGACAACAAGCTCCAACAGCAGGTTATTTCCATGTTATTCGTGTGGGCCTCAAAAAGCCCAAACATTAAAAACAAACATCAGATTTTCTCATTGCACTTATGGGCCTCAAATCAGCAGCAGCAACCCACCCCGTGTGGGCCTTTCTAAACAAACAGCAAATATTTTTTTCTTTCCTTTTGTTTTTTTTTTCTTCTTTTTGTTTTTTTCTTTCATACTTTTCCAATATTTCATGGGGTTCTTCGTCTAGAACGTGAGTTCTGGTCAGTGGACAGGCTCGTAGGTCAAGCAATAACAATGAAATCCAAAAATGGGTGATTCTGCAAGAGGGCAGGGTTGCGTCGGGTCAGCCAGATGTGGCAAAGGGGATGCGAGTATAGTGCAGCAGCAAAGTCAGCGGGTCATGGTGCGGACGGCGGTGGACAAAGGCGGAATGGATTCAAGCAGTGGAATCGTGATTGTGGGGCAGGGAGGTGGAGCGACGGCTGTGCGGTGGTGATCTGATACGGGATAAGAACAGTGTGCGGCAAAGCAAAACAAAGCTTTAGCAATCCTCTTTTTGTTTTTCTGCTAACTAAACCAACGACAATAAACTAGCATACATACATTCTGACAAACAGATACCTACCCAACCAAGCAGATTAAATCCCGAAGGATTGAACTTGCTCTAATACCAAGTTGAATATCAGAGTATGCAACGAATAAGATTACAAAATAATAGGAATATTATTAAACAAACTGAGAATGCCGAAACGACTACAAAACCCTAAGAAGCTACATTGTGACTAACTTGTTCTCTAATGAATAATAAAGCACTCTATTTATAATAAACTAACCCTAATCTCTAACAAAACCTAATTCTAACGGGCTAAGCCCAGAAAACCAAACATTCAAATAAACCAAAATAGTAATATTTTCAAACAATTAATCGTGGAATGGCTCTTGAACTGAGTCGCATTTGTGGTTTTCCCTTGACTAATGATTTGGGAAAGTATTTGGGAGTTCCGCTCATTCATTCTCGCATCACTAAAAACACTAACAAAGGCTTGGTAGAAAAGGCTCAAGCCTGGCTTTCTGCTTGGAAGGTGAATTCATTATCTCTTGCTGGTCGAGCCACTCTTGTCCAATCTGTCACCTCCGTCATCCCATTTTATGCTATGCAGACAATGAAATTACCAGTTACCATTTGTGATCAACTTGATAGGTTAAATAAGAACTTCGTCTATGGCTCCACTCAATCCAAAAATAAGGTTAACGTGGTTAAATGGAGCCAAGTTTACCTTCCGAAGTCTCTTGGTGGGCTTGGTTTGAAAAACATGAGAGTTATGAATTTGGCTATTCTTTCTAAGAACTTTGGAGATTGATGCAGGGGGATAATGGCCTTTGGGCAAGAGTTTTATAAGGAAGGTATATTAAAGGTGATATGGGTCAATTACTCAATGATAAAACTGCTTTACGCTCTTCTTGTACTTGGAAAGGAATTCTTGAAGGGACTAAACTTTTGCATGAGGGGCTCCACTATGGTGAAATGGAAATGGCAATACGGTAAAGTTTTGGACGGACAAATGGGCTAAATGTAGTATTTTGCTTCATCATGCTTCTTGCTCGTTTTCCAATGATATGCTTAAGGCTACTGTAGCGGATTATTGTTATAATAATGATTGAGATATTGGTCAATTATTATTTGTTTTACCAAAGGAGATTGTCGAACAAATTCTTAGCATTCCAGTTGGTTTTGATGCTTTAGCTGATAAGTGTACTGGAGTGGAACAAATGATGGTAATTTTTTTTGTTAAATCTGCTTATATGTTGGCCATTAATTCAAGTGGTCTTCCTAATTGGCGATGGGAATTCATTTGAAAACTTCATATTCCTCTCAAAGTTCAGAGTTTCTTATGGATGCTTTTTCTTAATAAACTTTTCACTAATGAACAAAGGCTGAAAAGGGGCATGACTTATAAGCCCTGAGTGTCAGAGATGTACTTGTGGCGTTGAATCAATGCCTCATGTTTTTCAAAGATTGTCCTAAGGCAAGAGAAGTTTGGCAAAGGTTGGGAATGTATAATCCACAGTTAGATCACATTGATTTTCATGATTGGCGTCAATTTAATAAAAAATAAATCTCTCATATTTGGGGGTTTAGAGTGGTGGTTAGTTTTTTTTTCCATTGCTTGTTGGTTTATTTGGTATCGGCAAAATAAATTTTTTTTTAGCAAGATTTTGCCATGATTGATGAGCCTAGAATTTCTATTTGTACTTATCTTCGTGAATGCTTGAAGACAAGTACTCACAAGATTGATAAACCTCATAGGATTGAATCTTTGCTCCATTGGGAAGTTCCTCCTTCACGTTGGTTTAAGCTTAATGTTGATGGTTGCAAGAAGGAAAGTAATAATTATATTGGAGCATGTGGTGTTTTGAGAGATTCTGATGGTAAATGGATTTTTGGGTTTTGCACCAATTTAGGCTTAGGTGAGATTCTCAATGCTGAACTATGAGGTCTTTACTTGGGCTTACGATTGGCATGGAGATTACGGATTGATATATTATTGGTGGAATCAGACTCTGCAGTCATAGTTCATTTGGTGTTGCAAGCTGCTGGAAATAATCATCCTTTAGGTCCATTTGTGTAGGCCTATCGAGGTTTGCTTTCAAGATGATGGCAATGTGAACTTCGATATGTCTACATAGAAAAGAATTTTGTGGCGAACAGTTTAGCGACCTATAATCTTGATTTAGATTTAGGTCATTTTTATTTTGATACTTCTCCTTCTTGTCTAGTTAGTTTTATTTGTGAGGATGGACTTGGGATGTCCCGGTCTAGATGTATTATTGAATAGGTTTATTTGGGCTTGCTTTTAGCCCTGTTTTTCAACCAAACAAATAATGTGAAGACCCTTACAAGTGTCTAAAAACAAATAAAACTCTTAAATCCCTCTTCTAACACAACCTCAGCTCGTCTAGAACCTATATAATTCATCTTTAAAATAAATGGGTGAGGGGTGTGACAAGACCCGTCACTGATTGATATTTGACAAGTGACATGGCAATGATGCAACTGGCCTATCAACAATTGAATGGGTCGTACTTATGCCATGTTAGAGATTTATTGACAGGGTTGAAAGATATGCCTCCTCCATCCTCTTTACTCATCTCAATTCATAGATTTAAAAAAAAAAGTTATTGCAACAATGACTAACATGTGGAGGTTGCAAGAGAGTCAAGAGTAAGAAAACAAGTGAGAAGATGAAGAACGAATAAGGAGACGTGCCTAACATAAAAAATGTAGAGAAACATCAATTCGTCAAGTGGTGCAAGCGATGACATCAATTGATCAACACAACCAAGAAGTAGGTGGTTCACTAATCGGTGATGCGCTGAACCTTAACCTACTCAACATAGAGTGCTCAATCCGAGATATGGCTAGAATTTGTTTCACAAATTTTGCATGAATAACCAACACCCATGCTTGAGGCAAATTAACAGCTTCCTCGATCAACTAATTTGGATTCTCACTTTTTTTTTTAATGTAACAAAAGGATTTGGAAAGTGGAAAACAAAAATAGGAGATTGTAGTGAAAATAAATATTGAGTTGTACTATGGGGAATGAAGAAGGTGGTTGAGTATTTATAGATTTTTTTTTTTGGATTTTTTACTGATGAATTGATTATGGCTGTTGATTTTCAAACAGTTTGGAAATCAGACACACTAGATTGTGCCACGTGGCACAATAATAAGCTTTTCAATTTTTTTTTTTACCGTTGGAAGCCTAACGATCCAGTCATCAAACCGTTCCAATGGTTTAGGACAAGCGCAAATAGTCGTTAGACTCTGCCTGCTGACGTCTATTGCGAGACCCGCCCTCCACTTGTTGACATCGTTCATTGCCAGCAGGCTTAAGGTCTGGTAAAAGTTCGCTGGGCTGCCCACAAATCATCCCCCTTAAAAATGCCCGCTGGAGCAATGTTTTCATATTTTGGGCAATTAGATAGCCCTTGCCTCTGCTTTTGTGTTGGAACCCTCGCCTGGGCAACTATTCTAAGAGTATTTACCATTAATAGCCAAAATTTAACATCCAATTTCATAAATGTCACTTTTTATAAAAACTTTCAAATATAACAGAAAACTCACATGAATAGACTTAAATACCCTCAAAATTCAAAACTCATTTACATAAAGAAGCCAAAACACTTTAATAAATCTCCTCGGCATTGTTGTTCAAAGTGTGAGGCCGCTAGCGAAGTTGGTAATATCAAACTTGCGCAAGTTTATGAAAGATCAATCCTATCCGGCTTAAACTCTAAAGAAAAAATGGATTCCAGAAATAGCATTTTCAATTCTAACTCCTTGTTGTTCCTCTTTCCTCTAGCCTTCTCAAACTTCCATCCCTTGGACCTCACATAAGGTTTAGTGTGGTTGTGTGGCACACCAGGAGCTGGACCGAAGTGCTTCATTGCTTCACGAGAATTCTTAGGACCTCTGAGGAGAACCATGTTCTGACCCAATCGTGCTCTCAAAGCAAGCTGATCAAATGTCAAGCACTATCCTCCTGGCTTCTCAATCTTAGCCTTCGCAGTCTCCTTGCTTCTAGTCTTTCGAACAAGAAAATAGTACAGCTTGACGAGAAGCTTGATATAGATATCATCGGACTTGGGCACAGTGTGATTCGTCTTCTTGCTTTTACCTCCTGCCATGAATCGATCCCTATTGTTGCCACTGTTGTTGAAGCTTGGGTGCTCGGGACGCTGCTTTGAAAGAGTGATTGCCCCCACGGTCTTGTACCCATGAGAAAGGCTTTTAATGGTGCCTTCATTGCTGGCAGTAATTTGTTGCTAGTGGTTACGACAAGATGGGAACAATCTGAGGGTTGTGTAGATCTTATGCTCATGGTCGTTGGTTCATGGCTAACTTTGACTTTTTTCTTATTGAATTTAGTTTATGTATTTTTATAATTAATTTGGAGGGTATTTAAGTCTATTTAAATGGATTTTCTGTTATTTTTGAAAGATTTTATAAAAAGTGACATTTATGAAATTGAGTGTTAAATTTTGATTATTATCTATAAAACACCATTGCACTTTGACCCGACCCATTCCAAGATTCAAAGCAGGGTCAAGTGGTCAAGTACTCTCCAAACGCCATCCACAGCCGTTGAAAATCCACAATATAAACGCAGTCATCAAAATCAACGGCTCAGAATCATACAATCAGATTCACATAAAATGCAAGAACCTCTTTGGAATCTCTCCCTCCTCTCTCAGGCAGATAGTGACAAAAATACATTATTATTATTATTATTATTATTATTATTATTCCGTCCCTGCTTATCATCCTCTTATTATTGGACTTCGTAAAGTTCCTTCATTTTCTCTCTCTCTTCTCCTCTCTGTCAAAGCAACGCCCCCTTCCTTCCTTAGATCCGTACGATCTGCGAGGTCCATCCATGGCTTCCAAACGGATCTTGAAGGAGCTCAAAGATCTCCAGAAGGACCCCCCGACCTCTTGCAGCGCAGGTACAATCCCTTTCTTCTTCGACCCCTCTTCTTATTTTCCTTTTTTCTGTGTGGTTTTACCCTGTACTTTCGTTTTTTAACGTCCTCAGCCGATTTCGAAGCTCGATCTGTGAATTTTGAGCCTTTTTCCGATATGGGTTGTGTGTAATTGGCTTGTTTGGTTATGTGTTTGTTGTAGCTGAAGTTACTTTTTTGCAGAAAGAATTTTGGGTTTTGTGAAAATTATGTTTTGGATTGCATGATCATGAACATGCTACAGTGTTTATGTTATTAAGGCAATGAAATATTGGATCTTTGGTAGGCAATTTTTTATTTGGTTTTCTTCCAGTGCAATTTTGTGATTGAACACTTTTTGAAAGCTTGTGAATTTTAAGTGTTGTAGTGTGCTAACCGAAATTGACTTGAGCTATTCGGAAGTTTTGTTGTGTCAATGAAATAAAGGATCTATTTTTTCATCACGGGGTTGGAAGACATTTTGGATATGTAAAATTTTGTGATAGGACAAAGTTGAAAACTTATGAATGTTCAGAATTGTAATGTGCTAACTGAAATTTGACTTGAGCTATGCGAATAGTGATGTCAGTGATTAGAGTTCATACTGTTATGGGTAGCGAATTTGTCATGGTTGATCACCATTGATCTTTTATTGAGTTGTTGCCTGATTGAGACACAATCAAAGATACACACTATTTTCAAGAAGGTTTTGTTTTTCTTTCTAATATTTACTGAAGTGTGGAAGTAATAAGTTTCTAGTTGCTGACGAAGGTGATGAAGGCATGCATTTAGTTGCTTGAACTTTGCGTGTTAAATTTATTTGTAATATGGATTTTAAAAATGGTTTGCTATGAAATGATTATGAGGTTACTTGTGTTCGATGTCAGGGCCTGTTGCTGAGGACATGTTCCATTGGCAAGCAACGATCATGGGTCCCCCAGATAGTCCTTATGCAGGGGGTGTCTTTCTAGTTACCATCCATTTCCCTCCTGATTATCCATTCAAACCACCTAAGGTATGGAATTTTAATTTCTTTGTTTAAGTTGTTAATTTAGCTTCATAGCGATTGCATTATTGCCAACTCTTGTTTTCTTCCCCACGCCCCCTTTTCCCCTATCCCTTTGCTTTTGGTTTGGGGTGTATTCATGCATTGTCAAGAGATCCGATAAATATTATGGTTTTGTAGTCACAGTGTCAGAGAAATTGTACCGCATAATGTGATTCTTCCATGGTTGGAACTTACAATTAAGAGGTTGAAAATGTATGAACTTTTTAAGAAAGTACCCATTCTTTTTAATCAGTTTGTCCTATATTGAATTGAATCCCAAATCCCCAATTCATTGTCTATGAGATTAGGGAACCAAATTTTATAAAAACTAGTGATAAGACGAGGACATAGGCATGGTGACCTTGAGAACAACCACTGGATCAGGTGGCGGTATTTCAATAGTGTTTGGAGTTTTAGTGTGCAGTGGTATAGTTTAGTCATCCAACAACTTTTCAATTTCTATCTATTTGATTCTGCATGTGACAAAGTTGTTGCTCTTTGATAGGGAAGGCATTGTTTTTTTGTTTCAGTAGGTGGTGATGATTAAGTCTTTGTCCAATTAACTCTTACTCCCTTGGATTTTCATTGACTTGTATGATACTTGTCTTGTTAAACTACTTAACAGTAAGAGTATGTGTTGAAACATTCTTGATGCCTTAAATATATAGGGCCATGGGCCATGGCTTAGGGGCTCAAGTCAAACATATTGGCTTGGGTCTTGGAAAAATCAGAGAACCTTAGGCCTATGTCTTAGCCACCTCCCATTTCATCAGCATGTTCAATTCCGTGTATGACTTGGGGTTCGGCTGGTAATGGCCTGAGAAGATACGGTTGAACCTGGCTGGCACATAAGATCTCAAATTGACCATTTTCAGGGAAATGTCAATAGTACATCGTGTTTTGAATTTTCGCCAATGCTTTGGCTCAAAAAGTCTAGGAAGATGAAATCCAATCTATTAATATTGTTTCACCAAATTGTTTTTACAGGTTGCCTTTAGGACTAAGGTATTTCATCCCAATATCAACAGCAATGGAAGTATCTGCCTTGACATTTTGAAAGAGCAGTGGAGCCCTGCTCTCACCATATCTAAGGTTCTGATCTCTTCGTGACTCGTTATGATTTAATAATGTCATGTGTTTCAATTTTTCCAGTCCAAGATAAATGCGGGTTGGTGATTACCATGAATAACCCCACAAATTGCATATTTTCCATGCTGAAGTCCAGATGGCAGCGTGTCTGATTAAATGCTTTGTTCACAAATTATTTAATTTTAATCTTCACCATGTACGCCTCATCTGGATTTCCATCAAGGAGCATATGCCACTGGCTCTGCTCTCCATTGTTGCAGGAAACATTTCGAGAGTGGGTGCACTGTGGAAGGCTGTCATTTGTTAATGCATGGTTGCTATGCACCCTTTTCACTGTTTGATATCTGCCGGTTTTTAAGTGGGTGGGAAAGGTTCTTGTTTCCTATTTCAGGTATTGCTATCCATCTGTTCCCTGTTGACGGACCCAAACCCAGATGATCCCTTGGTGCCGGAAATTGCTCATATGTACAAGACAGACCGGTCAAAGTACGAGACAACCGCAAGGAGCTGGACCCAGAAGTATGCTATGGGCTAGCGTGCTTTGTCGCGAGGGCGTGTAGGAACATCGGTTTGTATTCCTTGTTATGTATAAAAGAAGCGTGGTTTCTTCTACTTTTGCAATAGACATTGAAGAATAGTTCTACATGTTCACCCTCGCAAGTCATGACGATGTTTCAGGTGGTTTAATGGATATTTTTCGTAACAACTATGAAATATCAGCAGTTAAATGTTCAATTTACCGTCTATATGTGAATACGTAAGTATTTTGTGACCTTCCTCGCCTGGATTTGATGCATGATGGTACGTTAACCCTAATGCCTGCACTACTATGCTAGTCTCGCGGTGGTTGTATACGGCATCACTGTTCTGCTAACATAAGGCCGTATAGTGACCGAGGAATATACGTTCATTTATCTTTGGATTTGATATCGAGGATGTAGCCAAGAAAACAGGACTCAATGACTAAACAGTGTGATTGCGACTCGTTCAAGTCAACCAAGTTGTGATGTTTCATTTTATCTCCTCATCTAATTTTCATTAGGGTTAAATACCTTATTTTACACCCATTTTCTACTAGAATTGTTAATGCTCGAAAGCGATCAGATGTCATCCTATCATAATCTCAAGGCTCTCAACCATAATCTCAAGACTCTTAACCCATCATAATCTCAAGACTCTTAACCATAAAAGAGGCGGATCAGACATATATGTTGTCCTGTGAATTTGGATTCCTCTAGCCGGCATAAGTGCAGGATACCTAGCTATCAAGTTATTTAAAAAAAAAAATTGAATTCCTTTTTCTAAAGAGAATTTTTATTTATGTTTTGAAACTTGAAGTAGCTAGGTGAGACAGCTTTTCCACTCTTTGTTCAGAAAAGATTGCTTCCGAAAAAGCTTAATTTGAACATGGTTTGAAATAAGTGCTTCTGGATAAGCCAAAGATTTTGCATGAAATAACTTTGTGGTTTCTGCTGCATGCTGAACACAAACACACTTTTTTTGCCAGATCTTTCTTCTTCCAAGCTAAAACATCATTTTCGCTTGTACATTCGCCTGCTTTTCATGTAAATGGAAGTGTTTCTGACGGATTATCTCCAAATCTGACATAGCAAAACCCCCAAATGTACACACTTTCAAGTTTCAAATTAAATTGAAAGGAAAAATATGAAATTAGATAAGAAGAAACGATAGCAACTTATATGACAATAAGTACACAGTCACATAGGTATTTTATGTCAATAATATAAAGATATGTGTACGTTTTTTCCCTTCACATGTGCTTGTTATGACACTAATGTGGTAGTGTAGCCTATGTAAGTTGTTCTTCTAAGAAAGAATGTTCTTCTAACCAAAAAAATAAAAAATAAAAAAATAAAATCAATTTACAGTAATTAATCTAAATTAGACGTTAATCCACCACTTGCTTTTATAGTGGAAGGAAATTTCTTAGCAGCCCACCCATCGCTTTAGAGGGAGGAAGGAAATTGGTAGGAGTTAACTTTGGTGATGTGAGCAACCGATGAATGGTGACAAGTTGAAAGGCAACAAATGAGAGCAGAGAAGAGATGGTCCTTGCAGTTTCCTTGCTATCAATTCCCAAGCCATGATATGATACATGATAGTGACGATACAACCCGAATTTGTAGTACATAGGAAATCGTTATTGGCAATTCAAATTTTTTTTCATTTTGTACTCTAAATTTCTATATATATACACACACACACACTTACAATGAGTGTTTGATAAAAAATTTAGCGTGTTAATAACCAAACCCTTTAAGGGAAGAGATCCCGATTTTTTTTCAAAACATGGTATTTAGTTGTAAGACCCACTCCAAATCGAACTTCAACAATCCAAATCGTCTATTTTGTAAATCTCGATTCATATATCATTCTTTCAAAAATTCAATTCAATCCGAAACTATTTGCCTATTTAATTATCATGATTAAAATTTCATTGTTTCTTATTGAATTAGATGTCTCAAATATTTTTTATTTGACTAATATTTTTACAAAGATAATCCATGAGATGCAACTTAAAAAAATAAACAACTCGAATCGAGATCCGTCTTCTTAAAGGCATCTGCAAAAAACAGTTCCTTATTTTTACTAGAATTATATAATTTTATCTTATATTTCCTTATACATAAACTTCAGCATTAAATATAGTGGTCTTTGGTCAGTCAACAGCCCAAAAAGATAAATCCAAAATTTGAGTGACAGAAAATAAAAATGATATATAAGGTAATGGTTGACGACATCAGATAGCTACTAGACAAATATGTTGTTTTTGGGGAACAGGTAACTTGGAGGGCAAGCACCAACAAGCCCACTATATTTATTTGACTTTTTTTTTTTTTTTGACAAGAAATGCGTTTTATTGTAACTTATTGTGGGTGGCAAATAACTTGTTATATAACTATATAAGTACTTTGTAAATATTTATTAATTGTAAAATAAATATAAAAATTCATAAAAATAAGGCCTAATCGGATAAATGGTCCCCGTGGTCAACAGGTATTCGGATGATAGCCCCTGTGGTAAAAAAATTCGGATTTAAACCCCTGTGGTCTAAGTCTGTTAGGATTTATGCCCTTCGGTTAAATAATGCTGACGTGGTTGCCACATATATGCCACGTGGCAAAAATAATAATTTTTAAAATACCTGAATTAAAAAAAAAAAAAAAAAAAAAAAAAAAAAACGCAGAAACCCAGAAAATCCCCCCCGCCCTCCGCCCTCCGCCCTCCGCCCGTTCCCCCACCCCGCCGGACTTCTTCTCCTTCTTCTTCTTCTTCTTCCCGCCGGAGACCAGCTCCCCCCCCCCCCCGACGGAGCCCTCTCCCCGCGCGACCCTCCTCCCTCTCCTTCTTCCTTCTTCTTCTTCTTCCCGCCGGTCTCCCTGCGCGACTTCTTCTTCTTCTTCTTCTTCTTCTTCTTCTTGTTCTTCTTCTTCTTCTTCTTCTTCTTCCCGCCGGAGACTAGCTCCCCCCTCGCCGGAGCCGTCTCCTCGCGCCCTCCTCCCTCTCCCTCTTCCTTCTTCTTCTTGCAGATCCGGTTTGTTTGTTTTTTTTTTTTTTTTTTTTTTTTTTTTTTTTTTTTAATTCAGGTTTTTTTAAAAAAAAAATTAAAAATTATTATTTTGCCACGTGGCAGCCATTTGGCAGCCACGTGGCAGCCACATCAGCATTATTTAACAGAAATGTTTAAATCCTAACAGATTTAGACCACATGGGTTTAAATCCTAACAGACTTAGACCACAGGGGTTTAAATCCGAATTTTTTTACCACAGGGGCTATCATCCGAATACCTTATGACCACGGGGACCATTTATCCAATTAGGCCTAAAAATAAATATCGAGGCGTTTGACTTGCTTAATACAATGGAAGGAAAGTAGAACACTAGAAACTTGGTCCCCAAGCAAAAAATAACTATGGGTTGCACAAAATACTTACCAAGAGATATCAATTCAAATAATCTCAAGTTCTCCCAAAGAAAAAAATATATGTTATTTTCACATGTTTAACGTGATTTTATTGGTCAAATTCTTATGTATGTGTTATATTACACAAATGATTTGGTATGACAGTCACACCATTACGTAATGTTATTAATTATACATTCAACTTGTAACACTGCAACATGTGCAGCGGTGTCCAAGAAATTACTCAAATATTATAACAAAAAAATACTCCAAAATGAACCCTAAATTGGGCAATATGACAAAGAGTTATGAAAGAAGGAATAGGATCCTCTCCAGATTCTTTTTGTGGGGATCCGGAGGATCAATCAATCGTGTCTGTTCATTGTACATCGTGCGGTTAGAAATCATTTAAAATTTTTGTTTAAAATTGAATATAAATAATATTTAACAAAAACTGATTGCCAGATGTACAATGAACGGACACGATTGATTGATTATTCGAATCTCCACAAAGAAGATCCGGAGAGAATTCTGGTCATGAAAACCTTCTTATTAGGGAGGAATTTCAAAATTACTTTTTTTACTTTAATAACCCCAAAAAACAAATCTTAAATTTGAACTGGTAAGACAAAAACATTCTTAATACTTATCAAACAAATATACTATAATTAATGGAAAAACACGAAAATGTTGGAGACTGCTAAGATCCTCCTATAAGTACGCGATCCTCGGTAATTTTGACTCCTCCTCTGCTCTCTCTCCGCTCTTCCTCCTCACTCTCTCACTTTCTCTCTCTAAATTCTCTCTCTAAAAGCTCTCTTATTTATTCCAGGCTTTTACTTTCTCTTAACGCTCCATCAGTTTCATTTTCCTCCGCCATTAACATTTGCCCTCCAAATTTCTCTTCTTCTTTCTCCCACCATTTCATCATCTCAGTATTTTGTCGTTTAGCCTATAGGCTACAGCCATGGATCGACCCAAGCAGCACACGCAGCGTCGCACGGTCAAAAACAAGCTTGTCAAAAAGCTCACCACCCGCTTCCGGGAGTCTACTGCCGGAGCCCCCCAAATCGTAAGGATTTCCGTCACCGACGACAACGCCACCGACTCCTCTAGCGACGAAGCCGAAGCCGAGCCGGGCCGGAAATACCGGGTCCTCATGAAGCGCGTCATCAACGAGGTCAGAATCGAAGACCCGTCTCCTTCTCAGGCGCTCGTCTCAAAACCAACTAAGCCTTCTAGGTGCAGAGCGGCGGAGGAGAGTAACGAGATTTCGCCCAACGGGAAGAAATACCGAGGCGTACGGCAGAGGCCGTGGGGGAAATGGGCGGCGGAGATCCGAGACCCAAAACGTGGGGTCCGGGTCTGGCTCGGAACTTTCGAGACGGCGGAGGAGGCCGGTATGGCTTACGATAAGGCTGCCATTGCGTTTAAGGGACCTCTGGCTTTGACCAATTTCCTCAAGCCTCCCGAAATTGCCATTCCGGACATCTCGGAAGAGGACTGCAACCCAAATTCTCAGTCTCCGCTCAACTCGCACTGCGGCCACAACGTCCGGTCGCCAACCTCTGTTCTCAGTGGCAGAGAACCCGAAATCGACTGGAAAGTTTCGGAGCGACAAAATTTCGGGGTTTTTGATACGGAGTTTTGGTTGAATGATTGTTTTGAACCGCCGATATTTTTCGAGGAAACGAGAGTCGTACCCGAAACGCTTCTGAAAGATGAGGATTTCTCCGATTTATCGCTTGATTTCCGGACGTGTAATTGGGATGACGTGGAGGATTACTTTCAAGATGCT
The DNA here is from genome assembly GCF_916048215.2 of Malus sylvestris. Taxonomy (NCBI): domain Eukaryota; kingdom Viridiplantae; phylum Streptophyta; class Magnoliopsida; order Rosales; family Rosaceae; genus Malus; species Malus sylvestris. The sequence continues at coordinate 15,985,348 of NC_062260.1, forward strand.
TATGAGTTGAAACGATGATTATCAAAAGTGTGGTCTTTTGATTTTGAATAAAGATTTTGAGTGCCAAAGAGTTGTTTGGAGTTGTGATTTAGTAATTAGTTTATATAAATTAATCCAAATTATTATTATTATTATTATTATTACCTACTACTAAATTACGACTCTGTAAATTTTGGCACGTATGTATGTTGATTTTTCACCAAGTGGGGGAGCACTCAAATGATTAAGTTGCTTAACTTAATTTCTTTATTGATTTAAATTTACAATCCGTTATTTAAAAATGTCTGTATTTAACTGTCTTCGAACTTATTACATTTAACAATTAAAGCATGTTACGTTTAACTATTAAAACGCATGAGTAGTTTCATACTTACGGCGTTTAGGTATTTCAAATTTAAAATATCTACAAGTTACAATTTGTTTCATATTTCGAAAGTTGTTGCAATTTTGAATTAAGGCGTTTCATACTTATCAATTAAGACGTCAAAGTTCATGTCACACAAACGTTTGAGTTTACAACTCGTCTCATACTTAACTTTAATCGCTAAAAACAACAACAATATTTTGTGTGATTTGTTCTAAAAAACAACAACAATTTGGAGTAAAAGTGATTTGAGAGTGATCCAAGTCATTGACCCAAATGGGGTTCTCTGTCTCAGTCAGAGTATCTGGAAGACAACACGAAAGAGCGAAGACACTCCGTAAAAATCAATGGTGAAGTGTGACCGATGTTCTTGCTCCAAAACCAAAACCTAGAAATTAACCATTATTTAATACTGATTTAGTACTAGAAATCTTGGAAAGGGTGAAAATTAACCTGTAGGCTCCTTTGCTTTTTCAGAAATTCCCAGACAATGTCAGCCTGCTTTTTTCTGGTGAAATCCCCGGCTTGGTTCTTGAATCTCCGGCCAACTGAAGAAAGCTAGCTGCACAAAAGCCACGGATTTGCATTCCCTGGTAAATTTGAACATTAAATTAAGATAAGACCTTTCCACTGTTGTGTTGGTAATGCATGCAGTGTGTCGTGGAACACGAGGTTTCAAAGTTCATGTCATATCTCAGACCCACAGTTTGCAACTTGCAACTTGCAAATCGCATCTCCATCTGTGACTAATGACTAGACCATGTAACTCTCAAATTCTGGTCATTAGATTAGATCTTCTTGCAAACATGTATTTAATTTAGGTCCGCTCCTCAGTCCTCTCCCTACTGTTTTTGTTTTTGCCAGAGAAATGGTCATTAGAACTCAAATCTCAACTTTTTATGTTTAAAGACTTTTTAGTCAAAACGGTTTCTGAGATCGGTATACTCTTTACGTTATTATTTTAGATTTACAATTAATATAAGTGGTTCCTGATGTAGTGCACCGTTAATCATTTTGGTCATTTATGAAAAATCTCGTTAAATTGAAGAAACCACTTGTTCAAGTGGAGGAGTTTGATCTAATAAAAACATCCTCAATCTAACGAAAAATTTTCACGAAACATCAAAATAATTGATGGTAAACAATCTAATGGACTACTTTTATTGATTTTAAATCTCAGAGACTAAAATGATGAGTTAAACCAATCTCAAAAACCGTTTTGGCTAAAAAGCCTTATGTTAATGAAAAAAAAACCCTTCTGTTTAACTAGGGGGTTGGAGGCTTGATGGCTTTTACTCAGTATTACTTGGCATTTGACAATCAAACCATCAACTAATCTTATAGTCTTTTGTAATATTCTAAACTATAAATTTCATCCTCCACTCCTACTATAACCTATAGACCAATAATACCACATGACAATATTGCAGTAACCTCTAAAGCTTTTCCTTTCCAACGTGATAGATAAATTTTCCTCATCATGTGTCGTGTTACCATTCTATTCATGTTCTAACGTTGTAATCTACGTCCATCAAATCATATTTCCTATACACATATTATAACGACAATCAGCAATGAGACTACCGCACACAAAATTTTCTAACTTTCAAGAATATAATTGTTGTGCCTCATTTCACATGACAGAATAAAAACTGAAACACTATAAAGAAGGATCTAATTAAATTGTATTGAAATTGAGCTAAATTACTAAAAGAAAACATGAAAAAAACTAATTGGACTTGGTTTTCTCTACTCTTTTTAGCAGGTAATTACTTTGACCGCAATCTAAAGATGAAACGATCCAAACCAGACCGCACTTCCCTCTACTTGGTCCAGTAAACCCAGTAAAAGATAGCAGTTGAGTAGGAATTTTAATTTTTTTTTTAATGTTTTTAAATAAGTTACTTGGGACTCAAGTCTCAACAGGCTTATCATTTCCAATAAACACATGACAGAATTCCATCATACCATTTGAAAATCAACGGAGATATAAAAAATAATTTATTTATTTATGAGAAATGTTAACGAGGCTCTCTCGTGGGACTCTCTCTAGACTTTGTCACTTTTTACAATTTAAGGTTAATTTTTTTACTAATATTATAAAATATTGTATAAAATATGAGGTGCAAAAGAGTTCGTAAATGATCAGATTTTTGTGAAAGTCTCCTTAACTAGTATTTATCGGAAATGTAGCCAACCTCTGCCTCCCTCCGATGTTTTATGTTGCAGGTGTAGGGTCCACCCTACATTACAGAGGCAACAGTGCCTGAGCATGGTACCCTTTAAAGCAAAACACTGAACCAGAACCAAGTGGGTTGATTTAATAACCAACCCCCCATAAAAAAAAAAAAAAAAAAAATTTAAAACTCTTTCATATTCAACTCAAATAGTACAGTAATAAATCAGTAGATCTTCCTTCTTCTTCCTATTAGTCGTCCTAGTCAATGTGGTCCTTCTTATACTGTGCAAGTTTTAATTTTTCAGAATTTAGGTAAAAAATATGATTCAACGGTTGAATGTGCAGTCAAAGATTTAACGATCACAATCCGAACAATTAAAGATTCTAGTGCACACAATACTTTGATTCATACTAGAAAAAATGCAGATGCGGTTGCAAATTAAAATGTAAACTAAAGGTTCCTAGGGAACAAAATCTTGGATTCATATGCTTTGTGGTTTTCTTTGTATGAATCTTGAATCTAAACAAATCAAATATCGTTTTATGAATCACATCTTAGCATTTTTAGATTGTTAATGTTTTTGTTGTCTAATAATTAGTCAAACTATCAATATGAGCATTCACTTATCAACAATTTAGTTAGAATCTTGGTTTAACAATATGATAACATGACATGATAAATTATTCGTCGAGATATACTGTCTTTCATATTCACAAGTCCACAACCATGAAGAGCTTCAAATCATTTTTCAAGGTGACATTAGCAAATAGATTAGGGCCTAAAAGTATGCATACAAAAATGGACATGGAACATTCCCCTACCTAAATAGCAAAGGAAGACAAAGAGGGGACATAATTTCATCAAAGGTGAAAACTAAAACAGGAAAAAACAAGATCTTTATTCCAAATACCTTAAAATACAAGGTGTATTAATCTCTTTTGGACCCAAAGTTGGTGAATATAATAAAATGGGATGTGAAGCCCACACCTTAAACTTTACTTAGCATGAAACCCTATGGTTTCATGCTTAATTACTGTATAATTTTTAAGGTTTAAAGTGGGCCACAAAATCTGAAGCATGATGGGAGAGGAAGCCCGAGGAAAAGGTACATCATTTGCAGAGGAACGTAGAGATCATATCAAATGTATCAGAAGAACAGGCGGGATCAGTGGTCCCATTCAACCTACCACCAGAACAAGGATAGAGATTTGCATCAGATCTTTGGGTCCATGAAGCCATTGATGAACTATTTTGCTTAAAAATATAGGCTCTTTCTCTTAATGGTATTTTTCGTTACAAGTAAATTACAGTTTGATCTGTTTTTATAATATGTTTTTGCATATATGACAAACAGTTATTTATATGTGAGGAGGAACAACTTCTAACATAGGACGAGTCGAGCAATGTTCTTGGTTTTTAAGGCTAAAACACGCTTTTAGACACTGTAGTATACACAAAGTTCCACTACCATCCATGTAGTCTTGATTTCATTGTATTTAGTCTTTGTAATTTCTAATATGTTTCCATTCAAGGACATCCGTCAACCTAGGTTAACGGAAGTTGATGAATGTCGTCGAATTGGAACAGATTCAAAACTACAGGGACTAAAAACGTGTCTTAGCCTTTTTGCCATGTCTTATGGAAGTGCAAGGTCGAATTGGTCACATTTTCCTCTACTCACGTCGTACACAAAATTTCATTGTAAATACTTGATTTTAAATTGTTTCATTAATATATGTGAAGATACGAAAGTAAAAGAGTCTCATATCGGTAAAAAGGAAAACCTTGCAATGACTTATAAGAGGTTGAGTTACTCTTCATGCCGCCAATTTGTTTTGACGGTCAAACCCCAACTTTTTCATAGTATCAGAGCATGTTGGTCGCCCACTGTGTAGCCTAACAGTGGCAAAAGAAGAAACCTTGCAAGCTTATAAGAGATTGAGATACTCCTCATCTTGCCAATTAATTTTACAGTAAAAGAGTCTCACATCGGTAAAAGGGAAAACCTTGCAATGACTTATAAGAGGTTGGGTTACTCTTCATGCCGCCAATTTGTTTTGACAGTGAAACCCCAACTTTTTCATGGTATCAGAGCATGTTGGTCGCCCACTGTGTAGCCTAACAGTGGCAAAAGAAGAAACCTTGCAAGCTTATAAGAGAATGAGATATTCCGCATATTGCCAATTAATTTTACAGTAAAGTCTCAACTTCTTCGATATATACATTGTTGAGTGGTGAATGGTGATGCAGTACAGTAACACCATGGTCAATGGTGTATAACTAACTAAAATGGCCAATTTCAGAAGCAGAAGAGCTTCTTGTGCATTTGACTTTGTCGATTTTTATGGTGCATATATGCAGAACAAGTCTGAGGAAAACTCATTGGTGTTTCATACTGCTAGTGTTCTCATTGAAAATATTTGTGAGATGGTGAATGTTCAAAGTTTTGGGTCCATCCCACTTTTGTGACCTGAAAGAAAATCCTTCTGAGCACTTGGGCTGGCCCCAAATTTGTCACTCCCACAGATTATAAGCGGACGTGATTCATGTTAACGTTGTGAACATGATCTAAATTAAATCACATGGAGCCTAATGACGTATAGTTTTCAAAGAATAATGAAAATAAACACAAATAGAACCGGTTTTAAATTTTCAAAGAAAAATAAAATCAGAGGACATAAGTTATGTTTGGGGTGAGGAATTTCCAAGTCTCAAGAGATTGACGCTAAATTATTAAGAAATGTATTACAAATGTTAGATAAGAGAGATTAGAAATGTCTTTTATGAGTATTATAAAGGTATGCATGTGAGATTCGTAAGGACCCATTTTGGTGAGCTGGATGAGATATGTTGTGATCAATTAAAATGAACTTGAGTCTAGTTTGTTGTTTGTTGTGTAAAAATGTGAGATGGACTGGACTAGACAAGATGAGTTGTGAATCCACAATAGAGTGAGTTATCTAACGTATCATTATACATGTGTTACAAATCATGTCTTACAAGTGTCTGCCAATTCAATCATATCCCTAAGGCCCAATCTCATCCAGCCTACCAACATGTCCTAAATGGCTCATGGATTTGACAATCTCTCTCACATGTCTGTGTAATGTTTATGAAAGGGTATGTATTTCTAACATCTAACATTTTTAATCATTTACTTACTAACTTGATATCAATCCCTTGAGATTTGGAAATCTCTCATCCCAAACATGGCCTAGAGATTATAAGTCGCAACCAAGTTTAGTGTCCGTTTAATGATGCGTCATGGTTTATGTTTTATTAAAAGTTTGTAACCAGTTCTGTGTATTTTTACAAAAACTAGTATACAAGTTGTGCATGTCATAATATGCAATATACATGTATTAACATGATGAAAATTTTTATTTTTAAAAAAGAAGATGGAGTAGGAGAAGAACGTGATGAGAGTGAGGGTGTGGGGGGTCATGAACAGCTAAAGCCACCAAATCTTCCCTTTAAAGGAAAGAAAAAAGAAAAAGTGACAAACAAAATGATTGTGTGGAAACACTTTAACTTAAGTTAATGCAGAAGAGGAGCCCTACTTCATACCAAACCACAGGCAAAAGAAAAAGAAAACCTGATAAAATTGAACATGGCCAGTTCAGAATATGATTAAAAATAAAAAAGGCCATTGAAAATTACAAGATCAGTGGGTTTTTGATTGATGGGAAATTCATTTGTTTGAGGGAGTTTTAAGAGAGAGAGACCTGCAGTTTTTTTTCAATCGAGATAAGGCAACATGGGATTTCATGGTAGGCTCAGCAGCAATGAAACTAGGGTAAATAGCAGGTTGTGTAGTTTCTGTTCACAAAAGGGGCGTTACTGTGACATTGCAGAGGCCCCATTTGAGGAGAGGAACAGATTGATTGCAATTAGAGATCAAGTGAAGGAAGTTGAGAACTCCTTCGTGTTTTTACAGGTAATTATTTGCCCCCCTCACCATTATTTTGTTTTTCTTTGTGGGTTGTCCAATTATATATATTTCTCTTTTATGACACTTATTAAGTTTGCTTAAACTACGGAGGGATTCAAACATGGGTCCAGAAGGTAGAAATACATTGCTATAGCCAACTAGATTAAGCCCAAGTCTGCAAAGTTGTTCCATTTGCATCATAGCTTTAGGTGTTTTTGATTTCTCTGTCACCATATCACTCTTGTATGATCTTTTATTTAGTTTTTTTTTTCACACTTGTGGGGATCGATATACGCAGAGAATGAGTTCTTGGCAGCAGATGGATAGGCAAGCAGCATTCAACAGTTTGGAAGAAAGCAAGCAAAATCTAGTAGCAAAGGTGGCAGAATATAAAGGAAGAAGGAAACTTGATGTGCTGACAGAACTAAATGCATGTTTTGGCAGTGAAAATAATGTCCCTTTCAATTGGGATTTTAGAGAGAGGTTGAAGATAATGTCTGATGAACCTACAGGTGGAGTTCACAGCACAAGGTTTCTCACTAACTGCATAAGAAAATTGCTCTTCTCATGGAAATGGCAAAAAGTTGTTGGAATTGCAGTGAAACTGGTTTTGGTTTCTGCGAGCATTTCTTTTGTAATTGCTGCTTGTAAAACCAGGCAACTATTGTACACCAGCTCAACCAAAATGATTCCATTTTTGGTCTCCAAAGAAGCAGAAAAAATTGACGGTCTATTAACCTTCTCAAAGATCCCTCTTGATGTTTTTTTTTTTTTTGGTAGGGGATGATTGTTAATCTTTTTTTGTTTTGTTTTTATGTCTCTCATACATGTAGTTATCAAGAAACGTTTAGAGATTTATTTTTTTTATTAATTTACAAGTGTAATTGTTGTGAGATATAAATTCATAGCGCAATCAGACCGATTGTCACTAGACTAAATAGTCATTAGTGAAACGTCTTGATATCGAATATCTTTCGCTTTTTAATATAATATTTTTTTCATATAGCACGTGCCTATCCACTTGTAAGAGTTGGTAGTCATCAAATGTCTTGTATGATACTTTCAACTATTTCTGGCCTTGATAATTTAAATCAAAATTTGATAGTTTGGAATGACTTGATAATTACAAGTTTTGTATACATCTTGAATCGAACTCGGGATCGAAACAGATCCTGGAGTAGTTATTTTATACTTGTTTAGATGAATACAAATTGTAATAAACTGAATACACATGTAACAAATAAAACAAAAAATTTAACCAAGTCTCAAATGCATTTGTTTGGTTTGCTCACAGTTATGTCTTCATATATAACTTAAAATCTCAATTGCATACAAATTCAACGGTTGAAGGCAATTTTTGTTTAAGGTTTTGCATAGCATGGTCTCTTGCTTCCGCTTCCTTATCGGGTTTTCCTCCATGACGCACTAGTCTAATATCCCAACACCAATGCTGGATAATTTTCTCTAATCCAACAAGATTCTCTATTAGGAACTTGACATGTTGATCGACGCAAGGACGAGGGTGGTACCCTAATATTTCTAGGACCTTGACGTAATTATGGGGCCATTTGGCAGCTCTCTCTAATTCTACTTCTCCCCAAGGGCAATGAAAAGTCTCTTTTACTTACAAAACAAGTCTCTGCAAGTACGGATATGCCTTCATGAAACAAGTTAAAAGACCAAGACTCTCTGAATGTTGTGTTAACATATCAATGATTCTGCCATTGATGAAGGCAAGAAGCATAGATATCACAGTACCTTATACTCGAAGAAATGAATAAAAGTGAAAGAGAAAGAGAGAGAGAGAGAGAGAGAGAGAGAGAAGACAGAGAAAGATTATCTTTGTATTTGTTTCAGAATTGAATTATACAGTAACCTTACAACCTTCTTATATAGACCCTTAGTCCTTAATCTCAATCTCAACTGGGGTAACCCAGTTTGAGATTGGAAGAACAAAACTAGAAAACAGAACACAGAGTTGAATCATCTGCAACCTTGCAATCCCACTTCATCCACCGTAGATTCATTTCAGTATGCATTCAACCCGTCTCCAATTTCATCAACTCATTCAACTTGAGCCCGGCAAATAAATCTTCATTGCTTTGTCACTTGCAATTTGGAGCCGTGTATGATAATGTGAAGTTGTTGATCTTTCTTCATTCTTCAATCGTGACAGCCTCTTATAAAGTTGTAACACACCCTCATGCCGGTTATAACAATTTCTTACGGGATTACCCTTCGTGGGATTTACCATCAACAACTTCATTTAACATTGGCATCGGCCTTTAAAACAGAAAATTAACAAACTATAGTGTGGCATCGGCCTTAACTATAGTACCACGGGATCGCCCTTTGTAGATTTTACCAAAAAATAACTACTCTTAACAATGGCATCGGCCTTCACAATTTCAACAACAGAAAATCAACATCTATGTAGGATTACCCTTCGTGGGATTTACCTACTCACATCACGGAATTACCCTTCATGGGATTTACCATGTACAACTTCTTCAAATTTCATCATATAACCGGACTTACTGTAGATTCATGCTAACAACTGAGTTGGTTAGACTCGACTTTATAGGCTGCGATAAGGGAAAATATTGAACAATCTTCACAGACATCACACTTTTCATACCCAAGAATCCATATTCATTTCTCCACACATATCAAGAGACTGAGCAGAATTTTAGTAGCAATCCAGAGCATCAATCTTGAACCCAAATATCAGACACAACTTGAAGAAGCCAGAAAAACTCACAAGAAAGATGACTTCATGCGACAAACTAATTGAGTTGCACCCCAACATATTCTCAAATCCTAGAGAATGATACTCCAAGGAAAGACAAACCCCAAATCAACACATCAAGAATCTAACCAACACACCTCAAATCTATACTTCAATCAAATCACGAAATTAAGGCAAAACAAACACCACAACTTCAAAGAATAGGCATCATACAAAATCAGTAAACAAAATCACCTGATTCACGAAACTCACACCAACAGATCTCCAAATAGCACCGTTTCAGATCGCCAAGTGCCCAATCTTCGAGCAACACCCAAACCAGCGAAAGACTTCACCAGAATCGAACAAATTAACACAAAATTTTCCCCTGAGACAATCAAACAAACAGTTGATATGCTAAATTGAGGAGTACTCGAAACAGCACCTGATGACCATTTCTGATACCATTTTCAAAGCTCGAACTCTGTCTCCACAGTTCCACAGTGCACTGAACATGGTGTTGTATGAACTCAAATCATAGAAAGTCCAATTCACAGAAATTGCAGATATTGCCCAAATTTCTCATATCAGAGAGCTCCTAATTCTCAAATCGCAGTAAACTTCTCAGACAACATTATAGATTTGCATATGGGTACCAAGAACAAAATCACCTGATTTACACTAGAGGTCAAACGTTTGCATAAATTCCAAGCGCAAAATTTTCAAGAAAACCCAGCAATCGAATTGACTGGTAGTGTCGAAAAGCAGCAAAATCAGACACCAACACCGACTGCCCAGAAATCCACTCGACCACCGTTAACCATTTTCTTATTGATCAGTGCTGATTGATGAGCAAGTAAAGGTTGTGGATGGAAATGCACTCCCTTGCTGCCGCACATATTAACCAAATCCTCACAGAATCGGAAGTTAAAATTTGGGTCCAATTGGGAGAAATTGACGCATGCCCAGAAACACCAACACCAAATCCCACTTCTGACACCAACACCGACTGCCCACTTCCAGAAGAGGATGAATTCACTATCCCTTTAACCCCTTCGGAATTCAAAGACCGTATAATCTTTGGCCCTGCAACTGCGGTCGTCTCCGGATTCTTCTCCTCTCGTCGATGCATTGACTCTGCCTATCAATTCTCCAAGAACTTCAAGACCCCCTTCGTCGTCTTCTCTGTTGGACTCCGTAGCCACAATCTCGCAAAAACCACCCAAAAACAAAACAACCCAAAAAATAGTAGAACGATCGCGGAAGAACCCATAAATTTATCGAAACATCTAATGAAAATTTGGAAAGAAACTAAAGCTAGAAACACAAGAAAAAAAAAATTATAGGAACCACCAGAATCCATGGCGTGAGCCTGGTGATACCATGTTAACTACATTGTAGTGTTTGGAAATTGAAAGGAAAATCAAGAACAACGGATGAAGAGAAGGATGAATACGGAGATATTAGAGAGAGAGAGTTTAGAGAGAGAAATAGGAATTTTATTTACTAATCAAATGAAGATTACATATACTGTTTTTATATAGAAATCCTAACCACTTTAACCAAATACTAACTACCCAACTATATTACTATCTATATTACATTTTTACCCTTAATAAAACACTACAATGTAGTTAACATGTTGTACATCAACTAGTAACTTCAAATGCTTGAGATTTGTTATTATGGGAAACGCCGCATGAGTCTGAATGTAGTCATCAACTCCATTGGTATCCAACTCGAGAATCTCTAGTTCAGAAAGACAGGAGGAAAGTTGGGTAAAAGGAAGCTCTGGTGTCACATCATAAACAATGCAGCCATGCGACACGGATATCTCAACAAGCGAAGGTGTTTTACCCAGAGCAAGATTTATAGTCCATTTTCCATTATAATGAAAGGAAACCAGGTTTACATCAAGAATCTCGATGCTTTTAAGGTAATAACAAGAATGTATGCACGACTGTCCTGGTTGTCGAAGCGATGAGGGTTCGCATCAAATTCACTAGAATCAAAGACGAGAGTCATAGTGGACGCCCACACATAGCGCCATCGCCTACAAAGGATACTAGTAGCTGCTGCTTCCTTTAGTGACATGAGTGACAGTATACTAACAATAATTTCATGTGGCAACTCACTGATTCGGTCCACAGAGCTGCAACAATCACCCTTAATAATATTTTCCCGCAATTTCTCATCTATCGATCTTCCGTTCTTTTCTTTTACCTTTGGTCGCTTCACTAAAGCAACCTATAAGCTTCAATGAACTGCAACTCGCCTAACAAAAAATCAATTGATGGAGAGAATGCATCAATCAAACGCTTCCACCATTCCAGCAATATTCTAATCTAATATAAGTAGGGGGAGCCGGATTCTAACTTGGCTACAACAATCAAGTGAAGATTGATATTGAAAACGTTGCAAATTTAAGTGTCACCACTGGCCTAACAATGCAAAAAAGGAAGTAAAACCAACATAGAAAACTATTCTGCAAAATTAGTAAGAAAGAAAGGTTTGTAAAAGCAGGAGATATACAGCTGCCTACCATTCCTGGCTATCACTACCACAAACCTTAAAGTAGGTTTTATCTAATCGAGTTCTTGCCCATTGTTCTTTAGGAAAAAATAGTGTGAGTTCTAATATCGAAATTGGTTTTATCTAATCGGGTTCTTGCCCATTATTCTCTGAACATTCTTCACTTCCACAGGTTTGTGAGTCTACGGAAACCCTTCATGCTCCTTTTCATTTTACAAAACCGCTTCATCCGTTGTTTCTGCATTAATTACTAGAAACCTTGATTAAAGTCGAACAACATTCAGTTTGAAAGGTATTACAAACTCGAACGGTAACATCAGTCAAGTCCATAGAAAATTGTTATGCAGGATGGCATATATATATATATCAATGCTGCTTAAAGTTGAGCAATAATATAAAGCTCAGCAATATGAGAAAAATAAAGCAGGTCCATATCAAATCAGAAAATACCTAGCACTTGAAAAATATCGCATTCAGATAGCACGCTTATTAGACGAGGTAAAACAAAAATGCCCAATAGAGATTCTCCTTTAGGAGGTTGAGCTAGCAGCTAGCTAAAAGAACAAAATATGGACCCTGTTCTTTTAATCTCTATCTACCTTTACAATCGATGAACACTTGCAAATCAAGGGAGATGAATTAAACAAACTTCCGCAGAACCTTAGCACAAAACAGGTCTTCTAACTCTAGGCATAAGAGACTGGACATCAAGATACGAGTCCTTGAACATTTGTAATTCCTGCTTCTATCTAATTTCTTCTCCGGGAGGACGGCTTAAAGTCCCTCAGCCTCAACAATTTCTTCTCGCATCTTATCTCTTAAACAATGGATTGTTCTAACTTCCTTCTTCTCACTGCTATACTACTCACACTTGTATAGTGTGACAATCCTACTCGATTGGCAACTAAATTTCCCTCTAAAATCCGTAAGATAACACATTATGCAACACATGAACCATAATTCTCCATCCACTGTTTACATTCCATAGGCAGCATGATAAACATTATAAAACCCTTCAACAACAACAACAACAACAACAACAACAAAGCCTTTTCCCACTAAGTGGGGTCGGCTATATGAATCCTAGAACGCCATTGCGCTCGGTTTTGTGTCATGTCCTCCGTTAGATCCAAGTACTCAAGTCTTTTCCTAGGGTCTCTTCCAAAGTTTTCCTAGGTCTTCCTCTACCCCTTCGGCCCTGAACCTCTGTCCCGTAGTCACATTTTCGAACCGGAGCGTCAGTAGGCCTTCTTTGCACATGTCCAAACCACCGGAACCGATTTTCTCTCATATTTCCTTCAATTTTGGCTACTCCTACTTTACCTCGGATATCCTCATTCCCAATCTTATCCTTTCTTGTGTGCCCATACCTCCCACGAAGCATCCTCATCTCCGCTACACCCATTTTGTGTACGTGTTGATGCTTTACTGCCCAACATTCTGTGCCATACAACATCGCGGCCTTATTGCCGTCCTATAAAATTTTCCCTTGAGCTTCAGTGGCCTACGACGGTCACACAACACGCCGGATGCACTCTTACACTTCATCCATCCAGCTTGTATTCTATGGTTGAGATCTCCATCTAAGTCTCCGTTCTCTTGCAAGATAGATCCTAGGTAGCGAAAACGGTCACTTTTTGTGATCATCGCTAGATTGCTCCAGTCATTAGTGTGGATAAGTATATAAATGGATAGAGATAGGAAAGCAAACACAAGATGTACGTGGTTCACCCAGATTGGCTACGTCCACGGAATAGATGAGTTCTCATTAATTGTGAAGGGTTTACACAAGTACATAGGTTCAAGCTCTCCTTTAGTGAGTACAAGTGAATGATTTAGTACAAATGACATTAGGAAATATTGTGGGAGAATGATCTCGTAACCACGAAACTTCTAAGTACCGGAGTGTGGTATCGTCTTGACTTGCCTTATCTGTCTCATAGGTAGATGTGGCATCTTCTCTGGAAGTACTCTTCCTCCATCCAGGGGTGGTATCTGTAACTGGTGGAGATGCACAAGGTAATGTATCAATTTCACTTGAAGCTTATTTGTAGTTTCAGGCTTGGTCAAGCGCGATACAAACCATGTAGTAGGAGTCCCCCAAGTCGCCGAGCTAGTGAATCTGCTGAAAGAGGTGACAGACAAGGTAAGCAATCAGAGCTCCGGCTGATTGTTCACATTCTCCCTATCTTGCAGGCAGCATGAAGGATAAAGAGAAGAAAAATGAGAAGAGATGATATGGGATACTTTTGCTTTTGAAGAAGTAACTTTCCACAGGCTTATTCTTGAACTGGGCTGGAGGGTTTTCTGGTTTCCTCCAGAGTATAAGGCCGACTGAAGAATTTGAGGGTCAAAACAAGTCCATCAAATCTAGAGTACGTTCGACCCTGCTGATATGGGATACTTTTGCTTTTGACAGAGTAGTGGATGTATCGGCACATGTGCTATTACGCTTGTCTCCATATGCTTCCTTGTATCCTTCTCACTTGCCCTATCTGTTCCTCAGGCAGATGCGGTATCTTCCCTGGAAGCATAGGATGTTGAAGATGAGTACTCGAGAGCAATGCCAGGTAAGTAATCAGGTAAGGGGTTCCAGGCAGTCAGTTCCTGGCTGGAAGCTTGATTCCAAGTGCTGACTGATTGCTCTCTTTCTCCTTGTCTTGCAGGTAAGAACAAGGCCAAAGGAAAAGACAGGGAAAAAACATGATATGGGATACTTTTGCTTTTAACCCTGATGATATGAGGTATTCTTGCTCTAGTATAGCTTGTTTACAGAGGTGTTATCGGGGGGAAAGAAAGCTGAATATTTCGAAAGGCTTCGTTGGGAGTGCCCTCTCAGATAAGAGGAAGGGTTGAGCATTTTTGCAGGTCTGCCTGTCCGTTGGGGATGGAGGTCGACATATATAGGAGTCTCCCTAACATCAAGTAATAATGCTATTCCTTTACCCTGCTTGGTCATAGCACGGTAGTGGGAGCTGCCCAGCTTCACATGTTTTAACTCTGTCAAAGCACTTTGAAAAAGTGGTCTGTGGTATCTGGAAAGCTGATGTTGCGTGTGAAGATTACAGACAAGCTTTATCCAAGGAGATCCAGCTCTTGAAGTTGGGAAAGTGGTGCCTCTTCGGTTTTTGAACAAGCAATCCTGTTGGGGATCTGGCTCTTGAGATTCGGAGAACGATGCCTCTTCGATTTTTGAGAAAGCAATCTTGCTGGGGGTCTGGCTCTCGAGATTCGGAGAGCGGTGTCTCTTCGATTTTTGAGAAAGTAATCATGTTGGGAGTCTGGCTCTTGAGATTCGGAGGGCGGTGCCTCTTCGATTTTGGAGCAAGCAATCTTGTTGGGAGTGTTTTCTCGAATGTGAGTAAAGGTTGGGCATGTTTGCTAGTCTACCTTGCCACGAAGCACAGAGGTTGACACACAGGGACTTTCCAATTATCCAGCAGTGGTACTGTTCCTTTACCCTCTCTTCGATTTTTTAGAAAGTAATCATGTTGGGAGTCTGGCTCTCGAGATTCGGAGGGCGGTGCCTCTTCGATTTTGGAGCAAGCAATCTTGTTGGGAGTGTTTTCTCAAATGTGAGTAAAGGTTGGGCATGTTTGCTAGTCTACCTTGCCACGAAGCACAGAGGTTGATACACCGGGACTTTCCAATTATCCAGCAGTGGTACTGTTCCTTTACCCTTGTGGGTAATAATATGGTAGCTAGACCTTCAAAATTTATGTGTCTAAACTTTGTTAGTGTTGTTTCTTTGCTATTCTTTTACCCTTCTTAGTCAGAGCGATGTAGTGGGAGCTGCAAGCTTCACGTGTCTCAACTTTGTCAGAGAACTTTGGCAAAGTTATCTGTCGTACCCATGAGCTACTGTTGCGTGTGGGAAGTGGGTGATTGAACAGTACGATTCATGTGCTTTCTACTTCACCAGAAATCTTCGACAGAATGCCCATAATTTTCGCAAAGCTGAGTGTGCGTGTGACAGGTGCTGACAAGGTTGGAAAAGTAGGTGCCTCTTCGATTTCTGAGATTGGCCCTCGTGGTCTCTGAGCAGCCCAGCTTTTGAGAAAGCAAGTCTCTTCGATTTCTAAGATCGGCCTTCGTGGTCTTTGAGCAGCCCAGCTTTTGAAAATTTGGAAAGAAACTAAAGCTAGAAACACAAGAAAAAAAAAAAATAGGAACCACCAGAATCATGGCGTCAGCCTGGTGGCTCTGATACCATGTTAACTACATTGTAGTATTTGGGAATTGAAAGGAAAATAAAAAACAACGGATGAAGAGAAGGATGAACACAGAGATATTAGAGAGAGAGAGTTTAGAGAGAGAAATAGGATTTTTATTTACTAATCAAATGAAAATTACACATACTGTTTTTATATAGAAATCCTAACAACTTTAACCAAATACTAACTACCTAACTATATTATTAACTGTATTACATTTTTACCCTTAATAAAACACTACAATGTAGTTAACATGTTGTACATTAACTAGTAACTTCAAATGCTTGAGATTTGTTATTATGGGAAACGCCGCATGAGTCTGAATGTAGTCATCAACTCCATTGGTATCCAACTCGAGAATCTCTAGTTTAGAAAGACAGGAGGAAAGTTGGGTAAAAGGAAGCTCTGGTGTCACATCATAAACAATGCAGCCATGCGACACGGATATCTCAACAAGCGAAGGTGTTTTACCCAGAGCAAGATTTATAGTCCATTTTTCATTATAATGAAAGGAAACCAGGTTTACATCAAGAATCTCGATACTTTTAAGGTAATAACAAGAATGCATGCACGACTGTCCTGGTTGTCGAAGCGATGAGGGTTCGCATCAAATTCACTAGAATCAAAGACGAGAGTCATAGTGGACGCCCACACATAGCGCCATCACCTACAAATGATACTAGTAGCTGCTGCTTCCTTTAGTGACATGAGTGACAGTATACTAACAATAATTTCATGTGGCAACTCACTGATTCGGTCCACCGAGCTGCAACAATCACCCTTAATAATATTTTCCCGCAATTTCTCATCTATCGATCTTCCGTTCTTTTCTTTTACCTTTGGTCGCTTCACTAAAGCAACCTATAAGCTTCAATGAACTGCAACTCGCCTAACAAAAAATCAATTGATGGAGAGAATGCATCAATCAAACGCTTCCACCATTCCAGCAATATTCTAATCTAATATAAGTACGGGGAGCCGGATTCTAACTTGGCTACAACAATCAAGTGAAGATTGATATTG
The DNA here is from genome assembly GCF_916048215.2 of Malus sylvestris. Lineage (NCBI taxonomy): Eukaryota > Viridiplantae > Streptophyta > Magnoliopsida > Rosales > Rosaceae > Malus > Malus sylvestris. Next base: position 16,002,320 of record NC_062260.1, read on the forward strand.
AAAACGTTGCAAATTTAAGTGTCACCACTGGCCTAACAATGCAAAAAAGGAAGTAAAACCAACATAGAAAACTATTCTGCAAAATTAGTAAGAAAGAAAGGTTTGTAAAAGCAGGAGATATACAGCTGCCTACCATTCCTGGCTATCACTACCACAAACCTTAAAGTAGGTTTTATCTAATCGAGTTCTTGCCCATTGTTCTTTAGGAAAAAATAGTGTGAGTTCTAATATCGAAATTGGTTTTATCGAATCGGGTTCTTGCCCATTATTCTCTGAACATTCTTCACTTCCACAGGTTTGTGAGTCTACGGAAACCCTTCATGCTCCTTTTCATTTTACAAAACCGCTTCATCCGTTGTTTCTGCATTAATTACTAGAAACCTTGATTAAAGTCGAACAACATTCAGTTTGAAAGGTATTACAAACTCGAACGGTAACATCAGTCAAGTCCATAGAAAATTGTTATGCAGGATGGCATATATATATATATATATATATATATCAATGCTGCTTAAAGTTGAGCAATAATATAAAGCTCAGCAATATGAGAAAAATGAAGCAGGTCCATATCAAATCAGAAAATACCTAGCACTTGAAAAATATCGCATTCAGATAGCACGCTTATTAGACGAGGTAAAACAGAAATGCCCAATAGAGATTCTCCTTTAGGAGGTTGAGCTAGCAGCTAGCTAAAAGAACAAAATAAGGACCCTGTTCTTTTAATCTCTGTCTACCTTTACAATCGATGAACACTTGCAAATCAAGGGAGATGAATTAAACAAACTTCCGCAGAACCTTAGCACAAAACAGGTCTTCTAACTCTAGGCATAAGAGACTGGACATCAAGATACGAGTCCTTGAACATTTGTAATTCCTGCTTCTATCTAATTTCTTCTCCGGGAGGACGGCTTAAAGTCCCTCTTGGGAAGAAGCCTCAACAATTTCTTCTCCCATCTTATCTCTTAAACAATGGATTGTTATAACTTCCTTCTTCTTCTCACTGCTATACTACTCACACTTGTATAGTCTTACAATCCTACTCGATTGGCAACTAAATTTCCCTCTAAAATCCGTAAGATAACACATTATGCAACACATGAACCATAATTCTCCATCCACTATTTACATTCCATAGGCAGCATGATAAACATTATAAAACCCTTCATATGAGAAAATCGTAACCAACTCCTTTCATGACAACCATGTTGAGAGTTGTCCCTCATCGGTGAGGGACAATGTTTGCTATGTGATCTTGAGCTACTTCCCATATTGCCAATTGGTTTTATGGTGGAACCTCAATTTCATCATGGTGTCAGAGCAAGGTTGTCCACGTGTGAAGCCCAACAACCACACGCGCTCCACATCACCCAGTTGTTGTCCACGTGTAGGCTTGAAAATCCACCACACGTGTGAGGGCGTGTTGAGAGTTGTCCCACATCAGTGAGGGGCAATGTTTGCTATGTGCTTATATAATCATAGGCTACTCCCCATATTGCCAATTGATTTTATAGTGGAACCTCAATTTCATCAAACCAATCTTGACAATTCCAGTCTTTAGCTACTATTTTCACTAGAAATTTAATCTACACTAAAACCCTAAACACTCTGAAACACTGTTCATAAGCACAGTGTTCTTCCTGTATTACCCCTGCTAAGTTTGCATTAGTACGTTTTTACATAGACAAAAAAGCCCCGCACTCATCTCTTTCCTCCAGATTTCTTCCTGCCTGGCCGTCGTCATGTTTTACCAAGATCTTGGTGATTTCTGCTAACTTGGTGCGACTTTTCCTCACCAAGCAGCCACTTTGCTCCAGTTGAAGTTCCTCTCCTTCAACCTTTGCATGTTGGATTTCACATCAATAACATCTCCCTATAACCTTGGAGCTTTGTTTGGATTCAAGCTTTCCGACGGTAATTGGACGATTCCTCCGACGCATGCCATCAAGGTTAGTCTGAAACCATTCCTACCTTATTGCCCTATTGCATGTCAACATCGGCTTCAAATTTGTGATTCAAAATTGCTGGCCTTTTGAAAAAAAATTCATGATTTTGTCTAATCCAATTTAACGGTTAGAAATTTCGCCTGGGGACTGCAATTTCATCTGCTCCAAACAAATAGATTCTTTTTATTTTGAATTTAGAAAATTATATTCAAATTTGTTTTACATCTGATTCAGTTGGGATTGTGTTTTAGTGTTTCCTGCCTGAGTTGTATATAAAGAAAAAGAGTGATTTTTTTTGTATCGTAAATAGTTCATCAGGATCATAGACGCGAGTCTGATATTATCAAGTAAGATGCCGAGTCCTCTTGCATTCATATAATTACATTTGTGAGCTGCTTTTCTGGGTTTTTGTTGATTTTGTGTGCTTTTGGCATTTTATGACAAAGAAGAATAGTATGTATGCTATAACATTATGAGTTTGAGAATTGAGACATGTGAATTGTATGGATGTAAGCAACAATTGAGTGATTGTTTTTTCGCCAAAAAGATCGTGTGACTTTTTGATATATTGTTCATTACGAAACAAGGAAGAATAGGAAGAAAATGATATGATCTCTAACTATTCGACCTTGTTACAAGCAATATTGTTTGGTGAAATAGTTGTGTTAAGATATTGGAGAAAATAAAAAATATTAAAAATTAATCTTGAGGTGTTTCTCATTCTCCGGGTGAAATCTGGATATCAATAAGATCAATGGTACCACAAAGTGGCACTTGAAGCAAGGCTCTAGTGCAATCTATATTCTATAAAAGCATAAAACAACAATTATGGCATCCCTGTTCATCCTAAAAACTTCCCCACTGCCCCAAGCTGCTCTATAAAATTTTTCTGTTCACTATAGTAGCTAGTAGTTCAAGTCAAACTATAAAACAACACAATATTTTTATAGTAACTCATCTGTGCCTTCTTTCTTTGTCCTTCTCATTTCTTTGCTTTTTGTTATTGTCCTTGATGTGTCCGTCTCTCTCTTTTCTTTTAATATCCTTGCTCTCTCTGTCTATTCTCTGCATTTCATGGTGTCCCCTCTCTGATCTATCTTTGTCCCTTCTCTCCCTCTCCCTCCTCATCTTCATTTCTCTGTCCCTGCCCCTGTCATGTCTTCTCTTATTCTCTTCCTCTCCTTTGTCTTCAATTTCTACTTACCCTTTGTGTTCTGCCCACCATTTTTGGCGCTAAACCTGGCATTGAAGCCATAGTTGCTTGCAAGGAGATGCAGTCATAGAAATTGAAAACCTTTTCAATCTTCATGACAACATATATCTTTACTTGAGGAATGCACAACTCTATTATATCACCACAGATGAAGACAAGACAAGATGACCCATTGGTCAGACATAGAGGTTTGTGCATTGTTGATGGCATTCCAATAGTAATATCCACATCAAATTTTGCAATAACATTCCACGCCAAATATAGTCATCAACTTCCTACAGTACCCATATACAGTAGTAGATTGAGTCACAATCGCACCCGTAAATGAAATTTCCAACTTCATCTACCATAAACCTCTGAATACTAATTTTGGTTGTTGGCAATCCAACATCAAAGAATCTGTTTTCTTTTACTGCAATACCAATAAGTGCTCTAGCTTCAAAACCCTATGCTGGCCTGCGATATCCTTTCCAAAAGATTGATCATTCCCAAAAGCTACCTACTTTTTCCAAGATTTTGAAGCTGAAATTCACTGACGCTGCAAAACTAGTCCACACTTTTCTTCTGGGTTCAAACACATCAATGAGCTGTTGATTTCCCTTTCCTTGAGATTGGACCTCTACCTTGATAAAAAAAAAAGTCATTGGTGACTTCGGAATACCCAAATACGTAGTTGTAGCCGTCAACCTCGTATTAGGAACTGTCATGTAGCTTCTGTTGAGAGGGTTCCATAGAATTATAAAGTGGTCATTGGCTAAGCAGACAACTCCTCTACAAGAACCCAGCGCCACTGGCGAAGGATGAAAACGCGAAGAAAGTTCGCCCAAACGAAGAGCCATGTCCTGCATAAAGTAAATTCTTGCATAACCTTTTGAATGGTCCAAGTAGGTAGATGAGGTCCTTGGAGCCCTGAAGTCGTAAGATGTTGGACTTTATGATTTTGTCAAAAAGAATGATGTCGCCATATTCTATGGACATTGTTCTGAATCTCACAAGATCCGTCGCCGAGAGTAGCTGCAAAATCTGAAGGGCTATGTTAGTGGGGATCGGTAGGTGCAAATTCTGAAGGGTTGTCCAGTGGGTGCTCCAACATGAGTTCTCGTCATATTTCTCAAGGGTATTTGTCGTAATTTCTCTAAAGATCAAATCTTTGTTTAAAGATGGCAGACGGGGATGAGAGAGAAAGAGAGGGAGATGTTGTAATTTGGTTCAAGATGAAGGTCTAATGTCAATGAGTAAGTGAGATGAGAGAGAAAGAGAGGGAGAGAGAGGTTGTAATTTGCAAAAGTAAGGTCATCTCTAACCGAAGAAGGGCCAAAATGCCATGTTTAGCCCTATAGCCCTGTAAGAAACATAGCCCTTCAGATTTTGCAACCGCTCTCGGCGACGAATCTTACGAGATTCAAAACAATGTTCGTAGAATATGGCGACATCATTCTTTTTGAAAAATTCATAAAATCCAACATCTTGCGACTTTAGGGCTCCAAGGACCTCATCTACCTACCTGGCCCTCTTTCAGTTAGAGATGACCTTACTTTTGCAAATTACAACCTCTGTCTCCCTCTCTTTCTCTCTCATCTCACTTACCCATTGGCATTAGACCTTCATCTTGAACCAAATTATAACCTCTCCCTCTCTTTCTCTTTCATCCTCGTCTGCCATCTTTAGACAAAGATTTGATCTTTAGAGAAATTACAACAAATACCCTTGAGAAATATGACGAGAACTCGTGCTGGAGCACCCATTGGGACAACCCTTCAGAATTTGCGCCTATCGATCCCCACTAACATAGCCTTTTAGATTTTGCAGCTGTTTTCAACGACGGATCTTGCGAGATTCAGAACAATGTCCGTATAATATGGCGACATCATTCTTTCTGACAAATTCATAGAGTCCAACATCTTGCGAAACTTCAGGGCTCCAAGGACCTTATCTACCTACCTGGACCATTTGAAAGGTTATGCAAGAATTTACTTTGTGCAGGAGATGGCTCTTCGTTTGGTCAAACTTTCTTGACGTTTTCATCATTCGCCAGTGGTGCTGGGTTATTGTAGAGGAGTTGTCTGCTTGGCCAATGACCACTTTATAATTCTGTGGAACCCTCTCAACATAAGCTACATGACAACTCCTAATATGAGGTTGATGGCTACAACTACGGATTTGGGTATTTCGAACTCGCCAAGGACTTTTTCTTGATCAAGGTAGAGGTCTAATCTCAAGGAAAGGGAAATTAACAAGTAGACTAGTTTTGAACCTAGAAGAAAAGTGTGGACTAGTTTTGCAACGTTAGTGAATTTCAGCTTCAAAATCTTGGAAAAAGTAGGTAACTTTTGGGAATGATCAATCTTTTGGAAATGATATCGCAGGCTAGTAAAGGGTTTTGAAGCTGAAGCACTTATTGGTCTTGCAGTAAAAGAAAACTTATTCTTTAATGTTGGATTGCCAACAACCAACATTAGTTTTCAGAGGTTTATGGTAGGTGAAGTTGGAAATTTCATTTACGGGTGCGATTGTGACTCAATCTACTGCTGTATCTGGTTACTGCATGAAGTTGATCACCATATTTGGGGTGGAGTGTTATTGCAAAATTTGATGTGGGTATTAGGGGTGTGATGGCAGACCTAATTAAATTAATATGGTTAATTAAATTAAACTACCATATTAAAATAAGGTTTTCGAACATATTTTGAGTGTCACTTGTCGTTAAATGAATAAGCCTCCGAATCTTTTTATAATTTTAATAATTTTTCGGATATGATTTTGAGTGACACGTGTCGCTAATGTTAGTAACTCTCTAGATTTCTTATCATTATGTAATCTCAATAATTTTCGGATAGGATTTCGAGTGACATATGTCGCTGAAGTGAGTAACTTTCTAGATTTCTTATCTTTATGTAATCTTAATAATTTTTTAGATATGATCTCAAATGCCACGTGTCAAGATGTAATTGGTTATGAAAATTTTAGATTTAGGATTTTTATCTACGTGGCACTTCTTATCTTCAGCTTCCAATGTTAATAAATTGGTTGGATATTGGGGTAGAATTCACATACCTTCATCTTTGCCTTTTCCAATTTCTCTTTCAATTCAAGTTTGCAATGAATTCCAACTTTTGATCCTCTTCGCATTCCAACTGGGGGTCCTCATCAATTTCGAATTAGAAGATAAATAGGCGCATATGAGACGAGAAAATGAGGAGTCTGATGAAGAAGATAAAGCATGGCGTAACATAACATATATGGCAGCAATGGCTGCGGTCATAACGTGTGAAGAAGATGAAGAACAACCTCAATAGGGTGGCTCTGTTGCTCGTCTTTTTTTACAAACCACGAAATAGAGAGATCGCGCATGAGATTCTGATGAACAATTACTTTAACTCCAACTGGTGTACACAAAATAGGATTTCAGACGTCTCTTCTAGATGAGGCATCATGTCTTTGAGTGTTTGCTTCATGATGTCTAACATGTCAATCCATACTTTCGATAGAAGATGGATAAAGTAGGCTGCCCTAGTTTCTCACCTCACCAAAATGTTACTATTGCACTCCGAATGCTGGCCTATGCCTCTTTAGCTGATACGATGGATGATACATATGGTATATCTGAGTCTGCATGCCTTGAAAATCTTGCTGAATTATGTCACACAGTTGTTCAGATTTATAAAGAGGAGTACTTCCTTGAACCAAATCAAGCAGATTTGGCTTGGCTCATTCGCAAAGCTGAAGACCGTGGCTTTCCGGGCATGATAAGGTTATTAGATTCCATGCATTAGCAGTGGAAGAATTGTCCTACCAGATGGCAAGGAGGATTTAGTGGAAGAACGAGAAAGCCAACTATTGTGTTAAATGTGATTGCCTCGTTTAACACATGGATCTGAAATACTTTCTTTGGAGTCCCAGGATCCCAAAATGACATTACAATACTTGGGTGTTCACCCTTCTTTAATAACCTGACGAAGGGTAAATCACCTCAACTTGTCTACTACATCAACGTGTGTCATTATAATATGAAGTATTACCTGGCAGATGACATTTACCCAAAGTGGGCGACACTTGTCTAAGCAATTGCAAAGCATGTGGATGACGCCCAAATGTGGTTTACCTTACACCAAAAGGCATACCAGAAAGATGTTTAGAGAGTTTTCGGTATTCTACAAGCACGGTGGAAGACCATTAAGGAACAGCAAGAGGGTGTAGTCGAGATAAATTGAATTTCATCATGATGTTGTGCATTATATTACACAACATGATTGTGGAGGATGAGCGAGATGACTATATTGATGAAGAGTCTGATGGCGACCAAGATGATCCAAATAGGTCAAGGATGGCTCGTGCGAAAATATATGATGAACCTAATTTTCCTTTGGATCCAAGAACTGGTAATAACTCTTTAAATGAGCACATGAGACGTCATAGGATGATATGTTCAAGTGCCACAAACAAGTACCTACAACAGGATCTTGTTGCACATCTTTGGGCCAAAAGAATCATGAAGTAGGCGTTTAAGTTTTATGTTGTTAAATGTTTTGTTTAATGTTGTTTAAGTTTGAATTACTCCCTCAAGTAGTACTAGGGTGGGGATTGTGTTGTTTAAAGTTGTGTAATTTTTATGTTGTTTAAGTTTCATATTATTAAATGTTGTTTAACTTTAATTGAAAGACTCAACAACGTAAATATTAAAGAGTACAACAACTCAAATATTAAAAACTACAATAACTTCAATTTAAAGATTCAACAACTTCAATTTAAAGATTCAACAACTTAAATTTAAATATTCAACAACTTAAATTTAAAAACTACAACTTAAATTTAAAGACTACAACTTCAATTTAAAGACTACAACAACTTAAATTTAAAGACTACAACAACTTAAATTTAAAAACTACAACTTAAATATGAAAGACTACAACAACTTCAATTTAAAGACTATAATCATCATCTTCATCCATCATTGTAGGAGTACAGTCGGATGTAAACAACTCCCCTCGGGCCATAATTTCCCTATTTTTCCTATCAAAATATGCCTTACTCATTAGAGTGTACTCCGAAGTGTTCCTTTGCATGTTCCTATCATCCATCTCTTCTTGTACACTACTATAAAAGTGGCTTATTGTGTCGCTGGTTGGTGTTGGTTTTATATAAAATATTGGCGGATTAGCAACATAAACTGTCTATGTCACTTATAACCGACATAGATTGTTAGTGTCGCTTATAACTGACATAGCTTTTTATCTTTTTAATGGTGGTGTCGTATAAAAAGAAAACCGTGTCACTTTCAACCGACATAAAGTTAGTGTCGGTTAAAAAGAGAATCGTGTCGTTTCTACTCGACACTAATAATTATTTTTAAATATTTTAAAACTTCCTGTCGGTTGTAGTCGACAGGTTGGTGTTTTTATTTTTTTAAATACATATCCCGCGTGACAAAATTTTGGGTGGGATAGTTCCCACCATTTTTTAGACGAAAAAGAGGTGGGATTGAAAAAATTTTCAAAATTTCAAATCTTTGAAATTTCATTGTACTCCCACAATTCTCAAAATTTAAGTGAAATCCTTCATTTCCTATTACTTTACCTCTCTCCCACAAACTTTTCTCTCATTTTTCTATGTTCTCTCCACTCATCGCCTTTCTCCATCCATTACTCTTCACCTCACCACCACCACCACCACCAATTTCTTCCCGTCATGATGTTGCCCACTAAAAAACCTCCTACTATTCTCCTGCAATAGCATCAGCAACCTAACAAATCAACCCCAACACAACCTCCATGCGCTCTCTTCCTCAGCCTCACCGCAATGGCGGTAACCATCCCTTCACCGTGTTGCTCCAGAAACTAAGGCGCTTCAACTGGAACAAACAGGTTTGTAGTGGGAATGAATGCAATAATGGTGCTACACTCCCTTTGCAGAGGTCGTCAACCTATGGTTTGCTTCCCCGGTTTATTTTCTTTCCCATTGCATTCCTTCCACCTTTCTTTCTCATGTTCTTCTCCCATTCTCATTCTATCTTCATCTCTTTCAAAATTGGTCAATGGAGTAGCAATGGGGTAGATTCTCAACCCAGCTTACATCTTCCTCAATGTTTTTGGGCTCACCTTAATAACAAAGCTTTAGGCAAAGAATTATATCAGGAAGTTTGGTATAAACTACATGACTATAAGGCCCAGTGGGTTGGGAAAGGACCCTCTAATCGGAAATCTTGTAATAGAGCCAGAGGTAACATGATTTTCGTCACACTTTGAGAACTCTCCCCATTTAATCTTGTTAAGTACGAAAACCCAAGCTGCTTTAACTGAATGTTGTTTATGATCCATTTTGATATGACACTCTTTCGAAAGGCAGCATCTCTAGAGACCTGGTTGCAGAGGCATTACTGAATCATGAAGCGTCTTACAAGGTTGTGAAGATAGGTTCGCGGCCTGATGCCTCTAAGCATTTGTACGAGGATCTTTTCGGTTCATCAAGCAATGGTGATCTTTCACTCACTCAGTGTCATTCCGGAATCCAAAAAAAAGACATGCTGATCGACGGGCAGCACGAAATGGAGGAGGAGGAATTGAGTGGTGGCTCGGAACAATAGTGGAGGTTATCGACAGAGGAACTGAGACATACTTTGATTTTTTTTATTAATGGTTTATGGTGTCGGTTATGGGTGACAATATAGTTGTTTATTTTATTTATTAAATAGTTAGGTGGTGTCGGTTAGGGCCGACAATAGGTTTACTTGATGTCGGTTAGGACCGTCATCATGTCATAATTTAATGTCGCTTCTAATCGACGTAAGGTTCGATGTCACTTATAAGTGACGCTGTTGTTCTTTTTTATTTTATATTACTTTACTTCTTAGTGGCAGATTAAGGGGACTAATTGACGTCAATACCTTTTTTGTGACGTTAGCAATGGTGTTGGTTCTTCTATCTGACATTGCATGATTTGATGTCGGATTTTTACCAAAAATCTGACAGTAATTGAGGTTTCTTGTCGGTTTTTACACCGCCAGTGATAACCTCTTTTGTAGTTGTGGTATTTGTTTTGCTCGTTCTTCGTGCCTACGCTTCCTTTCTTCCGCGGCATGGGAATTTTTCTTGGCCATAGTCACAATGAGGACGCCATTCCTCTCGAAATGCTAAATCATCCTTTGCCTTGCCATTTTCCTTCAATTTTCAGGCCTTGTTTCGTCCCATATGGAAGATTCACTCGGAGACGAATTTTCTACCTTTCTTTCTTGAATGATAGGAGATCCTTATTCATCCCCAACTCCATTTGAGGAAACATTTCTGAACACCGGCGTAGGACCAAATCTTTCTTGAGGTGGATCTTAAAATAACACCCACACTTTAAAAATTTCCCAACAACCGTGATGACTTAAGGGTTTTTTCATGTCCTCCATATTCAATTCCTCCGCTTGGCATACCTAGAAAATATAATTACAAAAATTAAAGGAAATTAATTTATGAAATTAAATGTAATATAATTAAATATTTAAAATAACTTGTGAAATCACTTACTTCGTCGTAGTAATTGGCTCCGTTTTCATGTCTACTTTCGGCCTTTACCACTGCTTGATGCCATTTATTCAAACTTGGTTGAAGATGTTTTTTTCATCTTGAAGAACAACTCTCATGGCTTTGGTGGAGTGGTGCCTTCAGAACTCATAGTACTTTTTGGACACACGAGTCCAAACACCTTCACTTCTTTGAGAACTCCCCTTGACACTATCTTCTGAGACCCATCTATAAGCCCTACAAAGAGCTTAATCTTCTTTTCGAGTCCAAGCCCTTCCCTTCATTGCAGATGTGGCAATTTGAAAATTATTGAAAAAATTGAACGAAAGATTATTGGAAGAGGTAAGGGAATAGAATGTGAAGAAGTGAAGCAAAATGAGGTAAAATAGTATGAAATGAGGAAAAGTATGTGAGAAATGGTGTAGGAATGGCTTAGGTATTTATAGGAAAAAAAATTCATAAAAAAAAATTTCAAATTCCAACAATAACTTGACGTTAGCTAGTTGTTGCTAGTTGGCGTTATGCTGACGCCAGATAGCTGTTGCATTTGAAAATTAGGCTGGGAGAGGGCTGGTTGGCTGGCTGGAATAGGCCAGCATGTTGGCTTGTTTTCAATTTTTTGGCATGGTAGGGCCCACACGCCCTTTGGCTTATCCCTTGGTTGGAGACGGTTTTTGTGTCATTTCGAGCTATTTTTAGCCCTATGACCATCTGGCCGGGTCAGTTGGAGATGAACTAATTTCATTCAGGATGAAGTAAGCAACGGAAAAAAAATTCATGTTCTTATATCTCTGCTTTCCAAAGTGCCTCAAAAAGGTCACCTAACAATCAATAGTGTGAAGTGTGATCGATGTTATTGCTCCAAAATCTACAGAGTAGACATTATTTAATTATTTTATATATTTAATACTAGTCTTTTTTTTGTTGATTAAATATATATTTAATACTAGTCTAGTACTAAAAATCTTGGAAAGGGTAAAAATGTAGGGGGCTTTGCTTCCTCTCAAGATAATGCAAAACAATCTGTCACGTTATATTTTAACGTCAATTTTTATGCTAACTTTATAAAATATAGGGTAAATTGCACTTTACCACTTCAGGTTTAAGGTCTATTGCAACCTCATACAACATCTTAAAAAAATTTCACTTTCATACCTCACATACTATTTTATTTCAATATAATACATCTGTTACATTTTCCATCCATTGGTCCGTTAAGAGCTGACGTGGCTGCCATATTTGTGCCATGTGGTTGTCACATTTCTCCCTCTCCTCCACTCTCTTCAACTTCCCTTCCATCGAAAACACTCACCCCATCCCACTCCACCCCCACCTCCCTTACATCCCTCACCCTACCCCCACATCGGCTTCTTCTAAAGGGCTAGCTCGCTTCTACAACGATTGGGAACCGATCGGCTCCGATTGCGGGTCCAGAACTGTCAGAAAGAGGACGGAGCACGAGTTTGATTGTTTCGATAGGAGTAAGGGGAACGATTGATACAACAGAGATGATGGAGGGTACGATCGTAATTTGATGCACTGGTCTAAGAGCTTATCCGTCGAGGAGGTCACTGGCGGGGTTTCTGAAAAGGTTTCGATTAGAGTGGGATAAGTCTAGGCACTAAGGCAGCAGGAGCGGAGCGTTGTCATGGCAGAGGTTCGGGAAGAAGTTCAAGGAGAGAGGAAGAGGGAAGGGGTTGAGGGACGTGAGGTTGTCGACGTGGTCGAATTCGAGGGATTCGTGGAGCGAGCAGTCAAAGGTTAGGTCTCTAGGGAGGTGAGGGTGGAGTGAGGGGGTTGCAAGGGAGGTGGGGGTGGGGTGGGTTTTTGGATGGGAGGGGAGGTGAAGAGAGTGGAGAAGAGGGAGGTGGGTCAGGAGGATTGAGTTTCTGGGTTTCTTTTTTCTTTTTTTATTTATTTATTTTTTAATAGGGTAAATTATTATAATATTTTTAATGCATAATTTTTTTTTGCCATGTGGCACAAATTTGGTAGTCACATCAGCACAAATGTGGCAGTCACGTCAGCTTTTAACGGACCATTGGATGGAAAATGTAACGGATATATTATATTGAAATAAAATAGTACGTGAGGTATGAAAGTAAAATTTTGTGAAGATGTTGCATGAGGTTGTAATAGACCTCAAACTTAAGGTGGTAAAATGTAATTTACCCAAAATATATTGTGTTTGTACTATACTTAGGGCCTCGGTATTTAAACCTCGTATAAATACTTGGGAGACTCAATTGTAATTATGTAATGAATGAAGGGGCAAACATGTAATAAGTGAGGAGCCCTTATTCTATAAAAGGGCCTCCTCACCCTCACAAACCTGAAGCCTCACTCTCACATTACAAAGCTCTCTTTCCCTCACAATCCTCTCACAAACAGAGAAATACAATATTAGTGTGGACGTAGCCCAAACATTGGGGTGAACCATGATACATCTTGTATTCTTTACTTTCTTGCAGATTCACGGTCGGATTTACATTGTTCCAAGACCTCCGGTTTTGTGCATCAACATTTGGCGCTGTCTGTGGGAATCGATATGAAAAGTTGTGTTGGTTCTCTTTCATTTTTTGATCTCCGTCGTGAATCTGCAAAATCACAAAAAACCCAGGAAACCAAATACTATATCTCTCACTCTGCTATCATTTTACAAAAAAAAAAAAAAATCACAAAAACCAAGAACACCACTCTTTCTTTCTTTCTTTCTTTCTTTCTTTCTCTCTCTCTCTCTCCATTGTTTCTTCAACTTCAGTTCTGACTTTGAATTTGGCATTTGGGCCACTTCGGGCATCCTAAAAAAAACTGAAATTTGGTATTTGCAGTGTGAACAGCTCTCTGGGATGGAAGTCTTCGAGCTTGTTCGTGCAGTCAGAAGCAGTTTATACTTCTACTTCTCTCATTGGATTCTTGGTTTCTTCCAGAAGAAAATGCCCCCATAGAAAAGTTTCTATAACATGTTTTTCTTCCTTCTCTTCATCTTCTGATCCACTCTTGGTTAAAGCTGTGAAAGAGAGAGAAGACGAAGAATAGTTACAGATTCAGAGAGCAAGACGAAAGAAGAAGGACGACGACGACGCAGGAAAACTCGCGAGGGTTTTTGTGAGTCGACTCGAATGATTCTCTCCCCTTCCGCCCTCAAGCCTTTCGCCTTTCGTGCTGTCCGTTAAGCCTTCGTGATTCTCAGTCAAATTTCAAGGAGGCGTGCGCGCTAAGGATTTCGTCTCGTTGTTTTGACGGCCGTGCTCGCTTCGGTTGATGGCTCTTCCAGATCTTGCATTCTGATTCTTTACTTTTTAGAGGAGGACGACATTGACTTTTCACTGAATGTAGCATTGAGCTCTAGTGTAGATTTTTCGGTCTCTTGTTTGTTCCTCAAGGTCTTTTTGCTCACGGAATCTTGGGAGGTTCTGGAAGTCCTTATCTTATGATCGTCTTGAAATCGGGCTCTTATCTTGGAAGAGGAACAAGAGTAAGGTTAATAATAGCTCGGGTGAGTTGAAAAGGTTCGAGTTGAGTGTGAAAAGGAAAGAGCTGGCTCAGTCTCACACGGTATCATACATATGTCTCTAACACCTAACGTCGTCATCAGGTCCCTGGCGCTGTTCCACGACATCATTTTCGTCATCGTATTCGGCTGCTAGAGGGCGATTGGCCGAAGCGAAATCGGGAAGGAGCAGTGGGCAGGGCAACCTTGATGGTCAAAGTTGAAGAGACTAATTTGCTGATGATTTGAAGGTGGATGGTATGTATGTGCTTGCTGTAAAGCAGGCATGCAGAGACAGAGACAGAGAGAAAGACGCAGTGGAAAGAGAAAAGAAAAAAGCAAAAGGATGTCTGAAAATGGAGTGGGAAACAAAAGCAGAAAGTAGAAAGAAAAGCAGAAGGTAAAAGCAGAAAGCAAAAGAAGATAAAAAGAAGCAAACATAATTGCGGTGGTGATGGCATGCAGAAATTGGAATTAGGGGCGTGACTTATTGAGCAAAGGGTCGGATTTATTTTTGAATGATGTGATTTATTTTCTTTATCTTTCAGAGACATCTGTATAACCCTATCAGAGGGTAATCATAAAAAAAAAAATAGCAAGCCCAAAATAATGGGCTGGAATGTTATGTGGAGGGCGAAGGCCCATATGCCCAAAAGAGCCAGGCCTTCTGTTATCACCAACTAGGTGATCAAAAGTACGCCCAGTACTACAAAAAATTATTGGGCAGCCTGCCACTATTATCACCAACCAGGTGATCAGAAGTACGTCTAGTACTCCAAAATTATTCGGCAGCCTGCCGCTATTATCACCAACCAGGTGATCAAAAGTACGTCCAGTACTCCAAAATTATTCGGCAGCCTGCCGCCATTATCACCAATTAGGTGATCAAAAGTACGTCCAGTACTCCAAAATTATACATGAGCATCACTCATGTCAATCTTACATAAACATTCATGAGCATCACTCATGTCAATCATACATAAACATTCATGACCATCATTCATGTTAACATTCATGAGCATCACTCATGTCAACATTCATAAGCATCACTCATGTCAATCATACACAAACATTCATGATCATCATTCATGTCAACATTCATGAGCATCATTCATGTCAACATTCATGAGCATCACTCATGTCAACATCCATGAGCATCACTCATGTCAATCAACATAAACATTCATGAGCATCACTCATGTCAATTAGCTTCGAAAGCTTCATTTATAGAACTCTAGCTTCGAGAGCTCCAGCTTCAAAAGCTTCATTTACAAAAGCTCCAGCTTCAAAGCTTCACATGCAAAGCTTCAATGCAGGGTATACAAATACCGCATCCGAACAACCACCATTTCGGCCCTTACATGGATTCAATTTAAAGTCTCCAGCCAACATACCCTATTGACTGAAGACTTGGGGGACTAAATTATGTACCGTATATTTGGCCTTAACTGGGCCTCATGAAAAATACTTGGGGGACTTAGCCCATTATTTATATACTAAGGAGCGAGCCCTTATTCTATAAAAGGGACTCCCTCACTTTCATTAGAGAGCACCCATTATTCATGTACTGAGGAGCGAGCCCTTATTTTTTAAAAGGGACTCCCTCACATTCATTAGAGAGCATTGCCGACAGTTGAGCAACCCCCTCGCCGCGAGCATCACTCTTAACCCATCACTTATGTATTGAGGAGCGAGCCCTTATTTTATAAAAGGGACTTCCTCACCTTCATTAGAAAGCATCGCCGCCAGTTGAGCAACCACCTCGCCGCGAGCATCACTCCTAACCCATCACTTATGTATTGAGGAGCAAGCCCTTATTCTATAAAAGGGACTCCCTCACCCTCATTAGAGAGCATCGCCACCTGCTGAGCAACCGTCTCGCCGCAAACATCACTCCTAACCCATCACTTATGTATTGAGGAGCGAGCCCTTATTTTATAAAAGGAACTCTCTCACTTTCATTAGAGAGCACCCATGTAATATCCCCCGTTTAATTAAGAGTGAAGTGTGATTATAATTGTTTTTATACAAAATTTTAGTCTACTTAGTGTTTATTTGTTTAATAGCTTTTAATACTATACTTTTTATTTAATAGCTTTTAATACTATACTTTTTATTTATTAGATTTCCTATTATTGTTAAAAAAAATAATAATAAAATAATATTCTACAAAAGAAAGGAAAAGAACATTCTTCCTTTCTGTGCGATGGAAACAAGGAAGCTGGGAGAAGGTGGCCTTCCATATCTTTAGGAAAAAAATCTTCTTTCTTCATACCAAAAATCGGATAGAGATTAGGAAATCTTGTGATAGGTCGACCTTTGATTGATCAAATGAGTGTGTCATAGAGAGTTGTTCATCTCCTATTGCACCAAGGAGTGTGTTCAGCAAAGGATAAACTGAGAAGAGACACAGAGGTCTATAAGCAGGAGGTGGATGACCTAGGAAGCTAGGTTTTTATCAGGACTCTGATAGGAATGAGTAGGATTAGAGAAACTATAAAAGGGGTTGCAGAGAAGTGGGAAAGCATCAGAAATCGAAAAGGGGTAGAGAAATTGAGAGTTAGAGAATGTGATTGTGAAGGAAGGATTCAGAGATTTGAAGGATAAACTTCTTGTTCCTTGATTATTTAGATTTTTCAAATTTAATTTCCTTAGTTGAATTGAAACTGCCATGAGATATATTTGGAATTCTTAGTTTTAATTAGGATTTTCTACTGTTCAATGAACTAATCTGAACTTGAATTAGAGTTGGGTAATTCGGATTGGGTGGGTAGATCAAATATCTTGATCAAGGGTTTGGTTCAAAAAGTCAATTTCTTGTTAATGTTGAGTCATGTTATATTTGGGTGTTGTATACATGATTTCTGGATTACTTGGAAATATTTTGGGTTTTGTTATATGAATTGGAAGTGTACTGTTATGTAAGTTGCAGAAAATTTCAGAGAAAACTCAAGTTTCTAGTGGTCTTATTTTGCTCTTAATTCATAGGTCTTTATGTGCTCCTTTGGAGAAAACTTTTATTGTGTTGAAAATACATATGTCCATGATTGTAACCCAATTGTTTTCACTTAGTTCCGTTGAGTTTTGGTTGATCAAAACCTTATTTAAACTTGGGTCGCGAGCTGCCAAACAGCAGCAGAAAACTGGGTTTCCAGTTTCAAGACTCCATTTTCCTTTTAGCATAACTTCCAATTTAGAGCTCCGTTTTCTACAAACTTTATATGCTTTTAAAGTACATAACACAAACTTCAAAGCCCATGTAATATTACACGATTTGGTTTAGTTTTGAATGTTTGAAAATGAGTCTAAACTTGGTTCAATAGTGCTATTTTTTCTGCAGATTTTGTGAAGATGCAAAGTTCTGTTTTTAGCACACCTAATTTCTTTTCCAGATTCCTTTCTAGTCCTCTTTACTTGATTTGAGTGACATTATTTGAGTTATAAGATTCCAGAATTTATGTACTTTCTTTAGATAATATCAATTTTGTGGTTGAACACTTAGTTTGGTTTCTAATATGTGTTATTTGTGTTTATATTTTTGCGTTCCGATTAGGTTCTTCAGAGGAACAAAATTAATCGAATTTAAGGTAGGGGGTTCTGGGAAACCTTCTCTCTATATATATATGAATTTAATTATTTCTTACTTAAGTACATATACAAGTTTGATATACATGTTTCTATTGGATATTTGAGTATGATGAATGTTTGAAATGAAATTTGGGTCCATGATGTGGGAGTAAAGTGGGATTGTCGGAAAGAACTTCGGGAATCTAAGGTGGTGACTATTAGTTTTGTGTAGTTGAGCCAAACTCTTAGTAGGTACCAGGTCTCAGGCGAGCCCACAGTGCACAGATTCTTTAAGGGTAATTCGGGACTGGAGACAAAGAGTTTAGGCAAGATGACTAACAAAAAGGGGAGTTCGGGGATGTTTAGGGATAGGGGTTAGTTCATATATTTAAACACTCGGGATCAAGTGGTATAAGTACGGAATGGGATGTACAAGGTTTGGGTGTTTAGTTATGTGGATTAACGGGTATGGTTATGGGATTTGCATTGCATACTTATGCACCATTCTGATTTTGGTTTTAATTCTGCTATCTTAATTATACTTTATTATTTTAGTAATGAAGGTATATGTCCTTACTGATCTTTTTAAGCTCACCCTAATGAAATTTTGCAGGTACAGAACCAGAAACCTAAAAGTCTACTTGCTGTCTGTTGTGTAATTATGTAGAAGAAATAAAAAGATGAGCTTGTTGGCTTTTGCTCTCTTGTTTGAATAAAGAACTACTTTTGTGTGAACTTTGAGTAGTTTATAAGTTGTAATTTTGGCTGAAACTTTCAATAATGAATCTGTTATTCAGTTAATTTTATTCCAAGCGAGTTATACATGCTTTTATTTCATGTCACATTCTTAATTATATTAGTTAAGCTTATAATTAAGGTGTGATTCACGTTCTGAACCAAGGTTTACGTTAATCCTTGGGTTGGGGCGTGACAATTTGGTATCAGAGCTTTAGGTTAAGTTTAATCATATGTGTTTATTTGTTATTTGATTTCTAACTTTATATGTTGATGTTTAGATGCATCCTGCAAATGGAAATGATGCATGGGGTGGATTTAAGCTGGAACCCAACGGTTTAGAACCTTATAATGAAGATATGTACCGTACACACCTTCATAATGAAGCCTTTATGGAGTTGGTGTATGATACCTATGAAAGCAACCATAGAAGAATGTTTTACAAGTCAGAGATGCAACGGGAAGTAGTTAGGCATATAAACAAGTCGCTGAACATCAAGACTCAATACCGTATCCAGATAGAGTCCAATGAAAATCTTTATGGTGATGTGATGAACCATGTGAGAGCTTTAGGTGGAAATATATGGCCTCCGCCAGGTGTTCACTTAGCCTAGGTTCCAGCTCAAGTTCCAGCTCAAGGAGTACCAGAAATTCCGAAAGCCTTATCTGATAGTGTAGTTTCTATTCCTGCACCATCAGTTACTCCTCCACCTGTTGTCTACATCAATTCTGAGTTTGATGATGAAGAGGACCCTGTTGAACCTTCTGAAAGTGTTGGACTTCCCAAACGACAGTTCGATTTAAATGAAGACTAAGTTCAGGTTTGGGAAGTGACTGGTGTAAATATTTTGCAGTGAAGTGTTGATATGAATGGCTGATTTTTGGTGTAATTAGTGTGCAACCTTCTAGATGTTTTTGGGAGAAGTAATAGCCTTCAAAGGATAGGCGTTGATGCATTTTTGCTGCTGTTCGTAAGAGAAGTTTCGATGTACTTTTATAGTTTATGAAACATGTTTCTTAAAGCTTTTGGGAAAGCTTTGTAAATTATGTGTAGCTACTGATGTTAGCCTATAACCAATAGGTTAGCAATGTATAATAGGTGTGTTTATTTTCATTTATGCATCTAAAGTCTGACTTATACTTTTGAGATTGTATTCTTTTGTTTTGCTTGGTTTTGTGTTGATTGAACTACAGTTGGAAAGAAAACAAAAGAAGGGTGAATCAGACTTGTTTCACATCTTTTGTACAAGTATGAAAAGGGAAAGTAACTATTGGTTGGTTTTATGTAACATAGTATTGCATTCCAACAAAGGTAGCTTGTATTCAAGGTAGGATACTGTCTATTTGAATGATTGTTTTAGTTGTTTTATTATTATTTCTTAAGATATTGCTACAAGTTATATTTTATAAGTGAATGTGATCAAGTTTCTTTAAGTGATTTACTCTTATTTGATTGATTTGCTTGGTCATGATTGAACTTACAGACTTCTTGTTTTATTTCTCTTTAAGTTCTCTATTCTTTAAGTTGTTTTAATTTACATATGATTATGGTAGATTTAGTTTTCAAATTTTGGTTATAGAGATGGTGAAAGTAGAAGGACTTGACGATAATGGTATGAACAATAATAATATGGAAGTATTATTAGCTATTCACGATATGGCATCAGCGATTCGTGAGACAAATCAACATAACCATGAACCTCATGAGGGAACAGAAAATGATCAAATAATGAGGATTCAAGGGGAATTTCACAAAACCCGACCATCAATATTTAAAGGTGACCCAAACCCAATGCAAGCGGAGGAATGGTTACGCTAGATCAAGAGAAAGTTGAATGATCAGAGGGTTCCGGAAAATCTAAAAGTAACAGTTGCTTGTACTTACCTGGAAGGACAAGCTTATCACTGGTGGGAATCTGTGCTAGTTAATCCTGATCTTCAAATTACAACTTGGACAACATTCGAGGTTATATTTTTGGAGAAGTATTTCCCTGACACTATGAGAGCCATGAAGACTAGAAAGTTTGCAAATCTTTGCCAGAATGAAATGACTGTGGCACAATATGTGTCGAAGTTTGAAGAATTAATGCGTTTTGCACCTTACATGATTCTAGATGAGACTACTAAAGCAACAAAGTTAGAAGAAGGATTAAGAGCAGAGATCAAAGAAAAAATGGAACTTTTTAAACTGAAGAGGTATGCTGAGATTGTTGATCGTGCTTTAATGGCAGAACAGAGGATTTTAGGTTCTAAAAGAGCTTTGGAGTATAAGAACCCAAGTGGAGGGCCAAGTAGTAAACGCTCAAGGTTTGTTCCACCTCACTTTCAACAAAATCAAACACTCTTTGGTCAAACCCGAGGACGATCTTGCTTTCATTGTGGGCAATTAGGACACTATCAAAGGGAATGTCCAAGGTTGCAAATGAACCAAGCACCTAGAATTCCACCACCACAATTCCATGCACCACCACCACCATATCGTGCTCCGTACCAACCTCCATTGAATCAATTTAGAGGTTAATCAACATGCACAACGTCCAAGAGGACAACCTGCACCAAGGAGACCTAGGGCACCGTCAGGTGCTAGGAGACCCGGACAACTTGCTCAGGGTCGAGTTTATGCTATTGGTCGAATAGCTGAACAACAAGATCCAGGATTAGTGGAAGGTACATTTCTAATCTTTAACTCATTAGCTAGGATATTGTTTGACTCTGGTGCTACGAATTCATTTATATTTACATCATTTGCATCCATTCTCAAGTTAAAGTCTGAATCTATAAAACGTCCATTTTTTATTGGATCTCCTTAGGGAAGTTGTGTTGAAGTAAATCAGTATGTAGATCATCCACAATAGATATATTTCATCATAAATTGGATTGAGATTTGTTGTTGTTGGACTTGTTGGATTATGATGTAATATTTGGAATGGATTTGCTTAAGCGATTTGGAGATATTATTGATTGTGGAAAGAAATTGATAACCATGAAAACCCTAGATGGAAAAAAGTTTAGTTTCTATGGTGATACAAAGGTCTCAAAACTTGATTTGATTTTGGATAAAAGAGAAGTGAATTATTTGAGACAAATTGCTCATATGATTGCAAAAGGTATAAGTGAATCCAAAATTGAATTTATTCCTGTGGTGAGGGATTTCATTGATGTATTTCCAGAAGACTTGCCAAGATTACCACCTATTAGAGAAATCGAATTTTCCATTGAGACGTATCCAGGAACATCACCTATTTCTATACCTCCATATTGTATGGCACCAACGAAATTGAAGGAACTCAAAAAGCAACTTCAAGAGCTTCAAGAGAAAGGTTTTATTCGGCCTAGTACATCACCTTGGGGTGCTCCCGGCTTATTTGTAAAGAAGAGGATTTAACCCTTAGGTTGTGTATCGATTATCGTTTACTAAATAGAATCACGATAAAGAATAAGTACCCTTTGCCTAGGATTGATGATTTATTTGATCAATTAAGAGGTGCTAGATATTTTTCGAAGATTGATCTTCATTCTGGTTATCACCAACTTAGAGTAAAGCTGGAAGATATACCAAAAACTGCTTTCAGAACTCGATATGGACATTATGAGTATTTGGTTATGCCGTTTGGATTAACAAATGCTCCAGCAACATTTATGGACTTAATGAATCGAGTTTTCCAGCCATATTTGGACCAATTCGTTATTGTCTTCATTGATGACATTCTTATCTATTCCAAGTCTAAGGGAGAGCATGAAGAACACTTGTCAATCGTTTTACAGACATTAAGAGAACATAAATTGTTTGCCAAGTTAAGTAAGTGTGAGTTTTGGCTGACTGAAGTAATATTTTTAGGACATGTTATTTCAAATAAAGGCATTGCAGTGGACAACTCAAAGGTGAAAGCAGTGTTGAATTGGAATCAACCAAAAAATGTTCATGAGATACGAAGTTTTCTAGGTATGGCTGATTATTATAGAAGATTTATTAAAGATTTTTCTATATTAG
This sequence comes from Malus sylvestris, assembly GCF_916048215.2. Taxonomy (NCBI): domain Eukaryota; kingdom Viridiplantae; phylum Streptophyta; class Magnoliopsida; order Rosales; family Rosaceae; genus Malus; species Malus sylvestris. The sequence goes on from NC_062260.1 coordinate 16,024,767, forward strand.
CTGCTCCAATGACCAAGTTGACACAAAAAAGAGTTAAAGTTCGATTGGCAACCGCTCCTGTGTTAATCATTCCTGAAACAAGAGTTGGCTACATAGTTTGCACGGATGCGTCATTACGTGGACTAGGATGTGTTTTGATGCAATCAAACAGAGTTGTTGCTTATGCTTCTCGTCAACTAAAACCACATGAAAAAAATTATCCGACACATGACCTGGAATTGGCAGCCATTGTTCATGCATTGAAGACATGGAGACATTACTTGTACGGGGAACGATTTGTACTCTATTTGGATCATAAAAGTTTGAAATACTTATTCACACAAAAAGAGTTAAATCTAAGGCAATGACGATAGATGGAATATTTAGAAGATTATGACTTTGGTTTACATTACCATCCAGGAAAGGCTAATGTTGTAGCAGATGCCTTAAGTAGAAAACCCCAAGGATTTGTGGTATTAATTTGTATTATCAAAAGTCAAAGATGATAGAATGCCTTTATGATTTTGAGTTGCATGTGGGAATACAAGAAGGTTGTGCATATTTATGTAATTTAGTTACCCACCCATCTTTAGTCGGAAGGATTATTGATGCACAACAAAGTGATTCTCTATCTCAATCCATTCGAATAAAAATTTCAACTGGAGAGACAATTGAAGGATGGAAACTGCATGCAGACGGTGGATTGAAGTATTTGAATAGATTGTACGTACCAAATTTTTCTGATCTTAGACATGACGTTCTCCGGGAATGTCACTATTCATCTTACACAATCCATCCTGGAGGAACCAAGATGTATCAAGATCTTCGACGTCAGTTTTGGTGGAACGGTATGAAAAGTGATGTAGTGAATTTTGTTGCAAAATGTCTCATTTGTCAGCAAGTAAAAGCCGAACATTAGAAACCATCAGGCTCACTACAGTCGTTATCCATAGCAGAGTGGAAATGGGATCATGTAACTATGGATTTTGTTATAGATTTACCAAAATTTCCAAAACTACGAGACGCGATATGGGTTATTGTGGATCGTCTGACCAAGCTAGCACATTTCTTACCAGTTAAGACCACCTATTCTACAGAAGTTCTTGGAAAACGTAACTTAGTCGTAATGTAGTCAATTTTAAATTTGTTTTTTAATCTCTTTTCCCTTGTGCACTTGTGAGAATGAATACTATTTGTATAAAATTAGAAAACACGAGAAATTCAACTTCAATTCAACGGTCCATGATTATTCAACATAACCCTCCACAAGAGCACTTGTGTCATTTCACACTTTTCACGAATAAAATACATTTATTTAGGGTGCATGCTATAACATTTTGTCATTGCAAAAGGTTTACTACTCTGTCATAAACCTTCTTTTGAACATGCAAAATTAAGTGTTCTTCGATCTCCATTTTTGCCATTTCTTCTTTGTTTCCCCAAATGCTTAAGCCAATTCGCGCAACATACCCATTATAGAGATCATAAGCTTCTTGCTCATTTTTTACAATCTTTTTATACAAATCTTCAACATAACTCTCTTCAGAATTCATAATAGGGGTGAGCCGCTGAGCTTTTGTTTCGATCATTGTTTTCTTATGTGGAGGAGGATGACAAAATTAAATGATAGAAGTAGATGAAATAGATGGAAGAAAATAATATAATATTATCTTGCTTATTTGGTTTGCCTATAATAAATCTATGTTGAGGCAAAGCCCTAAATCCGTTTTGTTGTTGCACACAAGTTTTACCCAGTCGAAGAGTGTACAACTTTTTTTTTTACCCGCAAAGCGAAATGGTTCAAAAATTGCACCCATGAGATATATAACTAGCGTTTTGAGTCTACGTTTCCCTCTATTTAAGTGCTAATTGTGGATGCAAATTTCTGCCGTCTCTTCTTCTGAAGAAAATGCACCTACAAAATAATATCACATTAGATTAAGGCTAAAAGTCTCACACACCCACGATGAATTAGAGTGGGGGCTTTGACCAAAGAATCTCCGATGCTAAAGTTAGAATTATGAAAATAATTTATTTTTAGGAGTTTGTGGTAGCAAAATGACTTAGCATTTTAGTGGGATAAGTTGAGTATTTATAAGAGGGTGGCCGGCCTTTAGGGTTGGGAGTGACCGACCATATATGACGAAAATGGGTGAAATAATTCAAGATATTATGTGAAATAATATTTTGAATTTATTATGGTAATTATTTCCAATTAAATAGGAGATTCTGGAAGTTACCTTATTGAATGAAATCAATGAGGGATTGATGAGTGACATTTGAATAAATTCTTTAATGATCACCTTTGACTTTTCCATTGATGAAGAGAATTTTGAGTTGTTATTATCCGTTGCATGCAGGTGAAAATTCGGGTGTGCCTCGTCTGTTTAATGAGGGTAATCTCTTATTTCTTGTCCAAAAATCCACGTGTTACCTTTATGATTTTAGAAATTACTTTTGGCACCACACTAATCACCAATCTCCCAATCTAAGCTAGGATATCTAATTTAGCTCATTTGAAGGGGAAATAAAACAAAGCGAATAAATAAAAAGAAATAAAATATAAGAAACCCTAAGGAGACTTTATTAGAGTAAGATTTTTTATAAACTCTCTGTCACCTTATATTTTTTTATACAATATTTTATGATGTCGGCATAAGAATTATGCTAAAAATATAAAGTAATGGATAATTCATTGAGATTCTCATTTTTCAGATAATATTTTAACATTTCTCATAAAATATTGTAGATAAAAAACATGAGTACTAGTAGGGTCCATTTCAAGGTTTGTAGCAGCTGTCACTGTTTCCTTCTAGGAACCAAGTACTTCCTTCTAGGGGTAGAAAGTAGAAACCAAGTACTTCCTTTTAGGAGCGGGAACCAAGTACTTCCTTCGTTCCCATGTTTAACGCACGTGGCAGCTCCCAAACACATTTGCACATACTTGATGAATTATCCCCCCGTGTGATTAATGGTTCGTTTAGATATGTTTTTTAAATGACTAAAGGTGTTTACAGAAAAAATATTATTGGATTTTAAAAGCACTTTAAGTGCTTTCTACAAAAAAAACTAGTTATGTGTTTCTTCCAAGAAGTAAGTGATTTTTCAGGATTTATTAGCATTTTTACTAAAGATTATTTTCAAAAATATTTTCACAAAAAATGTTTTTAGTCATTTTAAAAGTACATCCAAATGAGCTCTAAGTCGTTTGTATAGATTGTCCACTTGCTTTTGCATTCCCTTAACTAGTACAAGAGTGTCAATTACCTCCCTTCTATTTCATCCAAATTTTCGTTAAGTTGTGTAATGTGAGAGGCATGTGAAACAGTTTCGAGGACTGGAATCAGACTTGAAAAAACAAAAAGATTCAAAAAAATTTCATCCAAATTGCTCGGACAAGTTGTGCACATTTTGAGTGAAAGTGATCGAGAGTGACTTAAGTCCGGAATCGTCTGATGGTTGTGCCTCCGTGGTGGATTTACCCAATCGACGTATGCACGACTGTCCTGGTTGTCGAAGCGATGAGGGTTCGCATCAAATAAGCGATGAGGGTTCGCATCAAATTCATTAGAATCAAAGACGAGTCATAGTGGACGCCCACACATACGCCATCCCCTAGAAAGGATACCTGTAGCTGCTGCTTCCCTTAGTGACACGAGTGACAGTGTACTAACAATAATTTCATGTGGCAACTCACTGATTCGGTCCACCGAGCTGCAACAATCACCCTTAATAATATTTTCCCGCAATTTCTTTCCCGAGTTGTTTCTTTTCTTCATGGCTTGTGGCCAACGTCTTCTCCTTCCCAAGTTGCAGACATACGCCTTCTTCAACTGAACAAATTGATCATATCGATAGGTCTGCCGAACTCTCTTCTTCATTATTTATCTCACAAATAACCTGAATACAAACACCCTAACCCTAATTCTTTACGGTTTGCTTGGAAGATAACGATACAATTTATAGGATGGAATTTGTATACCCTAACCTTAATTCTAATATATATACATAAATATGATTCACAAAGACCCACAATACTACAGCTATTCCTTATTGAGGTTTATATGCCATATATAAATCTCATAACATGTCAAACAATTAATATCAAATATATAGAAGTAGAGTAAATTGTAGCAATGGTATATCAATTTTAATCAAATTGAAGCAATTGTCCCTTAACTAAAAATTCATTATCATTTGTCCATCAACTTATTAAAATTTATAGCTATAATCATTTTCATTAATTTTGTCAAAATAAGTTATGTTGGAATAACCATTTATATAATTAGGGTCCCTCAACTCATCAAAGTGTGTAATTATGGTCTTTTTCGTCAACTACGTCAAAATTTTTGTCAAAACGAGTTATGTTGGAATGACCATTGCTATAATTGAGTTAAAATTAAGGGACCATTTCTCTAGTTGAATTAAAGTTAAGGGACCAATGATAATGAATTTTTAGTTGAGGGACCATTGCTTCAAATGAATTAAAGTTAAGGAACCATAGCTACAATTTACTCATAGAAGTATTCATATTATTAGTAATGTAATGATGTGTACAAAGTCTAGAGACTTATAAAGTCAAAGAACTTATATTATTAGTAATATAATGATGTGTACAAAATCAATGAACTTTGATCAAATTTAAATACTATTAGATTTTTGGTCAAAGAATGTTAATAACTAGGAACCAAATCCAAAATATACCTTAAAAAACATAGAAAACTATTCTGCAAAATTAGTAAGAAAGAAAGGTTGTAAAAGCAGTAGATGTACGTCTGCCTACCCTTCCTGACACTATCACACTATCACCACCACAAATCTTAATTCGGTTCAAGGCTGGTTTGGGGCTACATGGTACTTTGGAAAAAACAACATATCAAACAAGTTACATCACATTAAATACTATATTATTTTGAGTCATTTAACATATTCATATCAATTTTATTATAAAATTTTACCAAAAACTCATACACTGTTTTTTTGTTAAAAGCACTTTTACACAAAAAATGCATTAAATACTTAATAACTTTATTTTATAACTGTTTAATCAAAACACAATAAAAACAGTTTTTTATAAAAAGCTCTGGCAAATTCCAAACTTTTTACCTGTAGATATCTTATAAGCAGATTTGATGCCCTAATTGATCTTTTATGCAGCACCTCTTGACCAATCCCAAAGTCTACCTCAAATTAAAACACTTTTTATTGAGGATCTGCGGCATAAAAATAGAATTAGCATCAGACAAGAAGATGAGTGTTGACCAATGTTTACTACTGAATATTTTAACTATATTTTGCCTAAAAACGACACTATGTTTTCCAAATCTCTGATAAACTGTCCTTCATGTTTTGACTACTTATCTTGATGATTATGTAAGGAGAACTACTCTATATGGATGATAACGTTTGTCTTTTCTTTTCTGCCAAATTTTAAATTTCTCATTCTCCCTTCTTTAAATGTAGGCATTCAGGGAAACCCAAGGCGAGGTGAAGCCTCCAGGAGTTTGGGGGACGCTGAATAGGGTCATTGACCCTGTCAAGATCAAAACCCCCCCTTCAAAACTGTATGTGAACTCCCTACTTCTAGTTTTGATTTATTTCTCTACCGTTCCACCTGTCATGAGTAATTGGATTTCCAGCTGATTTCGCTGAGAGTAGTTCTAAGGTCGTCTTTTAGTTAAAATAGATTATTGATGGCATTCCTTTTTTCTTTTTGTAACAGTACAAAACTATCGCCTCTTGTGGACTACCCTTGGAACGCAACTTACTTGCGATGTTCCTTTTTCTGCAATATAAGCCATCACATGATTTCAGTTCCATAAATTAATGATGACAGAAAGAAAAAAATTGCTTGAAATTTGGAGGTATGTGAGACGTCTAACTGCAATATAAGCCATCACATGATTTCAGTTCCATAAATTAATGTTCATTTTTCTCTATTTTTAACCAACCATGGCCTAGTACTTTTTGTGTTAATGAGGGATGAAGGGGTTGTTCATGGGAGTTGTTCCCCGTGTAGGTCGTGCCGGCCCTTCTGTTGGCATAGTCATCTCCTCATATGAAGTCGTCAAGTATTTTCCTCCCTTCTCATCTCCTCTGCTCCTCCCCCTCCCTGCATCCCTCCTCCTCTTCCTTCCCATTTTCCAGTTTTCTTCCTTCCTTTTTAATTCCTGTTCTCTCATGAGTTTAATCTCAGTTTTTCTTGAGTCAAGTCTCAACTATCTTGGGCTTCATGGCCCTTATCCGACTTTTTTCACCTGCTTTTACTACTTTCTATCTTTTAATTTTTCTTCTTCCCTCTTCCTTAGGCGTAATATTTCATTCCCACCCACCATGTGCTCGGATTGATGGGATTCGATAACAAATTGAATATAAAATCCACTTCCCTCCCTTACTTCCCCTCCCCCAACCGGCATGCCGGATCCCCATTGAGACCAAGTGTTATGTGGCCTTCACCACAGTATGGGTATTTTACATACCCTCATCCTCACTTTTTACCCATAAGATACTTTATTTGTGTATATTTGTAGGGATTAGTGAAGGGATTTGGATCTGGTGTCTACTTTCTCGGTTCAGAGTTTGACTTCCTTTGAGGATGTGGCTGCGGTGGCGATCTGATTTATGCTGCTTGAGATTAGGGTTGTTTGTTGTTTGTTTTTTCAGCCTTAAAGCCTAAGCTTATGTGGGTCTCACGTTGTATCTTGGTTGCGGCTCTCATTTTGCTTAGGCCTTTTACTTTATGTTGTTGTTTACCTGGCTCTTTTTGGGCCCTTATACTAGTTTTTAATATAATGAAAGTTCGCTTCTTGATTTAAAAAAAAAAAAAAACAAACAAAGACTACCAGAAGGGGGATTAATTCCAGAATACTATGTTCTGACATCTAATAGGAGAGTTTCTCCAGTGCAAATGCAAATCCGCCAGTGTCAATGGTGTTTAGGGTCCGAAAGAAGTACTTATAACTCCCTAATTTTCTTTATTCCATTTTCAAGACTAACTCTTTAGAAAGATTCATAACAGTAAGCATAAAAGACTTGTAAAGTAAATATACATACAGGAAGTTAGGATGACTAGGGAAAAGTGGATGGGGAAGATAGAAAGAGGTTTACACAGAGAGACAAATGGAGAAGATGGACTGGTTAGGGTTTTGATTTTTAATAATTAAGGGCATGTTTGGTTAATTAGTTGGGTTTTTAATAAGGGTAGTTTAGGTACTATCAGTCTGATGTCCTTTTGTCCGAAACATGGCCTGTTGATTGGAGAGGGTTATTAGAGCATTTTCAATAGAGATGTTAAAAAATAAATGTCAAATGTTAATTTGATGACTAACATTACAATGTCAAAATTTCTCTTTTTCCAACCGATATATTTTTTTAGTTATAAATTATATTTGTAGGATACATTTTAAAAAGAAATCAATTAAAATAAATTTTCAAGATCTATAATTGGTGCATTAATGTCATAGCCTGTCCCGGAAAATAATTCTTGTTGACGTGAAAAGACGGAAATACCCTCGGACATTGAATGATGCGTGTATGATATGTTTTGGTGTAAGTATTTGGGATTGGTGACTCAATTAGAACTAAGATTTTTCTTAGTTTTGGTTGGTGGCTTTTGGACCACACACACACCCACCTACCCACTCTCTCTCTCTCTCTTCTCTCTTGTACGGACACAACCAGAAGCCCTTACAAACATGGCAGATAGAAGAAGAAAATGGTACCATGGTGTTCCTATGGTCCTCACGAGTTCAAAGGTACCAAATATAGGTAAGATTACCTTTGATTTCACGTCGAATCACAAAACCCGATTTAAGGTACTATTCATGCTCACGTAAAATGTTGACTTTTAGGGAATTTAAAGGACATAGGGAGTTTAAGGAGGTCCTTACGAAGCTCGGAGTACTTCGTTTGAAGATTTTGGACTTCGGAATAGTGAGAACGGAGAGTTTCAAATCTGGCCAGAATTATTAAGGCTTTTTCCAGCCAATTTCCGACAAGTCGAAGGTCAAGCCAGGTACGGTTGTGTTCATCTTTGTGAGATCTTCATTTTGGTATAAAGTACGTAGAAAATGGTGCAAAAATGAAGAAGAAACCATAGTTAGAAATTTTTCCAGTTTTCCGGCGCCGACGACGGTCGTCGGAGTTTTGAAGAAGGAGACGATGGAATATTCCGTCAAGTCTGACGAAATATTCCAACAGCGTTAACTGATGTCGTCAGTGTGCCTGGCACATGGCCGCGCGTGGGGGGCGCGTCTGGCTGTGCCATTGTCGGCGCGTGGGGGCGCGTGAGGCTTCCAAAAATTTATCTAAAAATTTAGGGATGATCCTGAGGTTGTGTAGGTCACTGTGGTATATTCATATACCCAATTTGAGCAATATATGAAAATTTATTACCTATTGTTGGTTATGTGCGTTAAATAACCTTTATTCGATTATTACGCCTATAGGTGAGGCCTATTCTCGGGAGGTGCGTAATCAATCGAGGCTCGGGGGCTACGACCCATTGACATCTCAGTGAGTGAGCAGTTATTTTCAGTGTATATATATATATATATATATATATATATATATATATATATACTTGACGTTTTTCCCAGAAAACGTATTTAAAGGAAATGCAATTTAAATGCCATGCATATACAATTATGTTTCGTACATGAATTGATGTGTGATACCTTATATATATAAATGTGGTGTTGTGGAGGTCCATGTAAGTTCAGGTAAGTTGTGTTTGGTTATGTAAATCATCGATGATGCGATATTCGATTGAGAAGCGTTAGCTCATAAACTTGCACCAAGGGTGATTGCGATTTAGCCAGAGAGAGCTGGCACATGCCTGTATATTATGTCACCTCCTGCACGATATGCTCACATTGGATCCAATTAGGTGCACAGTCTTGTCGTACAGACCACTATAAGTGGTTCCGACTCGTAGGTGACTAATGTATTATCACACAGCTAGCATTGAGAGAGTAGAATTGAGCATAATTATATTACACCCAACCTTGTCGTACAGACCATTTTCAGTGGTTCCGACTTATGTGCAATATATTGTCGTATAGGTCATTATAGTGACTCCGGCTAAATTGACTATTGAGCTATAAACTCAGCCGTACAGACCACCCCAGGAGTTCCGGCTAACATATCATATTTCTATGAAATTATTCTTACCTGAATTGTGTACTTTGTTATATATTGGCATGGCATGCATATGTTTATGAATGTGTAAAGCATGAATTGAATTGAAATGATATATTTATATACTTATTTATGTATTCTAATTTCTGGGAAAATAATCATATACTTGTTTTACGGCAAGGGGTTAGTATATTCAAAGGAAAATAAGGTTTTCGTGTAAATGTGTTTTACTAACCCACTCAACTTTGTTTTTTCGCCCTTCCAGGTCTTAGATAGCAGAGTTTGGTGGCCACGAGGAATCCAACGGTGTTCTGACAGAATCCGAAAACGCAGGATTCACCTTCGGGTGTTGTATTTAGCAATCGTCCCCTTGACTGCAACTAGACCTTCTTCTTGCTCTGAAAGTGTATGTATATACTTAAATCCTCACTAGCATCCTTTCTTATTGGGATTGTTAGTTGATTGGTTTTAAATTGTTAGTTTTTCTCTTACTTTTTATCACTTCCGCCTTGTGCACATGGCTACATCACTCTCACGTGATGGCCAACACGTCTCGACTTCGGTCGGGGTGTGTCAATTAATGAGACCTACATAATAAAATAATTAAAAAATATTTGACATCACCTTTTCTCTTCTGTCAAATTTGACATATGAAAACTCATATGTCAATCCACATAGTACTGATATATCGGTTGGAGATTGCTCCTACCTTCAAATTTAATTACATGACATTCCACTTAGGATTTGATGTCTCATTTGGAGATGGTCTTAGACAATTCTAACCATTTTTTTTACTTTTGGACCTTTATCCATTCTCATTGAAGATGCCTTAACTTATTCGGTTGGAGATGAATTTAGTTTTCAACAATCCAAGCTGTGCATAAAAAACTGGACAAAGGTACTAATCAATGACCAAAATCAACTAAGTTGACTGTAGATAGCATGCATTGAGAAAACATTACACTTACGGCGCGTTTACGTAACCGTAATGAAAATAAGAGGAATTTAATTGAGGAGAAGTTGGAATGAGGAGAAGTCATAATCGAATTCCTACTGAAGCTGTTTACTTAAATGTTATGAAATCGAAATAGAAATGACACTAATTCCATAAAGCTATTTACTAATTCAGCAGAATCAGAATATAAACTAATATGATTATTAAAATGCCCTTATACTAAATCAAATATTTTATATAGATTTTTAATAAAATTTGATATAATATATAATAGTAAGAAAAAAAAAATTAAACTGCTTTTTATTTCATAGACACACTATAATGCTTTTGTTTATTTTTATTTTTTTATAAATTTAAGTATTTACTTTAATATTTAAATTTTATCGCTCAAATTGTAGTTTCTTCTCTTCGGTATATGCATGGAGTTGTGCATAATGTGAACGAGGGCATAATAGGAAGAAAAAATGCATTCCTAATTCCCTCACCCTCCTAGAATTCAAATACCTCATCTATCCAGGGAATCCCACTCCTCCAATTTCATGAATTGCATTCCTTTTTTCGGGTGGGGTCCACCACACTATTGATTCCCCAGTATTTAGTAAACATCGGAGTAATCCATAATAGGAATTCAATTTCGTTTGTTGATTCTCATTACCCTTACGTAAACGTGCAATTAGAGAAAATGGAATTACTTTAGAGGGAGGGTTTTCCAAAAATGATGGAACTAAAGAAGCACAATTATGTTACGTGCATTTATCATTTAATGATCAAATATAGAATAAAAAATAGATAATACGTATCTAACTATTAAATAGTAAATCAATTACATCAAAATTTGAGCACGAGTGAAATCAAATTATTCAATGCTTGAATACGAAAGAGTGAATATGTCCTCGGTTTTAACCCAAATACAATAAGTCATAAGAGCAGTTCCACCGGGGAACAAATAGGCCAGCACCCAGTCATTCCACTCCAACCTAACAAATAGGCTGGCACCCAGTCCAAGCTGGTCTCCAGGCTAGCCCAAAATTGACAGAGCCATGGACGAGCCCGTATGATGTCAGCAAGTTGAAATCCTAATATCAAGGAGTCCCAAATCGACTCGGTTCAAAAGGAGATCACGATGCTCTTCATCTTCTTCTTCCTCTTCCATTCCACAACTCTCACTCTTCTCTTTAGTTCCTCGTCGCGGGACCCGCACGAGTTCATGTGCCGCAGGTCCTGGATCCCGTCGCTTTGTTCTCTCTGCTTCTCGCTGGGGATCATTTGGGCGATAAGGTATAAAAGCGACACGGAGGGGCACCTGGAGAAGTTGTTAGAGAGAGAAAATGAGGATAAGAACTTGCTAGAAAAGTGTATTGAGGAGCTGAAGAAGAAGGGGTTGGAGTTCGATTTGTTGAAGGAGGTCGACGCGCTGAGGAGGGCCAAGAGTTTGAGAGTCGAAGTGAAGACGGTGAGGAAGTGGAATGCGAGGGATTTTGTGACTCTGTTTTTCTTCATTGTGTCTTCCTCGTAGAAATTAAAAATAAATATATTATTTTTTATTATTTTATAATAAAAAATAATAAAATTGACTAGATTAATTTTTTAGGAACGGAGATGTATTTGGCCTATTACTGTTTATTGGGATCTATCATTGTTCATTGAATAGATTAAATAGGCTGGATGGTAGGGTATTTTTTTGAGGTGTGGAACTGCTTTAAAAGCCCACTCAAATTTCTCCCATTGGAATCCACATCCACAGCACAGCAGCCCCAATTTGTTTGGCGCCCTCTGCTCCACGCCACGAATTATACATCGAAGTATCGAACACATACGCAATGACGCACTCTCTCGCGTCTTCCCCATGAAAATTTCAGTCTCTCTCTTCCATATATTAAATAAATCTCCAGACATTCTGCAGGACAGACCGACAAAGACCAGGAGGAGGAGGAAATGGTGGGTTCAAGGCACGGCCTGCCCTCGTGGATGACCACGGCGGCCGCCAGCAGAGTTGATTTCGAAGGAAACGTAGATACCATGTTCAGAGAAGCCAAAGAGCAGCAGAAATTGTTCCATTCCATGCGTGTCTCCGACGCCAATTTGGGTTTTGGCGAGCGGTCTTTATCCGCCGCCGGCGCCGCCTTCGTCTCTGCGATTCTCGTTAACCCTCTTGACGTTGCCAAGGTTCTGCTGTTTCTCTTCCTTTTTTTGGATTCGTTGTATTTAAATTTGTCCATTTCTTCATCTTTTGGACACTTTGTCCCATTTTGCATATGCTGTGATTGAGATTCTGTATGCTTCTTAGAACCCTTGTGAAAAAATCATATATTTTTGCTGTTGTGAATTAGTAAAAGGGTAATTTTATTGGTTTAGAAATTACCCTTTTGAACTGATTGGTGTTTGCCTGAAAATTTTAGTCATTTGTGAAGGTTGCATGTTTAGAAAGCTCTCTAACCTTGAGGTTTGTGTTATGGAAATTGATTGGTGTCATGCATTGTTTGTTGCGTTGCCTTCAGACAAGGTTGCAAGCACAGGCTGCTGGAGTTCCTTATCAGGGGCTATGTGATGTGGCTTGCGCAGAATCAAACGCGGTATGTACACAACTGGTTTTCGATTACTTAGTTTAGTAGTACCTCTTTTATTGAGTTCATTAGTTTAGTAGTACCTCCTTTATTGAGTTCATCTTCAATTCTTAATTGCTTTCATTGAGATTGAATCATAGCTAGCCGGTTTCATGTACTGATATTTCCTTGTACTGAAGCACCTTACATTTTGGCCTTGGGATCGTCTGTAGATGCTTTCAGATTTGAGATCTTCAATGCCACGCACAAGCTCAATACTTGGATCCAAGACTGTCTGCCCTCCAGAGTGTAACCAGTATAAAGGAACACTGGATGTGCTGTACAAAGTCATACGCCAGGTTAGTGGATGCATACATTTATGTTTATGTAGTACATTCATGTCCCAAAAGGGGTGACTTGTCTTCCTTTGTGTTTATAGTTCAATCTATCCTTAAATAACCTTTGCAGTCAAATAGAGTGCTCCTGTCATATTGTGATGTGAAGTGTCGACCTTAAATATTTGTTTCATAGGTTAAACCAGGCATATGTTTTTTTAATTAACCTTATAATAAAAGCTACTCACTTTCTCTCTCATTAATTGCGGACAGATTGAAAGTATCGTATACAGTCTTAGATAGAGAGTAACTGGGTAAATTTCATGTTAAGACACTTTTCGTTGCCTTGTCCATGTGCCTAATGTATCGCCATTAAGGGACTATCTGTATATTTAGGTCATCGTCTTTGAGTTTGTAGGCAAACTTTTTAATAATATTATAGGGGTTTCACAGGAATAAATTGGTGCAGGAAGGATTTTGGAGACTCTGGAGAGGCACTACTGCAAGCTTAACATTGGCCATGCCAACTGTAAGTCTCCCTGTTTCCAATGATTACCTCTTTTATCTAAATGGTTCCTTGCAGCGTTAGATCCCATGCACTTTGTTCTGGAAGTAATGTTGCTAGTAGTTACTTTTTCTATTTGTCAATCAGGTGGGGATCTACATGCCTTGTTATGACATTTTCCGCAATTGGATGGAAGATTTCACGACTCAGAATGCTCCAAGTATAACACCATATGTGCCATTAGTTGCAGGGTCAATAGCACGATCCTTAGCTTGCGTTTCTTGTTACCCTGTTGAGCTGGCAAGGACGCGCATGCAGGTATCTTATATGTAGATTTGATGCCCTAGTTTATCTTTTCTGCAGACCTCAAATTATAACAATTGTTATTGAGAATCTGCGGCATAAAAATACAATTAGCATCAGACAAGAAGATGACTAACTATATATTTTGCTTAAATACCATATCATGTTTTCCAAATCCTTGATAAACTGTCATTCATGTATTGACTACTTATCTTGATGATTATGTAGGAGAACTATTCTATGTGGATGATAAAGTTTGTCTTTTCTTTTCTCCCAAAATTGAAATTTCTCATTGTCCCTTCTTTAAATGTAGGCATTCAGGGAAACTCAAGCCGGTGTGAAGCCTCCAGGAGTTTGGGGGACGCTGAATAGGGTCATTGACCCTGTCAAGAACAAAACCCCCCTTCAAAACTGTATGTGAACTCCCTACTTCTAGTTTTGATTTATTCTCTGCTGTTCCATCTGTCATCAGTAATTGGATTTGCAGCTGATTTCGCTGAGAATAGTTATAAGGTTGCCTTTTAGTTAAAATAGATTATTGATGGCCTTCCTTTTTTCTTTCTGTAACAGTTCAAAACTATCGCCTCTTGTGGACTGGCCTTGGGGCTCAACTTACCCGCGATGTTCCTTTTTCTGCAATCTGTTGGTCAACCCTTGAGCCAGTGAGTCACATATTTCAAGAAAATTCAAAACGTACCTTCTGATTTTCTTTTACGCCTTGCACCAGCAGGTGTACACAGCTTGATTCAACTTGTTCATTTGCCCCTTCTGTGCAGATCAGGCGAAGAATTCTTGGTCTGGTAGGTGATGAACCCAGCGCAGCCAGTGTCCTCGGGGCAAATTTCTCTGCAGGATTTGTTGCAGGAAGCCTTGCAGCTGCTGCTACATGTCCACTTGATGTGGCAAAAACTCGACGACAAATAGAGGTTATTTTTCTAAAATAAGCTTCACCATGATTTTGTTTCCTTTCCTTTCTTGTCATTGTACTGAAAGAAACGGTGAAGCAATCCTAAATGTGCTATCGAACTTATTCACGAGATTCAAGCGCACCCAAAATTAAAAAGATGAACTGTTTGAATTTTAACAGTTCTCTTTTTGCAGAAGGATCCTGCAAGAGCATTGATGATGACAACAAGAAAAACGTTGCTTGAAATTTGGAGGTATATGAGACTTCTAACCGCAATATAGCCATCAATCACATGATTTCAGTTCCCTAAATTAATGTTCATTTTTCTCTGTTTTTAACCAACCGTGGCCTCGTACTTTTTTGTGTTTAATAGGGACGGAAGGATGAAGGGGTTGTTCATGGGAGTTGTTCCCCGTGTTGGTCGTGCCGGCCCTTCTGTTGGCATAGTCATCTCCTCGTATGAAGTCGTCAAGTATTTTTTATATTACAGACATCTGACACCTCAATGATCAAAACTGACACATTCATGGATTGTACTTGCGCGTTCGTTGGTTTCGGGATTCTGGTATACTTGTACAAAGCTTACCGGGCGTTTAATCATACACGGGGCTGCCTTGAAGGAGCAAAATCATTCGGTTATGTGATTTCATCTGTGCGAATCACAATGTTCTTGTCATGGTGGTGGGAAAGGTCAAAAGCGACAGAAGATAGCAGCAATTTTTGGAGAATAGGAGATCCTCTCTTCATTGTTCCTTTTGAAATATCATTTTTTTTTTACAGGAAATTTGAACTCTGTATTTGATTGTAGCATAACTGCGCTCATTTTTTCTTAGTTGAAACAAAAATTAGCAAATACCTGCCGATGTTCTTTTCATACTTTTAAGTTTGGGTTGAAAGTACGAAATCTATATTTTTTATTTATTTATTCAACCTTGATGGCAATGGAGGCAGACAAACATATAATTCCAAATACTTGTCGCAGACAGCAGTCTTTATTTACTCAATGAATTTTTTTTGAAATTTTTTAATATGTTATATGAATTTATAAATCATTTTAAAAATTTTATGACTTAAAATTTTAAGTGATTTTTGTCATATACTAATTTTCCAAAATTAACCTAGAATAAGTTGTACATGACTTGTGTTCAAAATTATTTTAGTCATTTCAACACCTCACTTCTCCTAGCTGCCTTTGACAAAAATAAATCGGGGTTTCTAAAAAGTACATAAAAAGATTGATTTGGTATAAGATGATATGAGGGTTTTCCATTCGGAAAAGGATAACGACTTACATTCACTTCTCTGTTTTTCGAAATGAAAATGACTCAGAATAGTCATTGGGACCCTCCAATTTATAATAAAGTTGGATGATATTTAAAATTTATTCCCCTAATACAAAAATATTAAAGTTTTGACATTAGCAAAATGCCAAACTAATACTCAAAGTCTCAAAGGGCTTAACAAAAAACATAAAAACTAATACTCAAACGTAACTAGAAATCTTAAAAGCTGAAAATCAGTAGAGCATTGGAGTCTTCATGCCATCATGGATAGGAGTTTCTCTGGGGTCTCTCATCGGAGTCGTCATATACGAATGGAGCGGAGTTGCATTAGGATCTCTCATCGGAGTAGTCATGAACGAATGGAGCGGAGTTGCTCTGGGATCTCTCATCGGAGTCTCAGTCCCTCTCATGCCATTGCCATAGCGATACAGTGTTCCAAACGCGGCAAAGTTATCGGAATCAGAAACACAACTTCGACGATCAACTGTGACAATCTTCATTTGGGACTCTAATTCTACCAGCAGATTTTGTCCTTTGACCTCTACAACACGACCGCGGTAGCCCTTATAAACACCCTGCCGAATTTTCACCCTAGTCCCTGCATCCAAACCATTAGCATCAGGCCCTCTTCTTCGACCTCCAGAAAACTTGCTCGGAGTTCTGTAATGGCCAAATCTTGAGAAACTAGAAACACCATTTGCATCATCACCAGTAGCACCAAAACTTTCCACAACATCGTCAGCGAACACGCAAACATGTTTCTTGGTTTTATCAGTTATAATGGTGACCAGCCCATGCTGCTGATCAACCTTCACAACCATGCCAGCAGCACCTTTCTGACTACCAGATGTAACCTTCACATGATTCCCAATTTTAAAGTACTTGCAAAGATTGTTCTTGTTTATCACAAGAGTTTCTGGAAGGCCTTTCATGTCGGGTCGCATATGAACATTCCCTCCCTCAACCTTCTCAACCCTCCCCGCCAAATTTATCAGATCTCCCTTCTCCACCACAACTGCATCACCCTTCATAAACTCTCCTTTATATCGGTTCGAAAACATATCATCGCCACGATCGGCATTCTCATTCCCTGCAGGTTTTCTAAATTTTTCAAGTTCATCGAAAGTAGGATTTACATTATGCCAGCTGATCGAACTCATTGCCACGGTCTTATACAAGAACCCATGTTTAAACTTCATGTCACCAATCTTATCAAAGTATTCACCCGTCTCCCGATCTCTTGTCTCCTTTACCTGAATCGCCAGTACTCTTTCAGCTTCATCAATGTTCATCAACCGTGCAGGAGGAGGAATAAATCTCTTCTTTTGTAGGCCTAGTCCCTCCAATTTCCTCGCAAGTTCTGGAAAATCAATCCTTGGAATCAATTTCACCGTAACCCTCCTCCTCACATCATCCACATCCACAACCCTGCCAAGGTCCCCTTCATACATCTTTACCCTCTTCATCCTCACCCAACTATCCACCGAAACATCAACGGAGGGTTTTCTCTCCACAGAAACGACACCTACCATCTCCTTAATAGGAACAAGAACAATTTTCTGGGCAGTAAAGACATAGCGCATGCCTTTGCAAGCTTCTCTCACATGGGCTTCTTTGTCTGCCTCAACATATATGTAATTTTTCAGATTATCAAGAGCAATTGCAGACCTGATCATATGAGATGGATTTGATTTTTGATTGATGCACTTCTGCGCCAAGCAGAGAGCAACCTCTCTCTCGTGCCCGATCGCGCATTTGACCATCCACAATTTCGGGTCCCTTACGCAAGGCAACCGAGCTTGCTGCCCAATTTCATCATCATCATCACCATCATCAAACTGAATTTGGTGAGAATCAAAATGCCCCTGAACTCTTCTCTCTAATTCTTCAATATCTCCCTCCGACTCCAATTCCTCCGGGAACAACAGCCGACCGTGTTTCGCCCTTCTAACGTCGTCATCGTCTTCTCCATCACTCGGGTTTGGATCGTCGCCAGGTTGGGCTATGAAGCCGTCGTCCTCGGGCTCAGATTCATAGTCTTCCTCTTCGCTATCGACCTCGGCTTCAATATCCAAAAATTTCGATGCGAAATCTTCTCTGCGATCCGATCTCCTCCTTTTACGATCAGAGCCTCCTCCTTGTCGCTCCTCCTCCTTCTCTTCTCCGTCTTCGTCGTCAAAAAGGGCCTCTTCTGGATCTTCTTCCTGTTCGTAGAACGAGTTTTCTCTTCCGCGGCGCTTCATTGCCTTCGTCTAGGGTTTCGTACTTCTCGGTTCTTCGTAGGGTTTGCGTGATTTGGCTATTCCTCAAGAAACCCCACGCCTAATGCCTCGTATATATATATAGAGGCGCGAGTGTACAGGGTACCTTATCGTAGACATCCGCTCCCTCTTCCTATTCCATTGGCTGCTTCTCATCGCCGTCGTCGCCGCCTCTGTTCTACGCGCCATCGATTTCCCCAGGGTGCGCGAGGGTCTACGTGAATGTGATACCGAATGAGTTAGGGTTTCGCTAATTAAGCTTACTTGTACGTGCGAATTTTATGTATTTTTTTGTGGGCCCCAAACGGTTAAGAATATGCTAAATAGGCCCTTTATTTAATTAGAGCCCAATAAATTTTTATTTTCCCCCTTTATTCTCATTAGGCGGTTAATATAGTAAGAACTTTAAAGTTTTTTTTGGCAAAAATAAAGTGATTCTTTTATTCTTATTTGGCATCCTTTTTTTTTTTTTTATACTTTTTATTGGATTCTAATAAGAAAAATTGTTAAGTTGTTTTTGTTGGAATATCTCTATTAATTAATGAAACCCTCTTTGTCAACCAAAAGAGGGTAAAAAGATTATTTAGTCTTCTATCACACAAAAAAAATGATGGGCAATAATGTAATTTCACAAGTTCAAATTTTACTTTTTTTTATTGAAGCATCACCTATAGGTGATGTTAAAATACCTCTAATATTTAAAATTAAAAAAAAAAAAAAACCTCTCACTCCCCCCACATTCTCTCTCTCCCTCTCTCCTTCTCATTTTCTAAAAAAATGTATTCATACACACAAAATGTGTAGGCAAATGCTAGTTGTTTTATTAAAATATCATAGGGTAATGGAAGGATAGTTGGAATATTGTTTTATTAAAATATCATAGGATAATAGAATGATAGTGCTATTCACATATCCTTATTAATTTTTTTATCATTAATCCTTTCTATTTAATTTAATCCAACGATCGAAAAATTGAAAGAGGTATGTGGAAAATAAAAATTGGTGGGTGGATAGTACTACCCTCGTATAAGTGTTGATCGTTGGACCACAATGAGGGATAAAAAGGATGCCTTCATGTTCCCGGTACCTAATTCGGTTAGAACTAGACCTAAAGTATCTTGAAGTAGCGTCCGCAAGGAGAAATTTTTTATTGTGACGAGAACACGAGTGGTACACCACGTGTTTTTATGTAAGTGGTGAGAAATTTTATTTTTTAAGTTATTAACTTTTTAACACACATATCCCATCATTTGTATAGTGACACGTGATGTACCATCTCATGTGCGGGTCATACTGAAAAATCTCTCATCTGCAAGGAATACTTTGTTCTGCTAGCAGCTCGTAAGGCCATCTCCAACTGAAGGCTGGCCAAAGGGCTCGTTTTAGCCATCTGGCCCTCCAAGATATTAATATTTTAATGAATAGTACATGGCCATATTTGCCTCTATCTCCAACTAAGGGCTAAAGGGCCAGAGGGCTTGTTTTAACCCTATCACAAAAAACCATCTCCAACTGAAGGTTAAAGGGCTATAGTATGAAATGTGAAGAATTGAAATAAAAAGAGGTAAGATAGTATGAAATGGTGAAAAAAAAATGTGAGAAATGGTGTATGAAAAAATTAGAAATTAAAAAAAAGAAGGTCAAAAAAACAAAAAGGGTTGTTAAGAAAAAAACAAAAAGTGGGCTAAGACCTAAAATTGAAAGCCTTAAAGTGGTCTGAAAGAACAAAAAAACAAAAATGAAACCAGGCTGGGCAAGTGGAAAGGAAGGCTAGCCAGCAGGTTGGCTAGCTGATTGAAGATGGCCAACCGGTTAGCCTTCTGACCCGTTCAGATTTCGTGGGGCCCACGAGCCCTCTGGCCTAGCCCTCGGTTAGAGACTGTTTTCGGGCTATTTTTTGGCCCTCTGGACCATTCGGTTGGAGATGGCCTAAGTGTCTGGTTTGATGGTTTTTCAAAATGCGTCTTTATTGCTTTATGGTGATTTCATTTTAGGAATAGGATCCTCTCTAGATCCTCTTTGTGGGGATTCGGATGATCAATCAATCGAGTCCGTTCATCGTACATCATGCGGTTAGAAATTATTTTGAATTTAAAATTTAAAATTGAATATAAATAGTACTTAATGAAAACTGACCGCACAATTTACGATAAACGGATACGATTGATTGATCTCTGGATCCCCACAAAGAGGATCCGGAGAGGATCCTCGTCCTTTATTTTAT
This sequence comes from Malus sylvestris, assembly GCF_916048215.2. Lineage (NCBI taxonomy): Eukaryota > Viridiplantae > Streptophyta > Magnoliopsida > Rosales > Rosaceae > Malus > Malus sylvestris. Next base: position 16,045,200 of record NC_062260.1, read on the forward strand.
AAGATTCGAAAAACAATACTTTATTCTTTTTTTTTTGTCCAACAATTTATTCTTTTTTGTTTCTTATTTATTTTCAATTAAAATTGTGTTTTGGCCAAGTGATGCTTTTTTTTTTTGGTGGCTCAATGAGACAAGCCAAATACTATGGTATTTTCAAGTGTCTTTTAAATGAGCTCGCTTATGTTTGACGTGACTTAATAAACATTAAAAATGAATGAAATAAATATTAATATTTAACGAGTAAGAGTTGTTGTGTCAAAGGCTTGAAGTTCACTTTCTGTTTTATAGAGGGAATGATTGTTGTTTTATACTGCAATGAATTCGACTATATCATGTTGTCACCATTGGTAAATTATGCTATATTCAAACACTTCCAGGCCAATCCCTTCTCATTTCTAAATTTTCTGTTATTTCTTCTATGTTTTTCAGATAAAGAAGAAGAAGAGCAACAGGATGAACTTGATCACAGAATTGCAGCGGTAAGGACTGCCTGCAATAACTGTGCTACCGGAGGCTGGAAGGGGCTCGTCACTGCCACCGGCTTCTTTTTCACTCTTGCTCTGATAAATTTTATAGGTCAAGCGTGGTCCACCATTAACATCACCGATATTGTCCCAACTTAACCACCTACAACCTTGTTTGGTTTATTTCTTTATACATCATATTATTCTGCCTGTTTTTATAGCTTTGTTTAGCAGTGAGTTTGGATGTTTAGTATTGCATACCGGAAATTGGTATCCTATTCATGTGATTAGAGCTATAAGATTTTGACACATTTGGTAAAGAGTTTTGAAAAAGGGACGGTAAGGGACGGTCGGAATGGACGTTCGTCAGCTAGTACCTGCAGCAAGGTAGCTTGTGTATGAGAAATTCTATTATATTGTGCGTCGTTGAACATCTGAAAAAGTCTATTATACTTGAATGTATACTCTAAGGTTTTTAGCTGTTAAAATAAAAAAAAATCCGGAATATAAGATAACCAGAGCATATATACTAGACAATGTCCCCATCTTATCTATTTGTTTCTCTTTCTGTACGTCCAAGACTCAAGCGTGTCACAACTGCATGTTTCTTGTTGGGATCTGGATCCTCTCCTTGTATTTTCTCGACTTTTAATCTTAGTCGCGCATGACAAACGTAAAGGTATGCGAGCAAGTAAAAGAGAAGATGAATTTGTAACACGTTTCAAGTGTGTCGGGTCACATAACGTGTCTGTGTCCATGGGAATGTAGTAAAAGAAAGGAATGGAACAGAAACGAAGAAAGGAACAATAATCTGACAACAATTATATAACAGAAGCTAAATCAGCCTCAAATATTACCACTCATCAATTTCTCTAAATATGCACAAACAATCACGGGGTCAAATAAATCATAGAGGAAAAAGGAAAAAATCACCACCATTTTTTTCTCATTTTTTTTTAAAAACTAATTCACCTAAAAAGAATCCAACTCAAAAGAAATTGTAGGATGATGATGCGTCCATAGGATGAATGAGATATGTCAGCACCAGAGCCACTAGCATCAGCATATATGCAATCCCTTGGTCTATTGAAGTTCCTGCCAAGTTTACAACCAAAATTATAAAAAGTTCACATTATTTTAAAAATCCCAAATAAAAAAACCCAATGCTCATCGCTCAACCAAAAAAAGGAAAACAAAACCGAAGTGCCAAAAAAAGAGAGAAAATTTTCGAAAACAAAAATCAACAAAAGGCATTCAGATCTAATTATAAACAAAGAAATATAGAATGAGAATTAAGAAAACAAAATTGGAAAATACCATCACTGGAAGGGCCAGGGGCAGGGGCGGCGGCGGTGGGAGAAGGGGCGGAGGAAGGAGTTGCAGCAGCAGCTGAGGGCTTGGGCGTGGCAGCAGCAGATGGGGATAGAAGGGCGAACAAGACAATTGCAGAGACTAGAACAACTCTAAAAAATGCTTTAGAAAATCCGAAGCAAAGCGCCATTTTTCCTTCTCTATTAAAACTCTAAACAAAAAATAAATTTTAAAGCAAAGAATTTGAATGAAAAAAAAACAAGACAAAAATGAGCAAAACTCAAAACTTAGAGAGAGAAAGAGAGAGAATGTGAGGGAGGAAAGAGAGAGAGTTTAGGGTTGTTATATAAAGGGTTAGGTTGAGAGTGGTGACCGGTGAGGAAAGGCCAGCAAGAGCAGCAAGAGAAGAATAAGGCAGGCCTCCCTGTACGGTAATGGCCTTTTTCATTTATTTTTTATTATATTTTCTACTTTTATCTTTTTTACTGTCAATTTGGTGACGTGGCCATGTGCTTTTGGGTGGAAATTATTCAAACAAGTCTCGGATTCTACAATTCGGGCGGGGCCTACAAGGGATAACGGCTATAATTGTGTGAGAGGTGAGGACCATGTGAGATTGGAGTAATTTTTCGTGTGTGGTCGTCACACTGTCTAATGATGTTATTATTTTATTTATATTTTAAACATGGTGGAATCGAAGCAAAGAATTTTGAATTTACGCTTCGAAGATCTGTATGGAAGGACATCCTTGTTCATGCAGTCTCTCTTGTGGAGAATGAAGAAGTGAATAGATCATCATACGAAAATTAAAATTATATTACCTTGAGATTCTGGTATTGACAATTGTCAATGAAAAGGAGTTTACATTATATTATTCGGAAAAGGATCCTTGCCGGATCTTTTTTTAGGAAATCCGTAATCATGATCGTTTATTGTATATCGTACGATCAGAAATCATTTTAAAATTTAAATTTTAAATTAAATATAAATAATACCTAATGAAAACTGACCGTATGATTACTGTAAGCGATCACGATTACGAGATCCCCAATATTCCTAAGAAAATGTTCCGTTATTCTAGGTGTGACAGTTGATTTGGTATTAAATAAATCAAGTGTGCAAATTATTAAATAATTTTTTTGTTAATAATTATTTTTCCTTTTAAGCTGGTGATTAGTGTTTCTGTCAACAATGGACCAATGGTTGGTAGTAGAACAGCTTTTAGCTTTGTTTTCATTATGTTATTGACGAATTATTGTTTTATCTATCATCTCTATGCAATTGGATGGTATTCAAATTCAAAATTCAAATAATTTCTCTGGTTAATTTCGAGAGATAGAGAGAGGTGAGACAAGCTAAGATCATGTTACCATTTAAGAGTTGTTATTGTCAAGCATTAGTCAGTCAGTGAGTAAGAGCCTAACGCCTAAATGGGATCTAGGCATTTTTTAATTTTTGTTATTAAATTTATATAACATATAAATAAGCTTATACTTAAAAAAAAAAACTAATATTGGGAAACATAAAAATTATAAAGTATTACAATTTGTTGAAAACATGGATATCTTGAACGGACATTGGTAGAGTGGAACACACATAGTCATTGAATAAGGAAGAGGATCCTCTCATGAGCTCATGATGGGGATCCTCTTGACCACGAAATCAGAGCCGTTCAAATTTAATCCAACGGTTGCAATTATTATAACTTTTAAAAGGTCCCCTTGTTTGGAGCCGTTAGATTAAATTTGAACGACCCAGATTTCGTGGTCAAGAGGATTCCCATCCTGAGCTCAAAAGAGGATCCTCTTCCGAAAAAAAACCTAAACAGTCACCTAGCCTGCCTGATCCTGCTTAACCCATCCTAGGCATGCTTAGGCGTCCTACCCGATATTTTAAAGGCCTTAGAATTAATCATGACGGTTGCCAATTGCCTAGCAACTAGGTGACCGCCCTTTAGAACAATGCTCAAAATATATACAAATATAAGAAGAAGAAAAAACACTTGAGTGGAGTGCAAACCGAATTTTTTTGGTGTGTCAATAATGCCAGTCTAATAAATAAAAAATTTATTTTTTTCGGAGTTATCATTGACATTCTATAAAGTCATTATGCACTCTAAACACATACTACTATAAAAAAAGTGCAAAATAACTTTTTACAAAGTTTCAATAACGCCCCCCTAATATTTTAAAAGCAATGTATTTTTCTTTTTAAATTATTATATAGCGGGACTTACATTTATAATTTAGTTTAGGATAATGATATCTACACATCTATTTTTAATTTTCATATCCTCTTGTTAATATTTATCCTTTTATCTTCTTCAATTAATTCGATATGATGGTAAAAAACTGAGAGAAATGTGTATGATGATCCTTTGAGCGGTCAGAGAAGGCTTGGCGTTGACATCAGCATGAGGTTTTTAAATCTTTATTGCATGTGAGCATTGTAGTTTTTTTTTTTAATTAAGGAAAACTAATGAAAAAAAATTGAAAACTTTGAGTTTTAACGATAAAGACAAAATAAATGGTAAATTGAATAGTACCATGATTGACTTTTTATTATAAAAATATGGTTTTTCGTTAAAGTGAACAGTATCGAATTTTTTTTATAAAAAAATCTCTTTTTTTTGTACCTATGTCCACTGCCAAGCTAATAATGTGGCTCAACACCTTGATCACTTTGTTTTGTTCAAGGAGCTTTCATATTTAAGTTCAGACTTGTTATTTGAGGATTGTAGTCTTCAGTGTGCAGTCGGTTGGTTGGGGGATGGAAGGACAGTGTTCTACAAGGCCAAGGGGTTCCAATTTATTTTAATTGTACCTTTATTATTCATAAACTATCTTTAAAAAACTATGATATTCAAAATCAACCATTATTTAAAATCTTAATGTATAATTTAAAATATTTAATTTACTTTCCATGTTTAATATGTTTAAAATACATTAACTTTATATTTATTATTAAAAATTTGTGAAAAATATGTATCTAACATGCAAGGTACGTACGCATATCATACAAATATTGTAACATCCCACATCATCCAGGGGAGTGGATCATGTAAACCTTATATGTATATTCTCACATTTACCTAGCACGAGGCCTTTTGGGAGCTCACTGGCTTCGGGTTTCATCGGAATTCTGAAGTTAAGCGAGTTCGCGCTAGAGCAATCCCATGATTGGTGACCCAAGTTCTCGTGTGAGTTCCCAGAAACAAAACCGTGAGGGCGTGGTTGGGGCCCAAAGCGAACAATATCGTGCTACGATGGAATCGAACCTGGGATGTGGTGGGGGCCTAGGCCTGGATGTGACAAATATAGTCTGTGTTACGTTAAAAAAAACATGTATTGTAGCAAATCATTCAAACGTGCATAGAAAACATTTTTTTTTTCAAACAATAATAATTATCTATCGGGGGTGATGCTAGATAGACCATTGACTTGACCATATTTTGTCCAGATAATATGGCGGTTGACCATTGATTCATTCTTTAAATCATTAAATCAGAAACTGAACCATCAACACCACATTCTACAAAATATGGTCTGAAAATATAATATCCCTAGCATGTTCCATGTCTAGTGTAATATAAATGGCAAGTTAGAAAGGTGGTAAGGATATGTACTTCGTGTTAAATTGGTATGAGCTAACTACGTCATTCGGTTAATGCAGGGCGTGCCAACTCGTCAGCCGAGGAGTAAAATATGTTGATGTTGCGTTGGGTGCGCTGCGGACTTCTCGATCTTGCGATTGCGACCGAGGAATGAACAATCTCGACCTTCGGGCCTTAGAGCCTGAAGACAAGGCTGCTAGTTCTACGAAGTTCACAAATCGTCGACGTCAGATTCGATCACGGTGATTATATTCGTAAGAGTATAAGCACGCTGAATCGACACCAGAGTATAAGCACGCTAATCGTAAATGTGGTTCGGCCGTCAGAATGCCGAACTCTATATCCAACTTATGAGTATCCAATCATAAAATAACTCGGTGTTCAACGCACCTAGTCTGGTGATTCGTAACACCTCACTTCTCCGAGAAGGTTTGTGAGATGACCTCTGTCAATAAGGATTCGAAAACCCTTCTCGACCGAGACTTGGATAGATAACCAGTCAACCTCGACGCAGTGATGTTTATCCAAACTGAAGGTACTTCGCGATCGGCTGATTCTGTGGCAACAGTGCTGTTTATCCAAACTGAAGATGTTCGCCGGTTGCCTTCACAGTGCTATGTGTTGGCGAAAAAGAAAATAAAAATCTCAAGGTTGTTGAGAGGTTTTGCGTAGAGCGAGAGTTTACGTAGGGCAATTTGTGTGTTGAATTGGAGGGGGTTTGAATCATGCACCCCTCCCTCTATTTATAGTAGCAAACCTGCTTCTGATCAATCAAAACTATACTCAGATTAGGACTCCTTACCCCGATCCAATCTTATCTCGGCCAGTCCTACTCCTATTAGGACTTTGAACTCAACCCTTTATCAGGCCATATTCATTCCCAAGTTTTAGCATCCTCATCCTGCCGAGACTCCTTATTGTATCAGGATTCAACTACCCAATCCTGATAGGACACGGCCGGCCTTAGCTATGCGACCCACGAACCGGATGACCCTCAGTGACCCCTGAGCAAGGCTTCCGGGCCGAGAACAATTCTAAACTCGGTCCAAACCAATATTTTGGACCCAAACAGTTTGCTCTTCTAGGATGTTTTCCTTTTTGTCAAAGGTCTTCTAGGATGTCTGTCTTCTGGGGCGAAACCTAGAGTTTTAATAATGTTTTTACTTTTGATCTTCTAGGAGTCTTGCCTTTCTAGGGCTAATGCTGAGTTTCCTAGTATTGCTTATGTTAGTTGGTATTGGTAATAATAATTTATTTTCTTGCTTTTAGTACGTCAACGGCACAATATGTGTTATCTTTATGTTGATTTAAGTAATAATCCTTACAATCTGACCTAATAAAATACATCAAAAGTTTATTAAAAAAAAAAAAACACAAAAACATCATCATCTCACAAAGTTTAAGCTTCTAGAAAACTAGTTAACTGTAAGGGTTTTTATCAGAAGTAGTCCTTTATGTTTTGTCAACTCATTAGTTTGGTCATTTATGCTTCAAACTCATTAGTTTGATTCTTACGTTTCAAAACTCATCAATGCATCTTGTATCAATTATTCTACTCATCAATGTGTCCTTGACATCCAACTTCGTAAAAAGACTGCCAGTTTGCTTACATTCATCAAACACCCGTTTTTTACTGTTCACTCATGTGGACTTTTTGACTTCTTTGACATTTGTCATTTTCAAACCATAAATAACTATTTGTGATAAAAATTCCAAATCTTAATTAGCCCAAGGCTCACAACTGAAGCGCATACAACCATGATGTATCTCTCTTATCACATGACTCAATCACTGGATAAGACCGACAAACTAGTTATCATGTACGATCAGTAATATGACAAATTTTCTCCACTTGGACGGGTACATACAATGGTAAATGGAGCTGCACTCACCAAACAGTGCTTTCAGCATGATAACGGTAGAAAATCATGGGGGAGATGAATCTAGTGATACAGCTTCAAAATGGTGACCTGGATTTCCAACATTTCCGGGTACGCCAAGCAAAACGAAACACCCACAAAAAATAATACATTATAATCTTATAAACCAATTCGCTCTGAACACAAAACGTAATTCATATTCTACAATGCTCCCTCCAAATGTAGCTTAACTTGCGGCAATCTGTTTCAATCCTGTGTAATCGGACGAAGAAATGCGAACATTAAAGGCAGCTTTTAGTTCATTTGAAAGGAAAGTAAAAGACAGATATGTGGTGAATAAATGACAGACTCGAAACCAATAATCGGGAAGATCACACGTGATAGTGTTCTCAAATCATCAGATGAATTTAGTCACAGGAGATGTTAGTTGTAGCTTACCTGATTTGTTCATACTGCCAATTTTGGGTCGACTGTTCCTGATGCATTGCCTTCTCCTGTAAGAACTTGGTCTGGATCCTGGAAAAAGAAAATCATTCGGGGGTTCAATTAAAAAATAAAAAGCAAATGAGAGGTAAAGTTTTTAAATCCTGATAATTACCTCCATTCCCCATTTGATGTAATCTGGGGACTCACAAGCCTTATATTCATCAACCAAACTCTCCAATATTTCTCTTGATTCGTCAAACTCCGAAAGGTCATTCTCCTGTCCATGTTTCATGTCATAGTTATATCAGTCACAAAAACTTTCGGACATCTATAAAGTTGGAACGCCAGAAAAGGTTTTCCATTCATCACCGATGATGCCAACAAATTAAAAAAATAAATGAAGGCAAAAACACGAAAGGCATGCTTCTTCGCTAATTAGTTAACTACATGGAGTATGCATATGACAATATTGCTGAAGCAGATCAATATGCAAACCATATCTGAAGTAATAATGACTGTTGTTGGGCTGGCAACTTACAGCAAACATTGGGAACTTCCGATAGTTGTCAAGAAAGGCTTGCTTCTTCCGTAACAATGAGTACTGGCTCAAACACTTACTGAAGAGGTGGCGAATACTAGTATGGCTCGCCAGCATAAGACCACTGACCTAAAAAGAAGAAACATACAAAGAATCATTATCAAAATTAGGTCACACTTTAAATAAAAACATACGAGTCCAAATCCAAAATTGTCGATCAGATCAACATAACAATTAGACAATGGAGAGAAGCTGTGATAAGAATTAGATCCCCACCCTATGGGCAGTCTGCACATATGGAGATTTTCTAGACAAAGCAACCTACACAGAAAAGAAGAAAGTGAAAGATTAAATATCCAGACAGTTCCGAAATAATTGGATTCATCTCATATTTACTTTATTTTACTGCATAAAAACACCTGAATGCTTGCGGGTCCCCATTCAATAAAGTTAACAAGCTTTCTTTCACGTATCCTCTGCAAACTTTCATGAACCTGATTACAGAGAAAAAGGCACAAATAAACCACTTTGAAAACAAAAGAAAACATTAGAGGAGGGACCAAAGTGTTGAACATCCAATACTCAGAAAGAATTCATTTCCAAAAAATCCAAGACAACACTACAGTATTAAGAGAATAGGCCAAAACTAAGCAGCCATATAGGATAATCATTTTACAACAATTCCATTTCAACTTTCTGAATGTAAAATATGATAATGATACAAGTATTGCTTATTTTCATCAATATAGAACTGTAAGATTGCCTGGCATGTTGCTCTATTAATGTGGCTATTTAACAACCTGAGTAGGGTCCACTTCTCCTTGGATGATGTTTAATATTGAAATGTATTTTGCTTGACTGGCTTCTTTTGTTCGAGCATAAGAGGAAACCATGATATTTTTCGTCTGCAAAATGAGATCAATGTCAGAGAATTGTTACTTCTGCTTTTTTGGAAAAGAAAAACAAAGGTAAGACAAGATTCTAACCTGCAGAAGTCTTCTCATAACATCAAGTACAGTGGTTTTGCGAATCACATTAGCCTGTGAAGAGGAGATATCCGTGCATTAGAAAGCTAAATTTCTAGTTTAGAAGCATAAAATGAAAAAGTTCATGACAGCATGAGATGCCAGATCATCTCCCACATTTCTCTCTATCAATTCCCCCTCTATTTAGAAACTTGCTCAAGCATGTGCCCCAACATACGTAAGTTCTTGGATGTATCTATAAATACACACAAAGACAGATATATAGGAAAAACTAGCTTGTGCGATTGATTACCTGGCGCTCAACTGTGAGCGGTGTATATCCTGTCATTAGAAAATGGCATCTTGGTGTTGGAATTAAAGATGCAAGCAGACCAACCAAGTCATTGTTCATGTACCCTGGATATCTCAGAGTGGTTGTACTGGCAGACATTACAGTAGAAACCAAAGAATTTGTTTGGGCAAAGGTGGGATTTGTTAGATGAAGGCGCTCAACAGCAATTCTGTTCAATGCAGTGTTGTCAAGGACCACAACACAGTCTGCATTAAGCGTTAGTCGCTTAAGCGTCAAAAGTGAGTTATACGGCTGGACCACCACATCACTTGTTTCCATCTGGTTAGGAAAGACACTGTATGTCTGCACCAGTTTTTTGCTGTATCTATCATTCAATGTCTCCAACAGATAGGAACCCATACCTGCATCGTATATTTTAGAGGAGATGGAGATACTGAGGGTAGAAACTAATTACATTAATGGTTCATCACACTCCTAAGTGAAGGGGGTGCTATGTATCGCCAGCCTAAATTTTATATCTTGTTTGAAATAGGCAGGACAATCAAATGTTATAATTAATATAATTGACCCAGCAATGCTCTTAAGTAGGAACCAATTTGGGAAAAAGTGTTAATTAAACCATGAAACGAAAAGAAAAAAAAAACATTGGGTACGGTATAAAAAAATGCAAAGAAACCTGAGCCTGTTCCTCCAGCAATTGAATGGCATAGAACAAATCCTTCAAGACTATCACTCCCATCCGCTTCTCTATCAATCATGTCCATTATAGCCTCTTCAACACCCTTCCCCTGATCAGTATTCCCAACGATTTCAGTGCATTTATATGCGATAGAAGCCTAAAGCTTCGTTACCATTAAATTACATTACAGGAACTCAAAAGTAACTTCCACACAAACCTGATCGTATCCACTGGCCCAATTATTTCCTGCACCGCCACCATGATCTGAAACAAAGATGTTTTCATGATTGTAGAGATTTCGATATTCGCTGTTTTGAATCCCATTAATCACTCTGGGCTCCAGATCGATCAACAAAGCTCGTGGTATATAATGCTGATCATCAGCTTGGTAGAAAAACACATCTTTCCGGTCACCTCCCTGTTGCATTTCAAATTTTCAAAATATAATCACAGACATCTTTATCAAGATTAAGACTTTTCTGACTAGCAGTTGATAAGGTTGCTATAGTGCCTACTGCCTATACCATCACAATTCACATAGGCAATGCATAATTCCTCATTGCTACCCAAATTGACATGAAGACCATCAATTTCCCACCAATTCTAAATCCACATTATCGAAATGATCGAATTCAATGACTTAGTCAGGACAATATACCGTTACCATATAATCTCTATTAAACTGAAATTCTTCATAGTAATTCTTCATTCATTTTACGGTACCTCTGAAAACATTATTCACGCCCTAATTGAGCTTCAATTGTCCTGAACAATTAGAAATTTGATTTTTTTTCCCTCCACCATAATTTTCTCAGCAATTCCTTGAGAGCTTGCACACATTCAAAACCACACAATTAAGGAGAAATTAAATAAATTTTCAACTCAAAATTCCTTTTCTTTCTTTGCCAGGGCAGTATTTTCTCGGAAACCAAACAAGCAGTTAAGACGCAGAGAGGAAAAGAGAGTAGAGAGGAGGGACCTGAGTGGCAAAGTCCTCGAGAATGCCTTCCTTGCTGATTCCGTGCTCGAGGCAGAGCTGCTTCCAGAACTCCATTCCGATCTGGTTCCCGCATTGTCCCACCTGCAACGTGATGATCTCTCGAGGCATTTTCCCTCACTTTCTCGGAAAAACTAGGGTTTATCAGGTGAGTGTTATCAACTGATCGCTAATTCAAGGTCCAACGCGCCTTTTGTTGCCAATTCTTTTATTTTGTTGCCAATTCATTTTTAATTTTATTTTGTTGCAGGTTGTAATTTTGTTGGTCAACTGAAATTCCTAAAAGGAGTAATTAGGTTTTCATCCTTATTTTTACTACTCTATTGATTAAAACCTTATTACTTTTCAATTTTTGATCAAGGTCCTTTGTATTAATAATATCACTAATTATTTCAATAATAAAATATTTTTTATTTCTAAATATATTCATTTAATATTAAAAATATTACAATTAGTATATTTATATTTATGGCTAAATTTTTTATCATATATTTTTATTTTTAGTTTGTACCCATTTTTAATTTGCAACCCTTTTTTAATTTGTACCAATTTTCCTTTCATTTTTAATTTGTACCCATATATTAATTTCTTTTTGTGCCCATATTTTTTAAAGTTTTATTTGTATTGTACCCATATTTTTTTATTTATTTGTACCCATTTTTATTTTTGCTAAATGTACCCATTTTGAAGAATGTACCCATGTTTTGATACAATAATTTTTTGGTTATTTTTTATGAATGTACCCATGTTTACACACACACACACACAATAGTATATTTATATTTTAATATTTTTAATCCCACAAATTATGGTTTTTTATTTAAAATCTCATTACTATAAACAACTATAAATTTTAATTTTTAATTTAAAAAATATAGTAACGTACATAGAAATAAATTATCAATTAATTTCAGGGACTTGGATCAAAAATTGAAAACCAACAAGGTTTCAGTCAAAGACTATTAATAACTAGGGACCGCATCCAAAGTCTCTCATCCTAAAATAACCTGTACAACTGCCCAAAGTTTTTCTTTACTTTTATTTATGGGTAAATTACATAGTAACCCCTCATGTTTAAGGTCTATTACAACCATACAATATCTTTAAAACATTTTACTTTCATACCTCACGTCCTATTTTATTTCAAAATAATATCTCCGTTAGATTTTCTATCCATTGATCCAGTAAGAACTGACGTGGTTACCACATTTGTACCATGTGGCAAAAAAATAATTTTTTATTTATTTTTTTTTTAAAACCTGAATCTTCTTAAAAAAAATTTTGAAAAATGCAGAACCTACCCCTCCCCACCTCTCACTTTCATACTTTCCCCGCAACCCCTCCCCACCCTTCTTCTCCCTTCTGAGCCGAGCCTCCTAACCATTTCCCTCTTTTCCAACTACCTCCCATCCACCAAAATTGCTCAAACCTAGTCATCGGGGACGACATCTACATCACCAGGGACGACTACACGTCGTCAGGTCTATGAACCTCGCTGGAAAAAGGCGAATCGCACTGCTGCCGCGTCGGAGAGATCTGGAAAGACGATGTCGGCCTTGTATTTTGAGAATTGGCACTGCTAGCGTTGTATTTTGGGTATTGGATTCGACCAATTTTTAAAAAAAAAGGGTCAAAACAATCAAATTGGAAGCTTTGACTACAACGCCAACACCCCCAGAAGCATCGCCATCCTCACCAACTTGTGGTGGTCCGAAACCGCGCACACCATACACGATAGCCATCCTCACTGACTCTGGATGCGTCAACAGTGGTGGTTGTGTCCATGTAGGGGTTTGAAATTGGGCGAAGGGCAGCAAAGAGATAAAGTAAGGAGAGATGATGGGTTTTGGGTTAGTTGAGGGATAGGGTTGGGTTGGCAGCAGAGAGAAGAGAGAGCTTTGCAGCGAAGGATTTGGATTTGGATTTGGATTTTTTTATTTTTATTTTTTTTGTTGAGATTTGAATAAATTGATTTAGTTGTTGGTTTGGGTCACAAGGAGGGCATCCTGCGATTTCCTTAGATTGGGCACGATTGCAAGGTTGAGGTCGTGGTAGAAGCGGATGAAGGCTTGAAGGAGGTCGATGGAATTGAGGGGTTGGGATTCCTGGGATTGGGATTCTAGCGATTCGAGCTGGAGGGCGAAGGCAGAGGAGTTGAGGGGTTGGAGCTGGAGGGAGAAGGCAGAGGAGTTGAGGGGTTGGGATTCCTGGGATTGGGATTCTAGTGGTTAGAGGGACTCTGGGTTGAAGGATGGGAGGTGAAGAAAGTGGAGGAGATGGAGGTGGTTGGGAGGTGAAGAAAGGAAGAAGAGGGGTGAGGAGGGGTTGGGGGAGGGTGGGGGGGTTCTGCGTTTTTCAGTTTTTGTTTTTTTTTTAGAAGATTCCGGTTTTTTTTTTTTTTTTTTTTGCCACATGGCACACAGGTGGCAGCCACGTCAGCTCTTAACGGATCAATGGATGGAAAATCTAACGGAGGTATTATTTTGAAATAAAATAGTAGTTGAGGTATGAAAGTGAAATGTTTTAAAGATGTTGTATGAGGTTGTAATAGACATCAAACTATAGGGTTACTATGTAATTTACCCTTTATTTATATATTCAAATTCGTAATTGACGAAATTTGAAATTTATGACTTCTAACTAATATTATTGGTTAAAAATAATTGTCCTTTCGGCTGAAAGGTTATTTTTGAAGGAGACTCTAGCTTGGTGCTCGTGGCAATGAAGGATCAAGGGGAAGATTGCTCATCCTTGGGTCTTGTAATAAGCGATGTTAGATTCTTCCTCAGAAGGATGGCTTACTCGAGGTTTACCTATGTGCAGCGGGAGTGTAATTCTGTAGCTCACTACCTTGCTCATATGGGTATTAGGAGTTCTCAAGAGTTTATGTGGTTTGAGAAACCTCCAGATTTACTCCAAGATGTTTTAGTTGAGGAGGGAATGTAATTTCTTTAAGGGTAAAAGACTGTTTACTACCCTCATGTTTCGTGGTTTTCAACATTTAGTACATCAACTTTTTTTCGTCTCAAAGTCATACCTAAAGTGTTAATTTTGGGACAGTCTCATACATCTGTTAGTCAAACTGTTAAATCTGCCGTTAACTGATGACGTGGCGCCCATGTGGACAATGACTGGACGCCACGTGTCATTAAAAGGTCCATGTGGAATATTTTTTTTTTTTTTGAGAAGGGGTTCAAAAAAAAAAAAAAACAGTGGTTCCTAAAACTGCAGCAACCATGGCTTTATCTTCATCATCCCAAACCCCTCATCCTAAACTTATCTCAATCTTCATCTCCAAAATCCAAAAAAATCAACAACCCTACAAAAATCGAGCTCAAATTTTCAAAACCCAAATAAAATCTCAGCCCCAAATACCCCCTAAACCATGAAAAAAAAATCAAACAACAAAGAAATCTGGAAAATCCAATAAAAACCCAAATCCAAGTTTCCGTCGATCCGCACGCAGAGCCATGAAGATCAGAACTTTGAAGCTCCGAGAGGCCCACGAGCAGCGGCGGGTGGCCGTCGTACTGCTCGGTGATGTGGGACCAGTAGGCCTACCACATCGTGACGACCTCCTCCTTCGACCCCACAATCGCCATCCACAACTCTTTTATCCTGTCCAGCTATCCCAAGCTCCTCCGCCACCGCCGCGACAACGTCACGACTCTCGCTCTCAGCCCCAATTCCACGTGCCTCACCTCCAGCTCCGTCAACCACTCCGTCAAGCTCTACAAGTTTCCCGATCAATATCTCCCAACCAAGTAAACAGACAACACCCAGATCTGAATTTCCATCCAAAATCAAATACAACAAATTAGGGTTTCGTAATTTGAGAAATTGGGATATGAGATTTTGGTATTGTTTATACCATATTTAGGGCCTCGTATTTAGATCTCGTACAAATACTCAGGGGACTTAAATGTAATTATGGGATAAAGGAAGGGGCAAATATGTAATAAGTGAGGAGTCCTTATTCTATAAAAGGACCCCTCACCCTCACAATTGGGGAGGGCCTCACTCTCACTCTCGGAGGCCAATTCCTAGGCCTGAGATCCCCTCTCTCACCCTCAGAAGCTCTCAGAAGCTCTCACCCTCTCCCTCTCTATTCCCTCAAATAAATACATAATCAGTGTGGACGTAGCCCAAACCTTGGGGTGAACCACGATAACTCTTGTGTTATTTACATTACTTGCAGATTCACGGTCGGATTTACGTTGTACCAAGACCATCCGGTTTTGTGCATCAACATTTGGCGCCGTCTGTGGGAATCGACACGAAAAGCTATGTCGATTCTCTCTCAATTTTTCACACTCCACGGTGAATCTGCAAAATACACACAAAAACCCAGAAACTCAAAAGTCTCTCGCTCTCTCTCTGAGGAAATAAAGAAAAGCATTCTCTCTCTAAGAGGCGGTTCCAGTATTGCTTCCTTCTCCCGTTGTCGGTTTGAAGGATTGAGGGATGAAGAGATTAAAAAGAAACAATACTTAATAGAAAAATGAGCAGCGGGGATGGTGATTCGATGGAAGTGGAGTACATATGGAGACACCACAGGCACGGACCCAGAAAAAACCAGGGGACATCGGCTCTGGTCAGGCACATCAAAGCCCATATGCATCTCGTAAGCTCTCTCTCTCCTCATCTCGGCGGAAATGGTGACTTGATAAACGACGCCAGAGCGGCCCCATTCGATGACGTTGTAAAGAACTTCGCACCAAGTCGACAATCGACAGGTCGAGCTTCTTCTTCGTCTTAGCTCTCGTCCTCTCCGCTGCTGCCATGCCACACGTCTCCGATTTTCAAATCCACATTAATGGTCAGCAAGCATTCTTTGTCCGTGAGGACCTCTCCTACAACAAAATCTCTGGGAAATTTCCAGTTGGTTTCACGAAAAGGGTTCCGGAGAACTCCACTATTAATCTCCCTTTCAACAAACTTGACCGGATCGATACCGGACTCGCGGCCTCTGTTCAGTCAGAAAACATATCAGTTTGCAGGAAACAATGAGCTCTGTAGGAAGCAATTGAAAACCCTCTGTCCCATTCCTTCTACTCTGTCCACTTGAAACATAAGGGATGAATAAGCCATTAAACTAGGGGATGAAGAAGCCAAATCTCTACTGTCCCGAGCTGTTTACTTGTCCAACATCAGAAGCAGGAGATCTGGTCTTTGCCATTTTCAGGAAGTTCCTCCACAAAAGGTCATCGGCGCGGAATTTCCAGAAGCAGGAGATTTGGTTTTTGCCGATGGGGGCAAACCTGATGGAGAAGCTCAAAGTCGTGGTCGTCGGCCTGGACCGGATCCAATTGGACGGTTTGGCCCCGCCAGAACCCGAGTCGAAGAGCTCGCCGATGGAGAAATCGGGATTGACAATGAAGGAAACGAAGAAACTGCTGAGGGTGGCCCAGCTGGAAGCCGTGAGATCAAAGCTTTAAGAAGTCCAGAAAATCTGGGTATCGTATCCGGAGTTTCGTTGGGATCTGCCGGGAAGGTTGCGCGGATCTGCCATGGATCCACCAACTATCAGACTAGGAACCTAGGGTTAGGGTTTTGCGCGCTCAAGGTTCAAGTTCTAGCTGCAACAATGGCCAGGTGCAGAAGCCGAAGCAGAAGCTACAGCCCTCGTCGGCGCAGTCGGACTCCGTCTTGCGGACGCAAGCAGCACTCTGCCATTCTCTCACTGCCGGTCACTCTCACGCTCACCGGAAAGTACGATCTCACCATCATAGACCCTTTTCTGAAAGGAACAGCTGGTTTGATGGTCCGCGACAAATGTCTCTGGCGAGGTCTCGGTACTCACCTTCAAAGACAACAGAAGCGCGACGAGCTCCGGGGAGCCGCGCTGGCGAGAGGACAACTCTTGCTGCTAGTGGCCCTGAAAGCTGTTTTTTGACTTTCCAGAAGATGCTGTAAAGACAAGTCATGCCCCCGCCACTTGCAATTTGCAAAGTAAAGCAAAGTAAAGAGAACTTCACTTTACTTTTGTCTGCCATCTGCAAAGGCTAATGCACTTGGACCTCAGCAAGAGAATAATAAATGCAGTGCGGTGGAAAAGAGAAAAAATAAAAGCAGAAAGCAAAAGAGAAAGCAAAAGCAAGGAATAAACACACTACCAGAATGATGTGATCTACTTTTTTTGTTTTTGTATGATGAGATTTATTTTTATCTTTCGAAGACATTTGTATAAACCCTATAAGAGGGTAATATGTATAAACCCCATCAGAGGGTAACTAAAAAAAAAAAAAAAAAAAAAGACGGCAAGGCCCAAAAGAAATGGGCTAGCAACGTTGTGGAGGGTGAAGGCCCATAAGCCCAAAATAGCACAAACTAGGTGATCAAAAGTACGCCCAGTACTTCAAATCATACATGAGCATTACTCATGTCAATCATACATAAACATTCATGAGCATTACTCATCCAATCATACATAAACATTCATGAGCATCACTCATGTCAACATCCATGAGCATCACTCATGTCAATCAACATAAACATTCATGAGTATCACTCATGTCAATTAGCTTCAAAAGCTTGATTTACAAAGCTCTAGCTTTAAAAGCGTCATTTACAGAGCTATAGCTTCAAAGCTCCACTTGCAAAGCTTCACCTACAAAAGCTTCAGTGCAGGGTATACAAATACCGTTTCTGAACAACCACCACTTCGGCCCATACATGGATTCAATTTGAAGTCTCCAGCCAACAGACTCTATTGACCGAAGACTTGGGGGACTACATTATGTACCATATATTGGGCCTCAACTGGGCCTCATGAAAAATACTTGGGGGACTTAGCCCATTATTTATGTATTGAGGAGCGAGCCCTTATTTTATAAAAGTGACTCCCTCACCACCATTAGAGAGCATCGCCGCCTACTGAGCAACTGTCTCACTGCGAGCATCAACTCTAACTCATCACTTATGTATTGAGGAGAGAGCCCTTATTCTATAAAAGGGACTCCCTCACCTTCAAACGCCACAAGCCGAGCCAACCAAGGCAACACAAGCTACAAGCAGAGCGGCCTCGCAACATGTGCTACTTCTAGTTGAGCATCATTTCAGATTGGGCACCGCCTCATATCAAGCATTAGTTCTAGACGACATCTAGTTACTTCGGCCCACACATGGACTGAATTTCAAGTCTCCAGCCAAAAGACTCTCTTGACTGAAGACTTGGGGGACTACTGTTTATACCATATTTAGGGCCTCGTATTTAGATCTCGTACAAATACTCAGGGGACTTAAATGTAATTATGGGATAAAGGAAGGGGCAAATATGTAATAAGTGAGGAGTCCTTATTCTATAAAAGGACCCCTCACCCTCACAATTGGGGAGGGCCTCACTCTCACTCTCGGAGGCCAATTCCTAGGCCTGAGATCCCCTCTCTCACCCTCAGAAGCTCTCAGAAGCTCTCACCCTCTCCCTCTCTATTCCCTCAAATAAATACATAATCAGTGTGGACGTAGCCCAAACCTTGGGGTGAACCACGATACATCTTGTGTTATTTACATTTCATGCAGATTCACGGTTGGATTTACGTTGTTCCAAGACCTTCCGGTTTTGTGCATCAACAGGTATAACAAGGAGAAAAATAACAAATTCATAATAAAGTTTAAAGCTTTTAAATATACAAATATGCACAAGAATGTAAATGGCAGGTTAATAGTACAAAGACCCATATATTCAAATTTTAGATAGAGAAAAAGAGACTGTGAGAGAGGAGAGAAAAGAGAGGAGAAAAGAGAGAGAAAACTTACTCAGGTGGGTGTAAAACGGCTCTTTATGGTTTTTCCCTTCTGGCGAGAGAGAGAGAGCGGAGAGAAACCTGAGAGAGAGAGAGAGAGAGAAAGAGGAAAGAGGAAAGATGAGAGGAGATAAGAGAGAGGAGAGAAGGGAGTGAGCGGTGGAGATGGAAGTTGGCGCGGGCGAGGGAGCAAGGGGCGTACTGTCGCACCAGTGGGGAAGACGAAGGGGGAAGGAAAAAAGGGGGAAGGAATCCGGCCCTTTGTCCAGTGAAGAAGACGAAGGGGGAAGGAAAAAATGGGTTTTTTTATTTTTTTTTATTTTAAGTACTTTTATGTAATTAATTTTTTAATTTTTTTAATGACACGTGGCGCCCAGTCATTGTCCATATGGGCGCCACATCATCAGTTAACAGCAGACTTAACAGTTTGACTAACGAATGTATGAGACTGTCCTAAAATTAACACTTTAGGTATGATACTGAGACGAAAAAAACTTGATGTACTAAATGTTGAAAACCACGAAATATGAGGGTAGTAAACAATCTTTTGCCATTTCTTTAATGTTCAGCTGAGGATAGGTTACATTGTCGTATGGGACATTCTTTTTCTCTTCGACATGGTTGAAATCCCGAGCAAGATTTTTATCAAGGATTAGTATGCACACTATCCTCAAATTGTACGTATTCTTTGTTGTTTAATGAATATCATACCGTTTCTCAAAAAAAAAAACTTATATTATAAGTGAATATCATTTCAAAAAAACTTATGGTGAATATGAATATGACTCAACGGTAAAGCTACTTCACCAAAAGATTTTATATGTCAAAAGCGTATTTGATTATTGCCACTTAATGCTATGATCTCTTGGTGTTTTTTTTTTTTAATTGTAAGTGAAAATTCTGAAATTCAACTTCAAGAAGGATGAGTTTCAATACAATTAAAAAAGGGTAAATCTCAGTTTACTACCCTCAAGTTTTATGGTTTTCAAGATTTAGTACATGAAGTTTTTTTCGTCCTAGAGTCATACCTAAAGTGTTAATTTTGGGACAGTCTCATACATCTGTTAGTCTGGCTGTTAAGTATCCCGTTAACTGATGACATAGCGTCTATGTGGACAATGACTGGACGCCGCGTGTCATTAAAATAAAATAAAATAAAACACCCCTCCATCCCCTCCACCCCCTCCACGACTCACTCTTCCATCCCCTCCACCCCTTACCCACCGACACCCTTCTTTAATACCCACCCCTACCACCAAGCCTTTTCTCCTTCCCTAAAAACCCATCCCATTCCCTTCCCCCAAAACTTCGATATGGGTTTCGCAAACTGACCCGCCATTCTTCCCACCTATGTAAACAACCACACCCAGTTTCACAATCCATTTCAATTCCCACAATTACACACAAATTACTGAAATTTCAAGCAAAAACAATGGCTCGACGGCGTGGACGACGACGATTGGCTGAATGGACTTGATGGGCAGAGAGGGTTGGTGAGTTCTGAAAGAGGGTAAGAGAGACTAACCTTGAACAAAGCCGGATTTGGTGGGAATCAAAGCGCTGTTGCTTGTGAGCACCATTTTTGTTAGATTTTCTGAAGATTTTTTTTTTCTTTTGGGTGTGAAGGTACAATGAGATTGGAGAGAGAAATCTCAGAGGGTGCCTAAGGAAGGGAATGAGGAGGAGATTGTGAATCTAGGTCCATTGTTTTTGCTTGAAATGGTTGTCGGGTGGAGGGGATGGAGGGGTGGAGGGTGGGGAAGAAGAAAGGGGGTTTTGTTTTTGTTTTTTTTTTAATGACACGTGGTGCCTAGTTATTATCCACATAGGCACCACGTCATCAGTTAACGGAAGACTTAACAGTCAGACTAATGGATGTATGAGACTGTCCCAAAATTAACACTTTAGGTATGACTTTGGGACGAAAAAAACTTCATATACTAAATGTTGAAAACCACGAAACTTGATAATAGTAAACTGAGATTTACCCATTAAAAAATAATCGAATCCAACTCATTAAAAAACTGAGCTTCTACATTAATAACCAACTTGATATTATCTCTAGTTGACTGAAAATGGTTCTTCCTCTCTTTGTTTAGTTGGTTATTAATGTAGAAGCTTTTATCCCTTACACACGTGCCATGTGATTGGATGATGATATAGCAACAAAATATCAAAGTCATCTTAACATTATTTATTGACACATTACTTCCAAATATCTACGTCATACCAACATTATTTATATTTTAATAAACGATATTATTTATATTATAAAAAATGAGTAAGCTTAATCTCGTACTAATATTTATTAGATATTGATGTAATATGAAATGAATGTTGATGTTGTTAAATGACGTTGATATTCAATTGCATTCTTGTCCTATGTGTCACGTGCGTAGCTCTTCGAGTCATACGTAGCCACGCGCAATTCACAATGCGCAGGGCAGAAAATCTGATCAATTCAGTGATGTACTGATCAGCAATGAGCCCACTTATTTTGGGCTTTTTATCAAAAGATATACTAATTGAACTTGGGCCTTCTGGTAGTTTTTTTTTTTAATTTTTTTTGGGAAACTGGGCCTTCCTGTGCGTTCAAGCTCAAGTGAACATCTTACTTTTTCTTTTTCTGCTTAATACCACTCAACAAGTTTTGACTTTTTGCATTTCATTTGCTTAAGGTTAAGGGATACAACCATTATTTCGATCCCACTAATTAACTAATCATATATGCTTTTAACTCATTTCGTAGATTGACAAGTACGAGGTGTTACTGCATCATTGTTTGACAACTAAACAAGTAAGTATTTGATGCTAACGATGGTTAAAAAACCCTTATCTCCAAATCACGAGAAATTCTTACATACAACCGATCATATATATATATCTTTATCTTTCTTTCTATAACATTCATCATGTGATAATCATGTCGAGAATCACCCCCAAATCACACGTGACACAACCTCTCATTACTTGAGTTCAAAACATGCATATCTCATAGAGGCAAAGGCTATTCTTTAATTAGAATTTAGATATGTCAGTAAACAAGTATATAATATCTGGAGATAAAACTTAAAATATACACTTTATGAGGTTTGTGGTTTGAAAAGAGTTGAGATATTTGTTGAAATTTTAGTCGCTTACTAATGGAGATAGTCTTATATAGTTTCGTCATCTGTGATAAACTAATTTGCTTATCTCTGCGGTTCTGCAGAATGCTTAATTTTGGGATGATATAGTAACTTAACAACACTCTGAGCAAAAGAACACAAACTTTTTAGATCAATTTTGTAAAGAGTCGTGAAATATATCTGTGGCACGCTTGTGTTGGTTATTCTTATCATTTGTTCGGAAGCAAATTGTCCAAATTCAAACAAACCGAACTTATACGCGTCGATACTTTTCCCAATTTAACCACCTGGCAAGTTACCAAAAGGTCTTGACAGTAGGGTTTCCTTCAACATGACTCTAATTTAAGCCACTTTTTTGCATAAGTCCTTGTATTTAAAAGAGCCAGAAATCACTTTCTTTTGTTTTTTCTTTCTTTAACACATAGTGTTTAGTTACCTCCAGAAATTGGAAACCTAATGTTGAAAAAGTCTCTAGTACTGCTGTAAATTGATACCGCTGCAAATTGAAGATTCAATTAAACATGATAATCTACATATCATAGCTCAAACAAAAATACCCAGATCAAGGAATCAAGCAAATAAACATCACGCAGATTAACTAGATTAATTATTAAAGTACAACAACACCCTCACCTTTACATGCAGCACATAACTAAAAGCAATAGGGACCAACATAATTAACAAAATTAAAAACACCTAAAACAAAGCATAATTAGCATTATTGATTTCCCATACTACTGTTACGATAAAACGTACATATATATCTAGTTAGGCCACAGGAACGCTCCTATGGAAAACTGCCTCTTGTGTTGAACATCCCCAGTGATCGGCAGACCATACTCTCGAAGCAAGCAGTCAAGCTTCCACTCCGGCATGGTCTCATAGTCGGACTTAGTGTACCGCGGATAGTGCAGAGGCATCTGAAAGTATCCGCAGCGCTCTCCCTTGTGTTGTCCGTTGGCTGCACCACCCGTGGTTGATCGCGCCCTAGCCACCGATTCCAGGCCTCCTCCACTCATAGCTAGGGTTAGCTTGCTTGTGCCTGTGTGTTTCGTGGTTAGTTAGGGTTGTGGGACTTGAGGAGGAGGTGGCTATTTATAGAGATTCTGATGTGAAAACCAGAGAAAGGAATAATATTGTTTGCTGTATATGTACGAAGCACAGCACTGTCGAGGCTGTGAAATATGTAGTACAATTTTATGGAGAAAACAAAGTTGCAATACAAATGTTGGACAGTTAAAACCAAAATTGGGAAGGAATAGTGGGAGAGGTGTCACCCCTCACAAGATATTTTTTTGTTTTTGGAAACTCACAAGATTTTTTTTTTCTTTTTTTTTTGGAAACTCCCCTCACAAGATATTTGGTAATTGTTTTATTTTGGGAAAAAGACATAAGATATAGACAAGTGCCATAAGGAAAAGGAAACATCGAGGAATTTTTCTTTCGGATAACATTCTTTGACAGGGTAAGAAATTATTTTCCACTTTAATCGCTTTTGTATTCTCCAAGAAAACTTCAAATGCATTACGTTTTCTAGAATGTTTATTTTTTGAGAAAATTTGAAATATGTCCAATTTTATAGGTCTGCTTTTGAAATAGGTCTAATTTTTAGTTACTTTGAACTCATATTAAAAGATTCTTTATTTTTTCCACCACGAATTGTAAGTTTTGAGTAACTTTGTGTTTTCCACAGCCGACAAAGTGGAAAAACTGCCTTTACCTGCACCGTCGTTTCCACTCATCAATGATTAAATCATAACGTGTCTAAGTAGAACTTTCAAACTTCAAATTAAGTTTATGAAGCACATTGCCTTCAAGTTGTAAACTCAACTGACGTTGTAAGTTTGAGCAATTTTTTTTTAATGGTCTAAACTACTAAGTAGTATGAGAAATAAACAATCAAGATTGAATTAAGGAGATACTACTTTTTCTTACTTCTCGATCTAATAGATATAAAGTCGGTGTTAAAGTAAATGAAGAAATTTAAAGAATAATCTGAACGATAACTTTGAGGTACGACTTGAATCGTTTCCTTGAAGTGTTATTTGCCCCCACTCAAATAAGTTTGCTAAAGGATTCTTCACTTCCAGGATATAACAAAGTATGAAATATTTTAGCAAAACCGAATTATATTCCCTTAGAAATAACTAGAAAGAAATTGTATGAATGTGATGGAGAGACTAGAGAGCAAGGAATATAGAAATAAATTTATGAAATTGTGTGTGAAACATTATGCCACAGTAGATATTTATAGGCATTAAGGCATCCGTTCATTGAATCCTTTCATTTTAGTTGAAGATATACAACTCTTCTTAAAAATGTTGATCCAAAAGACATGTCTTCTATTTAGAATTTTCAGAAAATAAATATTGATTATTTATATCTTTTAATTTTACTTATAAAATTTGAGTAAACATCATGTCTTTTAACCAAAGTTGCAACCATCCAACAAAATATACAAAGGTTGAATGAAACCCAACCTTTTGTAAGGAGTTGCCGACTGTACACATGATGCGCACTGCAGCACCGCACACATGCTACACAATGCAGCATATATATATATATATAGGGTTCATGAATATAATATAATATAATATAATATAATATAATATATATTCTTGAAATATTCAACAGCCGGACTACTGGGATAGTCCAATAGCTTGGACTATGAAAGACTTAACCTAAGTTTGAGAGGTTCAAACTTTAACATCTTTTGAATTTTGATAAGAAAGAGAAGTAGCTCACTGATAATAAGTTGTAAACTCAACTCACGTTCTAAGTTTGAACCTTCAAATACCCGAAATTCATCTTAACTTTGTGACCTTTAGAAAGTAGGTTGTGAGAATTTTACTTTTTCGGTGGTTACTTAAATTTTACAAATTCATCCAAGCAATCTAACAAGTGATCGTAGCTGCAATCTAACAAGTGATCGTAGCTGGTATTACTTTAATCATGGAATGATTTTTATGGTGTAATAAATTCTCCTACCAAACAAACAAAATAATTTCCAATCTACTGTGCTCTCCATATGTCTCGTGCATCATTATGAATCTGCAATTATTCAGAAATGTTCTCCATTAGAACGATGGTGTACTATAATCTTCTCTACTTATAGATGAGAAGTATTAGATTTGAATTTTATGAATGATAAGTTTGACATTAACTTAGTCTCTCACCCTTTAGTATAAATATATCGTTGTATATATGTAGATGAGGCGGATTCGTGACATCATTTTTTTTACACAACTTTTGACACAAGGTTTTGTGAGGTCCACTCTGTAATTTATTTTAACGATCCATGCTGTCTATATTTTAGAACATCATTCATAACTCGGCCTTGCAAAAAATGAGACAAACCCAAAACCACTAAAACATTCATTTGTAGTGAAGAAAATCGACGAATACGGTTATACAAAGAAACCATAAACTCTTCATCCAACGCTAATATGGTTTCAGAATTTGGTGATATTATTTGTAGACATAAATTTTTAGGGAATACCTAAAAGATATGGTTCGGATCATTAAAATACATGACGAAATAGGCCCCACAAAAACCTGTGTCAAAAGTTATGTAAAAAAAATGAATCAACCCCCTATATGTGTGTGTATGTGTATATGTATAATAGGAACTGTTATTGACACTTCAAAAATCTTATTATACACTCTTCACAAGTGTTTTTTTTTTTCTAACTATGAAAATTTTGGAGTGCCAACAGTATTAAAAAAAGTTAGCAGATGTGGAGTCAACGTAGTTAGCCAAAGTAGTGTACTCGCTTATTTGGACTTAAATTTGAATTTATTGTAAGTTAGAGTGATTAAGAGTACTTTAATATGATATTTTCAACTGAAAATTCAGAGAAGTTATTTATACATGTAACATATTTGAGGAGTCTAATTACAATGTATGCCCCCATTTAATGATACGAATTTTATATAAGATTTAAACCGTTGATTTTCGGAATATTCAATGATATGTACCATGAAGGAAAATCTGAAATTTGAGCATTGGAATTGTTAGTGGTGGTTGTGAATGAATGCTGAGCATAACTGCAATGATTCAGTGCCACTAGGGTTGTGCACATTCAATGCAAAGCATTGATGTGTTTCATTAGTTATTTTCCGACTCCAATGTCCACACATTCGATCAGTGTGTGGAGTTTGAGACATCTATGGCTTAGATATCTGCCAATAAATTATGAACAACTTACATAATAAAAATACATATTTCTCGTGTGGTATCAACTATATAATGATGTGTAGATAAAAATTTGTAGATGTGATAAACACTGCAGGCTCATGCAGATTTACTATCAATGTCATTGATATTATCCTAACTTAATCACCTATTAGTATTACTAGGCGTTGAGTTTTATTATAAAAGACTTATGTGATATTAAAGGTGAAAACTCTCATAAATTGATTATTTTTGTCATATGACTGACGTGAAATCCTATTCTCCAACAAGATATTCTTATTTACTTAACATAAAATCATAATAGCGATATACTCGTGTCATAGAAATCTTTCTCCCATCGATTCAATACATAAATGCAAACGTACAATTTGTATATAAAAGTAGCTAACTCTATTCATGAAGCATAGACAAGTGGAATAAGCAAGAGATATAGGCCACAGATGGTGCCTTCACCCTCACATCATTCATGTCGGTGGTACCAGTCCGTTCTCGAATTACTATTTACACTATGGTCATGTTTGATCATTGGAATTGGATAGTTTTAGGAGGTAGGATTGGATTGCATTGGTGTTACAAACTTGGTGAAGCACGTGGTGAATTTATTTTAATGGTTAGAATCTTTCTTTTCAACTTATTACGTTTTGAGGCTTAAACCGTCGTCATCTCTTTAGTAAAGATTGACGTACAATATCGATTGTATTAAACAAAAACCATAAAATTAAATTAAACACTTATCCTGCCCATTAATATTCAAATCTTGATATTATGGAGCTAGTAACACAACCCTTTCTACCACATGATCAAAGTGATGACCACCACACTACCATTGGCCTCAAACAAGTCAACACCAACCACATTACCCATATAGATTTTCTCACACGAAACCATAAATATTGTGTTTCAAATAACATATATGGCTTGCAACAAGTGCATACGTAATATGGTCTTGATATGGTGTTATGAAGAAGGCCCGCCATATGTTGTAGCCTGTAAGTGAAGCAACATAAGAGTCAAACATGGAATTGGTCGTTAAATTATAGTTGAATTGTAATTTTGGTCTCTGAACTAAAGTTTATGTCTAAAATTAATATATAAAATCTGACAAAATATGGAAGTTTAGTCATTGACGTCAATATTGTGATAATGTCCGTCAAAATTAAGCATGTGACACACATGTTATTAAAAGGGACATATGAGCACTTCTCTAATTTTCTCTTTGACAAAAATTTTCACTAAATTGGCATGAAAGACTAATGCTCCACAATTTGTCAAATTTAAATATTAATTGTAATAGATTTTTGGGTAAATTACATAAAATTGCCTCAATTATTGGGCTAGTCACATTTCATACCCCATCTTTAAAACATTTCAATGTCATACATCATCTTACGAATTTGTTACAATTTCATACATTCCATCAGTTTGTCCGTCAATTCTTCCGTTAAATAGTGACGTGGCTTGAGATGGAGCCGACTCTCTATTAAAAAATTAATTAAATATTAAGAACTAAAAAAAATAAAATCATCTAATAATTTTTTTTGGGTAAATTACAAAAAACTATCTCAACTATTCGTCTGACGATACTTTCATACCTCATCTTTTAAAAATGACAATATCATACCTCATCTTACGAATTTGTGCCAATGTTAAACCTCCGCCAGTTTTTCTGTTAAATGCTGACGTGACCAGAGACGAGACCCACTCACTAATCCAACTGGATTAAAAAAAATAAAAAATGTTTTTAATAATTAAATATTCAAAAATTAAAAAAATTAAAAATTAAAAAACTAAAAAATAAATAAAAAATGGCCTAATGGATTCGACCTTCCCATCCCCCCGCACCAACCCTTTTTCTTCTTCTCTTCAACAGCCACCAAACCCTTCCCCATCCCCCTAACCTTCCTCCACCACCCTCTCTCTCTCTTCTCTCTGGAATTCGGTCTCCCTCATCCGTCCCTCTCCCCACTCGCACTTGTCCTTCCCTCGCTACCACCTCACAACCCGACCCATCCCTCCCCTAGTCCCTTCATACCCAACCTTCCTTCACCACCCCACCGCCGCCTCTCTTCCTCCATCTTCACTACCCCACTGAAGAAACCAAAAAAACCAAGCCCACACCTAGATCCCACACAAAAAAGGGTAAATTACACAAAACTACCTCAACTATGGGTTGAACAACACTATCATACCTCATCTTTTAAAATTGACGATATCATACCTCATCTTTAGAATTTGTTCCAATGTTATACCTATGTTAGTTTGTCCGTAAATTTCTCAGTTAAATGCTAACGTAACTTGATATGGGGCCCAGTTTCTCGCCCAGATGGATTCTACGTGGCACCACACCCATTACTACACTCATTCCTCTGTCCTTTTCCTATTCACTCCCATTCGATCCTGCCAAATGCCCAGAACCAAGCCTTTTATTAAAACCGTACCCTCATTCGATTTCCCCTTTTGTTTGTTTGTATTTGCCAATCGAATCCTCCGAACCGCTAATCACAATCACCACCGCCAAAATTCTCCCAACTCCCCAGAAACAAACACGAAATTGAAGCAAACCCAAATTCCAATAGATCAAATTATGGAATTACAATGCATAATGATTAAAAAATTACCTTAATTTACACGAAAAGCTTCAAGATCTAAAGTAGGGAAATTTAGGGAAAAACCCACCGAGCGTAGTTCATCTTCTTGTAAAACCAAATCGAGAAAAATGAGAGCAACAAATTCACCTCGTCCTTTCCCTACTGAGCGCTCGACGGCTTCAAGTTCAACATCGGCTTCCCCGGAGCTATCGCCCAAGGCAAAGTAGAGGAGGACGCCACCGACGAGAAAGAAGGGACGGAGCTGGAAGAGGATGAGGTCTTGCTGAGATGCCAGATGTAGTGGGCGTGAAGCCGCCGGAACCCGCCGAGAGTGAGGACCACATATCTCAGCTGCTGGCTGCCGCAGCCAGTGTTGGTCTAGTGCCTGGTGCATATCAGCTCTCAAAGCCGCTCATCCTCTGTCATTTCATGCCACTGCTTGTTCACGCACGACGCCATCCCCAACGTCCGCGCATCCACGTGCTTGAACACCTCGAAGATCAAATTGTCGTCTAGATTCGAAAACCACGCCCCTTTCATCTCATCCTGGTCGATGGGCGCCGATGGGTTCGAATGGGAAGATCTGGGACGAGGTAGGGTTAAGGTTTCAGGGAAATTGGAGGTTTTTTTGTTTGAAATTGGTCTAGAGATGGAGAAGGTGGGGGATTGTGGGGTGTTTGGTTACAGATTTAAATTTGGTGAGGGTGATGAATTTGTAGGGGGTGGGTCCCATTTATTTTATAAAAATATTAAATAAAACTATTAGACTAAGGAGTGGAGCCCATCTTAAGCCACGTCAGCATTTAACAGAAAAATTAATAGAAAAACTGACAGAGGTCTAACATTGACACGAATTTGTAAGATGAGGTATGACATTGTCATTTTTCCAACATAAGGTATGAAATTGTCGTTGGACCTATAGTTGAGGTAGTTTTTTGTAATTTACCAAAAAAAAAACATACCAAACCCACACCCAGATCCCCTTCCCCTCCTACACACTCATCACCCTCCTACCTTCTCTCCACCCAGTCCCTCCTCTGACCTCTCTCCTCCATTTGATTCGTCGTCGACCCCACACCTCCTCCGATCTCTCTCTTCCTCTCAACCTCTCGACCTCTCGATTTCCTCTTCCTCTCGGCCGTCAAAACCCTCATATCCTTCCCACCTCCGCTCTATTCGCCTTCAGACCCTTCTTCTCCTCCCTCTCTCCGTTGCTCTCCTCCTCGGCTCCGGTGGTTACAGAGAGAAGAGGGAGTTAGTGGGGAGAGAGAGTTGCGGGAGAAGATAAAGAGAATAGAGAGAAAAAGGTTGGTGCAGGTGGAAGAAAGGAAGGCCCGCATCCATATGCCTTTTTTATTTGTTCAGTTCTTTAATTTTTAATTTTTTTAAAATTTTGAATATTTAATTATTAAAAATATATTTAATTATTTTTTAATCCAGTTGGATTAGTGAGTGGATCCCATTTCTGGCCACGTCAACATTTAACAGAAAAACTGACGGATGTCTGACATTGACATAAATTCGTAAGATGAGGCATGACATTGTCATTTTTAAAAGATGAGGTATGAAAGTGTCATCACACCAATAGTTGAGATAGTTTTTTGTCATTTACCCTTTTTTTTTTTGCATGGGGGACCCACCCCTTATCCCCCTCACCCTTCTTCCCCGCCCATGTCTTCCCCCAACCCAAAACCAGAACCACCCCAAATCCAGATCCCACATGTGCCAACATCTCCCCCCCACCCTCCTCGACCACTCATCCCACTCCCTCACTCTTCTCTTCCCTCCCCAGAAACAAACAAACTTTGAAACAAAAAAACCCAGAATTTTTTTTGCAGGTGATCGATTCTACCGATTCTCTTCCCATTCTCTCTTCTTTTGGCCGATTTTGCCGTCGCCCGCCCCCCCCCCCGGGCACCCGTGGCACATCAACGTTGCTCCCCGCCTCCTCTTCCAAACCCCAAACCAAAACCCAGAAAAATCCGATCGAACCCGCTCTCATTCGACCCAGAACCCAAGCACAACTGCCTCCCGTCCCTTGAGCCAAAGCCCACAAACCCTTGAGCAAAGCCTGAAGCTTTCTCTTAAACAAGCGAATTCGAAATTTAGGGTTAGGGTTTGGGTGGAATTGGGGTATTTTGTTTGAAATTGGTTACAAGGATTAATTTGGTGAGGGTGATGGGTGTGTAGGATGAGGGGGAAGGGGAGGAGCACCATGGGAGGGAGGTGGAGATGGAGGAAGAGAGGGCGGCGGAGGGTTCTGGTTTTGGCATTAAAGGAAGGTTGGGGGGACACAGGTGGATAGGGAAGAAAGGGTGAGGGGGATAAGTGTTGGGTCCCTCATGCAAAAAAAAAAGATTTTATTTTTTTAGTTTTTAATATTTAATTAAATTTTTAATAGAGAATGAGCTCCGTCTCAAGCCACGTCACTATTTAACGGAAGAA
Source organism: Malus sylvestris (assembly GCF_916048215.2). NCBI lineage: Eukaryota > Viridiplantae > Streptophyta > Magnoliopsida > Rosales > Rosaceae > Malus > Malus sylvestris. The sequence continues at coordinate 16,076,487 of NC_062260.1, forward strand.
TTGACAAACAAACTAACGGAAGGTATGAAATTGTAACAAATTCATAAAATTAAGGTATGACATTGAAATGTTTTAAAGATGGGGTATAAACTTATGATTGGCCCAATAGTTAAGGTATTTTTTATGTAATTTACCCTAGATTTTTTTATTTAACAAACCAAAACGGAAGACTGCTACCAATCTACAACTAAGTATGATATTCTTTTTAGATACAACCATATGTTTACATTTAGAGATGAAGAAGTATCTAACTCATCATTAACGAGATTCAAAGTAAAGAATATAAAAAAAAAGTTCATCACTAGCCAATTAGGAAAAAATAAAAATTTATGGATGGAAAAAACAAAAACGGATAATAGAGTAAAAGATGTCTTTAAAATAGGTTATCATATTTTACACCATGAAACCAAAAAGCCATTAGACTCCTAAAATCAACACCACCATGGCATGCACGGTTCAAATCCCCTCCGAACAAGAGGAACAGCACTAGGGTTCACTCTTCAAAAATCCAAAGCAAGTGGTTTTAAGATTGGGAAATGATTTTCGCACGGTGCATGCATTATCCTTCCTATTTGTGTTTGTTTCGTCATTTACCACTGATTTACTCAGTCATGTGGCTAGAAACGATTGGAAAAGTAAACTAGTTACAAATTTGCTTTATTATTATGAAATGCTGTTTTGGTATTTTTGTTTTGGAGTTTTCTTGGATCACGTATCACGTCTTATATAAGGTCTAGTTTGATAGTTAGAATTGTATTAGAACGAACTTAATAATTCTCTAAATTTAGTATATATTAACGTTATTTATTTTATTATATTTAAAAAGGAATTCAGTTAGAACGGTTAACACACTTTCTAAATTGAGAAATGGAGACATCGAAGCTGGCGGGAAATATTGGAAGGACAACCGCACACAAACAACACTTAACATTCCCAAAATTCTTCACTTTCTAACCAAATCCAAAATTTTCCAGGAACATCTCATTGTTTTCTTACTGATCTGCTAGGCTCGATTTGACTTTTCGCTCTGGAGTACAATTTTTCTTACCCCTTTTTTTGAGTTATTTTAAGTGTATTCCACGTACTGGGTACTCTCTTTTAACTATCAGCCGGATTTGGCTGGAAGAATAATTCAAGTTGGATAATCAGGCTTTCGATTCGATTGGTTGCTGAGAAAACCTAGATGAGTTTGTTTGTCTCTGCTGTTTCATCGACAAGATTTGGCAGAAACCCTCATCGTCTTCGATGTCCTTCTTCGCATTGTTGTTCTTGAAGAAGCAAAATTTTTTGGGGTTCCTTACGGTGCAAGAAAAGACATTTTGCATGTTTGGTGGTTGACATTTCCTTCGATCGAACAATTTTATCCTGGTTAGTCATATAATACCTCGACCATTATCATTGTTTTCTTATTACTTCTTTTTGTTTAATACGTTTGGTTCCATTATTTCAAGATTTCGCGGTCGAATCCTGAAATGGAGCAATTTCGAAAGATCGGGGAGGATTTAGGAAGTTTAAAGGCCTTAATGGTGTTCCAAGACAACATCCAAATCAATCAGCGGCAGTGCCTTCTGCTGCTCGATATCTTCAGCTCAGCGTACGAATCAATAGCGGAGGAGATGAGACATAATCTTCGGTTTGATGAGAAGCACATGAAATGGAGGGTTCTCGAGCAGCCGCTGAGAGAGCTCCACAGGATATTCAAAGAAGCAGAAGCTTACATTCGACAATGCTTGGAAACCAAGGATTGGTGGGCTAAGGCCATCACTCTCTATCAGAACTCCGATTGCGTTGAGTTTCACATCCATAACCTACTTGCCTGCATGCCAATCGTCATTGAAGCGATTGACATTGCTGGAGAAGTTTCAGGGTGGGATCAGGATGAGATACAGAGGAAGAAAACCGTGTTTGCGGATAAGTACAAAGAAGACTACAGAGATTGGAAACTTTTCAAGTGGAGGTTTGGGAAGCAGTATTTGATTACTCAAGACTTCTGCAATAGGTTTGAATCAGCAAGCAAAGAAGATAGATGGACTCTGCTGCATAAAATCCGCGAAAAGAAACTTTCGGGTTCAACAAAGTACGGGAAACGCCTCATAGATCTCCTTTTCAAAAGCATAGACGGATCAGAGACACAGAATTTGAATGGGAAGCTCTTACCTAGTTCAATCCTGGTGCGGTCTAAGGACTACCAGGTGAGGCGGCGACTTGGGGGTGGAAGTCAGTATAAGGAGATCCTATGGTTGGGTGAAAGCTTTGCCTCAAGACATTTAATTGGAGAAGTAGAAACCTTGTTGCCGGAGATTTCTTCGTTGTCATTGCTTTCCCACCCGAACATAGTGCACTTCCTTTGTGGGTTTACGGATGAGGAAAAGAAAGAGTGTTTTCTCATTATGGAACTCATGAGTAAAGACCTCTGCAGCTACATCAAAGAGATTTGTGGCCCGCGAAAACGTCTTCCATTTTCTCTTCCTGCTGCTATTGATCTGATGCTTCAAATTGCAAGAGGAATGGAATATCTCCACTCGAAGAAAATCTACCACGGAGATTTAAATCCTAGTAATATACTTGTTAAAGCAAGAGGCATCTCCACAGAAGGTTACTTACAAGCCAAGGTTTCAGGTTTCGGTTTAACTTCTGTCAAAAGCCCCACACAGAAAAGCACTTCAAATCAGAATGGGAGCCTACCTTTAATCTGGTATGCGCCGGAAGTTCTGGAAGAGCAAGAACATGGAAAAAGTACTGAGAAAAAGTACGCAGAAAAGTCCGATGTGTATAGCTTTGGGATGGTTTGCTTTGAGCTTCTGACAGGGAAAGTGCCCTTTGAGGACAGTCATCTCCAAGGGGACAAGATGAGCCGAAACATAAGGGCGGGGGAGAGGCCGCTGTTCCCATTCTACTCTCTTAGATATGTGACCAACCTCACAAAGAAATGTTGGCATAGTGATCCATACCAACGGCCAAGCTTCTCGTCCATCTGCAGGATTCTTCGCTATATCAAACGGTTCCTTGCAATGAATCCTGATTACAACAGCCAGCTAGACCCACCGGTTCCTATGGTAGATTACTGTGAGATTGAGTCAGTGCTTCTGAAAAAGATTCCTTCTTGGGGGACTTCTGAACCATCACCAATATCACAAATCCCATTCCAAATGTTCGTTTATAGGATCGCAGAGAGAGAAAGAACATCTTCAAGCCTGAAGGATACTTCAGAATCGGGAAGTGACGGAGCTTCAATCTGTGGGGATGAAATTGTGGTCCCTGCAGATGATTCGTTCCCATCAACACCTGAAAGGAAGAGTTTCTCTTCGCCTGATAGCGTGAAAAAGAAACTTCCATTCTTGAAGAAATCATCAGATGTGAAAGCCAACAGACTATCAGGTTGCCCTAACCACACAACTCATTTGTTCCTGATTATTTTCAAGACACAAATTAAACACCTACAACTTATTCACAATCATGGAAAAATAAGAAAAGGAGAGTAGTGTAGTATACAGACATGCTATGGTCAATAAGAAAACAGGATTAATTCTTTTACGCACATGTGAACTGATGCGATCTTTCTTTCGGTTACACAGGAACACCAAGAGGACGGTCCAGACCTCCACAGATGACCCCTTGTGGCCGCAGTGTTAGTCTGAGATTGGGTTCAGAAAGCCAGCTGATGGAAATGAGTCCAAGAATACGGAGAACTAAATCCGGACATGTCTCAGATTCAGAGCTCTCCTAGACCTTGATATGTCACACATTGTGTCAACAAATTATCAAAGCTTCCATCTAATTTTCAGTCTATGGATTGCTCAGACGAACATAAGAGAAGCACGGTTCAAGATAGGAACAGTTTAGCTTGCCCCGAGAAGTAAACTGTGTTCAAGAACACAAAAACCTCTGCTGACGAAAACTCAAATGTACAGAAACAACTCTATACCAGGAGAGAGACGGAGGAAGAAGAAATTGTTTAAGTCCCGAAAGTAAGGGGCAAGATTTGCAAGAGCATTGGGATTTCATTTCACAGTCAGAACAAGATATACATACACCATGAATGGGCAGAAACTCAGGGATCCTTCGCGATATCTTTACAAAGAGTTGGGTACAAACTTACAAGTTCGAGTCATATAGAGCTTACCTTTTGTACATAGCATATAAAAATGTGGTAGACCCTTCCAATCATGATAGCTTGAAGGTTTGCACTCTGTACAGGAACGATCCATTCAAAGCATCCGTCGAGCATAGTGCAGGCGAGACTTCAACAGTGATGATATCTGACAAGATATTACCGCTTAACAGCAAGACAAAAGACAATCGGAAATCATTTCAGCCGGGGGCGAAAAAAGAGATTGTATATATCTTTGCAAAGCATTTAGAAGAGGCACAGTTTCTATTAAAATTTAGAGTTCCAAGCATTTAGACTGATATCTGTACATTTAATAATTTCTTCAACAGGTTGATTAGGTTTTATATAACTTGAGAAATTCTTTGACAACGCGGCTCATCTACCCTTGCCAACTTCTGTCCACTTTCATAATTTACTACTCCAGGGAACGCTCCGGGAATAAATCGGAGGAACCTTTTAGTTAATATACAATGATCTTCAGTAACCTCCAGTTTTGGAGGAAGACCAGCTCAAACATCGCTGCTGTACCCGTGATTACATGAATGTCGGCATTCCATTCCCGCTCTGACATTAACGAATAGCACAAAAATGTCAGTATCAAGTTATCAACAGGTAGATTGTTTTCTTCATGAAGTTCCCTTGTCACCAGCAGCCCATTAATTGATATCTTTTACAGTCCTATACGCATCCAGGAAGCGAAGGGTTGGCTCTGTTAAATTTCTGTTCAGTGTAATCTTCAACCTGACCAGGTTCTGCTTCCAGTACCCATTTTGATCCTAACAGGACGTACAAATAAAAGAATTTTGGGGACAGAACAGATTCTTTAGATGATTGAGGGCGATAAACTTCAATCACACCATCTGCAATAATTTCAAAGTTCCACTTGAGTTGGCAGCAACAAGTATGTTAGACTTTCTTCTCCAACAGACACTCGAGACAAACTGCCCGCTGCAATCACCAACCTCACTTCCAGAAACAGGATCAATTGCTCCAAATTTATGTGAAGTGATGGGCATCGGTAGACTTCTGTAATAACTATAAACCTGTCAAGGGAAAAGTACAGAGAGCGGAACAATTATAATTAGTTAAAATCGGAGCAAGTGTTGGAAGGTTTCTAATTTGTCAGAGATTATTCACTTAGGAACATATCTTTCTGAAAAATCCTACATTACGCAGGCCCTTCGCCATCACATGCTCATTCTAATACAACATGACATGTTAAAGGGTATGGCCAGAGGATGCTTCAAACACCAACCCATTATTGAAAAATATTAATTCATATCTGGAGCACAAAAACTTGGAAGACAAACAAATTCATACCTCGTTAGTTTCTGATCCACATGCTATGTATCCATCTGAAACAGATAAACCCACGAAATTCTGAAAAGGCAAGACGTGACGAGTTAGAACTATAGATAAGCTATGCAAAACATGAAATGCTAGGAAAGTCGTATGTCCAGAGTAATTAGCCAACCTTCTCATTAGTGTGACCGCTAAATGTTAAGCTGCAGGCATTGGGAGACGATCCGGTTGAGGTAGATTGGTTAAGATCCCAAAGCTTCAGAGTGTTGTCTGTAGATGCAGAAACAAGGGTTTCCGCATCTACAAATTTTACATAGCTAACAGCTTTTCCATGACCAGGTAAAGTGCACCAAGGGATTCTAGTATTCCGAAGATCATAGCCATAAATTTTGTAATCAGCGGATCCAAAAACCACGAGATTGGAAGAGTATTCAGAGAACTGAACACAACATACATTAGCTGCGTTCCAGATTGTGTTTGTTGATTTTTTCTGCATAAATAGATGAAAACTTTCAGAAAGATAATCGAGGTCATGAAGATGGAAATATCTTGCTTTCTAAAGCAATATTCAGAACCATATACGAGAGCATACCTCATTAGTGCTCCAGAGTTTCACTGTACAGTCATCACTTCCACTAGCAAACTTCTTTGGGTCAGCTTGAGAGAAGTCGACACACCAAGCCCGCCTTTGGTGCTCTACATACTGAGAAAATCCTTGACCAGTAGTTGCATCCCACATCTGAATGAAGACAAATGAATACGGCATTTTTTATTCGTAAAGAGAACAGGATGGTGACTTAAAAGATCGCACAGGTATGCACGATTCGATTTATGTCTGAATTTACAAATTTTACACGCTAATAGGTAGAAAAAATTTTGTAAAAAATACACACCTGTACGACTCCATCATAATCCGATGAAGCCAGATAGTTCTTAAAATAGTTGTTCCAGCAAACACAGCTCAACTTAGATTTGTGTGGCATTTCAACTACAGGATAATGGATATCCAAAGAATTGTCTACAAGCGCATCAAAATCAAAGATCTTGATTTTCTTTGATACTCCAGCCGTAGCAATGTACTCCTCATCACGGTCGAAACTCAAACAGCAAATCACATTGCTAGAGTTTAGAAGATCTCTGTTTCTTAATGTCCCACATACTTCAAACTTGCTAAAGCGAGAAAACTTGGGTAAACCGTCAAAAAAGGCTCCAAGCCGATCACCTGATTTCTGGTTGGTGCTTGAATCTTGACTACCATTTCGCACATGACGCCAACTGTCTCGATTGTTTAACACCTCCTTATCAGGGCGTGCTGCAGGAGCAGTTTTCTTTAGCCTCATCTGGTATCTTGTGGAAGCGTAAGCATCCCCTAACTGGTTGATATTCATCATCAATTGCGTCTCAATCATATTTGACACTGAACCCTGTTCTCTGTCACTATGAAATTCCTTGTGTGCTAAGGAAGCATCTGAGGATATTCCTGATAAGGGCCTCCCCCCAAACTTGTTTATATCTTCTTCTAAGCGTCTTATTTCTTCAACTAACTTAGAGGCATGACCTTGCTTCTTGTCTTTTAATGAGCTGAGAAAACTAAGTAATGCCTCTGATTCTGCATCAAAATCATCAGCAGATTTTGAGAAATCGTCACAAGAAGCCGATTCTTGTTTTCCACCCATCAGTTCAGACTGCAGGATCTCTCTGCAGCACACCGGACAATAAGAACTTCAAAATTTGGCCAATTAAACATAAATAAGGGATATACCTTCAGGTCAACATGCACTATATGATTAATATTGTAATGCTACCAAAGTATTGATTTTTCATACTTATGACAGTTAATAAAAATAGCAGAAGGCAGTAAATTAGAGAACTGCAGATGGTGATACCTAGTTGTTGGACGAGACAAAGGTTCAGGATGTAGAAGCCATAAGCAAAAGCCAGCTCCGAGTGGATTTTGAGAAAGAAAATTTGGTGGCAGAATCCGATCGTGCAAATCCCACATCAATGCGGAATGCACCTCCCATGAGTCACAGAGACACAACAACTGTCATGAACAGGCTGAGCAAGTCAAATAACCCGGAGGACAGAACAATTGAAGTCAAAAGCAAAAACAAACAGTTCAAAAAAAAGAACTCGTCAAAACAGTGGAAAATATCTTCTCACCTCAAAAAGAAGGACCCCAAGGGCATAGACATTTGAAGAAAGTGTGCAACCTCTCTCACTGAACTCCTCCGGACTGGTATACCATTTTTCTTCCAACTGAACAATTGCAGAAGTTGACCCTTGCTGTACTGCAACCAATTTATTTTGGTAGCTTGAATTCATTCGGAACTGGAGTTCACCATACTCAAATTTTTTTGGACCAGCTATGAAATATTCGTCCTCATTACCTTCACTCATTTTTGTCTGTGTTCCACCTAAAATACGCTCAGCATCTGCATCTGCATCCTGCTCGGATTGCCTTTTGTTAATCAAATCTCGGTTCACAATACTGATTGGTTCTCTGATGGCTGATCCACCTGTGTATTTAATCTCATTTGATGGCAACAAAATGAAGCGCGATGGTCGTAAGTCTTGCAAGGGAACACCCTGAGAGTGTGCAAAATCAACCAACTCCACAATCTGCCTAAATATGAGCAGCCTTTCAGCTACATCAACTTTGTGACTCCCAGGTTTAAGCCACTCTCTCAAGCTGATCCCGTAACTGATAGATTTTGTGCCAGACTGATTTTGCACATGTGAAGAAAGCCGATCATTGTTGGCATTTGCTTTCAACTCTGCATCACTAGCTACCTCAGAACCATAACGGGGCTTTAAATCATTCTGGCCTACAACCTGACTACCAAAGCCACCATAAGGTTCTGGAAATTTACTGATTGTTTTTCCCTTTGACATTTCCTTTACAAGTAACTGAGAATTGCTATTTGTAGATTGGGTCTTCAGTCGCTTCTTGGCAATACTAAGCATATTGTTTGACATAATCTTGCTGTCCTCAGCCCTTAAATACGCAGACAGTTTATCTGCCTCCTGCTCAGAGTGATTGCTTGACAATGGCTTCAGACTCCTTACACGAGGAGACATTTCTCTAAGCTCGCCTCTTACTCTCAACAGATTCTGATCATTGCCAAGTGACGTAGAATCTCCGCGAAAATTCTTGCTTCTGAAACCTCGTGCTACTGCCGGATCTGGATCTTGCCAACATTCTTGACTAGAAGCTGAGTCTGGTTTCCTATAATGTTTCAATTTTAATTCTTCCACCACCTGCCCCATGCCATTTGCAGACCAGCGGGGCTCAAATCCAGATGAAGAAGTTACACATCTACTCAAATCCTTGCCCTCCATTGTGGACACCACCGGCGACTCAGGCAGATTTTGACCCTCCAGTGCTACATTGTGAAAAGGATCAACCTCCTTTGGCTTGAGCTTTTCATTCCTTACTGCTACACGATTTGCAGCCATGTTATCGACAAAATTCTCCATACCATCCATCTTTCACTTCAATCAATGGAGATTAATAATTTGTTGTGACGTGGCCTACTCATGTCACAATAAAAACGAATGAATCAATGATAAGGATCATGAATTAATCCATAAACTCATCTTTTACATAGGAAGAACATAAAACACATCTCTAATTACCTAAATTAGGAAAAATTAATAGAACAACTAATTCTGGAAAAACAAAGATACCATCTTGGCAACCCAAAAAGAGAGCATAAATTGCCTAAAACCCAAAATTACGATCTCATGAAACAACATAGAAATAATGAGTTAAATCAAGTTAATCAGCATAATTTAATTTGTAGTTAACATTCAACATATCTCTCATCATTCAAAATAAAATAACACATGCATCATCAAAGTAGCAACACAGAATCTAAACAAGTTAATCAAATTCCAAACAATATTACAAAAAATTAACCAAAACCCATTAATCTTAATCAGATTTCAAACCAAAAAAAGAAAAGGCATTACCATTGAATCAAGCTCCAGACTGTTCAACAATATCAGCAAGCCAACCCACCACCAAACCCCCTGCAAGCTCAGAACAGAGATGCATAAAAAACTTCCCTCAAATAATTTTTTTTTTTAAAATAAAAACTACAAAAAGTGGAAAATTTATATAAAACTCTAATCTAAAATCTTTTGCGCGGTAACAGGAGGACCTTGATTAAATTTTATCAATTTGAAAACTTGCTAGTTAATATGATCATAATATCAAATTATATTTTTGTGTATTTTACACTTGAATTTGGATCTTGTGGTACCTTTCGTTTTGCTTGTTTCGAATTTCGGAGAGGCTTTTGCAAATTGCAGTCTGTGGCCAAGAAAGCTACAACCACGATACTTTTCCCCCCTGCAAAATTTGTGAACGAGACCGATTAGTTAAGTCGGTTGTTTTCTGCGGAGACGTGTACACAGAAGTGGGCATAGACTTGGGTTTTATTACTGATTGCGACGTGTTGAGAGTTTTTGTGCTTTCATGAGCAACTGCGGCAATTAGTGAGTGATGCAAGTAACCTTTTTTTCCTCCTTTTTCTTTCCCAAATTAGATCTTACCGTCTTAAGCATGTGAGAATTTGTTTTAAGGAAAACTAATGAAAGAGGCTTGAAACTTTGAATTTTAACAATAAAGACAAAATAAAGGGTAAAATGAATAGTACTAGCCTACCAGGATTGACTTTTTAGTATAAAAATATGGTTTTTCGTTAAAATGAACAGTAATGGAAGCTTTTCATTAAAGTTCTTTTCGTTTTAATCAATGTGGGATGATGTATTCAAAATTGGAACCTTTCAAAATTAAGAACGAGGTAGACTGTGAGTTGTCAAAGCAATGTGTTTATTAGTTTAGTGTTGACATCACAACACATGGAGATATACGCGTAGTGCAAATAAGAATCAGCGAGATAAGAATTCAATAGTATTGGGAATGAGAGCAATGTTGTACACCAATGTGAGATGAGGTATTAAAAAATGGAACCTTTCAACAATAAGAACAAGATAGAGTGTAAGTCCTCAAAGTAGTCTGTCTTTATTTAGTTTAGACATCATAACACTTAGAAACATAGGTGTAGCACAATTAAGGATGAACATGATAAAAATTCAAGGAAATGAGAGCAAAGTAGTACACCAATGTGGTGTATTCAAAATTAGAACCTTTCAACATTAAGAGCGAGGAGTAGAAGTCGTCAAAGTAGTATGTCCTTATATAGTTTAGTAACAAAACACTAAATGATATAGGTGTAGCACAAATAAGAATGAACAAGATAAGAATACAACATATAGGAAATGAAAGCAATGTAGCACACCAGTGTGGTCTGAAGTATTCAAAATTGGAACCTTTCAACACTAAGAGCAAGGTAAAGTATAAGTCATTAAAGTATAGTTTGTCTTTATTTAGTTTAATGATGACAACACAACACTTAGAGATATAGGCGTAACACAAGTAAGGATGAACAAGATAAGAGTTCAACATATAGGAAACGAGAGCAATGTAGTACACCAATGTGGTATGAGGCATTCAAAATTGAAACATTTTGACACTAAGAACAAGGTAAAGTGTAAGTCGTCAAAGTAGTATGTCTTTATTTAGTTTATACATCACAATACTTAAAGCTATAGGTGTAGCACAAGTAATGAGGAATGAGGTAAGAATTCAACAGTATATAGGAAAGGAGAGTAGTGTAGTACCAATATGGGATGAGGTAATCAAAATTGGAACCTTTCAACACTAAGAACGTGGTCAAGTGAAAGTCATCAAAGCAGTATGTCTTTATTAGTTTAGATTAGTAGCAGAATACTTAGAGATATACGTGACACGCCCCGATCCCGATGTCCCACGGACATCGGAATGGTCACATCCTGGCCGACACCCGAATGTGACGCAAGCCATTTATTGAAAATATGAGAACTAAAATAGGAATAAGATAAAAGAAATTTAAATATAATTAATATGCAAATGAGGAACGTGTTCAGAGCATATAACTAATTATATACACTAGAAAAAGAAATAATATAGAATTGAATGAATAAGAGGATGGTCCTACATCGAGAAGACTTGAAGATGCCGATGCGAAAATGCTTTGATAGGAGTATATTTGTGCGACTTAGTTAGCTTGTTTCCTTGTATTACGTAGTTAGTTTCTACTTTTTAGAGTGTTTTAAGCCATTTTCGTGTGTTTGTAGGTTCAAATGGCAAAAGTGGCAAGAAAAGGCAATTTGGAGCATTTTAAAGCAGTTTTGGGCTTGGAATGGATAACATACGTATGGAGCAAGGTGGATTGACGTTTTTGAAGATCAAAAGAGGCTAGAAATGTGCTACAAATATGGAGAAATCAAATCAAGACTTGGAGGATAAGGAATCAACTAAAAAGAAGGAACATTATCTTAAGTCTTAACCAACCTTATCTTATCCAACATTATCCAAACTAACATTATCTTATCCTAACCTTATCATAATCCTATTCTACCTAAATTCCAGCTACAAGGGGGAATTATTTTCAGATTATGACACCTAAAAACCTGATTTCTAGAAGGCCTTACCTTATCCTAAAAAGGTGCCGCATAAGCCCCTATCCTTTCTTCTAGGAACCTACCAAGTATTCTAGTCCTTATCCTCCCTAGTTTCTGCCATATAATTAACCTTTTCCTTGTGGGATTGGGGTGCTAAATCCTTCTCCAAAACAACTTTTGTGCCATGCCCTAGCCCTATAAGTACACCAATGCCGCACCATTCAGGACCACCACACACAAGAGCCTAAAATCAGAAAAACACACTTGTGCCGCAGCTTTGCAAGAAAGGAGAAGAAGAAGCTTGGAGCTGTGCCTGCCATTCAAGACCTTTGGATTGTTGAAGCGTTTCTAGATGTATTTTATCTTTTGTTTTCAATGTTTAATTTTAATTGTCTTTACTTAATTGCAAACATGTGGAACTAATTTCGTTTTAGCTAGAGGTGAATTCAAAGCCATGAACATATGTGTGATATGAATTGATTACATCTAATTGTTTCATAAATCGTGAATGCAATTTACTTATCTGTTTGATTGATAACTTATTCTTGTATGTTTATTAAGGAGGCCTACTTAGTTTGCCTGCAGGGATTTAATGCTAAAATATAAGGGAGTTTCACCTAATAGTTATGAACTTATATTTACAAGTAGTGGAGGTTGCTAGTCACGATCGCATTAAGTAAATTTCTGGCAGGAGTATCATGCAGTTCATAGTTACGAATGTCATGTCAATGCTTATGATTTTCACATAACTTAATGATCTTTGATATGTATCTCTATTATGCAGTTCATGTAGGGAACTTGATTAGAATAATTTGGTTGCGTCGTTGAGTCAAATTCAATGAATTTAGGAAAATCTGATGGTTAATTTGTGCAGTTCACGGTTAACTTGGGACATTGTCGTTCATGGTTTATAAGAAGAATAAATGGAAATCGATTTGTATGCATATGTGTTATGTGTGGAGAATGACCTTCTAGCTTGCCTTTCACCCCCTTAATTCACCCAATTTCATACCCTTTAATTTGTTTCTGCAACTTTGTTTGTTTAAATCTTAAATTTGTCAAAACAACCCCCCTCTTTTAGTATTCTGAGTCTTTTTTAGTTTAATTTTCGTCCAAACATCCTTTTAGTTCGTGTTTTGAGTCAATTTAACTTAGTTTGTGTGTTTTGAATCAGTTTAGTTTATTTTGAGTAGTTTAAGTTTAGTTTTCTATTTTTGAGTCTAGTTTAGTGATCTAGAGTTTAATTTGTGTAGATTAGCAGCCCTCCTAATCCCCGGCCTAGAACGATCCCTACTTACACATACTACAACTATCAAAAAGAGGGTTTAAGTTTGTGTGCTATTTTATATCACATCATGCTTTGACGCCAGGATTGTATGCCTCGATTCTAAGTCCTGAGGGGGCGCAAAACAAACATGAGTGGACCAAGTTGATATATTTATAATAAAACAGTTATCAACATACTAACCCCCGAAGCTTTATGAAAACTAATAGCATAATATGTAATAAGTTTCCGGAACCCTAGCATGCCATAAAACCTTTGATAATACATATCTCGTATATAGTGTGCTAACTAGTGGTATCATAATCAACCCGAAGGCCCCTACATCACCCGACCCGAAGGCCAATATAATATCATTGCCCGGAAGTAGAATAGTGACCACATACCCATAAAACATCGAATATAGTCTTTCCAAACATTGGTCATATATCTCAAAATCGTCTTCATAATATAAAGTCATCCATCATTTATACTATAAAGAAGTGTGCAAAAGCATGTTCTAAATAGTATATCGTCATCCATCAGATATGCTAGAAAGAACATGAGTTCGATAGAAAATATGGTATTCCAAAATATTCTAAGTAAGCATAATATCATACAAAATGTTATCTAAAACGTGATCATTAAATCATGTTTTTCATGTATGCATTTCTACTATTAAAACATGCATTTTAGAAGGGGTCCACTCATAGATACTTCGCCGAAGAGCCACACAAACTAGTGAAGAAAGAAGCACCACAATAAATGCACCTAAGCACATAAATGGTCCAATTAATAAAACTATATTATAACAATTGAATTTGGGAAAACGGAAGTCAAAATTAGCCTAAGAGGGGTCCCAGAAGAAAACCCAAAAAAGTCAATGGTCAGATCGAGTCGGGTTAAAGTCAATGGTTCGGGTCAGGTCAAGGTCAACCGGGTCAAGTCAATGGTTTGGACCAAGTTGGGCTTAGGCTTGTAACCAGTTTGGGCTTATAGGGATTTTGGGTCTAAGGCTTAAGGCCCGTCCCAAGAGTTTAATGGGTTCTGGGTTTCGGGGGAAACAAGCTAGCCCCCTTGGGTTTAGGCTTGAATTCCACAGGCCAAGAGCCCAAGTTCCGCACGGCCCAAAGGCGTGATCCAAAGGGTTTTGTTTTAACGGGCCAAAGGCCCTAGATTCCTCAGCCCGACGGCCTTGGTTCAGTGGGTTTAAGCTCGAATGCCTTGGTTGCCTGATCTCGCCGGAGAAGGAGGCCGAAGCTTCCTAGCTCCGGTTGACGCCACAACTAATAACCTAGAGGTGCGATCTAGGTATGAAAACAAAGTGCGAGGTGAGGAGAAGTGTTTCCTTACCTTCGATTCATCGTCAAAAGGTCGGAGGTGGCCGGGTTTTGCCTCAAAAGCCTCGAGGTTCGCCGAAGCTAGGTTTTCTGGGTTCTTCGTGTTACACTGAGATGAGGGAGAGAGGAAGAGAGTTCACGTGAGGTTGGTGGTGGTGGGACGTCGTCGTGGGGGGTTCGATTGGGTGTGCATGGGTGCGGGTTCGATCAGCGAGAGAGTCCGAGAGAAAGATAAGTGAGATCTGAGATAGGGAAGAGAGTGAGTGCTGAGGCAGAGTGAGGTCTCGGGGAAAGAGAGAAAGATAGTGATGAGTTTAAGGGCTGCCACGTGGCAGATAAAGAGAGAAAAGAATCTAACAAAACAGTTCTGGATTGGGTAAAGGTTTAGGGGACTAAAATGAAAAGTTACATAAACCTTTTTGGGGAAATGTAAAATTACACAACAATTTGGGGTGGGGTTTCACAATATGTATAGCACAAGTAAGGATGAACGAAATAGAAATTCAATAGAGAGCAAAGTAGTACAGTGTTGTGGTAGTTCCAACGATAGTTTCCCTATTACATTCTAGTATCATACTTCTTATACATGAATGATTGAGACTAAATATTTTTATGTATCGTGAAAAATAGAAATATCATTTGACCAAAAGCAGTTAGTTTGAGCATGTACTATGTATAGTGAGCAAAATTATTCTTAAAATGACAAGTAGTTAGTATGTTAGACACAATTCCAATTCGATTCCACGTCTTAGACATCAAATTGCACACTAATCAATGTGACATCAGATCAGTGTTGTTTAGACTTTAAACAAGTAACATGATCAAAGCAAATTAGAAGTGACCAATTTAGTTCAGTTGTTTTCTATAATATTTCAGTTTGGTTTCATTTATGTGGATTTTAAATTGATCACCGAAGTTATTCAACTAATCGAAGCATTTGAGTTTCGTACGTATTAAAACTAAACTAAATATCTTAGATTTGTTCGATTTAGCAAATTTAAACCGTTCTAGAACTTCATGTATTTTGATACCTTCCGATCTTACATTGATGTAAGTGAAAGGTACCTTAATTATACAATCTTACCAAGTTTCTCCCTTTCATGCTAAACAATAATGATCAGGTCGGTGGCCCCGACACTTCTAAGTGCAGTCACTATTGTCCTCTCTGTCTACCAAACTTCGAGAACCCCAAATCCCTGGTGTACGATTAGTTGCAGTGAAATTAAGGAACCAAATTTCAATCAAACTCCCATCACAGAAATAAAAAGATCCCAATTGACAGTCGTGAGTGTCATTTGATGTAAATTGCATGCAGCTTTGGTGGCGGTACGTAGCATGGTACGTGCTTGGGAACGATGTAAGTGGAAGAGGTTCATGACTGAGTGGCTTGTATGTGGCTGGTTGTGACGTCAATGTTGACGTAAGCACTGCCAGAATTTGCACATCTCCGGATCCTCTTTGTAAAGATCTAGGGATCCTCCAATTACATTCAATTATCGTACATCGTGAGATCAGTTTTCGTCAAATACTGTTTATACTTAATTTTAAATAAAAATATTTACAACAATTTCTGATCACAAAATGTACGATAAACGGATGTGATTGAAGAATCTTTGGAATCCTCACAAAGACTATCCGGAGAGGATCCTCATTCCATCTTTGCGAAGCAAGTCCGATGGCTGTAAGTGTTGGAACCCCCAGTCCCACATCGGACAGAGGGAGAAGAGAATAGTGCTTTAAATAGAAATACCCCTCTCTAACTAACATCGAGGCCTTTTGTGATAAAACCCTACACCTGAGGATTGTACAGGTGATTAAGTGGGGACAGTATCGGTGTTGTTAGAGTGGGCCCTCGGCCCGTCGACCTGAAAATTTCCACATGGTATCAGAGCCAGGAGGCGGGCCCGTACTGCCAAGTGATTGGGTGGGTCCCCGTTGGCCCCGCGTGATTGTCCACGTAGGCCAAAGATGCCACGTGTTTGGGTGGGTCCCCATTGGCCCCGCGTGATTGGGTGAGTCCCGACATGGCTCCACGTGGTTGCCAATGTGTGGAAATTCACGTGTGACCCATAAGTGGGGTCTCACGTGTGGGAGAGTGTTGGAACCCCCAGTCCCACATCGGACAGAGGGAGAAGAGAAGAGTGCTTTAAATAGAAATACCCCTCTCTAACTAACATCGAGGCCTTTTGTGATAAAACCCCACACCTGAGGATTGTACAGGTGGTTAAGTGGGGACAGTATCGATGTTGTTAGAGTGGGCCCTCGGCCCGTCGACCTGAAAATTTCCACAGTAAGCAAAGTCAAAGATTGAAGGACCAGTTTCCTCCAGAGGGTGTTACAGATTTGTCCCCTCTTACTATTTCAGGACTAGCATTCTCTAAGTCGATAAGTTTTGCAGAAGAGAAGCCAAAAGTTCTATATATAGCACACCAATATATCATATATATATATATGGTTCTACATGCGTTATAGAAAATGAAAATGAATGTGATCCATCTAAAAGATAACATATATTATATATATTGGCGTATAGGATAAGGAGTTGAGTAGAAAATGTATTTAGAAACGGATGTTGGTAACAATTAATTGCTTAAGTAAGAAAAAAGTTGTATTTAGAATCGAATGTTGATAACAGTTAGTTGCTCAAGTAGGCAAAATTTGTATTAAGAAATTGATAACAGTCAATTGTTTACGTATGCAGAATTGCAGATCCGAGTTTTGATCACATAGATCAAGTGCGGAAAGTCTCTCACACGAATCTACATTTCAACAATGGCCTGACATCAGTCACGCTCCTGCAGTTGGCTAAGCATCGCACAACTCCAAAACTTTTCTATAGTGAGAATAACATTACGCACGTCGGAATTCATTAAAATTATACCACCCCACGTCTTATAACTTGACCGACCCTAGTTTAGGGGACATTTGTGGAAAATGATAAGGGGTCGAGACGCTTTTTGAAATATTTTTCTATGGCAACAAATACTAAGAGTTTTTGTTTTTACAACGAGTCATATTTTTTTTAGCCGCACTCTTAAACCATATAATGGAGTGGTAGAAAATCCAGGGCCTTCTTTAGGGGCCGCATACAATACAAGCATACCTTTGGAACGCTTGAAGAGCTGCTTTTGTACTTGAGTGAACTCAACAGGTGTTCGAAATTCGATTGTCAATAAATATTTATAGAAGAGAAATTATGTTGATGTCAGTTCTTCAGACGATCAAGTAACTGAGCGAAAATTACAAACTTAACACTTTATGTTGTTCTAAAATCTCATTGATTTTATGCGTCAACAATGTATATATTCTAAACTAGTCGCCTGGTATGTTTTAAGTCACTTGTATAGCAATGTTGACATGTCAGTATGTCACTTCTGTTATCACTTTTTAAAAGTAAAAAGTGCAAAAGTACAGTTGATGAGTAAGAATACCACCTAGATTAGCTTTGGGAGACTTAAAGATATCATGGTTTTCTAAGGAGTGGTTCACAAGTGGTACACAAGATCCCTGTTTAAGCTATTAAAGGCGTGTGCGACGCTCTTTTTTCTTATCCCGAAGTTTTGTTCCACGTGATTTTCTTCGAAAAGATTTTGGATTAAGTACCTAAATCCTTCAACCTTTTAATGTCATTCCGAATCGATCTCAACCTTTTTTATCATTCTAAGCAAGTACCCAACCTATTGAAAATGTCACATCTGCTAAGCTCCAGTTAAAATCTGTTAAATTGATTAAGGGTTACTTTGTCTCCAAAATCAATAAAAGGTGATGGAAGCATAGTCTTCACTAACTAACGGTCACCACCACCCCATCATGTCATCACCTTCAAACCCATGCAAAACCACCAACTCCACCCCTTACAACTCAAGTAGCCAACATCAAGAAGAAGGTCATGAATCATGAAGGTTGCTGAAATGCTATGCACTACCATGATGCAGCAAAACCATCTTCACTGCTCATAAAAAAGAATTAGAAACTTTACGAGCTGAGAATCGGCATATGAGGACAAAATATGAGAAAAAACAAGCTCCTTGAAAGTCTATTTGAATTCTTAACCATCTCATTTGTTAGAAGATAGTCCTCCTTATGCAATTTTAATTTGGGTCCATTTTTTATGTAATTTTAATTTGGGTCCATTTTCGATTCACTTCAATACATGTTTAATCATTAGGTTCCATATTGTATAATTTATGCTTGAATTTAGATTTTGAGGCAGCTAACATTATTGTTGACCATGATATACTAAATTGGTGGGTTTTGAATATAATTTATGTTTGAAAAATTTATTCGGGTTTAATGGATATGACATTTTCAATAGGTTAAGTACTTGTTTGGAATGTTTAAAAATTTTGAGACCAATTTTGAATGACATTAAAAAGTTGGAGGATTTTTGGTACTTAATCCAAAAATTTTTTACCCAGGCTCGTTGAATTAGGGTTCTACTCCGCGGTTTGTTCTGAAAAGGCGTGCATTAACTTTTCAAGTTATTTTCTAAGTTTTATTTTCTCTTTTGTTTCTTTTTTATTTGTGTCGCATGATTATTTTCAGGCAATGAGTCCTTTAATTAAGATTCTGCTTTTGTTCTTAATTTTTACGTTTAGTTTTGATTTGAATGGTTCTTTAGCTTTCAGTTGTGCTATCCTTGTACTATCTCTTATGGTGATTTGATAAAACACCTTATTTCTATTTTTATTTTTTTTAAAGAAAAAAAGAGTAAGAATACCACCTTCTATGTTATTATACACACTTTGTGGACTTTAGATTTTTATGATTACTTATGGTCCTCTTCTCTCATGTATATCTACATAAACCCCTCTTAGCAACTTGGTTTTAACTTTTTTTTACTTACAGTAAAACTTTATTATAAGAAGCTTATTACTTAATAGAATTGTAGCTACCAAAAAAAAAAACTTAGATATCCTTAATGAAAGTTCTAAGGATACAAAGTATTATGTTAATGGTGCAGTTTAGGGTTTGGGAATGGTTTAACTAAAGGAACCCCGATCATCTGATGACATTGCCCTTGTTTTTGTAAAATTTTATTGTATATTAAAACTAATTTTTGTAAAATTTGGTACTATATTCTCAACTTTTGCTTTAGTTTGACATATTGCTCTTGTTTTTAACTGGTACATCTAGGTTTTGCTAGTTTTGTGTTTTATTAGGTATTTTATAGTTGGAAACTTTTATTGGCATTCAAAAAATCTCATTTTGCACCATAAACTTTCTATAATTATAAAGAAAAATACACATTTAGGGAGTGTAAAATGAAATTTTTAGAGTGCTAATAACAGTTTCCTTATAGTTAATAGACAATTATGCTCAATCTCTTTTTATATGGTAAAATTTAATAATATAGTTCAATACATGCAATTTTAGTAAAATTTACTTTTGGCCCTCCAGTTAAAGTATTCTTTACTTCGACACCAACAAAATTGTAGACCTGGATTGACGGTAAGCCTTGATTTTATGATATAATTTACAACTACAATCTGGTATTTTATGACAGAATAGAATAGACACCGATAAGTAAAACTGTGGCTGGTAAAAAGTAAAAACAAATAAATATTATTTTCAAAGCACCTGAATTGAGACCTGTGAAAAGGTTAAAAATCTTCATTGTTTTCTGGCGTTAGCAAACACACGTCCCCTTCTGTCGATGATATTATTTGGTGCGCGCTTCTGCTCCTTTTTTCTCATTCATTTCTTTTAATTGTTTGTTGTTTTGAGAGGAGATTATTTTAATCCTTCATTTTATTGTCAAAGATGATTTTAATCTTCAAAACAGGTAGTTTACACACAAATTTGAATTTCTCTGCACGTAATTTAGATAAATTTTACGTATACAACAAAATAACGATTTTGTATTCCTGAAGGAACGTTGAGTTTCTCATTCTCATTCTCATTTCACCCCATCCGCACAAGGCAGCCCTAACGAAGAATCACTTCATTCCGGGAAACACGACATGGCATAAACACGTACAAGTCTACGGACTGTACTAATTTTCTGTGTTGATTCGGTTCAGCTCTTCCATTCAACAACTCAGAATTTGAATCGACAATTTCTTTTGTTGGGAAGTTTCGCATTAGTAAAATGGCAGGACCTGCTGGAGTTGCAGACAACAAGGTTGATCAGGTGCTGGAAAACACAGACGAGGAACACAATGATCGATCTATGCCATCACAGTTGGCAGACTCGGAGTTTACAGCCGAGTTGAACCTCCTTATCATGTTCCTTTCGTTATTTTCTCTATCAACAGAGGAAAACTTGAATTCTGCGGAGAGACAACATGAAACGAAAAAAGATGGGGCTAAAGCGACCAAGAGATTACAAGGCAACAGACGGGAGATGGACGAGGTCAAGCCAGTTCGGAGACGGAATCAAAGGTGTCAAACAAGAATAAGGGATTCTAGGCATGGCCGAAGAGTGTAAAGACTAAGGACATCGGAGGAGGAAACAGTCCAGCAAAGAAAGATGTCATACCAAAGTTACCAACTTCTTATAACTATAACTATTTATTCCAATTTTCCCTCGCAATGAATCCTTAAACTATTTATTCCGATTATCGTCTAATTACATTAATGATAATATAATGCATTATTTTACACTGTATTAGAATCGTTTCTAATGGGGTACGTCTACTAGAGAGAGAGAGAGAGAGAGAGAGAGAGAGAGAGAGAGAGAGAGAGAGAGTCCTCTAAGTAACATGTAACAGCAAGTAGTAAATGCTTTCTCAAAGCTTAGGGAAGGCATGCAGATGCATGTTTTACATTGTCAAAACACTTATTGGCACATCATATGAATGAGAAGCTCAAAGCTGCATTGTGTTCATAAGGAAATAGAAAAGAAATGAAAAACAAGGGAAAGCAATTTATGAACACAAGCTCGAACTTGCTTCTAACTTCAGAAAGAAAAAGGAATAAAATTACCCCTAGTTTGCCAGACCTGTATTTCCCGGCCTACAAAAATAGCACGTGCACAGACAAATATCATGGAGCTCCCGTAATATCAGTCCGATATCCTGATCTCAACTCCTAAAACGTCCTTCACCATCTCATAAGTCACAAATGCAATTGCAATAGATGGGACTACCTGAAAATTGGAGCAGAAAGAACTATAATGTTGGCAAACACATGTGTAAAATATGAATAACTAATAGCAACTGCTCAGCTGATGAATATATCTTCATCTTTATCAACAAAATTTGCTAAAACTGAAATGACAAAAGTCCAAGCACACAACTATGGAAGAAAACTGGAAGCAGTACAAGTTGAATGTAGTTCCTACATGTATTTTTTATACCTATAATATGATAGTTCAACCACAAGTTGAGCAATAACTAAGTTTAAAAGCGTTTACTGGGGGCCCAGTTCAAAATAACAGTTGAACAAATGAACCAACCACTGTTGTTCATGGAACATAAAGCTTTCAGATACTCCTCTATAGCAGTTTAGGATTAGTGTTCATCATTGATAATAAGGTTTCGAAACCCTCTAGACATCCGGTAACCCATAAGAATTCGGGGGCTTTATTTTCTAAACCTTTTCCTGTTATTCCTAGGGAGACCCTTTGCAATCAGTCACCCTATTCATGTGTAAGATGCATCCAGTTATGCCCTTAGCCACCCTGACAAAAATGTTCTTAGAAACTGATAACTAGTCAACCTACTCTTGTCTACAAACAAGTAGAACAAAAGGTTCATACTGACCTTAACACAATTGGGAACCAAACCCTTGTACAATGCACCAAAGCCCTCATGTCGAACAGTTTTCCTAAACGCGTCAACCATGCCAGTATATTCAAGTGGGGTCTTGCTTATCCCATCACCACTGACAACAGAAGCAGCGTGGCTCCATCCCACCATCTGCATCCTTCGACGAATGACATCAAGAGGGTAAGCAACAGTTTGCCCAACAGTTCCAGCAGCAGCCCCGCATGCCAACCTTGTTGTCACGCTCAAATCTGTATCTTGAACAAGTCCAAATGGCCTACTTTTGATTAACCAATCCTTTAGGGATTCATACACAGCAAAGTTGAGACCAACATATGGAACCTGCAAACAAAATTGACGGTGTAAGGTTCACAACAAAAGTAAATCTTGCAATCCGACTTCAGAGGAGCAACAAAAGGAGCAATAGGTAGTCTTCCACATAGATAAATCATCGGAGTTAGATCCTAGAACAACCATCTATTGCTAAGTCAGCAAACTTTATTTCTTTTTAATTTGGAACTCATATCAAAAGGGTGGTAGCGGTAATGGATATGCGAAAACACATTTTGTAGCAAAAGAAACTTACAACTCCAATAACAGAAGGAAGCCAGCCCTTGTACAAAGCCCGTGGGCCCTCCTCCCGGAGCACAGTCGATAGAGCATGGAACATTCCCCTGTACTGAAAAGGAGAATTCTCTGTCTGCAAATTTAAAACCAACAAAAAATAAATATTTTCTTTAATAATAGATAAAAACATTAATTTCTGAAACTTCTTATAGAAATTGAACATTAATTGATGACTGATATGACTGGAAAATATCAAGGTCTTTAAAACATTCGTTCTATGGAACAAATAAAGAACAGGGACCGAAATAAGTACCTGTACAGTGATCCTTCCTCGTACCATGTCCATTGGGTAGGTTGCAGACATAGCAATAATTCCAGCACATGCTCCAGCTCCAAGACGTAAGAGAGGAGTGAGCTGAGCATCATCTGCAGATATTTAAAAGAAACAGAGATATCGATCACCTACATTATCCATTGACTTCTAACTGTCTGTCTCTGTGTTCCAAGAAAAGGAACTATAAAGATCATGTCATTTTCCAAATGCTGACATCATACCAGTCTTATAGTTTCTTTGTTAGTTTATAATGTGATTATGTGGATGTTAGATAGCCACTGTTAGACATTTTACAAGGCATAAATTATTAAACAGCAACCCAAACTGAGTCAAAATGTTAACTGGCCCAATGCAAAAAGTAATTCTTCGAAAGCACCAGTTAAATTACTAACTATTACAAACAAGGGAACAGTTTTATGGTAAGTGTGGGCATACCATTGCCAGTTTGATCCCGATACAGCCACAATATTCCCCTGTCATAGATAGCAAGGATCATTCAGAAGAAGGTAATGTGAGACAACATAATATGTAGTGACAAGATACCTTTATGCATTCAGAAGGTGTAAAAGATTTTACATCATACCAATAATGCAACATTGATGGGCAAATATGAACGAAACAAAAACCAAGATAAATTAAACATGTACTGGAATCGAAGATGAAAAAAGAAATGAACGTTCAATCTTGTCAGAAACATACTTGGAAGCTTGCTCATAGCTGAAGAACTTGACAGCTGAGTTGGGGACAATACGAGCACAATTCGTACCATTCCCTTTAAACAACCCACGGAAACCCTCAGTTCTCCAGATATGCTTCAAGCCTTGTATCGTTCCATTGTATTTTATGTTATGCGGATTCTGGACCTGCAGACAAGATAACGAGTCAGGAACGAAATTTACTTCTATGTATTATTGTGTGCGTACATGTTGGTACTTGCATAAACAAGAGAATGACATTGCACATAATTAATTGAAAAAAACGAACCTGAAGCAAAATTTTCATTCGTTCCAATGGAGCAACAGCCGTGCGTGACCTGGACGGAAAACAAACACCTCAGTAATCAAGAACAGTCAACATGGCAATAGCATTGAGAAAACATATAAACAAAGAACAATCTGATCCTGCGATTGTCGCAACGACGATACAACAATTTCGTTCACATCATGCAATCTAATGGACTTCAAATTCCGGATACCACATGAGATTAAATACTTCAAATTCATGACCTTCAAATACTACACATTGGCGATGCTAAACCATATTCAATAGATTAGCAATATCTAATATTTCGATCTCCTTCTTCTTTTGCATTAACCAAGCAATTAAATTTAAAGATTCAACCACATTAATTGCTTCATCAAACGAATTTTAAAAAACAAGATCAAATTTTTTATGGAATATTTGCTTTCGATGAACTTCATTTCCATGGAAACAAACAGACGAAAGCTCGAGAAATCGAGAAACTCACACTCCACCGGCGACTCCGCCAGCGACGAGCGACTTGCAGACGCTGAGCAGCGCGAGGTTCGGAGCCTTGACGACGCCTTCCCTAGCCATTTTCGCCTCCTCGGCCAGACTGACGATCGTCGTGACCGCCGATTCGCTCGGTTTCACATCCTCCGAAGCCATTGCAGCAGAGAGAGAGAGAGCAATCAATCAGTCAGCGAACGACGATGCGACCGTCTAGGTCGTCGGAGCAGTTGATGTGAGCCTTCTCTGTTCCCGGCGCCAATCGATAAGCACGGAATTTGAAGCGCGACGGTGTCGTTTTATGGGAAAGCGACCCCCTGGTTCATCGTTGTGCGTGTGGGTGTGTTGTCGTTGTCTGGGTATGGGGGTGGCGGCTTTCGGGAGCTGAAAGTGAGAGGGCTTTGATAAACTGCCGGGGTGTTATGTGACGGCGTTTATTTATGTTGCTGAAATTTATATCTGCGTTTAGAGAGAGGAAGAGAGGAGAGAGAGAGTGAGGGAGCAGGGTAGTACAGTGACTGGTGGGAAATGAGAGAGAGGTGAGAGTCGCTGTGAGAGCTTTACACGTGGTAGGTGATAAGGGTTTGAGTGAAAATTTTGCAATTAGAAATAGATTAAACAAAGGAAATAGATCATCTCCAAAGCTAGAGAATCAAGTAATACGGACCTTTGAGATTTGATCCAATGATCCTTGAAATATGGGCCTTTGAAAGTTATAATAATTTTTTATCGTTGGATTAAATTTCAAGAGCCCGGATCACTTAATATGCAGGCTTTGGAGGAAGAGATCTGAAGATGATCTCTTTCCGTTAAACAATACCCACATTGTGTTTGTAAATATATGCTAGCCTTCATGCATGTGCTCATGTGCTCATGTGCGTGCAGAAGATATTTTTTGAATCACGGCGTGCTACGCGCGACTTACACGAATGTATTTATATGCATAAATTGACAAAAAGAAAGTCAAATATTTGAAGTAAATGAATAATCTTATATCATACTAAAAGAAACCCCTCATAAACCAATTAAAACAGCTTAATCCACATAATAAAATCGGTCTCAATTGAATTTATATTAAGAATAGAGAAAATAATATTTAATAAATAATTGATTGAATCACATTATTGCTGACCCATTGTGAAGCTAAGCCAACCGCCTCCCCCTTACTATAGATCATATCGTTTGTTAAAAAAAAAATAATCATTTGACAACTAATTTAATCACATTATTATCCACATGCGAAATAGTTTTTTTATAACGCCTATTAAGATGTTTTAAACGTGTTTAAAAATAAAGAAAATAATATTTAATGATCAACTGATTGAATCACATTATTGCTAGCCTATTGTAATGTACTAATTACTTTTTAAAAAAATATTGTACAAAAGAAATTAATTATTAAAAAACACTGTTAAAATGATGAAAATATCTCTACCATATTTGATGCATTATTTTGGATTGCTTTTGAAGTTTTTTGTTAAAGGGGCATTTTTGTCCATTTCATTTTTGGTGAAGCTTATGACACAAAAAAACATTGTTCATTGGGCCCTTGACTTTATATATAAAGATAAATATATTAAAATATACATAATTAAAAAAAAAAAAGAGAGAGAAGTTGGAGAGAAATGTGAGAGAAAGTAGTTTTTTTTTTCAATTTAGAGATGCTAGATATTGTACAATTTTAACCATTCACACATTATAATAAACATCATGTTATTATTTCTCTACCAACAATGTTGTTTTAAAGCCACTTAGTACTGCGGTCTAGTGGTATTCTTTTTCTCGTCAAAAGCGAATTTTCACCATATTATTGCAAACTCATTGTGAGACTTAAACCACTCATCTACCCTCTTAGTGTAGATAATATCGTTTGTTAAAAAAAAATATTGCTTTAAAAAAACTATGATCACATTACAACAAATAAATTATGATCAATCTTTTATTTATAAAAAGTTCATTCTGTTATGAGGAATCAAATGTAAAAACATGATCGAGGTATAGAATACCCCTATACTGAAAGTGGACACATTATTGCCATAAGTTAAAAGGCTTTAGTTTTCTTTAGGTTCTTTTAGAGCAACAAAAATTACAAAACTGAGTATTTCAATTTGAAAAGAAAAAAAAGTGAAAAAAAAATCGAAAATTGAAAGCGAAAAAGGTTGTCAAACAATTCCTTAACATTTTTTTTTCTAGTAATAATTTACAACTAGCTATTACAACAACAACAACAACATCAAACTTTTCTACTAAGTAAGGTCGATGTATAAATCCAAAAACGTTTCATAAACTAAAACATGAATAGGGAAGGGATGATATGGATATTTTGGCCTATGCAACACAACACTGGATTCCCAACTAAATTAACAACAATAGGTAACGGAAAGGTGTCAGTTGGAGATAGGATTGACAACACTAAAGTAAAGCACACTGCAGCATTTCCCGAGCAGTAGCAAGGTATCTTTCTCTCCCATTTCCTTTGTTGCTTAAAGGAAACCTAACTAAATCTAACGACGTTGTCCCCTACTAGATGTAGTCACGTAGGCCTCATTTGGCTGCCCGTATAAGGGATCGGATAGGATAAATAATACGGTCCAAGATGTTTAGTGTGATTATGTATAAATAGTACTAGTATAATTTATTCGGTCCCACCTTTTTAGTCCAATACACACCCGCTTATTTATCCCTTCAAAAGGCTCGGTATAATTAGTTAGGCCAACGATACGCTCTCTCTAGCTTCCTCCATGTCTCTCGTTATCTCTATTTCCTTCTCCACTCTGTCTCATGAGCATAAAAACGTGAATACTCAACTACCCACCCTACCTCGCTGGTGACGGTGAGAGCACCATCATCTCCCTCACTATCAACCTAACCCCGACTTCTTCCATCTTGAGATCTACTCTCTCAAACGTCCTCACACATCGACGTTGGCTATGAATTGAACCCATTCCTCATCATCTCTCTAACTGTGTTCTTTCTCATCTGCCATCCATGGGGTTCTTGTGAACCCAGCAACAACAATCCGGCAAGAGATGTGGCTAGAAGGATTTCCTTTTTCAGATCTGCTTTGAGTTTTGAGTTTCAATTCTTGGTAAAGATTGAGCAATTGTAATTTTTGGTTGTATTTGAGTGGGGGTTGATGAGTTGAGTTTGAATTTGGCTCGGTGAAAAGCAAAGGTGTTGTGAGGAAGATGGAGAATTTTTGGCTTTTCTGTGCGAGAAGCAAAAGGTCTGGGCAAATCTAGAAGTATCATGACAAAGTTTTTGTTTTGGGTGAAATTAATCAAAGTTGAGGCACCCAAACTTCTATCTAAAATTAATTTTATAATTATAGTATGATGATCGACACAATATCAAACATAGTACTAAATAGTCAATGTTTTAATCCGGTAGAGCACCAAATGCCTGACTAATTTAGTCAGTATTATCTGATAACTAATTATCCTATCCAACTGAAATAGTCAGTAAAGTCCGAGTTGTCAAACAAGGCCGTAGCACACCATCATTGGCGGGCTCTTCTGAAACCCACTAAGAATATTTTCACGCGAGGGCTGATCTCATCGCACAGACGAAAAATTAATTGTTTACTCTCCTAACACGTGCACTTTGGCAAAGGCTACCGAACACCAAAATGGGCCTAGAAATGCAGGTCAAGATTTATTGACGGATGATGATATTCACACTGATGATCACATATATTACTATTTATTTGCTCCAAAGATTACATTTTCTTATGATAAGTTGGACGAAAATAAAAGGAATTTCATAGATTTGTGCCTTTATGACTAGATTAATAATAAGGCAACATTTCTAAGATTTTTTGTTTAATTTCTAGTCAAAGTGGAAGTTGCTAGAGCTTTCGCTCTTTTGGATTCATGTGTAGGCATTAACTAAAGTCATCTTATTCTCATAATTTTTATGTAGGGTCTACATGGTAAAAGCTGGCAATATTTCTATCATTTGGACCATTTTGTTTTGCTTCCACATGGCCACTTCAATACCTAAAGGGCATCAAACTTCAATTTGATTTGTCTCAAAAGATGACTGAAAGGCTTGCGACTTTTACCATTTTCCAGGAGGAACCGACCTACTATCTCAAGGAAAAGTGGGGAATTGACTACTACAAAATCAGAAAAAAAGGAGATCACATCAAAGAGGCAGCGATTGAGTTGGTGAAATTGCAGTTGCACAGTTGGGGAGAACGGAAAAGGAAAGCAAAGGAATGTTATTCCAACATTTTCTTGCTCCTAATTTGTTTGATTTTCTTGTGGTATGTGTTCTCTTTTATTATCTGTTTTGGAGTGAAGGCATCAAAGAGAGAGACTTGGATGTTACATGAATGGATTTATTGATGGCAATGAAAGAGTTATTGAAACAAAGGGGAAGTAGCAACAAGGAGATCAAAGGCAGAACTTAATGTTAATAGATGTAGAATTCATTTGGGTGCCTTAATGTACCAAAGAGTGGCCAGCGCATAATTGAAGACTTCTACCGTTTCCTCTCTTTTACTGTCAGCAATCAATTAGGGTTAATCTTTCGTAGGTTACGAAAACGTAAATGGGGAAAAGAAGGAAAGGAATAAGGGAGCGAAGAAGCAGAAAAAATAGGAGGATTATCATTGAAAAGGCATCAGCAGAGCAAGAGGATTTTTAGGCTTTTTCTGAACTTATTTTTCTTTTAATTTTTTTTATGAATTCAATAATATTTCCAGTTATGTTTCGCAACTAATTTCTTTTAGCTAGGGCTACGATGTAGCCATGACTGTGAAGCCAAAAATAATCACAAGGCAACACGTTGATCTTTGGGTAAAAGAGGACAAAAATACCCTTGGGGCATACCAAGATTCCTACGCCCGAGCAGCAGGCAGTCATCACTCAACCAAGTCAAAAATGCCCAAAATAGGTAAACAATTCAAAACTTATCTCATCCATCCTCATCCAATCCTCTCCACAAGGTAACTCCTCAAATCTTCCATTTTTTATTATATTGATTAGCTAATCAATTAGGTAATTATTCTATTAATTAGCTAATTGATTAGGTAATTATTCCATAACTCCCAATTTAACACAAATCAAGAACCTAGCCCACAAAAGGAGCTAAGTGGCCGATCCTCTCTCACTCAAGGAGGCCGACCACTCTTCTATTTAAACCCCATCATTCTGCTCTCTCAACTAGCTAGACGGGCACCACATCACTAGCCGATGACTATCCAGTTGTTATGCAGTTTCTACCTTACAGCTAAGTTCTCGTTCATTTCACTCGTTTTTTAATGAGGAATTCAGAAGTAATCACAACTTGGCTCGGCTGCATGCTTACAACAACTGATCACTCATACATTTCAAAAGAAAACTGCACCCTTCTTAGGGACTCATTGCGCCCCCCCCCCCCGAGAGACCAACCATGCTATCCAGTGCAAAAGGGTAAACTAACTGCTCTCCAGTGCGAGAGGGTAAACCAATTCCCCGACACCCACATAGGTCAGCTCTCCAAGATGGGAGGATAAACTCTACACTCCGAATATCTAGACGTGGATGAGCTTGGCTGCCCTAGTATAACTAGATGCACGATGGCTTGTGTTGGGATTCTTAGAAGTAGCCACAATGGTCTTTTTCAAGGCTTGGCTAACTGAAGGATTTTGGGTATCTTAGCCTAATCCGCGGAGAACTGGGCCTTAGAGACAAAGGGGGCACATTACGCAATACGCCCTACAGATGGTTGCCATGGAACCCTAAAGCTACTACCGAGTGCACTAAGGTAGCCTACGATTTCCAGAAGACTGCCTATAGCTTATCATTCAAGCAGTAAAACCACACTACTTATACAACCGCACATTCTTGTGAAAGGTTAAACAAGCTAACGTGCATATATGAAGCTTTATCCACTACCGACATGCTATGTAGTCAATAAGATTCACATCTGCCAAGCACAGATCAACCTACACCAAGTCCTAAAGTGTTGTGATACTTGGTACGCAACTTAAGGAATTAGAGAAAGTCAAGGTTAACAGCCTAGTGGTTACGTGGACTTGTTTGCTTCTGTAAGTAAGGCATCCGGCTGCCAACCCTATGGCTAACAACTTTGTAAAGTTCTACGCCAACACCTACGGCTGCATAAGCTACGTGAGTTTGTCTACTTATAGAAAAGTAGCACACTTGCCACTGGTTTATAAAGTCTAAAGGTTAGGGCATGAACAAAAGAAGCAAATATGAAGAAAAATGAATGAAACATGTTTATAAACAACTAGCATAGGCCGAATGAGTTTAAGCAAGAAAAGAGCTACAAGGAAAAACAAAGAAAATCATATAGGCTACCTAAAAAACTACACTTCAACAACTTGGATATCCCACTACTACTTGGTCACCATACCTTCCGTAGTCGCGATGTTCTTAGTAGCGACATCATCCAACGCTTCACCCCCGGCTGCCCCAGCCTGGGCACCAACTTTTCCAACTACTTTACCAATGAAAGCCTCAAAAGTAAAAGCAAGCAAGTCTTCCGGAAAAAAAAAACAGAGAAGGTCTCGAAACCTCTAGCCCATCATTCTCACCTTTCAGCTGCTCATCCTCTTCGAGCAGACCAACACGGACGCGTTGCAGCTTATCCACTTCCTTCTTCAGACTTTCGTTGATCTTCAGTACACCTTAAAGTTTCAACACTTGGGGTTCAAGCCTATCGACGATTCTCTTGAAGTGGATCACTTGATTATAAGCAACAATTAACTCTTCATCCTTTGCATAAGCAGCGAAACGAAGCTCAGAAACTGCAAATTCAAGATCTTGGATCTAAGGTATGTAAACATCCAATCTCCTTCTCTGCACCTTCATACTTAACTTGGATAACGTCAAACCTAGTCTTTAAGTCAACGATATTTTGGTGAGCAATCTCAAGCTACAGAGAAGTGGAGACAGAAGTATTAGACCTCTTCAAAGCAACGAGCTTAGAATTCAACCTCTTGATCTCCTCGAAGTACTTCAAAAGCAACGAGCTCATAATCCAACCTCTTAATCTCCTTGGCCGTGGAATAAGCTTCGGTTGCCATAGTCTTCACCACCTCCTTGGCAGCCTTGTTATATCTGCATCATAGCAAGCAAAGCAATCCTTCTATATTGGGTCGTATGCTTCGCAAAGGAACTTGGGCAAACAAACTTTTCTTACGCCATCAACAAACTTGGCACAAGAGTCCATGTCTTCAAGCAGATTTGGTTTCAAGAGCACACATATCTCAGCAGCCTCCCTAGAAGCAGGCTTAGTGGATTTCTCACAGCTGCCCATGCAAGCAGTCTCCTTCTTCCCAGCAGGCAAATCAATCTCGGCAGCAAAGAGAGTGGGCATTGGCGCCACTTTAGCAGCATAGTCCACCTTATTGCTCTTCATAATAGCAAGCTTCTCCAAACGTGAACCGGACTTGGCTCCCAACGGATGTCTTGGTATAAACTTCGACACTAGGGGCATAATAGGGCTTTTATGTAGAGCAATCCTATCAGTAATCGTACAAGCCATTCTCGACATGGCAGACGCCACATGCTCAGAATCAGCAGCCTCATTTTTCTTCCCATTGGAAGAAGTCATGTCAATCACAAGTCTCTCGGCAGCAGGCAGACCCTCACAAACAGCAGATGAAATCTTCAGTTTTCTCAACTGGCATCTCTTGAGCAGGAGGGGAAGATCTTTTATTTCCACCTTCATTCATAATAGGTTCCACGACAACGTTCAGACGAGCTAATGCATCCGCCTTAATCCTATTTACCTCCTCTCGAGAGAGCATCCCATATTTCTCCTGGCAAAGAAAACTAAGCAACCAACGCCATTTACGGTACTCAGCAAGGGAGCTTAACCCACACTGGTTTTTCCCTTATTTTTTCTCCTAAACCAACAAGCAGGAGGACTGCATGTCCATCATTTTAGCAGCCCATGAAGCCCGTGACCTTTTCATTTCTCTCAATCGCCAGCCTGGCCCACGTCAGGACCAAGAGCCCAAAGGACATGAACCATGCAACTCGCCTAAGACTGCGCCCCAGCGCCTCAATCCACGGCGCTAGCCGCGCAAGCTCCCCTTAGCTCTAACCAAGCCAAGTAGCCCAAGCAGTGGTCCCTGCCACAAGAAGATAAGGAAAATTAAATTTTTCTTACCTCAGTGCGACGTGGAGAAGACAAAGAAAGCAACGAAAGACGATCATTTGCACGGGCAAAATGTAGAAGATTGCTAGAGGAGGGGGAACAAATATCCTCTAAGCTCTCTCTCTTGTAGGGTAGAATAAACTGATCTCCAAAGTTGATTTAATAACCCACTTAAGGTGGACTTAAATAAGCTTTGAGAGAAATTTATTTTCCTTTCCTATAAGGATCTAATTTCCTATTAAAGAGGGAATCAACATCAAAATAGGAAACAATCTTATGTTTCCTCAAGCAAGAAGATCTCTACACATGCTGCCCTTTCCTGCAAGCATCCCAACAGGTATAGGGGCATTTGTGGAGCAAAAAATAATCACAAGGCAACATGTGGATCTTTGGGTAAAAGATGACAAAAATACCCTTGGGGCATACCAAGATTCCTACGCACGAGCAGCAGGTAATCATCACTCAACCAAGTAAAAAATGTCCAAAATAGCTAAACAATTCAAAACCTATCTCATTCATCCTCATACAATCCTCTCCACAAGGCAACTCCCCAAATCTTCCTATATTGATTAGCTAATCAATTAGGCAATTATTCTATTAATTAGGTAATTGATTAGGTAATTATTCCATAACTCCCAATATAACACAAATCAAGAACCTAACCCACAAAGGGAGCTAGATGGCCAGTCCTCTCTCACCCAATGAGGCTAGCCACTCTTTTGTTTAAACCCCATCATTATCCTCAAAGTGCACTTCCAATTCTCTTGCTAAAATTCTCTAAATTCTCCAAACACTTTTCCCTTAAAATTTTAACTTTGGCATCAGAGGTTCTTCGACCAAAGCCCCCCCAATTCATCGTGGACGTGTAAGGCTCTTCGCCTTGACCTAAGATGTTATTTGTTTTGTAGGTGCAATTTTGTCCAAGAACAAGGAGGAAGAAATTTGCATCCACAATGACTATGAATGCTTAAATTCTGAACTGAATTATTTTCAAGTTTTCAATTTTCATTGAGTATCGCTTGTTGTGCTTATATGCTTGGTTTTAGTCTTGGTGATTAGCTACCATCTTGACTCTTTCTTAGTAAATTTGATGCAAGTTGTGCAGATGCCATGTTTTCAACTTGAGTGATAGCTTCTTGCAAATACAAACCATAAATTACCTAGTAGTAGATGTTATACTCTAGGATTTGTGTAGTCTTTATATAAATTTCCACTTATCGTAATGAGTTTCATTATGTTAAACTAATCTAGATGTCATGGATGGTTGCATAGTGGAATATATGTAATAGTCTAGATGCCATAGATATTACATGAATTAGGGAAATTTGACTATTAATGAGATTGAGTACTTGTTAATAATTCGTTGCAGGAAATAAGTAGGATTGGTTATGGTGAGTCAGACGCTCTAGTGTTTTACTCGATTGAATTATAACTTGTTTTCTTGGCTGCCACTTTTTGTATTGTAATCATACGTTCTTGTTTTCAATTGTTTTGTTTTACTTTTAGTATCAACTCTCAAAAGTATCATTATTTATCAATCTTTGTTAAATTTCACTACGTTGCAATTGGATTTAAGTTAGTTGTTTAGAGTTAGATTAATTTATATGGGACGATATTAAGTGCTTACTTTCTATACTATCGAACGATTTGTACGCTTGCGAGCATAAAATTTGGAACTAAGTTGGACTAATTTCGGTTAGTTTAAATTTCGCAACACACACACTCATTTTTATATTTCTCACACATTTTTTAATTTTTTTGTTGTCGAATTGAATGAATTGACGAAGATCAATTATATTATTCACACTAGAGAGGTGAGAGATTGGGCTAACTCTCACAATTGGCTAGTCATAATAATTTAATATCGAACTCACTGTTTACAGGAGTCAAACCTAAAACATCACCCTTTGTAAGTGAAAATGAATAATATTAGACCGTATACTAAATGACATCTGATTCATAGTTGTATGAAAGAGATTATATAGCCAAAGTGGCTAGAAATGCCCTTCTTGCCGTATAATGTGCAAGACTTTTTAGTTGAAAATATTTTTGTTTTTTATTTAAACATAAAGGGCTGATCATGAATAATTTGATGGATACTGATGGGGAAGATCGGTTCAAATGCTATAAAATATGTTGGCACCGAACTGAATTACCATAATGCTTGATTTGTAATTTTAATTCAGATTCTTACATGTTCAGAAAAAAAAGTTACTTTTACAGTTTTGTTGTCTTTTTTTTTTTTTTTTTAAAGAGTTTGGCTTCTTAAGATTAAGGAGGGATTCCTCCTTAAAATACTTTGTCACTCAATTTTTGTTGACGTATTAGGCTTAAAATTCACCACATGCGAGGTGGTGCCTATTATTCATATTGTCAATTAATTTTATAGTAGAATCTCAACTTTCTTCATGATATCACAGCAAGTTGTCTCATGTGTCAAGCCTAATGACCACACATGCTTCACATCATCCAATTTGTGTTGTCCACATGCTAGACTGAAAAATAACCCACACTTGAGGGGACGTGTTGAGAATGAATCCCATACTGAGAAAAGAAGAGATGTTGCATGTGCTTATAAGTAATTAGATTACTTCCCATATTGCCATTGACATGGTGGTGGAACCTCAACATTCTTTAACGTATTCACAAAACTTCGTGCTTATGATCGAAGCCATTCATATATTTTTCATTTTTTACGGAGATAATTTGTACATAATTTAGAATATGAGCAATTTCAATTATAAACATGAAGTTCTAGAATTGCTCCTCACTCATTGAGGAGCCAAGTTGATTTCTTCTATTTTTATTTACTTTTAATCCCTTCAACTAACGGAAAACTAATGAAAATGACCTGAAAACTTTGAGTTTTAACGAAAATGACAAAATAAAGTATAAAGTGAATAGTACTATTATTGAATTTTTAATTTAAAAATATGATTTTTTATTAAAGTAAACAATACCGGAAGCTTTTCGTTAAAGTTTTATTTGCTTTTTATCCTTTTAACTAAGAGATTAGGTGAAATTACTGCATGAAATCAAAGAAGTATAGAAAGGCCCCATGGGCGACGCTGGGCTATAAATTATGTACTGTTTTTCATTTGTTTCTTCTGACCCAGACAATGGGAATTTGGGCTTTCTAGTGGAAGCGCAATAATGATTGTTGCCTTAAGGGCACATCTGTTTAGTGGCAGCCCAAAGCATGTCCATGAGCCACTGAAAAGAAATTCTAAAATTCATCAAAGAAGAAGTTTTTTTTTTTTTTTTTTTTTGAATTTTTTTCACTTAATATATATCATAAAATTTCATTCACTGAAAAAAATATAGGATAAGCAAGTGATCATTTACTACAGTGGTGAAAAGGTGTTGAGGCCATGTATGACAATATGAGTGCGAACCCTATCGATGACTAATTTAACAAAATCTATCGTTTAACAAAAAAA
This sequence comes from Malus sylvestris, assembly GCF_916048215.2. Taxonomy (NCBI): domain Eukaryota; kingdom Viridiplantae; phylum Streptophyta; class Magnoliopsida; order Rosales; family Rosaceae; genus Malus; species Malus sylvestris. The sequence goes on from NC_062260.1 coordinate 16,112,649, forward strand.
AAAAAAAAAAAACATAAGATAAAGAACTACATAATATATGCGTAAGGGAAAGAAAAGAGATGGCAACTTTGGGCCCCTGCAAACATTTGGGTTGTATTTTCGAATGTGGTGCGAACTCAAACAAGTGTTAGGTTTAAGAAAAATTTACAATCAAGGCAAAACGTGTGATCTATGTAATGTATTACACTATTAACTTCTCTAAATACAACATAAAAGCTTGAATAAGTAAAAAGAGAAAGCAAATCTCACACATCAACTAGAAATCTTTGTTTTTAACAATTTAAATATTTGTCAAGTGATCGCTATATCGACATCATACAACAAAATCATTAATCACTAAGAAGATTCTTGTAGATTAGTTTTTGTAGCCTAGTTCGATCTAGCACATATATGGTCGACGTGCGATCCAACACAATCAACCGCATACAAAATTGAGCTTAGGTTATCACAATCATATGACCAAACATGCAAGGAATCAAGATGGGTTGTCAAGGGAGCCAAATTCTAGGAATTGCCATTACACCTAAAAAAAAATTAGGTCAAGACATATTTCGAGTTCAACCAGGACTTTTAGCTCAATATGATTTTAAGTGAAAGAGTGTTGAGAGCGGAATTAATACGAAGAAAGAGACAAAAAATACAACACTCCAAAAATCTAGCTTACTATTCTTTTCATATATATAAATGTATCACAATTCTACATCATCTAATATGACGTTTGAGATGGGCAGACATGTCAATTAAAAAGCATCTTATGGCAGCTGAAGTGGATAATCATATCAACTAAAAAAAAAATTTCATTAATTAATAAAATAAAAAATTAGACATCAATTAAACCATAATATTTAGGTTTTATAGTCCCTCCTTGCATCTTCCTCCCTCTCCTCACTCTCCATCATTATCTTGCTTCTCAAGATATGTTTTTTTTGTTTTTTTTTCCTCCAGATTATCATCCATGTCCATAGAAATCATCTTCAAGCTCCGGATTGATATAACCTGATATTAATAATAGCGCTCATGATCATTATCAATTGTTTCTCATATTTTTAATGATGGAACAAAGGGAATACTCTTGTTGGAAAAATCTTGTTGTAAAGTCAACGAACATGAAAGCTTCTGAAATTTAAACAAATAATTATATACAAAAAATAGTGAGGCGTGATGAATTTCTAAAACATCAAGAACAAAAAGTTTGGGGCAACAAACAAACAAGATCTCATAGGAGCAACAAGGAAAGTACTTATGAAATAGGATGGCGTGCATGGCGGTACTTCGAGAACCCCTTAAAACCATCTAATTCCACGCATGTAAAATAGCAAATGCCCAAGGTGGTCCGTCGCTGCAGAAGGAGGGGTAGAGAACCGATAGAGGGTGGGAAGGTGATGATGGGAGCCGAGGAGGGAGGACGGAGGACTGAGGGTGGTTTGATTAATTTCTCTATTATCCATATCAACTGTCAAAATAATTTTTAATTGATGTGGCTATCCACTTAAGATACCATTTAAGATAGTATTGTCTTAGGAATACAGAGTAAGTGTGCATCACTCGTCACTTAGTAGGTTTAGTCCAAATTGTTTTGCTTATCAGTTTTAGTTTATAGATTGTTTGTCACATTTTTCACTAATACCTATCATGTCCCTGAGTTGTTTTGGCGTCCAAAGTGGCCGGTGACTGCATGTTTCAGTTTTTAAGTGGAGGCTTGTTTGTTGACATTGGGGTTGCCAGCTATCTATGTTTGCCACTAGCTACTTGTTGCTCTAGATCTTTGATTTGATTCTGATGTTTGTTTGCTCGGTGACGATGGTGTCATTTTGCACAAGCTTGATTTAATTCCATTCTATTTTAGTGTGTTTTCGATCAGTTGAGAGCCGTAATAATATGCTCACGAAAATTGGCAAAGAAAACAACATAATAAAAACGGCTACTGGGAACACGAAAATCACTCATGCATGGAAGCAGAACTCAGATGGACTTCTGGTGGCGAACAGGATTAGCAAATAAAAGACCCACAAAAAAGCTTCACTATTTTACAAACCTACATAACAAGTTTATTAATTACAAACATAAACCTAGGTTAATATAAAATATCTGCGATCTGTAAATTTCTACGTAAATCCATACCGGTTGCAGCTGACAGTTATGTGACACACGTTAGTCATTTTGGCTCGAGATTGTAGGTTATAAAAAAAAAAAGGTTCTGGACCGCAATTCATATGTTCCAAATAAGAATATATATTTTGAGGGTAAATTTTTCTTGGGAAATTCTATTTGCCCTTAAACTTTGTCTCTGAACACTCTTTAAACTCCGCACAGCTACATTAGTTTTTCAATATACTTTGGACACCCAAATTAATTATGAAAACTCCAAATTAATACACCCAGTTTTTAATCTGTTATACCCTAAAATGATAATTACATCTTCTCTACCCATAACAAAGTTTCTTCTGCACAAGCCCTCGACTCCATTTTGGTGTACATTTTCTCAAGTTCGGGATTTATATCTCTATTTTTAAATTTTGCTGGTCTTCTTCGTATATCTCTTTAATCTCTGTATAATTCTTTTTTGTTTATTTTGATTGATCAATAAACCATATCCTCTGCTTGAAGGGGGATCGAAGCTTTTTAGTTTTAGAAACAGATATTGTTGAAATTTTCAACTGAATCTTCATATAATTCTGAAATATTATTTACCTGTAATGGAAGAAACCATTTTGATGCTATTCCAGCTTAATTGGGTTTTCATAATTTGGTACTTCATGGTAATTCTTCTATATTAGCATTAGGTAGGGTAAGCTGCTATGAAAATATTTTAGTAACGTGATGATATGTAAATATAAATTTAAGACGATAAAGAGATTAATGTAGCCGTACGATTGATAAATGCTCAAAAAGAACATGTTAAAACAAGTCCATTATAGTATTTTATAGTCGGATAGAAACATCATTTTATTTTACGAACTTTAACGAAAAGTTTCTGATACTGTTTATTTTAACGAAAAATTATATTTTTACACTAAAAAGTAAATCATGATACTATTCATTTTACCCTTTATTTTATCTTTATCGTTAAAATTTAAAATTTTCAAATCTTTTTCACTAATTTTCTTTTTTATTTTTTGTGAGGAGCAGGGTTAAAGCCTAGAAAAATGCAAGATGACAAGCGGCCTAGAAACACTTAAAACATCTTCGTCCATAAAGGACCTAATACAATCAGTGGAGTCATGGTAGACAATAAGGCATAACTCAAGGTCACTTCCTAGATCAGCAAGGCAGTCCAACACCATGTTACGCTTTATGTGATTTTTCATGTTATTTTTTAAATAATTGAAGCTATTAAGTATTACGATATAATGATATTTATTTTCACTTGTAAGTGAAATGGTTTAAACTAGATTTTTTTCAAATGTGGATTTGAACCACATTATTGCTAACTCATTGAAAGCTAAGTTCAACCTCTCTTCGTAAATAATATTATTTGTTTAAAAAATAATAATAATCGAAGGGTGTCCAGAAATACAAATCGGATGTAAATAGAAATTTCCATTTCTGTCGTCTCATGCCAAAGACAAAAAGGTTAATTAAGGGCCTATAAACAAAAGAAATTAATTATGATTTTCCTGCCGACGAAGCCTAAGACGTTTTGGGAGATGATTGATAGCGAATTGAAAAATTGGTCATGTATAACAATGTACCATTGATTTGATGGCACGGTACATTTTTCATGATTCGTCGGGGCCATGATATCAAACATTTATATTGCGCAATATTCTTGAGGACTAGCTTTATTCTACTTGTCAATCTCAACGAATATAATGTTGTTCAACAAAGCTAGATGCTAAGGAGATGTAACAAGACGGGAAACAAAGAGATGATATCGAGATATCGTTGTAGTTTTGGTTTTTGGTTCACTTGCAGCTATTTTTGTCGGTACAGAAATTAAGTGGCCAAGAAAATACACAACATTTTTCATGCGACCATGTGGTATTGGTTAGCAGTCTAGTTCTTTATTTAAAAAAACTGCATCTGCAACTACAATCCAAATGTCGCAGACCATAACGTTTCTATCGTCGATTAAATTAAATACGGCTGGGTTCACTGTTCCTTTTCACATGGATGGAAGAACACATACAGGTCAAATGTTTTTATTTCTTTCTGACATGAAAACGGAGTATTTATAAATTGGTTTCTTTAAAAAAATGGAAATGAAAACGAAGACCAACTGGAAGATTGGTGATGGGTCTTAATATACTGAAAGATATAAATTTGTTTTTTGTTTCACATACGTTGAATTAGGGTTTGGAAAATTGGAACCAATATGAATGTGACACTTGGATTTGACCCTTCTATTAAAATGTGGTACATAAGCAGAATTCAAAAAAATTAATATCCATGTGTTGTAAGATGTACATTTATGTTAAAAATTATCATTTGATAGATTAAAAGAAGTGTTCAATGTATGATATTTCGGTTTTGTATTAGAAATATATTTAATGGATGTTAAGCAGTATTGTTCTTGACATAAGCATAACAACTAATCAAAAATTATATGGCAGCTGGTGAGTAAAGTCAGACTTTACAAGTGAAAATTCATATTTAAACAAAACCATTTCGATTATCTAATAAAGCACAGCAGAAAAATTGTCTTAGTATACACTTGTTTTAATGATTAACATTGGTCCAAAACTTGAACATCATTTACCCTCCCTTCCTTTTCACTTCTTTACAAAACAAAAGCTAGACAAGAAAGGACTTTATCTCTCTTTTCTTTATGGGTAAATTATATTTTACCTCCTCAGGTTTAGGCTCGATTTCAATTCCTTACAACATCTTTAAAGCATTTCAATTTCATACATTTACTATCATTTTATTTCAATTTCATACATCCATTAGATAATCCGTAAAATAAATCGTTAAGTGATGACGTGGCAAATATGGGATTCACATTTGTGCTGATGTGGCTGCCAAATTTGTGTCACGTGGCAATTTTTTATGCATTTAAAAATAATTAATTAAAGAAAAGTTAAAAATTTAAAATTAAAAAAAAAAACAAAACAAAAATCCCCAAAAATCCATCCCTTCCCCTTCCCCACAACCCCTATCTCCTCCCCCAACCGATCCATTCCCCTTCCTTGCAACCCAAACCCCCATATCCCACCCCACCCTCACCTCCCCGTAACCCCCCCACCCTACCCCTTATCATTCGCGCCTCTCACCTAGTGCTCTAGAACCAGCGATTCCGCCTCCGTCTCAAACGCTTGCACGTCATGTATAGATCCAGCCGATTCAGATCCGGCAGTCACCATTGCCATGGCATTCTTGTTCTCATCCAGAGCCTACACCACCCCGGGGTGCCTCAGCCTCACCGCATCAGCTCGAATGATCTCCAAAAACCCATCTTCCGCCGCCTTGGTCAATCCAACTCACATGCGCACCTCCGACAAAGCGATGTAGATGGTGGGGTCGGGCGTGAGTTCTTCTGGGCGTCAGGCGTGGAGAGAAAAGGGAGATCGTAAAAACCCTAAAAGGGTTCTCAGATAGCCGTTGCCTGTCTGGCCGATGCCTAGCACGTCCCCGCCTGCTAGGATTTCGAGGTGAATGTGGCGACGGAGTCGGGGTTAAGATTTGTGGATATTTCGATTTGGAGGTCAGGGGCGGAGGGTGCGGCATTTGTGGGGGAAATAGGGTTTTTTGAGGGTTTTAGGGATTTGGGGGCGCAGGGTTTGAAGAGAGGGAAGTCGACGACATGGATCGGTTGGGGGAGGTGAACATAGTGGAGGATAGAGAGGGTTGCAGGGAATGGGAGGGGAAGGGATGGGTTTCTTCGTTTTTTTTTTTCTTTTTTTTTATAAACTTTTCTTTAATTAATTATTGTTTAATGTATAAAAAATAATTTTTTTTGCCATGTGGCACAAATGTGGCTGCCACATCAGCTCTTAACGGACCAATGGATAAAAAATGTAACGAATGTATTATATTGAATGGCGGCCATGTGACACAAATTTGGCGGCCACTTGGCACAAATGTGGCTACCACATCAACTCTTAACGGACCAATGGATGAAAAATTTAACGAATGTATTATATTGAAATAAAATAGTACTTGAGGTATAAAGGTGATATGTTTTAAAGATGTTGTAAGGAATTGAAATCGACCCCAAACTTGAGGTGGTAAAGTGTAATTTACCCTTTCTTTTTGCTTTGGATAATGGCTACTTTCTCACGACTAATCTCTAATCAGTATAAACACGAGCATGTTTGGTTTGCAGACTAGAGTCGTATGAGATCTTATTTCCCATATACGGTAAAGTTATTATTGAAATGTAATACACGATCTACACGAGTATGAAACTTTCATGACTAACAGCACTTCATACCCAAGTCCATGACTTCTCTTGATAGTTTTTTTTTTTTTTTTCACATCATTTAAAAAATATTATTACATTTTGGGTAAATTACATAAAACTACCTCAACTATTTGGTCATTAACAGTTTCATACCTCGTCTTTAAAAAGTTTCAATGCCATACCTTATCTTCGAATTTGTTGCAATGTCATACCTTCCGTCAGTTGTCTATCAATTCCTTCGTTAAATGCTGACGTGTCTTGAGGCGGGACCCATTTTTTATTAAAAAAATTAAAATATTTATAAAAAAAGCCCAAAAAACCACCCAGATCCCCTCCTCCCCAACCGAAGCTTCTCATCCTCATCCCCATCGACCTATCCCCCCCCAACCTCCCCGCAACCCCCACTCCCCTCTTCTCCCTCCCTCTCCTCCCAACCACCTCCCTCTCCTCCACTCCCTTAACCTCATTTCCCATTCAAAACTTAAAAAAATAAAAAAAAATAAAAATAAGAAACAAATTCACCCAGATTGTCCATATCGTCGCACCCCACCCAACCCAACCCTTCCTTCTCGCCGAAGTCAGACTACTTCAACTGGTCCTCAAGATGTGGCTGCTGCTACTAACGGTGATGGGGGGTTGGGATTGTTGTCTGGGTGGGTGGCCGGGTTGGGCTTTGAGGGGTCAGATGGGAAGAGTTTCAGATGAGGGGGAGATCGAGAGAGAAATGGGGAGATGTGTGGGGATGTTAGTGAAGCAAAAGGAGTAGGACGAGGAGGAGGGGAGGGGGAGGAGCGCCATGGGAGAGAGGAAGATAGGGCACGCGACGGTGGGGTTCTGGAGTGAAGGGAGGAAGGGTCCCCGGGGGGGGGGGGGGGGGGGGAGACATGTGGGAGGGAAAAGGTGGGGGTTGGGGGGGTTGGGGGGAGGGTGGGGGTGGGGGGGGGGGGGACGGGTCGATGGGGAAGGGGATGGAGAGCTTCGGTTGGGGGGGGGGGAGGGGATCTGGGTTGTTTTTTGGGTTTTTTTTATTTTTTATTTTTATAAGCTTCGGTTGGGGGGGAGGGGATCTGGGTTGTTTTTATTTTTTTATTTTTATAATTTTTAATATTTATTAAATTTTTAATTAATTTTTTTAATAAAAAGTGGGTCTCGCCTCAAGCCACATCAGCATTTAACAGAGGAATTGACAGACAACTAACAGAATGTATGACATTGCAACAAATTCGAAGATAAGGTATGACATTGAAACTTTTTAAAGACGATGTATGAAACTGTTAATATCCTAATAGTTAAGGTAGTTTTATGAAATTTACCTTTACATTTTGGTTACTAACGTACCCCCAGTGTAAATTTATAGTATAGGTAACACTGTAACAGTTTATCCTCCAATACATGCATATATATTTCTTAGCTGACTCTTGACAAAGTGGCTACTGCGTTGATGCCCACTATAAACAAGAAATAGAAGCACATGGCCGCGCAATGTAGAGGATCTTGAATTCTTGATCAGCTGAGGGGGAAAGCAGATAAACCAGCAAAATGAAGATATGTAAAAAGTGCTTTTGCCTTTTGATATTTCCGCAAGTGGTTGCCAGAGAGACTTGAAACTATGTGATGTCTTGTCATGCTAATATATCCTTCACAATTTTCCTGAATTTTCTTCTATAAATTTAAGTTATTAAACTAAAAGAAAATATCACTTTCAAATAACTAACGTTAGACTTGAGACATTTCCCTTCAAGACTTTCAATTGAATTTACGAGGGCATGCATGGAAAGGTCAAATTCATGTGAAATGTTTGGACATGAGAAAAAATGGATTCCCTCCCTGCTTTTTGGAGAATAAATTACAGAAAAATTAATGAAAAATGTTTGAAAACTTTAAGTTTTAACGATAATTACAAAATAAAGGGTAAAATGAATAGTACCAGAATTAACTTTTTAGTGTAAAAATGTGATTTTTTTTTTGTTAAAGTAAACAATACCAGTAACTTTTTGTTAAAGTTCTCATAAATTACTTCAATCTCTTCAATATATTATTAAAACTATATAAAATAAAAAATTAAATTAATAGTTATATGTTTGAACAAGAGATTACTTTTTAATTTTGAGGGACGCCACCAGCATGGGTGCGTTTTCGGTTTTTTGTTTTTTTAAGTTTGTTTTCAAACAAAACAAAATATTTTTATTTTTGTTTTCAAAAATAAAAGAGAGACAAAAGGTTTTAAGCAGGGTGGAAATTTTTTTTTAAAAAAAGGGCGGGTTGGAAAAAGCTTTCTCTTTAAAAAAAGGGTGGGACTATTTGTTGCAAGCAACCGGGGGGGGTGATTTTGGGGTGGATTTGTTTTCTTTTACTTGGGAGTGGGAATTCGCGAGTGGGTTTTTTTACGACATGCATGTTTTCAACCCTCGGTTGCCCTCAAATTGTTGAATATTAGGGAGGCTTGGGTTTTGGATGAACCAATGCATAGGCTTGTCCTAGGCATGTTAGTGGGTGCACGGCAATGCAATCCATGGATGTTTGTTTTCCGAAGGGTTCGCCCAGTTCACTAGCATGTCAAAGATTTGTTTTTGCAGCGGCGATGAAGAAGTTTGTCCCTCTCTGGTTGTCCTTGTTGAGGAGCTTTGTAGTCAACAATGCTCAGGCTTGTTATTGGCAATGCTAGTGTCGGTTTGGCTTAGTGTGGTTCGAAAGGGCCCTCGCAGTGCCCTAGCATGTTGAGTGTGAGTTCGTGCGGCAGTGGTGAAGAAGCTTGTCCCTCGTTTGATGGTCAAGAGGGGTTCAGAACCAAAGTTCGTACTTGTTCTAGGCGTGCATATATAAGGGGTTAGTGCTATGTGTTAGGTCCTTCCTAACCCATTGCATATTAAAAGCGAGTTCGTGCGGCGTCGACGATCTCGGTACCCGTTGAACTATTCGGTTGTCCCTGTTGCCTTTGTATGTGTTTTCATGCCTAGCGGTGCGGCTCGGCTCCTCTACTAGTGAATCAAAACTAAAAGAACATCAACTATATAAGTAAAAGCTCTTAACTACTTGAATTATAAGTCGTTATGAATGAAAGAATATTTTTAAATACAACGATTGAGTTAAAATAACGTGGTAAATATAAGGTATATAAGATATAAAGAATACTTTGTTACTAACGTACCTTGAGCATAAATTAATAATATGGTTAACACTGTTATATTTCACTTTCAATGTATACATATTTTGTTTCTCTGTAAATTTGAATGTAGCTGACTGTTGAGACAGTGGCTGCTGCGTTAAGTGATATTGATGCCCACTATAAACAAGAAATAGATCGACTTGGCGGCACAATGTAGGCTACCACTTGCCGAAATATCAAAAGGGAAAGCTAATAAGCCAGCAAAATGCAGATGTGTAAAAACTGGCTTTGCCTTTTGATATTTCGGCAAGTGGTAGCCTGGAGAGACTTGTAACTATCTGTTGTCTTGTCACCCTAATACATCCTTCACAATGTTCCTGAATTTTCGTTTACAAATTTAAGTTATTAAACCAAAAGAAAATATCATTTCCAAGTAACTAGGGTTAGACTTAGATATATCTCTATTTTAAGGTCATATTCAACCGAAAGCTGACCAGATGACTCGTTTTAGCTCTCTGGCCCTCCAAGAAAGTAATATTTTAATGAACAATACAAGACCATTTTTACCTTCATCTCCAACCGAGAGCCAAAGCGTCATAGGGCTCGTTTTAGCCTATCACAAAAAACCGTCTCTAACCGAGGACCAAAGGGCCAAACATAATTTATTATTTAAAAACGACAACTTAATTTCAAATCCAACGACTAAGTGACGTCAGCATAGTGTTGGAAATGTGCCCTAAAGCCAATCATGTGATGATACTTTACGGACATTTCACATGTTAAACTAATCTAGTTTTACATATAAAGGGCAAAGATTATTGTTTGAGCCGTCTCATATAAATGTTATATGCTTAAACGATAAAGTCCAAGGAATATGTGATTGGGAGAATGTAATCTAATGAAGTTAGATTCATGAGACCATTCTTTCGTAGACACATCCTAAATGTTCCTGATCATAGGATTGTCAATTGGGCATTGACAGTCCGTTAAGATCGGTACGTACTATGTCTTCTCTCAGGGAGAGTGATTAGTCTCGAGTCATTGGTGTGTGTGACATCAAGACAAGTACGTAGGTGCTCAATAGAGAATGAGTCCACTGAACGTGATCAACGAAGAGTTCTCATATTCCATGTCACATAAGAACTCATGGTTGGGATAATGCAAAGTAGTCATTTGACCTGAGGCATCACAGTTGTCTTGTGGTTAAGTTCTTGATCTTTGATTATGTCTAATTCACCCCCTCGGGGTGTCACGGCATCGTTGGGGTTAAGCCACTTAGTCATGAAGACAAGTGAATGCGCAACAAGAGATCTCTAACCTTCAAACAGTTGAGGGAGAATACTCTATGATATGATTTGGAATCTCTGGCCAGAGTATGAATGAGATTAGGGAATGCGTTCCAAATCACATTCAAAGAAATCATATAAGCAAACGATTCACATTGGATAGTAGACATGAACAAATAAACTATCAAATCAAACAATGTGGTCAAGAGTATTAGATTAGAGAAAGACCGTATTGCATTTGTAATCCCGAACTGAATAGGTTCTCTAACCTCTTCTGATTAGCTTGGGTAACCATGACATGCTGCTAGGCGTCAACCATGGTTTGTGGAAGCCCTATACGTGTATAACCACTAAAGGGAGAATTGAAAATTGTTTCAATTCACAATCGATGTAAAATGGTTTTAATCGCCCACTGCCTCGCTAAAAGGAACCTAATGGATCGCACACCATAAAAGGTGGAGATTGAAGATTAAACGGAAATGAGTAAGAATGATTAAATGGTTTAATCATTTATTTATGGCAAGGATTAATTAATATGTTAATTAATCAAACGAATAAGTTCGTTAAAGACTACGGGATAGTTTTGGACCTTAAGGCCCAATGGGCTTCGAACGTCAAGCCCATTAACTTAAGTTGTATGACAATTTAATGAATAAAGATTCATTAAGGCCCAAAAGCCCAAAACTCCCTAAATGGCCGGCCATAGTGTGATGAATTAGGGTTTTGGTTATTTAGGTCACTTAAAGAAGTGACTATATAAATGACTTTATAGCTAAAATTCATTAAGGGGTTAATTTTGGGGAAAATTGGTGAGAATTGTCTCTCCATTTTCTCTCTAAAGAGGCCAACACCTTGGAGGGTACATCTAGCAATCCTACTACTCCAAGGTCACTCATTTCTTCTACAATCAAACCTTGGTGAAGAGACTTAGAGGTTCTCAATTTTGGGAACTAGGAGAACCTATTCTTCCATCCAAATCCATGGATCTAAGAAGTAAGGAATGAAGGCCCTATCTCTTTGGGTGATTAGCCTTTGCTTATGCAAAGAGGAATCTACAAAGGTATTAATTTCAACTCACTTTGTTTTTGAGTTGATTATTGGTTCACCAATCTACAAGGCTTTGAATTTTATGGGTAATGTTTTGTTTTTGAATGCATACAAGCATGATTCCGCCTTTAATTTGTTAATTGCATGCTATAGATGTTATTCAAATGAACATGTTTTTCAAAATAATTCCTTCAAGTGGTATCAGAGCCTAGGTCTAGTAGTTGGTGAATCCTTTTGGGTTTTGTAGTTCATAAGTTTATGATTTAAAAGTTGTAATTGTTACAAGCTTTATTCTTGCTTCTTTGAATGTAAATTTTGTTTGAAAATTTGCCATCTCAAATGTTGTAGATGTAGTTCATATGAGGATGAATATTGGAGCTAAAATTTGGTGCCATGATTTTGGGGATTTTCGGCCAAATCCAAAGGGTGATTTTTTGGGTTCATGTTTGTCTTGTTAAAATGGTTTTAAGGTGACTTTTGGAACCCCTAAGTACCCTAGGATGTTAGCCTCATTTTGAATGATAAAAATTTGAGTTTTATTGCATGAAAACATTCATGGAGCTCTTATGGGTTTTCATGGATGTTCTTCATATGTTCTTGATGTTCTTGCCAAGAACACAAAGGTTTGTGTTTTGATTCAAAGTTTTGATTTATTTCATAAAGTTTATGATATATGTTTTTCAAATGATTTATCATGTATTTAAAGTGTTAAATATTTGTATAAATGATGATAGAAACATCAATCATCAAAACATATATTATTTTTATGAAAGTATTTAAAGTGTTAAATATTTGTATAAATGATGAAAGAAATATCAATCATCAAAACATATATTATTTTTATGAAAGGTGATAGCACTACTTGATTGTTTTTGACAAAACTAATAAATCAAAACACACACCACACCTTTTATCCCTAAAAAACCGGCCACCCTATTAAAATAGGGTATTTTTGGGGCTTTTAAGCAATTACATAAAGTTTTGATACTTTTGTGTATTTGTACTTTGACCCGAAAGTTTACGTTTTGACGTTAAGGCCTAAAAACGCTAAAGGACAAATTGTTTTGCTCCTTTAATGAAGTTTTGAATTTATTTAAATTTTGGGTTCTAGTTGTATTTACATGAAGTAGTGACTTTTGTGTTTTTACAAAGTGACCCCAAAAGTTTATGTTTTCGCAATATGGCCCAAAAAGTTGTGGTTATTGCATGATGGCCCAAATAGGATGAGAACAAAATTGTTTTGTCTCTTTAAATGAGAATTGGATTTTCATTTTGTTTAGCTCCACTTAAATCAATTTTATGGATACAAAATCCAAATGAAAATGTTGCATTCAATTTAATTAGTTAAAATGTTAATTAATTAAAGGATGATTATGAACCTAAGCCTATAATAATTGAGCTATGTGAAAGGCCGTTTCAAATTTGTTTGAACCATGGAAATGTGTAGATTAAATTTTGGTTGTAATTTGAATTGTTCAAATGTTGTAATGAGCATAAGCTCACCTTTACTTTGAAGTATTTCTTTCTTGCTTTATATGATATGCATGAAAATGAAGTAATTGGGTCCAACGCCCCTAAGACAACACGCCTTAATGTGATTAAACGCGTAACTAAAATCAATCTCCATCCCTAGACCGAGATTCAACACAAGGCTCGTGTTGAATCTAAACAAAGGTTCATAGTCATCCTAAGGCCCTAAGGCAACTATATAGTCCATCAAATGAATGCAAACCTTATGTTAGTAGTAACATATACTCTTGCTTTAAAAACCGTTTTAAAAGCATAGTGGGAGTATTATGTACAACTAAAACAATCATATGGACCAATAGTTGTAATAGGACCAAAATTGTTTTAATAGAGATTAAAATGTATATTGATATGAGATGAGACCTAAAACCCTCAACCAAATCATTATTAAGTTGATAAGCGAGAGATGTTTGGAATATCTCTTCGTGGCCTTCCACCGTGGTAGGCTCCAATCGTTTATGACTTGTACACCGCCTTCACCCTATAATGGGGAAGTACAAAGTGCTTGCTTATACTCAGGAGGAGTCTATACACATACTTGATGAGGTGAGTGTAGGCAACGAGTTTAGCCAACATGATATAATTCTGAGGCTATGCTTGAACCCCTACATGAACTAAGCATGGTGGGAATGACTTAACTAAGTGCAATGGAGCCAACATGATATAATTCTGAGGCTACATTCTCTAGAGGCCAAATAAGATGGGTACTTGCAAGAGGTTGTTGCAAATGAGTAAGCGTACTCTCTCATTATTATTAACGCTAGCCAACATGATATAATTCTGAGGTGGGCTTGGTAATAGTGAGTCTCCCATAACCTACTAAGAGTTTCATCCAAAACTCTCGAATTCCAATGAGGGATATGGAATTTGCCAAAAATAGTGGGTGGTGCTATTTGATTTAAATACCCGAATCAAATGGTTTAAAATCAATCAATTTATATTCGTTATGTATTTGTTTACCAATATATTTGCAAACGCTATCCTACACTTGACAAATAAAAGATGAAACGTTTAGTTTACGGACTTGGTACTACAAAACCATAGATTGTCTTTAATGGCTTGTAAAAGTACCTAAGTAGTCTCATCCTCACAATCTTCCTATTGATAATGTATCATTAGAAGAATATGTTAGAATAGGTCTATCATAAAGAGGACAACACTTTTAATGTCATAATTCTTCAATTACAAATTGTTGTATGAAGAAATAAGAGTTGCTTTGAACAACCCTTAATCAATGCAAACATTAGTGCTTGTTTCTTTGTTACATGAACAAGGAACTTTAGAAGAAAGCACAAAGGCATGGACACTTTATGTGCCATGATTCTTCACTTACAAATTGTTGTATGAAGAATTGAGAGTTGCCTTGTACAACTCTTGAAAGTTTGTAATTATGTTTAGAACATAATGGTTGGTTGACAAAAATAGTCCATTAACATGGACTTATGATGATTTTGAATCATTGAGTGTTGAAGTATTAAATCACTTAACGAGACGGAAACTAGGCAAGGACTTCATCCTTGTTTCCCTATCCTTATGGTTCACTAAGTTTATTGTAAACTATGTAGTGAACAATAACCACATACTCTCCAAATTGTTTGATGTGTATAACACAATTGAAAAAGGTTTCAAGAGAGATAGTGGGAGTTTATGGACCATGACTAATGTAGTCAAAGGTGAAAGTCAAATAAAGAAGATAAATAACTCCAAGGGAACAAACTTTCTTTATGAAAGGATGGACATTGGAAGGGGTATTTGCAAGAAATGTCTTGCAAGTGTCAAGAACACACCTTTCGAAGGTGTTGTAAATTGTTCTTGAATGGTTCAAAACAGTTGGTTCTTCTACTTGAATGTATGATTCCGTATTAGTAACTATGTTTTACAATCGTTGTAAAAGTGTAACTAATAAGAAGTAGAAGATATATGAGTGAAGAAAAGGTGCTTCACATTCGGAAAGTGAATAAGATATAGATATCTGCGAAAGCGGATTGTACTTACTTCCTCATATGAACTACCAAAGAAATTGGAAAAACCAAAGATTGTCTTTTCATTCCAATTTTAAGGAATTTAATTCCATCACTATAGTAGAGATGGATGAATGTTTTGTTTGACAAAACATTATTCTTTATTAATCAATGATTGGATTATAGTAATCTAATTGATTGTCTCTATAGTAGAGATGATATGGTAGTGTTAACTGTTTAGAATAAAATGATGCTTAAAACCCAAAAGGTTGCAAGGTAGTGACTAAATCCCAACTAAGTTGTGATTCCTCTAAAAACATAAGTTATGAGTTGGTGAAAGATGGATGCTTTGGATCGTTAGATCCGGATCCAATACCTTCTTGTTAAAATTGTATAGAGGCGAAATGTTCGAATCTTTATTCTTTTGGAAAGAAGAAAGAATCACAAGGATGTTGAGGTTAATTCACTTAGATGTTAGTGGCACTTGTCCACAACATAATACTACTCATGTTGGATGACATTCACCGAAGATCATTCTCGGTTGGACTATAGTTTATTTTGAATAAACACAAGTCCGAATACTTTGTAAAAGGTTTCAAAGAATTCAAGTAATGTAAGTTGATGAGTAAGACGTCTAAAGTATTTACCTCCTTAGATCTGATCCAAGGAAAAGTAACACTTTAGATGAGTTTCCTTGAAAGATATCAAGGAAATGAGCATCAATAGATAATGAATTTCTCCGTTAGGAGAAGAACGAACTCAAATAAGATTTAGTTCGTTGGTTGTTATCTATTACCCATATATAGGATATATACTTCTAAAACAATATGATTGTCAATTAGAAGATCTTCCAAAATTTTCATAACTCCATAAGATGTAGTTGGAAAGAAAGACAAATCTTAGGCATGTTAAGATTTGGGGTTGTGTGCTAACAAGCAATATTTGTTTGATAACAATCTTGTGGGATATCCTTAAATCAATTTTTGGATATCGCTTCTATAAACCAACTAACAAATGTTGTTTTGTTGGGTAGTTCATTGTAATTCTACAATGTGATTTGCCTAAGAGCAAATGAACGAGAGATAGAACTCAAAGAATGGGTTCTTTGGAAGACAAGAAAGTAATCAACAAATATAACAACCTAGTTCCTATACCAAAAGCTCCAAGGTAGTCGAGAAGGATTTATAAACCGTCTCAGTTGAATGGTTTAAACTTTATGACTATGTCATAGAGTTGCACCTCTTAATTCGAAAGAAATAAGAATGAAAATCCTTATGACTACATTGAGTGTATATATGATACATACTCAAGGAAATGGTAAAGTACCATTTGACCTGAAATAATGAAACCTTCATAAGCTAATTGGTAGCTTAAGGAGACTACAATCAAAGAGAATGGTTGACTTTGAAGAAACAATCTTTGACATAGTCTTGGTTTCAATTGAAAGATTGCTAGCTACAACTAAATGTAAGTTGTAGAGATCCATCCATCATGGATCTTAGCAAGCTAGTGGGAGCTATTTGCATCTTATGAGAAAAGGATCAAATCGTTTGATTTCTCATAAAGATGTAAATGAATCTTTTGTTTACTTGGTTTACAAAAGATTAGTGGGAGTTAATCATGTTCCTAAAATTTGAAATATATATGATATATTAATTTTGGAAATGAAAGGAATACTTCTTCGTTAAAGTTATGACTTTAAACATTCTATAACGATAGAATGTATATGGGAGATATAGTCTATATACATGGGATGGAAATCTATATTGATAGATTTTAGGATATAATTGGATTATATCATACCCTAAATAATAGACAAAATTTGCTAGGAAGTTTCTCATATGATGATAAACTTCAATTAAGAGGACAACTCTAGTGAGACTAAGAAGTTGCTCTTCTCAAAGAGAACGCACTCTTTGACTCCCAAAGAAATAATGCGTAAATAGAATCCTTTATGCATGCGCAGAAAGGTGATTTATGTATTTCATATTGTATGAAAAACATTGATATGAGTTGTACCTAGAACGGTACAAGACGATATCAATAAAAGCCCAGGATCAGAACCATGGCAACTGTCAAGTAAGTCCTTAAGTATTTAAGAAATACTAAAGGATAAATTCCTCAAAGATCGAGGAAGAATCAGAGTAACGTAATGGAAGCGTAAATGTATTAGATTATGAATCTAATCCATCATTGGATGTTTCTTCATTGTGAATGAAGAGATAAACAGATATCTCTTTATTATGACTAAAGAGATATTTAGATGGAAACATTAAAGTAATGACTTTAGTGTGTTCCATTATGAATGCAAAATATATTGCCATATAGAAGTTTACAATAATGTTGTTTTGATGGGAAAGTTCTTTTATGAACTCTCTATTCGGTTCCAACCAGAAAGTGTATGACACTAATGGGGCGATAGCTCAAGCCTGGGAATCAAGGTCTCATCAAGATCCGAACACAAATGAGAGACTGAACCACATGATTGAGAATCATGTATAATGGTGACGTCGTTATTCTCAACGTTGCTTCTATGGATAACATATAGATATCCATTGACTAGGCCTACTACTTAGCCATTTATGAAATGACTACAGAAGAGGTATCATACTGATGACCAAGCTGATTGGCTCTAGTGCAAGTGGGAGATTGTTGGAAATGTGCCCTAAAGCCAATCATGTGATGATACTTTACGGACATTTCACATGTTAAACTAATCTAGTTTTACATATAAAGGGCAAAGATTATTGTTTGAGCCGTCTCATATAAATGTTATATGCTTAAACGATAAAGTCCAAGGAATATGTGATTGGGAGAATGTAATCTAATGAAGTTAGATTCATGAGACCATTCTTTCGTAGACACATCCTAAATGTTCCTGATCATAGGATTGTCAATTGGGCATTGACAGTCCGTTAAGATCGGTACGTACTATGTCTTCTCTCAGGGAGA
Organism: Malus sylvestris; assembly: GCF_916048215.2. Classification (NCBI taxonomy): domain Eukaryota; kingdom Viridiplantae; phylum Streptophyta; class Magnoliopsida; order Rosales; family Rosaceae; genus Malus; species Malus sylvestris. Next base: position 16,130,871 of record NC_062260.1, read on the forward strand.
GTGATTAGTCTCGAGTCATTGGTGTGTGTGACATCAAGACAAGTACGTAGGTGCTCAATAGAGAATGAGTCCACTGAACGTGATCAACGAAGAGTTCTCATATTCCATGTCACATAAGAACTCATGGTTGGGATAATGCAAAGTAATCATTTGACCTGAGGCATCACAGTTGTCTTGTGGTTAAGTTCTTGATCTTTGATTATGTCTAATTCACCCCCTCGGGGTGTCACGGCATCGTTGGGGTTAAGCCACTTAGTCATGAAGACAAGTGAATGCGCAACAAGGGATCTCTAACCTTCAAACAGTTGAGGGAGAATATTCTATGATATGATTTGGAATCTCTGGCCAGAGTATGAATGAGATTAGGGAATGCGTTCCAAATCACATTCAAAGAAATCATATAAGCAAACGATTCACATTGGATAGTAGACATGAACAAATAAACTATCAAATCAAACAATGTGGTCAAGAGTATTAGATTAGAGAAAGACCGTATTGCATTTGTAATCCCGAACTGAATAGGTTCTCTAACCTCTTCTGATTAGCTTGGGTAACCATGACATGCTGCTAGGCGTCAACCATGGTTTGTGGAAGCCCTATACGTGTATAACCACTAAAGGGAGAATTGAAAATTGTTTCAATTCACAATCAATGTAAAATGGTTTTAATCGCCCACTGCCTCGCTAAAAGGAACCTAATGGATCGCACACCATAAAAGGTGGAGATTGAAGATTAAACGGAAATGAGTAAGAATGATTAAATGGTTTAATCATTTATTTATGGCAAGGATTAATTAATATGTTAATTAATCAAACGAATAAGTTCGTTAAAGACTACGGGATAGTTTTGGACCTTAAGGCCCAATGGGCTTCGAACGTCAAGCCCATTAACTTAAGTTGTATGACAATTTAATGAATAAAGATTCATTAAGGCCCAAAAGCCCAAAACTCCCTAAATGGCCGGCCATAGTGTGATGAATTAGGGTTTTGGTTATTTAGGTCACTTAAAGAAGTGACTATATAAATGACTTTATAGCTAAAATTCATTAAGGGGTTAATTTTGGGGAAAATTGGTGAGAATTGTCTCTCCATTTTCTCTCTAAAGAGGCCAACACCTTGGAGGGTACATCTAGCAATCCTACTACTCCAAGGTCACTCATTTCTTCTACAATCAAACCTTGGTGAAGAGACTTAGAGGTTCTCAATTTTGGGAACTAGGAGAACCTATTCTTCCATCCAAATCCATGGATCTAAGAAGTAAGGAATGAAGGCCCTATCTCTTTGGGTGATTAGCCTTTGCTTATGCAAAGAGGAATCTACAAAGGTATTAATTTCAACTCACTTTGTTTTTGAGTTGATTATTGGTTCACCAATCTACTAGGCTTTGAATTTTATGGGTAATGTTTTGTTTTTGAATGCATACAAGCATGATTCCGCCTTTAATTTGTTAATTGCATGCTATAGATGTTATTCAAATGAACATGTTTTTCAAAATAATTCCTTCACATAGAATTTAAAACAAATATGAAACAAATTTTGTAAAATAGAAGTTATAGGAAAAAAATGGAATTTAAAAAAAAATATGAAACAAATTTTGTAAAATAGAAGTTATAGGAAAAAAAATAGAATTTAAAAAAAATATATGAAACAAATTTTGTAAAATAGAAGTTACAGGAAAAAAATTTGTAAAAAAAATAAAAACTGTAAAAAATAACTGTTAGCTGTTGCATTTGAAAATTTGGTTTAACATTCATGTTGGATATAACTGACATGCATGCTCACATTTCTGGCCAGCCAGGGCTGGCTGGTTGGATTGGGTTAGCCCTTTGGCTCTTTTAGATTCCGTGGGGCCCGTAAACTCTCTGGCCTAGCCCTCGGTTAGAGATAGTTTTCGAATATTTTTCTACCATCTGACCCTTTGGACCCTTCGGTTGGACATGACCTAAGACATTCAATTGAATTTATGAGGGCGTGAATGGAAAGGTGAAATTCATGTTAAATGTTTGGATATGAGAAAAGTGGTTTCCCTCCCTGCTTTTTGGAGAATAAATAATTACTTCAATCTCTTCGGTATACTATTAAAACTAATATAAAATTACAATTGAATTTTTTAGTATTTCGAACAAAATCAAAGTATACTTTAAAAATAATTAATTAATAGTCACACAAAAAATTAAACTAATAATAAAATTTTCGACTAAAAGAGAAGAGCTAGCGAATCAAATCTAAAAGAACCTCAAGGGATATTGAGAGAGAGGATAGTGAATCAAACCTAGAATCTCAAGTGCATAGATAAATACTTTTAACTACTTGAACTATAAGTCATTACGAATGAAAGAATTTTGAATACAACGATTGAATCAAAGTAACATTGTAAATATAAGGTATATATAGATTGAAAAGTATTTCCAAAATCTATTATTGATACAATAAGCTTATCTAAATTGATTAGAGCATAGTGCTTCCTTTATGCACTCTAGTTTGAATCCTCTTTTCGTAGTTCACATGAATACACAAAACCAAAATATTAAATGAAATTTCATAAAAGCATTGCTCGATTGAACGTTCATTAAATTGGTAAAAGATATATTATACCTATACAAGAACTCAGTTGAAAAAATTGTTCATTAACAGTGAATTGACCGTCGTGCCCTTCAGTTTCTCTTATTGCCTGTTTTATTTTTTTTTTTGCTAGAACAATGAAATTATGGATTTGCCCCTTATGTACATGTAGCGATAATCGTGGAAGGCTTGGGTCTGCTTCGACTACAATGTCTCGACTTTTGAGTGACACATTTGGCTCATTGTGTAGTGTTGCATCATATGATATGATCGATTATTTGCAGGTACTCGTACTTAATAAAAATCGCATGTACGTACATGTGCATGCATAATGGTCACACAAAATTTGGTAGTGCTCAATATTCACCCTATGATTCAGTTAATTGAGCAATAGTGTAATGCTATTTTGTGGGGTTAAAAAGATTAGTACTCTTTTGAATTTTGTATTCTCCTAGTCAGGAGAGGAGATCCTCTTCGGATCTCTTCCATCAAAATCATCGGATCAAGTGATTCAGGTCTTTAAAATTTCATCTAAAGACTCACATGTTTTGACATTTTAAAAGCTACAATAATTTTTTATCATTAAATGAAATTTTAAAGGTCTGAATCACTTAATTCAGTGACCTTGGTGAAAGAAATCCTCGGATCTCTTCTCCTCAATCAGTATGGGGCCAAGGCACACAAGGACTTTTGCTCTTTTAGTTTTCTCCCACTCAAATACTAATCACTTTGCCTTCACACTACAATAGTTAATGGTTCTAACTTCTAAGGTGAAAAAGACATAAAGAAATTATTTATTTTGTTTTTAATTTTTAGTTTTTAAGTTTTTTTTTTTTTACTTTGAAAATTGAAAAACTCGTTAGTAACTCCCTTCAATTTTCACTAAATGTCAAAAATTGAAATCTGAACAAAGTGCTTTTTGTTTTTGTTTTTTAGTTTTTATTTTTAATTTTTTGAAAACCAATTAGCAAGTGAGTTTTCAGTTTGCAAATTTCAAAATAATCTAAATAAGTGAAAACAAAAACTAAAAACAATCAAACGACCTCTTATTTAATTATTTCATCAAGCTTGAGAAATAATCTTTTTTTTTTGGCTAGGAATAATCCTTTCACTTTGAACATTTTGGAAGTAAATCTATATTTTGCAAAATATTCAGATACGGTTCCTTTTTCCATCTTAGTGCTTGAAATTCTTTGTTCACCACAAAGATTTTCAAAGTCTTGATACAATGTCCAGGTTTAATGAGGTTCTATGTACTTTTCTAGAAAACCAATACACGTACAGAATCATATTATCTTTTTTAATGGCAATCAAATCACTTTATTAATCAGAGAAATTTGACTTTTTCCTCTAAGGTTAATATGCAGAACTATGAAATCGTTAATTACTATACCTAATGTTGGTGCTTACTTATCAAGCTGAGTCGGATGACATGTATATATAGATGGATATTGGAGTCGCGACCGTCAGCAGTGGAAGTTGCCAAAGTACTGCCTGAATGTGTAAGAATTCGTCATCACTTACATAAAACTTTTACGTTCGAAATAAAACTTTCTTTAACTGTTCTAAAAACTAAAATTTTAAAAATAATCTGACATTTTCTTTTGTTATATTGGTGAGGTTCGGACCTTGACACCCACTAACCTCTTTTTCTCAGAGTAAACCAACATATAAATCATCATATATAGAAGAATGTTGTGAAGAAATATGTACTATATCAATTGAATCGCAATCCCAATTTGAATCACAAAATGGTGATCATTACAACAAGGATTAGGGTGATTAGATCATTGAGCTGCTGAGTTTTGGGTTGCTTATGTACATATTAGCCAGAATTTTATGGGGATTATATTAAACTGTAGGCATTTGAATAAGACATCATCTTTAACTTCCTTGCATTTCTCTCTAATTAATTTTAAACTCTAAACCTAATCCGTTTACAAGAATTTGTGTGAGTTTGGAATATATTAAGCATCATGATGTAATTAATAGGACAAACTTGTACTATCGCTTGTGAAGTGGAGCAAATCATATGTCATGCATGGCGTGATGCCGCCCCGAGATGCCAGATTTTCCGCATTCGATCGAATTATATACAATATAGACATTATAGCAATCATGGTGTCTACAAGAAATATGCGTTTACATGAACAATTCATATATGACGATTTTTTTTACGGAATAAAATGACATTTTATGTTTTTTTTTTTAACAGATAACGATAATTTATGGTCAAGAAAAACACAATTACAACAACGGTATCAACTCAGTACAACTTTTTCAATGATGAAATCTTTGATTTTAGAGAAAGAAAGCGCACGGGTAAATATAATAATCAAGCATGGTGCAAATGGAGAGATTTTTTAGTGTCATCGAAACATAGGATGATACACATGTGTTACTTACAAATTGTGTGATATGTGTGTTAAGATATTAATAATTTAAAAATAAAAGAATATATTACATAAAACTACCTTAATTTTATAGGTCAAACTACAATTTCATATATTATGTTTTAAACATCACATTATTATACCTTAACTTATGAATTCTTTGAAACATCGAACATCGGTTAAATTTTCTATCAATTTCTATCAATTTGATTATTAAATATGACATGACAGGAGCAGGTCCACTTCTTGACTAAAAATAATTAATAATTAATTATTATTTAACAATTAAAATTAATTGAAAAAGAAAAACTCTCGCCCCCCAGAACCCCCTTGGTCCTTCCCTCCTTTTTCCCCATAACCCCTTCGTACCTAGCTAGGGGCCGAAATATCCAAATCCCCCAATTTCTCAATCCCATCAACGCCAGAGTTTTGGCGGCGCTTCTGGAAAAGAGTGGGCTGAGCTTTGACTAATCGGAATTTCTGTTTTACAGGTTCTCATAAGATTTTTGTCGTGAAGCTGTGTTTGTTTGCGTCCGATTTCTTCAAGGTAAGTGTTGCCCTAATTTCAGTTACCTTTCGATCTCGCTTCCGTTCGATCTCCGCCGCATCTACATCTCACCTGCAAACGGAGAGGAGGATATGGTTGGGAGAGATCGAACGGTGGTCGATGGAGAACCAGACAGACGAAGACGGAGAAGACAAGGTGTAGAGGTTGACAGATGAGGCGAGTCAATGTGGAGTTGGCGTCGTTCTGGTTTCCAATGAAGCATTGGAGGTAGAGGTTCGACGGAAATTTCGATGTTTCCGGAAAATTAGTTTCCGGCGAACTGGTGAAAGTGAGTCGGGGAGATGAAGAGGGATAAACTGTATTGTCAATTTTTCAGAAAAGAATTAAGGGAGAGAGTTTTGGGGAGAAAGGAGGGAGGACGAAGGGGTTCAGGGGAGAGAGAGTTTTTTGGTTTTTCAATTAATTTTAATTGTTAAATAAAAAATAAAAAATATATTAAAAAATAATTAATTTTTATTCAAGGAGTGGATCAGCTTCTGCTATATTATCATTTAACAATTAAATTGACAGAAAATTTAACAGATGTCTAACATTGCAACAAATTCATAAGTTGAGGTATGACATTGCAATGTTTAAAACATGATGTATGAGATTGTGGTTCAATCCATAATTAAGAGACTTTTGTGTAATTTACCCAATATAAAATTTCTCACCACTTATGTAAAAACGCTTAATGTACCATCCATGTTTTGATCACAATGAAATTTTCTTATACAAATGAAGGTCCACGAACTCGCATCTATGCACGGATTTTCAAAACACAAATGCTATAATCATGTTCCTTGGGACGATAGGAAGGTTTGATGGTGGTTTTGGTATAAGAAATTCGTCGGGGAGGTGGGTTGGTGGATTTGTTGCTCGGGATCGAAGAGAGAATTAAAGAGAAGGAGATATAAGCGAGCTAAGGGAAAAAGAGAGAAGAGGGTTCCAAAATAAGGAATTGGATCCTCTCCAAGGCAAACTTTCGAAATCCACCTGACTCACTAACATGAGCCATTGGATTTTGATTGAACGGTTACAATTATTAAAACTTTTAGAGGATCTCATTGTTTGTAACCGTTGGATCAAAATTCAACGGACCATGTTAGTGGGTCAGGATCTTGAGGGTTTACCTCGGAGAGGATCCAATTCCCCAAAATAATGCGGACCAGTCCTTGGGTCTCACGTTCACATTACGGTCACATGTGTTCCAATTAATGTAGAATTACTAAAATATTTTTTACATTTCAAAATTCGTAAAAGCTTCATTCTAACTCCAAATTATATTTAGTTTGCGCTCCACATGTTCGTATTGAAACGTATTATCCAAATGTATCAAAAAATGTGATAAACACGAAATGATCAAATACGTCCACGTAAAATTTCGCAAAGCCCAACAATAGTATTTTTGTCCTTTTACTTATCAAAAACATTTACGCATCAAACATAAATACGTCGTAAAATTACGAATATAAATGTAAATAGAAAAATCCGAAGACAAAATTTCACAATTGGTGCTCCATCTAATTTTATCAATTTCGATTTAACCCTCTATGAAATCTAGAGTTGCTCCCACTAAGCGTGAAAACCGCGTCGCTTTGGAGGCCTTGGCTCCAAGGCTGGGCGTCCCATGCCTTTGCTCAATGGCACAAGCTGCAGGCCTAGCACGCTTACTCGCGCGTTTTAGGTTAAAAAAACCCCTAATTTTGCTCCTTTTTTTATTTTCACAATATAATATATATGAAAAAGTATCGCGAACACAATTAATCAAAATCTATAATTCAGAATGCGTAAAAGTTGTGTTCATACATTATAGTGAATGTTTCATGAAATAAAAGTTAAAAAAATATCGACAAGTAAGATCATATTTTAATAGAACCAGAATTGCCTGATGAGGATGGTGAATGTGTTGATCACGTGTTGTGCTCAATTTACTGAAAGGGAGAGATGGTGAGGCAAGAGAGATAGAAAATGGAGAGAAAAAGGCATAGGAAAATTGTTGGATATATGTTTTTACGCTTGTACCTTTATTTATAGTAAATCATGAGGTAAGAGAAACCTGCTGTAAAAAATATATAAAATCTAATAGAGAAGAATCACTAGCGTAATAATCCTTGAACCTAATCCACTTTAAATTTACACAACAGTGCTAAACATTAAGGCTATACTAATATATTTTGTAATTCCCATCATTTATGGAATTAAGCAATTAAATTTTTGGTGACCCAAAATAAATGGAGGCAGATTGTCTGCCCTACTGTTTGGGTTCCATTCATATCCTCTTCTATTTTGTGCGGTTACGGTTAAGCCACGTCAACCTTTTATATTAATTTTTTTATAGAAATAATAAGATAAAAAATAATAAGAATATAAAATATTGACGTTACTTAATCGTAACCTCACAAATAGAAAATGATGAAAAGGACATCCAAACAAGAAGACAGACAATTTACTTCCAAAATAAATATCATCACATGAAATCCCAAAATAAAATAGCCAACTTGGTAATTTGGCTCTATATATTATTCTTTTTTTTAGGAGCTCTATATATTATTCTACCCACACATAGAATCGTCGCTCACTCAAGAGTCTTTGTCCAAACAGAGCTCAACAGTTATCCCTTGGTCCACGCCCCAACAAACCTCTAAAAAATCAACGTTTCACTTCCTGCTTTCTCTCTCTACAAAAAGAAGACCACCACCATGTTCTCCCTACTCTCACTCAAGAAAAAACTACATTAAATTCTCTGTTATCGTCGCTTATCAACCAAAAAAACAGAACACTCTGTTCTTCTTCCTCTGTCTCTCCCTCAGACCTCGATTTGCAGGTACTTTTCTACCTAAATTTTCAGTCTTTTCCTTAGAATTCAACTGGGTTTTCAGATTTTGGTACAGCAAAGCAGTCTATGCCTCTTCAGGTGTGCTTTTCTCTGTTTTCGATCCGATTTTCCGGCGAAATAAGCAGAGTAGACTTTGAACATGTTGGTTTTCTGTCTGTGTGGATTTCTCAGTCTTCTTTCCAATTTTGAAAGTGATTTATGTTTACTGGACAGGCCTGTCTGTTTTCAAATTTAGAAATTCATTCATCTTCTCTTGTTCTTTGTGGATAAGAACTATTTTTGAAGCTCGTTTTCGACATGGTTTGGTTCTTAATTTCCAATTCCAATCGGATTTTTGAAGCAAGAATTACAACCCCTTTTGAGAGCTTTATTTATCGAATCGAGTCTTCGATCTTTTAATCTTTTTCACTGAGGACCAAACAAGTTTTCCTGGAACTGTGTTGAGAGTTGACTTAGTTGACTATAATTAGTGGAAGATGAAAGCTTAGAAGCTTCCGGGTATGGTTTATCAAGTTGGAGCACAAGACTCTTCTGATATTTGAAGCTTGGACTAGTCATCTTTTTTATTGCTGGTGAACCTAATTTTCAATCCTACTTTATGAGATATTGACTTTACTTCGAATCACGTATTTGAGCTGTTTCTTTCATTTTTCTCCTTTCCTCTCTTTCTCCCTGTTATCTCCTTCTTGAATGATTGCAACTTTATCTAAACTCTGTTTGGTTGCTGAGAAAATCTGAGAAAATAGCATGGATTTGATAGAAACTTTGTTTTATTTTTGCTTTCTAAATCTTGGGTTTTGTTGGTTGTGAAAGGTTTTAATTTTCCAACCAATTTTTTTTTTTTCTGGTCAATATTCTCCACCGGTTTATCTCTTAGTTGCTTGAATGTCCCAACTGTTTTGTTCCAAGGTGCCTGAACATCTAAATTATTAGGTTTTTGCCTGACCTGCTCATAGCTATTTTTGTCTCTGTCTGCCACCCTAAAAAATTGATTATTTCAATTATATTTCCATAGTTTGATTTGTTGGTATTGAGTATAAGTATCTTTGTAGCTGTATTTGGTGCTGAATAATTTTTGCTCTGCAGAAGTCAGAATCTGTGAAGATGTTGGAGAAGGTGGACGAGTTCGATATGGAGAAAATCATAGAGGACTTCGAAGCAATGACAAAGGATGCTGAGAGGGTTCAGAGAAAAACCCTGAAGAAGATTTTGGAAGAAAACGGATCCGTGGAGTATTTGCAGGGTTTCGGACTTAACGGAAGAACTGATCCAGAAAGTTTCAAGGCTTGTGTTCCGCTTGTTACTCACCAGGATGTGGACCCTTATATTCAGAGAATTGCAGATGGTGATTCCTCTCCCATCCTCACTGGGAAACCAGTCCCAACCTTCTCATTGAGGTACTTTCGAGTTCCGAAATCCATCAATTTTCTTTCTTTGTTGCTTCACTGTTGGACTGGATTTTAATTTTATGTTGACAAAGTTTTCGGTTTCTGATACGTTGTACAATATATGCAGCTCTGGTACTACTCAGGGAAGGCCAAAGTCCGTGCCTTTCAACGACGAATTGATGGAAACTACCATGCAGATATTTCAAACTTCTTTCGCGTTTAGAAACAGGTATTGATGATTTTTCTTTTTTGGCTTGTGTGTGGGTGTTTGGAGGATTTGGGACTAGGTTTAGTCCGATGATTTGGGCATGTGTAGTTCTTCTCACCTGATCCTATATTACTCTCGATATTATTGTTAGGAAAAATAGCTTAGTACTTTCTTATCTTTCAACTTTCTTCCTTCGCTTTTCTGATGGTCGATGCCAATTGTTCAGGGAGTACCCCATTGCGAATGGAAAGGCTTTGCAGTTTATCTATGGCAGCAAGCACCTGAAAACGCGAGGCGGTTTGGCAACCGGAACTGCCACCACCAACGTTTACCGCAATCAGAAGTTCAAAAACACAATGAAATCAGTGCAGTCTCAATGCTGCAGCCCAGACGAAGTGATATTCGGCCCCGATTTCCAACAATCGTTGTATTGCCATCTCTTGTGTGGCCTAATATTCAACGATGAAGTTCAGATGATATCCTCTACATTTGCTCATAGCATTGTCCTTGCATTCGGAACCTTCGAGCTGCTGTGGGAAGAACTATGTGCTAACATTCGAGATGGGGTACTCAGCGACCGAATCACAGTGCCATCAATCCGATCAGCTGTGTCGAAACTGCTCACCCCGAACCCTGAATTGGCTGATTTGATTCATGGAAAATGTTCAGGATTGAGTAACTGGTATGGATTGATACCAGCACTATTTCCCAATGCCAAGTACATTTATGGGATCATGACAGGGTCCATGGAGCCTTATTTGAAGAAACTGAGGCACTATGCGGGGGAGTTGCCATTGGTGAGTGCAGATTATGGCGCTTCTGAAGGGTGGATTGGGGCAAATGTCAACCCTACATTGCCCGCTGAGTTGTCTACTTTTGCTGTGCTCCCAAATATTGGGTACTTTGAGTTCATCCCTATGAAGAACAACCGTGGTGAGCAGCCAGTTGGACTCACTGAAGTCAAGGTTGGTGAAGAGTATGAGGTGGTCCTCACTAATGTTGCAGGTAATTCCTCTATTTTGTTAATAATTAGGGTTTGCTTCCTATGCGTCTGAAATCCACATATTTGAACTTAGGAGATAATCTTTAGTAGGTTCGGTGGAACCATAATGACACGCAAATCTCTAAAATCAATGATATTTTATATTGTATGCAAAATTTTAAGCTTAACTTTTGTATTTGTATATTTTAAAATTTGGTTGGCATGAACTCAATAAGCTTTGCAATTGCAAACTGCAAAAATTACAATAAATCATCCAGTTTCACATGTATTTAGATGCAAACACAAGAAGAAGATAGAAAACTTGATAAATGGACTATCTCAATTACAACCACACAACTAGCACAAAACAAAACAGTGAAAGTGGAAGCAAAGGCAATCTTAAAAAAATTGATTGGAAATAATATAAAGCTAGAATAATATTGAATAAAATGACGTCACAATTTCCATTGTGTTGTTTACATTTTTAGTTGTGCTATAAATACTCACTGGGCTAGTTTCATTAAAAAATAGTTCTTCTTGCACTTCCTTTGTCAATTATATTAGGCTATACATTAAGGTACATATATAATGCCACAGCCCAACGTAGCCCTTGGTGTCGCTCCTCTGGTGTTTTATACACGTGATTCAGTTGTCCTATTTGGTGAACATAGATAATCCAACTCTTATCCACAAGGTCTTTCTCTTTCCAAGTACTGTTCTTCATACAAATCTTGTTATTTATGCATGAACTGAGCCAAAACTATCTTTACTTTTAGAGCTAAGCTTCAGTAAAACTGTCAATTTAGAATAATTCTCACATCACATGAATTTAGTGGAGTCGGGCGACACCTTCAAAATACGAAAAACCCTATTTTATGAGAGTAGTTAAACAATCCACATAATAGGACAGTTCTCCAGCCTTTGCCTCTCATGCTATTCCCAATATCCCGTTAAATAGGATTCTAGAAACCCAAACTTTGCTTTGTTAATTGCTAACCATGTGACCCAAAAAGTCCAGGGCATCTGCTTCTGTATCCTTGTGCCCTACCTCTCCTCGTCCTCTCCATACTCCATTTTTCTTTCCAATTATTATTTTGTTTTATCTCTGTTGTCTCCATTGATATTCTTAATTCTCAAAAGATGAGAGTTGACCAGCTGGTTCCATTATTGCTTTGAATCATAGAATAACCTAAAAAAACAAACAATGACAAAGCATTTGATTAAATAATTCAATTGTTTTATTAGTTAGATACCTCCTGCATATGATCCTTCTATATGTGAAGTTGGCATATTTGATGTCCCCCATACATTATACATATATCAACATCAAAGTGTTTTGAAATGCCTTTTCAATACTATTTCTAGATAATTTCATTGCTTTGAACGCCAAGCTTCTCTATAATTAACACTCTGTGGGGATAGATTAAATTGTTTTATTATTCAGCCTATATCTAACGTTTTGCATACTTAATTATATGGCTTTATATTCTATGCCAAGTTGTAATTAATTTATAGTATCGATGTTCATTTGTCAAACTAATCGGCTCTTCTAAAAGCACTTTCAGCTAAAATTGTTTTTAAATTATAAAAACACTTGGTAGTGCTTAATGAGAGAAACACCTATTAAGTGCTTTCTCATGAATTGTTTTATCATGAAGTGCTTTCAAACGTTCTGTCATCTCATGTGCATTTATCCATACTTGTGTTTAAAAAGCTGATCAAATTTAACATGCAGGTTTGTACCGTTACAGACTAGGAGATGTAGTGAAGGTTGTGGGGTTCTACAACTCAACTCCGGAGCTCAAGTTCGTGTGCCGGAGCAATCTTTTGCTTACTATTAACATTGACAAGAACACCGAGAAAGATTTGCAACTATCCGTTGAAGAAGCTGCAAAGATTTTAGCTGCAGAAAAGTTGGAAGTTGTTGATTTCTCAAGCCATGTGGACTTGTCCACGGATCCAGGTCACTATGTCATATTTCTGGAACTCAATGGTGAACCAAGCCATGAGGTTCTTCGTGAGTGCTGCAACTGTTTGGACAAATCTTTTGTTGATCCGGGATACATGAGTTCGCGCAAGGTCAACACCATAGGCCCGCTCGAGCTTCGAATTCTTCGTAAGGGAACCTTCCAAGAGATTCTAAACTATTACATAGCTCAAGGAACTGTTGTTAACCAGTTCAAAACACCAAGATGTGTAGGGCCTAACAACACCAAGGTTTTGCAACTCTTGTGTGGCAACGTGGTTAGGAGCTTCTTTAGTACTGCCTATAACTAAGTGAATGGTGCAAGCTCAAAACTGAACACATTGGTGGTTTCCAAAAATCACTCCGCAGATGTTTTATCTTTTTTAAGTTGCTAGTTTTCCTACCATCAGCCAGTAAATATGTCTCTTGCCACTTTAGCGAGCTCAAGCGGTGTGGGACGATCGTAGATTTTAGGTTTAAATCTCTTTGTAAACACAAATATGCTCATGAAGTTAGTTGACTATGTTATGTGTTGGTTTTTAAAGTGTCATAAATACTTTGTATCAATCTTCGACTCAAAATAAGTGGATAAATTAGTATTTTGATTACATTGGCAGTCATCCAACTCTGAACATATCTTAACCCTAAACCTTAAAGTAATAGCTGTTTAATTTTATGAAATTACACAATTTCATGCATTCATTTGGATAACCTGCCATGTGAATGATCAAGAAAAACAACTTTACCGTTGAAAGTATTTTGTTTTCATGGAAGTGTGGGTCGGGTCTCTCATGAGCACGGTGTTGACAATCGAACCCAAAACACATGCAATGTCGTGGTGAGGTAACTATGACTATGAGGAATAAAATACACTTTGAACCAAGTGCCACCCCATTTTGTTTAATGGAGCCACATGACTCTGGATCACTCTCTTTCACAATTGACAAAAATTTAACCTAATTTAAACTGCAGTACAACAACGCAAATCTTGATAATTCAATGCGATCCGTGCATGTCTAATTAATTTCACATAAACAAATACAAGGTGAAATTTGTTTTTCGTTGATAATACAATACAATCCGTTCGCGCTACTTTTCTTTACAACTTCAGCTAATTCAAAGAACTTCGAAAAAGAAATTCATGATTATTATCTCAATTAGGTTGCTACAGATAATACTTAAAGAGTAGTGGTATGACTTCAGTTATGGGATTCTAGATAAAGTCATCATCGCCGAGCAATTCGACAAAACTATGAAAGCAAAACCAAAGAAGAATTGGTAGAAATAAGTTAACACACACACATTAACACTACGAAAGCATGCATGTTATGAAAGCAAATCATATATAGTCGGAAGAACAAGTATTGGATTTTGAGATCAAGCGAGGTCTTCAGAATGGAGGCTTAACATTCACATACCATCTATCTTTTTGGAGACAATGTTAATGTGAATTTTGTTACATTTTATAAGATTGATCAACATATGAAAACGACTGTCATCAGTATCTTAGCCTAAGAAGAAATACAAGATACATTATTGATACACTAAATTAATTTCTCTCTCTCCTTTTGTAGTGTGTTAATACCATACACATTTCTAAATGTAGATTGGTGAAGACAACCAGTGTGTGAAAGTTGGAGGACCACATGGTTTGCTTATTGTCTCCCATATGAATTATCAGTTGCATCTGTCACGCTTCTTGTATATACAACGCTATCCTCATTCAATCTTCCCGTAACATTAACAAGAAAAAGAGACAATTTCTCCCTATAGAGGGCAATATAGTATTTCCAATGGTATTTATACTATTTCATGGAGTTATTTGGGAAAGCTAGCTCAACCTCTCATAAGCACATGCAAGGTTCCTCATCTCATCAATATGATATTCATTTTCAACACGCCCCCTCACGTGTGATGAATTTTAAGCCTAACAAGAAGACAACACAACTAGGGTGACATGGGCACTTGTGGCCGTTAGGCTCTACATGAACAACCTACTTTGATACTATGATGAAAGCTGGGGTTCCACAATAAAACCAATTGGCAATATGGGAAGTAGTCCAACTACTTCTAAGCACATGCATGATCCCTCCTCTCATCAATGTAGAATTCATTATTAACACGCTCCCTCAATTGTGGCGAATTTTCAAGCCTAAAACATGGACAACACAAACGGGGTGACGTGGAGCACGTGTAGTCGTTTTGTAACATCCCACATCATCCAGGGGAGTGGATCTTATAAGCCTTATATGTATATTCTTATCTCTACCTAGCAAGAGGCCTTTTGGGAACTCACTGGCTTCGGGTTCCATTGGAACTTTGAAGTTAAACGAGTTCGCGCGAGAGCAATCCCATGATGGGTGACCCACTGGGAAGTTCTCGTGTGAGTTCTCAGAAACAAAATTGTGATGGCGTGATCGGGACCCAAAGCGAACAATATCGTGCTACAACGGAGTTGAGCCCGGGATGTGGTGGGGGTCCCCGAAGTTCTAAATAATCTACTGATCAAACGCTCAGAATTCATCCCAATCTTTTTGAAGGAAGTGTTCGAGCGCAATCCCATGATGGGTGACCCACTGGGAAGTTCTCGTGTGAGTTCTCAGAAACAAAACCGTGATGGCGTGATCGGAACCTAAAGCGAACAATATCGTGCTACGACGGAGTTGAGCCCGGGATGTGGTGGGGGTCCGGGCCGGGATGTGATACATTTGGCTTCACACGTGGGACAACTTGCTCTGATACTGTGAATAAGTCACTACTACAAAAAAAAAAAAAACACTTTGGTGACGAAATAAGTTTGTTGCACAAAGTGTGATTTCGTCGCTCAAAACCTTGTGTGACGAAATTTTTGTCGCGCAAGGTTTGTCGCACAAAGCTTGTGATAATAGGGTTTGCACGACGAAATATAAATTTTTAGTTTTTAATTTTTAATTAAATTAAATTAATATTTTGCACGGCGAAATTAATTGTTTGCACGACGAAATATTTTGCCGCACAAGATTTTTAACTTTTTGTTTTATTATTTCTCTTATTTTAATTTAATTATATTAATTGTTTGCACGAAGAAATATTTTGCCACACAAGATTTTTCAAATTTTTAATTTAATTGTATGACTTTTTTTAATTACTTTAATTTAAATTGATATATTCAAAATAAAATTACATATGAAAAATAGTGATCAAATTATTCAATATTTAAAATGTACACGTAAATTAACAGAGTACAATAATAAACTCCTAATACAAGTCTATTGTGGTGGTAGTGGAGGGGGATATGGTTTGGTAGCGTCCTAATCCTTAACTTTCGCCGTCAGAGTCTCGATAATTCCATACTAACAAAACAAACATGGTCAAATAACCAAAAAAAACATAAAATAATACAAAAAATTCGGCATAATCTCCGCTAAAATTGGCATACCCCAAATCCTACCCCAAACTCCACCCCACACCAAACCCAATTAATTAACTCCAAAAGCACATATTAATGAAAAAAAATTAAAATTTGGGGAGAAAATACCTTTTGGCAAGATTGAGAGGAGTGAGAATGAGAGAGGAGTGAGTGTAAAAGAGTTAGAGGAGATAGTGAGAAAGAGATGAGATAGTGAGTGAGAGTGAGAGTGAGAGTGAAAGTGAGAGTGAGAGGTAGAGAAGAGAGAGAAGAGAGAGAAGAGAGATTAAGTGAGAGGAGAGAGTGTGAGAGAGAGGGTTGGATATGGGGAGAGAAAGAGAGAGAGGTAAGAGAATACAGAAAGACATTAAGAAAATTGTGAAATAGTTATTTTGGTTTTAAAAACCATATCACTTTGCCCGACAAATTATACGAGTTTGCGTGACAAAATATTGGTTGAACAAAGTCTTTAAAAAATAAAATTTTCCGCGTCCCATGTTTGGTGCCCACCCAAATTTTTAGGGTTTTGCGCGACGAAGTGTTTGTCATGCAAAGTTTTGCGCGATGAATTTTTCGTTGCACAAAATCTTTAAAAAAATAGTAAAAATTCCACCGTCTCATTTTTGGAGCCCGCCCAAATTTAAGGATTTTGAGCTTCGAAATATAGGTTCGTCGTGCAAAATTTTTAAAAAATTATTTTTTATGAATAATAAAAAAACTTATTTTACAATTTAAAATATAAATAAATGAAAATAAATAGGGTTTAGAAGACCAAATGTTGATTTGTCGTGCTAAGAAAATAATTTAGTTAAACAATATAAAATATAAAATAAGTAAATAGGGTTTAGGCGACGAAATCAAAGTTTTTAAAAAATAATAAAAACTTATGAAAATAGCTATATTTTAAAATTTATAATATAAAATTAAATTAAAAAAGAAAATAAATTGGTTTAGGCGACGAAATATTTGGATTTCATCACGCAAATGTTTAATTTTTATTTTTTTTTGTAATGACTTTGCGTGACGAAGTTTAAAATTTGGTTGCACAAAGTAACTTTACGCGACAATGCTTGTTTCGTCGCACAAGACTTTGCAGGACGAAGTTCAACTTTTGTAGTGACTTTGCGAAACTATGTGTGTTTCGTCTCGCAAGGGTTTTTTTACTAGTGATTTGAGTTTCCACTATAAAACCAATTGGCAATATGAGAAGTATCCCAACTACTTATAAGCACATGCATGGTCCCTTTTCTCATCAGTGTGAGATTCATTCTTAACGTTCTCCCTATAGAAGGCATTATAGTATTTCCAATGGTATTGCTATCCTAACCAATGAGGGGGTGCATCCACTAAAACATCATGTGCCCAATAAAATACCAGCCTAAAAAAACTATTCATTTCTAATTAACGTATAGATATACAAGAGAACCTGTGTAGTTTGACACAAAAAATATGCTTTGCTTCAGCTTAAATACTACACTCTCTTATAATTACTAGTGTATAACAACATTAATCTTGGTACCAAGAAAAACTTGAGGAAGAAATTGTTGATTTACAGAGACTTTGGATGCAGTATTTGGGCTCGTTTGGATGTGCTTTTAAAATGATTGAAATCGCTTTTGGTGAAAATATTTTTGATACTAATCTTTAGTAAAAATTCTAGTGGATCCTGGAAAAACACTTTTAGTGTTTACTGTGAGAAACACATATCTGGTGCTTCTTTCAAAAAGCACTTAAAGTGCTTTTGGAACTCAAAATCAATTTAACCAAAAGCACTTTCAGACATTTTAAAATCACATCCAAACAAGCCCTTTATTTGTCAATGTTGTTTGATTGAAACCTTGTTGGTTTTCAGTTTTTTTTATTGAAGTCCCTAATATTAATATAATAATGTATTTCTATGTAGGTTATTATAAATTTTAAATTAAAAATTATAATTTGTAGTTGTTTATATCGATGAGAGTTTAAATAAAACTCATGATTTGTGGGATTGAAAATATTAAAAATGAATTATATTCTCCAATATATTAATACACATAAATATAAACATGAGTACCATTTCAAAATTAACAAAAAAATTATTGTACCAAAACATGGGTACATTCTTCAAAACCAAAATAATAGATACTAGGGTTAATAATTAGTAAAATTCTTCAATTAAACTTGACATAGATATATTCTCAAATTAACGAAAAAGAATGTACCCATAAAAGTAAAAAAATGAATTAGAAAAAAAAGGTACATTTTATACTAAAAAGAAGGGGTACATTTTACATATAGCAAATTGGTATATTTAAATGGGTACATTTAAGATTAAAAAAATTGAAATATTATATGAATGGGTACATTTAAAACTAAAAAGGTGATTTTTTTTTTTAAATTAATGAGTACAAATTTATTTTTATTTTATTTTACTGTGGAAATATTTTGAACTGAAAATTAATTAGGAGTTTGATAAAGTTGGGAATATTTAAACTCTATGTCAATTACTAATTCTTTTTTTTTAAACTTATGTAATAGACTCATTAATACATTAATGATAAGAACTTCGATAAAAAACTGAAAACTAATAAGGTCTCAGTCAGTAAACATTAGTAAATAGGGACCGGGTGCTAATTTTTTCTTTTAATTTATTGAAGACTCAAAATTTATCTATTATTATTTATAAACAATAAATATGAAGAGTCATGTTAAATTATTGGGTTTAAATGATAGGTTACGCCCTTTAGCAAAGCAGGTATAGAGTTATATAAATGCAGAACTCCTTACATAAAGAAAACATAAATTAAATATGACACACCCCAACCTCGATGTCACGTAGGCACAAAAATTGAGATGGTGATGTAGACATGACTGCAATTTTCAAATGAGATAGATCTACTGAAAATTCGGCATAACTTCCCTTAAAGTAGGGATAAGCCTAAATTAAAACACCTACAAATAATCATACTTAATTCCAACACATCCCCAAAAAGCCATCCCCAAGTAGGGATAGGCCTAAATTAAAACACCTACAAATAATCATACTTAATTCCAACACATCCCCAAAAAGCCACACCTAATGTGTCACATCCCGGTCTGAGCCCCACCACATCATGAGCTCGATTCCGCCATAGCACGATATTGTTCACTTTGAGCCCCGACCACGTCTTCACGGTTTTGTTTCTGGGAACTCACACCCATCATGAGATTGCTCTCGCGCAAACTCGCTTAACTTCGGAGTTCCTGCGTAACCCAAAGCCAGTAAGCTCCCAAAAGATCTCGTGCTAGGTAGAGCTGAGAATATACATATAAGGCTTAGAGGATCCACTCCCCTAGACGATGTGGGATGTTACATAATGGGTCTCAGACCCTCTATTACGTAATTGCCAAAATACAAGTCCTACAAATAAAGCACAGTAAATATTCTACGCAGTAGGAATATATCAGAGCTAAGGGACGCTGCCTCGACGTCGAATATGCTCACTGCAACTGCTACCGATTCCTGAGGGGGTGAAAAACATAGAAAGGTGTAAGTGAACAAAAAAAATTTCCAAATTTTGTTTTCTGAACATCTGAAAACTAGCATGCCATAGAAACTAAAAACCTGATACATACATATACTTAGTTATTACTTACCCGGTGGCATATCATACAAGATCATACCTAATACATACATAAACTGAAAATCTGATAAATGTATAAACTGAAACCTGACGCGTATATATATTGAGTTGTTACTTACCCTAATTCAGGCTATCTTAACCGTTGTTATAAGTTTTTATCTAATAAATTTTGTTACATTGTATAAGATAAAACAACATAGGAAAAAAATTGTCATCAGTATCCTAGCATAAGAAGAAAAACAAGATACATTATTGATGCTTAATTAATTTCTCTTTTTTGCAACCATACACATTTCTAAATGTAGATTGATGAAGACGGCCTGTTTGTGAAAGTTGGAGGACCACATGAGATTTTGCTTATTGTCTTATGCCCATATGAATTAACAGTCCCATTTGTCATGCTACTTGTAAAAGACAATGGTATCCTTATCCAAAATTAATCAAAACAAGAAAAAAATTTCCTTATAAAAGGCAAGATAGTAATTCCAAGGGTATATCTATCCTAATCGATCAGGGGGTGCATCCACCAAAACATGGCGTGCCCATTAAAATGCCAACCTAAAATTTTAAACTATTAATTTCCAATTTACTTGAAAAGATAAGAGAATTTTGTTGGAAAATAGTTAGTTATTTAGTGTTTAGATTTGGGTTTAGCCCATTAGAATTAGGTTTTCATTTCCTTGCTCATTAGGAACTAGAGTTAGTTTATTATAAATAGAGAACTTTGCTATTAAGAGATTATAAGTCATTCACAAAGTAGCCTCTTGGAGTTTTGTAGCTATTTCGACATTCTCGTTTATTTAATAATATTCTATTTGTAATCTTGTTCGTTGCGCACTCTGATATTCAACTTGGTATCAGAGCAGGTTTGATTCTTTAAGGTTGAATCTGTTCTTGGTAGCTAGCTTGTTTGTCTTGTCACGTTCATCTTCTTTGTTGTGGTTTGTCGTTGTGCTCTAGTTAGGGTTTTGTTGCTTAAAAAAAGGGAGAAAAAAAATCAAATCTGTTTGCTGCATCACATTATCGTCTTCTTCTACACTTAGAACAACCGCCACGAACCTGCATCACCATCCACGCGTGCTGATATGCAGAACCATCCACCACCGCTGCTGCTTGACCACCACCCGCCACTGCCGCTATTTCTAACCTGCACTCTGCTGCACCATGAACTAGACCCGCATCCTACCCATACCTCGCTGCCTGCCTGCACCTTCCGCTGTGTCGTCGCCTTGCCACCTAGTCACGCTTGCACCACTACTCCTACCAAACCCTTTTGTTTGGACTAATGAAGAAAGCACTTTTGAACCTGCACCATCCTTGTCGTGCCATAATTTGCTACCGTTGCTGCACTTTGCACTCGTTCATCCAGAGGAAAGGAATAGAAGAACGGAATAAGAAAATAAGGAAACAGAAGCCGAAAAAAGAAAGAGAAACAAAGAAAAAAGAAAATAGAGAGGAAAAACAAAAGGCGTTTTTTTTAGGCCCACACGGGCAATTGACATGTTCGAGACCCACATAAGTGATTTGAGAATGGAGTTTGTTAACCACCACCACGACGATTGCTCGAGTACTTGGGTTGATGACCACTCGAGTGACGTTGTGCACTTGGTTAGTAATTGGATTGTTTGCCGGAATTTGCTAGCTCGCTTGTTCACTTGGATTGTTCGTTTGGTCGCTTGATTGCCCGCTTGGTTTGTCATGTCCGCTTAACGGAACTTGCCTCGTCGTGTCTGGCTAACGGAGCTTGCCTTATCTTGTCCGCCTAGCGGAGCTTGCCTTCTTGTCAGCCTAACGGAGCTTACATCCGCATCTGCTTGTTGGCAAACTCATGACGTGTGCCATCATGAGTTTGACGGGAGGTGTTGAAAAATAGTTATTTATATAGTGTTTAGATTTGGGCTTAGCCCATTAGAATTAGGTTTTTGTTTCCTTGCTTATTAGAGACTAGGGTTAGTTTATTATAAATAGAGAACTTTGTTATTCAGAGATAATAAGTCATTCACAATGTAGCCTCTTGGAGTTTTGTAGCCGTTTCGGCATTCTTGTTTATTTCATAATATTCTATTTGTAATCTTGTTCGTTGCGCACTCTGATATTCAACTAATTATGTTTAGTTGGACACAAAGAATAATGATTGGCACTTGTCAACCTAAATCATACTCTCTCTTATAATTATGACTCTCCAAAAAACATTAACAGTGCCAAGAAAAATTTGAGACCAAGAGAATATGCAACATAGATTGAGAGGCAAAGAAAATCATCACAAAGAAGATGAAGAATTTGGCATATGGGATTGTGGGAGCCCTTTATATGACTCCTATGAATTCGTCTCAATTAGTCATTTGATCGAACGGCATCTAATGGCATTGCCATATTCTCTTGGAGGATCCAGGCGGTTCATCACCAATATCTATACTCATTATTCATCAGGCATGGCTTCCACTGTATCATCAGATATGAGAAGTAGTAGTACTACAAGGGAGGCCAAAGGTTCATCATCTTCATCCATTGTGGGGATTAGGAGGATTTGGAAGATGAGGGTTTTGTTTGGAGAAAGAAAGGGCAAGAACAAGAAAAGGAAACTAGGGTTTTCTGGGTTTTGCAAGATGATTGGTCTGTGGAGGCAACGTGATCTATGGAGGTGATTGAAAACAAACGTATATAAATATTTATTAATTTCCCTCTCATTCTTATAATTTTTTTTTCAATTTGAAAATATTTACGAAGCACAAAAAAGTAGCACAATTTTGACTTTGCTTTTGTTTTTGTTTTTTGCAATATATACAATATGAATTAGCTCCCTTTGTTTCTAAGTTCATATATATATATTTATATCCATGAACTTTACATGAATAAATTTTTTTTTTTTTTTTTACTTTGATCACTTGCATATAAACTTCATGTGCATAAATATTTTGAGGATTTATAGTTTTTTTTTCTTTTCATTTTTGTAGTTTGGTTTCAATCTATAATATCTAACTAGCAACATGCACACACGCTATGCATGTGCAATCAAATTTACTTTTGATTTCTACTTGTTTATTATTTCGGCATAATTGAAACATCGAGAAGTTAGAGTATAGGAATGTGGCACTTGTGTATATGCTGCTCAATCTAACCATAAAAAACCAATGAAATGACAATTCTACATAAGTTCCAGATTGCAGATAAAAATACAATAGACATAATACATAAACACTCCAAATTTGAAGAAATTAGAAGGTACTGAGTACACATGTGTTGGGCTACAACGCATTTTGAAATAATTTCCAATGATGATTTGACATGGAACTAAACTAATTTCAGAATTTTGGTATCACGTCCGAATTCCAAGCAATGGTTGAATTTTGAACATTACTAAAGACGAGAGCAAGGCCTGCAATGAAGAGAAGAAAAAACCTTATATATATATATATATATATATATATATATATATATATATATTGAATAATTGAGCTTTCCCAGAATTACATAATAGTTTTCAGGTTGCATTTTCAAAGATTAGGATATCCTAGACAACAGCCTCTATGCATTCAAAATTAAAGAAAAGAATTAGGGGTCTCAACTATTGTATCAAGCTTTAGAAATAGACCAAGTAGTTCTTTCATTCACAAATAGATTAAAGAGAACCAAATTTTATACTCAAGTCTGAATGAAAAATAGCAATTTGTAATATTTGATTCATTTTGGCAAAAAAAAGGAAGAAAATAATGTTAAAGGGAGAAGTAAGTAAACCTTACGTTTTATTCATCTTGTTGCATATGGCATGATGTTAGAACATCTTCATATACAACATTCCTTGTATAAACTCCAGATTGTCCTGCAATGACACCATTTCTTATAAGGACCTTGGTTGTCTGTGTGGAAACTCCTCTTGACAAAGCTACATAAAGCTGGGCATGGCTGAACACATGATTAGGGAGATAGACACCCACATATGGAATTGTTTGGCCTTGAGATTTGTTTATCATCAGGGCAAAGCTTAATTTTACAGGAAATTGTCGACGTATAAAAGAGAACGGAAGCTTTACATTTTTTGAAGACGTCAAAGGAATGTGTGGCAAGAAGACTCTTGTGCCCTTAAAATGCCCGGTTAATATTTCAGCATCAATGCAATTTGGAAAGAATCGCCGACATATCAACCTTGTTCCATTGCATAACCTAGTTTTTGGATCAATATTTCTAAGAAGCATGATTGGTGCACCCAACTTCAATGTCAACTTATGAGCAGGTAAGCCACTTGGAGTTATAGAATTCAAAAACTCTTGTTGATATAAGTTTTGAGGGTCATTGTCAACTCTATCAAAAGAGTACTAAATGTGTTGTTCCCCTGGAAATGAGTTTAACACCACTTCATTTAACTTGTCAACATCCTCATTCCTTGGGGTGATGATAGCCCTATCAACCATATAAGAAATGTTGAAAGCATTCTCCTCTAATCTTGGAAATACAAAACCAATAAGCTCACCAATTGATTCATCACCATGCCAAAGAATAATCAATGAATCCAGGATTCTAATCATATCATCTTCTACAAATGACTCATTTCCATCACCAACACGGAGTAGGAATTATGCAAAATTAGGGTCTTGTTGAGCTCTCATATTATGTTTTAACCGGATAACTTGAATCTCGTTCCATAACGAGGACTTTACAATGCATGCATCTATTGTTTGCGCTTTGGTTCCATAAGGCACAACGAGAATAACTTGATGAAAATCTCCTCTAAGAATCATCACTTTGCCACCAAATTGTGTTTCCTTGCCTGTTATATCTCGTAAGGTTCTATCTAAAGCCTCAGATGCTTTCCTACGAGTCATAGTGGCTTCATCCCATATAAGAACAATTGCACGCCTTAGAAGTTCCGCCAAATCTGATTGCTTGCTTATAGAGCAAATTGTTAATGGACAATAAGTCGATATGGATCTTAAATCGTGAATGTGATGTTCTTCTCTGGGTAAAATAGTAGCTGTAGCTGCAATACCAGATGTGGCTATTGCAATAGTTATGAGGTCATCACTCCTTAGCGAAGCAAAAATTACACAATAAAGGTAAGTTTTTCCAGTACCACCGGGGCCATCTACAAAGAAAGTTGCTGATTGATGACATGTAACAGCTTTGATGATTGTGTCGAATGCAATGCGTTGATCATTGTTTAATGTCTAAATTAATTGCAGGTCTTCTAGGGGAACATGAACTGCGAGCTCATCTTGTATATTTGTTAGAGTTGCTGAGCTATTTATGGACATATCAATTTGTGGAAGATCATAATCACAAATTCTTTTACCATGTTGTTGTAACAATGCATTCAGATCCCGCAACAAAAGATTGATGATAACCCTATTATTTGAGCTTCTAGATGTTAGGTAGTCTTGTCCCATAAATGAATGAAATTCCTCCCATAAATTACGCACTCCAATATGTTCACAATACACTAATATTGTGACAAATAACCTAAGCAAAGCTGATGGCATGTGAGTTGTTGCAACTTCTAGGAGGCATTGATGAATGCTATTGTCATCCTTAAGCAAACTCTTCATTTCAACCGCTTGCTTAAAAGTTGGAAATGCAACTTCATTAACTATTAGAAGATGATCGAATGACATGGGACATCTGACATGATTTAATAGAGTGCGTAAGTAAAATCGTTCACCTTCAGATGGACATACTGCATAAATTCGTCTGATAACCTTTTGTTGTGAAACCCTCTTTTGCCATTTTTTTCCAATGGCAACCCATCTATAATGTTCAGGGAATTCTCTATATTACCATTGTCTTGCAAATGGATCAGTGCAGTTGATACGGAAAAATTCGGTGAGCATCGTCTTCGAGTTCCTTGTGTTAGACATAACTTCCATAATTGAAATGTGACTGTAATATCTGACTTCCTATTTGGAAGATGAACTTGCAGCCGCTCTACTGAAAGATATATATGATTAATAGGAAATGAAAATTTTTTCCATAAAGCTTTTGGAGCACAAATCCATCTTGCGTTTAAGTACTTTGATATTTCATCATAAGATGGTCCCAAATGCACCTTAAACACGATGAAGTCCCTTGTACACATATTTATATAGATACTTGACACACTTTATTACTACAGACCTTAACATTTATATGACAATCATACTTCAATAATAGCCATGGGATGGAACAACCCACTTACTATCTATTTCGACTTCAATGTTTTGATCTAAAGCAACATATCTACCATCATTGCACCTTATGTACACTGGGTAACAATCATTTCCTTGCACTGTGACTTCAGAAAACTGCTTAGGAAAGGCTTTTTTACAGCTTCCATTTTTCATACATGGAGAGTTTGGATTAAGAGCCCTACACGGTCCATGGATCATATGTTTAAGGACAATATTATATAACTCAGGTTCTTCTTCTCTGTATGGAATTTCAGCTTTCACAATGCGATCATAGTCATCAGCTGTGTTTAACTTGTTTGACTTTTCAAGAATAATAAGCATGTGACAATGTGGCAGACCCCATTTTTGAAATTCAATTACATGCACATGAGCGATTGTCTTACCAAGAACTCTAGTGTTATAAATATCTTTCTTCAGATGTTCGTATTTGGATCTGAAAATTCTAGTTAGCAAGTCTGGCCCATCTTGTGGTGTTTGGCAAGGAAATAATTCACTTGTTATCTCCTCCCATGATGGATTACAAGTCATAGTTAGAAATATGTTTGGCTTCCCATACTTTTGAACCAATGCCATGGCATCTTGATAGCGTTGATGCATATCACGGGGTCTTCCACCAAAAGATGAGGGGAGTATTGTTGTTCATCCCACATTTCCTATTTGTTGTTAAAGATGACATTTTAAATACATTTTGTTGATGCACAAAACCGGAGGTCTTGGAATAACGTAAATCCGACCGTGAATCTGCAAGTAATGTAAATAACACAAGATATATCGTGGTTCACCCCAAGGTTTGGGCTACGTCCACACTGATTATGTATTTATCTGAGGGAGAGAGAGCTCTGAGAGTGAGAGCTTTGAGAGGGGGTGAGAGGGCCTAGGAATTGACATTCCCTAATTGTGAGGGTGAGGGGTCCTTTTATAGAATAAGGACTCCTCGCTTATTACATATTTGCCCATTCTTTTATCACATAATTACATTTAAGTCCCCCGAGTATTTGTACGAGATCTAAATACAAGGCCCTAAATATGGTATAAACAGTAGTCCCCCAAGTCTTCAGTCAAGAGAGTCTGTTGGCTGGAGACTTCAAATTGAATCCATGTATGGGCCGAAGTGGCGATTGTTCGGAGACGGTATTTGTATACCCTACACTGAAGCTTTGTAGGTGAAGCTTTGCAAGTGAAGCTTTAAAGCTAGAGCTCTGTAAATGGAGCTTTCGAAGCTGGAGCTTTTGTAAATGAAGCTTTTGAAGCTGATTGACATGAGTGATGCTCATGAATGTTTATGTTGATTGACATGAGTGATGCTCATGGATGTCTATGTATGATTGGATGGGTGATGCTCATGAATGTTTATGTATGATTGACATGAGTAATGCTCACGTATGATTTGAAGTACTAGGCATATTTTTGATCACCTGGTTGGTGGCATGAAGGAGAGTACGGGTTGTACATTTCATCACCTGGTTAGTGGCATGAGTAGCTAATTGCCAAATGATATTAGAGTACGGGTTGTACTTTTCATCACTTGGTTGGTGGTAATAGCGGCAGGTTGCCGAATAATTTTGGAGTACTAGGCGTACTTTTGGTCACTTAGTTAGTGGTAATAGCGGCAGGTTGTTGAAAAATTATGGAGTATTGGGCGTACTTTTGATCGCCTGGTTAGAGCTATTTTGGGCTTATGGATCTTCACCCTCTACACAACATTCCAGCCCATTTATTTTGGGCTTTGCCCTTTTTTTTTATTACCCTCTGATGGGGTTTATACAGATGTCTCTGAAAGATAGGAAAAATACATCACATCATACAAAAACAAGAAAAGCAAATCACATCATTCTGATGCGGTGTTTATTCCTTGCTTTTACTTTCTCTTTTGCTTTGCTTTTGCTTTTGTTTCTGATTTTCTTTCCGTTTCTTGGCCCTGATGAATATGGTAGACAAGGAATGATAATAGATTTGATAATAATAAAATACTCTTATCTCCTCTTTTGCTTTCTTCTTTTCACTTTCTTCACTTTCTGTTTCTGAGCTGTCATGCATGTGCACCTTTGAATCTGCAGGTTGGCCACGATGGTGATGCTGTGTTGGCACTGCTGGAAAGGGAGGAGCCGATCACGTTCTTTGCTTGACCAAAGCTCTGCAAACACTGCTTTTGCCGTCTCCGTTCCTGTTGCACGCTCCCACACTGCTGCTTAACCTTGACGAAGCTAGATCTCTCTTTAGGGCCCTAAGCTCCTCAGCCGACACTATCGTCTCTTCCATAAGGCAGATCCAGGCATTATTGCCGTGGGATTCTTCAATGCTTGAGGAATGATTTGAGACATGGTCATCAGCGTGTTGAGCTCTAAACCCTTGTTGACTGATATGAACGGCAAGCCTGGATAAACATGTTCTACAATCCCTTCAAGAAACGATAAGCTGAACTGCACATGGAGATTACACTGGTTGTTGATAATCTATTAGCAAACTTGAGCATCACGAACCAATATGCTAACTTCCATTTGGGATTTTCTATTTGCAACATGGGAGGCCATTTCCGTAGCGAAAGACCCACCTCTAAGCACCACCACCTTGTTAGTGCGTTCAAGAACATCGGTCTTGGTCTTGGAGTGCCAGGTCCTGGACCACCGGACTAGCTTCTCCTAGGCCAATCGGACCGCCCTGCGCCGGTCCCTGGTCCGCACCAAAGCAGTCTCCGGAACCGGGTCGGGTAATTGGGGTATGGGTTGTTCGGAAGTGGCGGCAGAGCAACAAAGAGTGTGGGGTGGTTAGGAGAGTTTGTTAGTCTTCCGAGTCTAAGATTGTACGGAATGGGACGTGTGGAGGTTAAGTTGGGAAGAAGGAGTTAGTTCAGAAACGGCGGTGGTGGCTCTAACAGCGCCGCCATTGTTACGCGGAGAGAGTGAAAGATATCCGCAATCCTCTTTCTTTTTATTTGCGGATAAACTGATTTTTTTGGAATGTTCCGTCTTTTCAAAGGGCAAAATGGGGTTTTAGGTCGTTTCGAGGTATGGCGAAGATATGAGGTGAACTGAGGAGAAAGGTGGGTGCGGATTGAGGGTGGGAGTGGAGAAGTAGGGTTTGTGGTGTTTTGTTTGAAGAGGTGAAAGAGATCATAAGCAAGAGAGAGGCAGAGAGTTTTGGTTGTCTCTTGGGTTTTGTAGATCCACGGTGTAGGTGAAAAATTGAGAGAGAATTGACATAACTTTTTGTGTCGATTCCCACAGACGGCGCCAAATGTTGATGCACAAAATCAGAGGTCTTGGAACAACGTAAATCCGACCTTGAATCTGCAAGTAATGTAAATAACACAAGATGTATCGTGGTTCACCACAAGGTTTGGGCTACGTTCACACTGATTACGTATTTATCTGAGGGAGAGATAGCTCTGAGAGTGAGAGCTTTGAGAGGGGGTGAGAGGGCCTAGGAATTGGCCTCCCCTAATTGTGAGGGTGAGGGGTCATTTTATAGAATAAGAACTCCTCACTTATTGCATATTTGCCCCTTTCTTTATCACATAATTACATTGAAGTCCTCTGAGTATTTGTACGAAATCTAAATACGAGGCCCTAAATATGGTATAAACACATTTTTTTTTAATTCTTTAGTAATGTAAACTAATAGAAATTAACTTGGAAAGTGTGGATTTGGTACATACCAACATGAAATTCACCCGATGCAAGTGAGTCTTGCAATTCTTGATATAACTCTGCTCTAATAGTTTGTTGATTGCTTTGCAACCACCTAAGTCTATGTGCCTCAATCTTGACATAGTTGTCAACTATATATTGTTGTAATAATCGACCACCATGTAATATCAATAAGGAACCTGTTTGGCAAATCTGTATTTATCACATAATGTATGGTTATTTGTTACTATATCTTACAAATATTTTAAACTGTATAAAAAAAATTTAAAATGAGAAAAGCTATATAAAAAAGAGGATATTGAAGTGGAATTAGAATTACTTGTAACATGTATGCATATAAGTCTCTACATGTACATGCAGTTCCATTTTCATTGCGGCTATTTATGTCCCACCCATAACTCCCATGAGGAAGTAATAAGGGATACTGAAGTGGGTCATAATACCCAGCAACATCTTGAACATTGATAAGTTGTCCGCTAGTAGTTTGAACAACAATATCTCTTCCATTAATTGCATCACTGTCGACACCATCTATGAAAATAGCCGCAACTTGTGATATAGTTGGAAGACTATATTGGCAATGAGTTGACTGTTGCTCCCTGATTATAAGCTTGCAAGTATTCAAATCTTGACGATCTAAAATGTGGCGAAACATATGCACAAATGGATTGTACTGATCTAAGACATGCTTTGTTTTCTCTACAACTTGTCTGTTCAGGCCATTGTTTTCCAGCATGCGGTTGTCAATTTGATGCTCAGTATCATATATATAAATCTGCAAAAACCTTGGTCTGGTTCTTGCAGTAGGTAAAAGGCTTCCAATTTGGTGGTAGATTGAACCTTGTGCTCTAAATGTGTACACTTCAGTTCTAGCATTTGCAAATTGTTCATAAACATTTACGCCCATTGAAGTAAAAGAGAAGACGTGATTGTAGGCTCGAATATATTGTATGAAATGCCGACCTTGTGATGTTTCATTTGAGAATAACTGAAGAAGTTCGATAGGTGCTGGTATGGAGGGCAAGTTAGTATTTCCATTCAAGCAACATAACTTCTTAGGCTCAAGATGAAAGAGCTTTGCTGCACAGTGCCGACATGTTGATGGTGGCGGTAATCGAAGCTTCTGAAACCTATGAGATTCACTAAAATTTTGTGCACAATTATATAGTGCATTTGTGGCATTTCTTTGTTGGACATGGCTATTATGAGATCGAGCTAATTGTCCATGTTCATATATAGGTTGTCTCATCCCAAGTGATTCTCCATTTTCATATACATATTGGCTCATTTGAGGTCCTTGGCTTGATTTTCCACGTTCGTAAACAAGTTGCGTCATTTGAGGTCCTCAGCTTGATTCTCCATGTTCATAAACAGACTGCCTTACATTATTAGATGATATAGCAGTTTGTGTCAACATTGTGGCTGATTCAGTTGTCATATTTCAAAGGTGATAATTAAAACAACGTCGTGCTAGATGTTGATGTCGTTGCTCTGAACTTATTGCTTGCATTCTGATTCAGTAATTGTTGCGTCGCCTTGCACCTATTTCACCAAGGTCTGTAGACGTTGGACTCATTTGCATTGACTTGCAATTATAATGCTATATCCATGAAAGTGAATGAAAAATAAGTTATTAAAATTGAAAATACAGTAAACAAAAATGAGAAAATACAACTAATATTGACAAACATAATAATAAAAAGAACCATGTCCCTTTTTTATCCAATGAGTTTGTCACTTGCCCTATCTTTAGTTACAAAGAAAACCCCAATTGGTTTCTGTATTCAATGTGAAACAAAAAAACATCACAAAACTAGGAATGAAGAAACATACTACGTGCATGATGACCTACCTTCTCTAAAGCTAATTGAATGACTACAAAATTCTTTACTTTGTAATTCTCTACATTTCATCATATCCACCAAAATGTAGCACAATTTATAAAGTAAGAAAAAATGTGTTTTTTTAAGGATAGGCAATTGTTATGTGTGCCAATTTCCAATTGTTGCCGACCATAGCCACCAAACCAGCAACTTGATTCATTTTCGTATATTCATATAGATACTTGAAGGTAAAAATACCACATGTTACATATACTCTAAAAATCAGAAGACAAAAAACTTACATATTTGGAGTGAAAAACCTTATGACAAAGACAAAAAGCTAAACCATATTTTTCAGTCTTAGTACTCCATCCGTGAGCTTCCTCCTACACTCATCTGCAATTGTTGCAAATATGTAATTGGTAAGTTAAACATAAAACTGAAGTCCACATTAAGATATTGGTTGTCTACTAATCTAACATAAAACTGAAGTCCACGTTAGGCTTACTTTCTTATTGGAACCTAAAAACTGAATAAAGTAATATGAGTTGTAGACATGGTTGTCATTCATTAGCTATGAAGATCCAATTCCAAAAGCTATTCAGAGAATTAAAATTAAACCTGGGCTCGGCAATTTGGAAGGAAGCCATTGAGATTGGGAGATGATGGTGATTACTCTGAACAACCTTGGTACTACCGCAAGAAGGAGAGGCCCCCACAGCTGACGGAAGTGGCTGACTTATGGCGATCAACAACAACAGAAGCAGGGGTGGGAATGGTAATGAATTCTTTTGAATCAAAACGAATAGGGCATCTAAAATTCTATAAGTATGAACCAAATTTTGGAGTTTCTGCAACGCGTGGGAGTTTGAGGTAAGTGAAATTATGATGTTTTTCGGATAGTTTGAATGAATTGAAGCAGTTGCGATCAAGGAGAACGTGGGAGGTGGTGGGCAGTTGACAGGTTTTGGCAAAAGAGCTGCAGACAGAAGTCCAGGAAAGTTGATGAGAGAGAAATAGGAAGGAAGAGAAATTTTAAATAAAATGTTAGTATTACATGGTTGTGATGCTCAACTAAAAAACAGTAAAATTTGTAGTCCGGTAATTACTAAATTGCCCGTAATTTTAGTAACTACTCAGTTTTAATGTGAGAGTTAAAATGGTAATTTCATTTAGTTTTGGTTGATAAGGAGTGTTTTATTAATTAGTAGAGATTATATTGGACGTACAATTGTTAAATAAGGAAATCTATGTAGTCTTCTTGTTAAAAATACTAACATCTCCATAATAATATTGTCTTAACTCTCTATCAACATTTGAATATATGTGGCTGTAAATGCCAGCGTGACTACATGTATGATCAATGATATTATTTTGTTGAAAGTACTTTTAAATCGTAGCTCATTTGATTTTCACTTGATTTTTAATTTGGTACATTTAGAATGAGATCTAACCCTTTACCACACATTTCATCACCCCACACCTAGTTTATGAGTATATTTACTAACCTCGTGAATAATTTCATTACATAGTGACTGTGAGGCTATTTTTCGAGCACATGTTTAGGTACGATCTCAATAAAAAAATGAAATGAACAATTAACCTTCGTATGCAGATAAAGAACAATTCTGCTGAAAAAAAAAAGAAAAAAGAACATCTGAAAAAATGAGAATCTTTTACTTCAGTTTAAACTAACCAATTATAATGTGCACATTCTCGAACGGACAATTGTTAAAGCAAAAGCAATCTGTGTGTAACTTTTTTTGGAAATAATATCTGCATATATAATAATTTTCTCTAAATTTTTCTTTCAAATTTGGACTATGCCAATACATGTAGCTGTAAATGCCAGCGTGACTATATTCTGTCTGTGTAAGATTTAAGAACATTTGTTTTGGGATAATAGTTTTATACATGCCACCGTCACATTTAGATCTGCCAAATTCATTGTTTGAATCGAGTATCCTAATCCATAAGTCCTTGTAAATATGCTTTTAGTTATTTTCTCTTTTGAAAATTCTCTTTATCTGTGTTTTTTTTCCTATGTTAATTAAGTTATTAGCTCTATGGATTTGATTAAAAAAAATAAAGTTTTAGCTCTATGGAGGGGGACGATGTAGGACACAAAACGTCCACCATCACCGATTGAGGAACATTCTTTTAAAACATTATTTTTGTAATGCGTTGAATATAAATTTTTATGGTATTTTAAAATATTCTATTTATCTTGTACTTATATTATTTGGTCATTATTTTTTAAATGTTATTTTTAGAGTTCTATCGACAAAAGAATAGACGAAAAATAGATAAATGAATGTAACATAACACGACACGTTAAATTTGTATATGTTCATATATTTTTGTGCAATAAGCAATTAGTTAGTTTGTACTCGAAAAAATTGAGTTATGAACATCCTTAAACACGATACAACATGCTAAATTGGTTTATGGTCATATATTTATGTGCCATAAGCTAACCAGTCGGATTTTGAGTAATTATTTTTTGAACTTTTAAATAATTTTGCACAACATGCAAAAAAAAATAAAAATTACGTATACTCTAAAGCACAACGAGTTGTCAGGTCTATAAACAACCACAAGAAAACTAGGTTGTCCAAAAAAACGGTGTATGTGAAATTATGGTCCTATTAAAAAAAAACGAAACATGTAATGAAATTGTCTAGTGGAGCACAAGGGAACAATGAAATCACCTAGAGCCAATATACACTGCCCTAATTGGTCTGCGGCTATTTCTTCTCACCACTGAAATGTTAGGAAGTGGGGAGATGACAGAAAGTGGGCTATCTTCATCACCATATGTGGAAGTTCAACTATCTAATTGGCCATAGAACACAACTGAGTCAACGAAGTTTGATTAATAGTAAGAGTACTATATTCATGCTGGTGTATCAAATATATAATGCAGATATCATCACCATCACATCGGAGCTCACATCTTCTTGAACTGATTTGTTGCTTTCTTGGGATTAAAATACTGGACATTCTTGGTGAACTTCCGATATGGATTGCACTCGCTAGTTACTGGGTCTGCACCACATGAAAATGACAACATGTCAAAAAAAAAAATAATCTCCCTTTTTCCATAGGACCTTCAATATGTTTTCAAAATGCCGAATTACTCTTATGATTGCAAGAGTCATTAAGTACTATAGTTTAGTTGTATTTCTTTTTACTTATAGATGAAGTTTTAGATTCGAATCTCGTGATTGATGAGTTTGATACTAGTTTATTCCAGTGGCGTGGCCCTTAAGAACGAGAATGGGCACGGACTTGTCCTGAAATTTTCTTAAAATTGGTTCTCTCACACACACACATATATATATGTAACTAGATGTAGAACACTGATGAGGTGATATTATACCATATATTTTAAGAAAAACTAACGAAAAGTAAAAAAAAAACTTCTCTTTTAATGAAAAGCCATTTTTAAAAGTATAGTGAATAGTACCAGAGAAACGTATAAATGTGGTTTTTCGTTAAAAATGAACAGTAGCGAGAGTGTTTTGTTAAAACTGCCTATATTTTACCATATTCTTAGTTATAGTTTACTGGTTATTTTGGTAAAATTTTGATATTTTGTTATATATTTTCAATGTATGACATTTAACTTCCTCTAGCACAAAAAGTGATCAAAGAGTGATTCCAATTGGAGGATGTTTGTGAGTGTTTCAAGATGATTGTATCAAAGTTTCAGATTTTTCAACCAAGTCGTTTGACCGTGGCAATGAAATAAAGAAGGCCCAGTGTGCGGCCTTCCCAGATTGAAGTTGGTGGACGTTTTGGGTATTTTGGACATCAAGATGGTATATTTTGAGGAAGATTTTTTCTGAGGATTTGTTAGGGACGTCTCAAGCTTTAAAAAGAGACATTTTGGAACCAAATTGAAGTTGATTTGGTCGGTCAAAGATCTGATTTTTTGAGAAGTCCGAATTTTAGTTCAAATAGGAAACCTTTTATTTCCTACTTATCTTATTCTATTATGTTTCCTAGTTTTTAGAAGACCCTTCTAGGTAGGATTTTATTTTGTAGTAGTATAAATAAGGTTTTTTTTAAGCCATTAGGAGGGAGGAGAAGAAGAAAGCAGTATTTTGGAGAATTTCAAACTTTTTACCTACAAGGTGTTTTCTATCTATGTTCTTAATATTATTTTGTTTTATGGTTGTTCGTAACTAATTTCCATTTGCGAGGGCGATGCTTTAAACCTTAGCATGAATATGTAGTTTTTATTTAATTGCTTATGACATTATACATGCATGCTTTGAATTATTAATCAGATGCAATTCGGTCGGAAATAAAACCCTTTCATTAGGATTGAGTATTACTTCTTGTGATTGATAGTTGTAATTTCACCTAGGGTGAATACCAAGCCTTAGGAGTTGCATGGTTTTTCAAAGGGTTTTCACAAAATGTAATGAGTTATGTATGTTTATATTTGATCGGAATATCATAGATGAATTGCATGTTTGATGTACGTTCTAGCTTGAATACCATGAGTATAATATACATTAGGAAAACCTAACCTTCAAAGTTGCATGGGTAATTCATAAGTAATTGGTAAATCTACATAAGATTGTTAAAGGAATGGCGGAACCCTAGGCTTTTACAATTTGGTTTTCAAAACGTTTTCCTTTGCTAATTTCTTTAATCCTTTTAATTAAATTCGTTTTTATTATTTTTAAATTCAAAATCAACTTTTTCCAATCTTTATTTTTAAATAATTAACTAAGATTTTGGTTTTGCATAAATTGTTTTAAATAATCCATGTGGAAACAACATTACTTGGGCCGTTTATACTACAACTATCTTATTCTCTTGTAAGTATTTTTGTCTCTACTTTTGTAGGTGGTAAAAATCCTATTAAGCACCAATTGGTAACTTAGACCATCGAATAATTACCACCCACCCTCCAACGATTGCATGTCATGATTTCCCAAATGGAACTCTCAGCTTAATTAGCCAAGAAATCTAGAGGAACCAAATCACACAAAGACTAGCCACTCCAACAATTTTGTTTTAATACGCTGGACGTCAGTCTTCCTTTTCTTTTTTTTTCTTTTTTTTTTTGTATTTTCTTCTATTTTCCATTCGTCTATTATTTTAAGACCCATGAAACTAAAATTAAAATGGATCCGATTTTCAACAGGAGGCAATAATTGATTTGTACTAGGCCCAAAGCATATGTGGATGCTCCAAACTTAAAGGGTGCCAATTTGCCCCCAACATTTTTATATACAGATATATGGGAAAACATATCTTGGCCCAGAACTGTCTTCAGGTTAGATGATATTATAGATCTCAAGGCAGCAGATCATACAGCCCAAATTTGTATGCATAAACAACCAGGCCCCTTAGAAGAAAGGTTTCTTATTATTTTAAAGGAAAACTAATGGAAATGGTTTGAAAATTTTGAATTTTAACGATATGGACAAAATAAAGAGTAAAGTAATTAGTACTAAAATTGACTTTTTAGTGTAAAAATATGGTTTTTTGTTAAAGTGAACAGTATCGAAAGTTTTTCGTTAAAGTTCCTTTTTTTAATACATGCGATATTATTTATACTAAGGGGTGAGGGGTGTCGGTTAAGCCTTACAATGGGTTAGCCATAATAATTTAGTTTGAATTCATGTTCGGGGAAAATCGAATCTAAAATCTCTTACTTACAAGTGAAGAGAAATACTAATTACCACTAGACAGTAATACTAAGTGGAAAAAAAATATATTTTTACAAAAAAAATGCAACTATTTATAGGGCTCACGCCACATTCTTTTAACCCAATTCAAACCCTTCAAGTTATATTGTTACTCAATTTCTTTGACCACAATTAGATGCCTTAATCATTTTTCACTTGGTGTATATTTTGCAAAGATAATCTAGAAAATAAAACTTGAAAACAAAATAGAAGATTTGAATTGTTGAAAATTAATATGAAATATGCTCCCACAAGCGGTCCCCGTTACAAAATGTGGAGGTCTTTTTTCTTAAGAGACATGCTGAATGAAACTATATTCAAATTATCACTGAATTTCATAATATCTTTTCTCTGCTAAGAATTAAGTTAAAGATTTTTGTTTGGATTTGATTTTTTGGAAAACAAGACATGAATTTTCTATAATGACACTATAGACTAATTGGAAGGGATGTAGCGTAGTTTGGTAATGCGTTTGTTTTGGGTATAAAATGTTATGAGTTCAAATCCTGTTAATCAATATCCAATGAGTTCTATATTATTTGTTCAAAAAACAGAAAGAATATTTACAAGAGTAATGATTTTAACACAACAAGTCAATGTTGTAAAACTCCTTATTGAATTTTTTATAATTGTTTCTACATTAACAGTATAATATATATATATATACAATTTTTTTTTTTGGAGATAAAACGATAGTGTATTGAAAAATGAAAAGAGCCAAAAAACTGACCAAGACCAACAGGAACACAATAATCAAACCCCAACAACATTACAAACAGTCTTCAACAAGGAGGTCCAGAATAAAGTTAAGGATTGAACAGTCATTCACTATTACCACCAATAGAAAACTAAAACAATCAAGGTGGTGAGCAACGATGCTAACTTGACGACGGACGTGGAGTATTATATCATATGCTAAATCAAAAGTGTGAAAATTACTAACCTAAATCAATTCCAATCCGCTGCCAACTATTTAATATATTGTGTTTTTTTTTTTTCAACCAAACTATTCAACATTTGGATATAAGGGAAGAAAAGGAAGTAGAGGAAGTGGAAGCCGTGAGATACTTATAAGGACGTGGCGGTAGTTGGTGGGATGATCTAGTGAGGTCGTCGAGCAAGACAAGGACACGATGGGGAGAAGTTGGTGATGTTGGATTGGTCCAGCAGGACTACGCGAGAGAGAGGACGGTCTTAGCAGTCCTCTGGTTTTCGAGGGTTCTCACTAAGACCATCTAGCGAGCCCCTTAGTCTAGTTCAATTCAATGAAATCCAGTAACACAAATAATCACACTCGTAAGGACCGTCCAAATAAATCCAATTGTTGACTGTCTCAATCTCTCAGCTAATGAGACTTGGATCTACATTAAATTTTGAATATTACACAACTTGCTGGCTGATCACTATTTCAGAGTATTTAATCAAAGGTATCTGAAAATATTGACTTCCATGGAGAAGTCATATATCCTGTACTGTTGCTGCTTTAGGATGCAATACAAATTATAAACCATTTTAGGGTTTTGCTTCAACTCGAGTTATTCCATCCTTTGCCTCCCAACTCCACGTATGCAACAATCAACTGGTTGAGAAATAAAAAAACAATGAGGTCAAAGCAACATACCATTACTGGAGAGGACATTAAGGTTTTCTCTTTGCGAAGACTACGTACAATTGTTCAAGTGTCATAGTTGTCCTGTTTAATCAAACATGTGCACCAATAGAGCAACTCAAGTGCAGAGAGGTGAGACATTATCCTGATCGAGTAGACATATAACTTTCAAATAACATAGAAGTAAAAGCAATTTGGAATAAATTATACGCTAGTAGTAGGATTAGAAATTGGTAGTGTTCAGTGCCTCAAAACTTTACTTCTAATTAAGAAAAGAGTGATTAAGCATTCAAATTAATGCAATCAATTGTGATAATTGTTTCAGCAAGCAAAAGGGAGGACCAGACCAACAAGGCAGGGCATCTTATAAAAGCTTGAAAAAATTGTGTCCAAAGTAATTTTAGCCAATGAGTGTGCCACAAAATTTGCTTCTCTTTGGAACTGCTTTGAAACTTCTTAGCAATGACTTCACATTCCACACCCAGAAAATAGAGATGAAGGCCAGTTGTCACCCACCCAATGTGCCAACAATTCAACTATCTTATTGGTTTGAGCCAAAGCTGCAATTAAAGATTCTTTCTTTACACTGTTACCAACCCTAACCATTGTTTTCGGTACATACAAACACAACGTCAAAGTGACGGTATTCAAAGTTACTGAGTACTTGCAGGTTTTTATAGGCAAGAAATTAAGGAGACTTTCTAGCTTATTTTGGTCTGTCTTATAAACTAGAATTTTTTACTGTTAAATTTCTTATTAATAATTCAATGACTAAGATTTAATGAAAAAGTATCTCTATATATCCTAATTTTCGTAAAGTTGGACATAACTATATCATCAATCGGTTTGTTTTCCTTTTTTCTAACATAATACCAACTACTCACTAATTCCTTTGAAGTTTTGCATATATGCGTGCATTTTCAAACTGCAAAACAAGATTGTCAATTTGGAGATGGGTACCACCACGTTTGCAAGATTAAATTTCTATGCATAACCACCGATAAGCACTATAGTTTTATAGCGTTCCTCTTTATACTACGATTTTATGATATTTTTTTCACTTGTAACTGAAAATTTTCATGTTAAACTGACTTTTGCTTGGATTAGCCGAATTCTCATTCTCTTAAAGTAGAATATGTGTCCAAAATATATTAGCAGCAAGTCGAGGTTTTTTACTCGTTGTGCATAATTCTCTCACCACCGTATCAGCTTTATGCCAACATTTGCCTTGAAATCGATGTTAGAACTCACCACTAGAAAACGTTACTTTATATTATAAATCGGGACCCTAACTTTGGATTGTGCCGTTAAATTTCCAGCTTGCAATTGCGTTGCAACATACATTACACTTCATCTGAGCCACCACAAACAATCATTCAGTAAAACAAGACCAATCTTTCTGTTTTCTTCTCAAATTTTTCATCTTGTTCATCATTCACAATTGTCATCTCATCTGA
This sequence comes from Malus sylvestris, assembly GCF_916048215.2. Classification (NCBI taxonomy): domain Eukaryota; kingdom Viridiplantae; phylum Streptophyta; class Magnoliopsida; order Rosales; family Rosaceae; genus Malus; species Malus sylvestris. The sequence continues at coordinate 16,171,150 of NC_062260.1, forward strand.
TCCAATTGGCTCACAAGTCAAATCTGGGCAGTTAAAGAGATGTGTGAGAGAGAGAGAGGAAGGAGTAGGGCCCACCTAGTAGTCAAGGTGTGGAGTCGGGGGGAGAGAGAGAGAGAGAGACTAATCAGAGTCAGAGAGTCTCTCACAAGACTTGTCAGAAAAACGCAGCTTATTATTTTCTCCTTTTTCTTTAATCTTCTTCTTTTCTTTTCACTTTCACATCGGCCAAAACAGTGCTTTTCTCTCTCCGGTCGCAACCAGGAAAAAGCCACAACCTGCAAAAGCACTTGTTGGAACAAGGAAGGATTAAAAACCCCAAATAAGAAAGTTAAAGAGAGGAACCGAATAAAGGTAAAGCACTTGAGCACAAATGAAAAAAGTGGATTTGCTACTGCCAAATTGCCAATCCTCTTTTTGCTTCTTTCAGTTTTCTGCAATGGAATAAAATTTTAGGCTTATTTTAAGGCAACACCCTCTAAAATTCAGTTTCTCTCTCATTTTGCCCCTCAAAATTTAAATTTTCTCACTTAAAACCTTGAGACTCAATTCTTTTCTCACATTCCCCCCCCCCCCCAACCAAAAATAACTGTAAAAATTTGTTAACAATTCCGTTAAAAAGATGATGTGCCACAAAGTGGGACCCACTTCTCACTTATTATGTTTGAATTTATTTTAACTTTTAAATTTTGTAATTTAAACACAATTATCATGAATTAGAAACGAACAATTAACAATTATCCATCCCCACTTTGTGCCACATCAGCTTTTTAAATAGAATTATTAACAGATTTTGACAATAGAGGGAATTGTGGGAAAAGAATCGAGTCTCAAGGTGTTAACCGAGAAAATTTGAGCTTCAAGAGAAAAATGGAAGAAATTGTGTTTCAAGAGGTACTGACGTAAATAAGTTAAATTTAAGTTGATCTCTAAACATTAACGCTAGTTTAGAGTTAGTTTTTAAATTAAATATCCGTCATATGAGGTTTCTGATTTTAACAAAACCGACACTATTGGTTTGAGATTTTTCAATTTGATTACATGATAAGGTATACAACTTTACCTATTTGTTTATAAACATTCATGTAACATCTCACATCGTTCAGGGGAGTAGATTATGTAAGCCTTATATATATTCTCATCTCTACATAGCACGAGGCTTTTTGGAAGCTCACTAGCTTCGGGTTCCATCGGAACTTCGAAGTTAAGTGAGTTCGCGCGAGAGCAATCCTATGATGGGTGATCCACTGGGAAGTTCTCGTGTGAGTTCCCAGAAACAAAACCGTGAGGGCGTGGTTGGGGCCCAAAGTGAACAATATCGTGTTACGGCGGAGTCGAGTCCGGGATATGGTGGGGGCCTAGGTTGGGATGTGACAATTTGGTATCAGAGCCAATCCCTGGTCGGATATGTGTCGACGAGGACGTCAGACCTTTAGGGGGTGAATTGTAACATCCCACATCGCACAGGGGAGTGAATCCTGTAAGCCTTATATATGTATATATATATATATATATATATATATATATATATATATATATTCACATCTCTACATAGCATGAGGTCTTTTGGGAGCTCACTAGCTTCGGGTTCCATCGGAACTTCGAAGTTAAGCGAGTTCGCACGAGAGTAATCCCATGATGGGTGATCTACTGGGAAGTTCTCGTGTGAGTTCTCAGAAACAAAACTGTGAGGGCATGGTCGGGGCCCAAAGCGGACAATATCGTGATACAGCAGAGTCGAGCCCGGAATGTGGTGGGGGTCCGGGCCGGGATGTGACAATTCATCACATGTTGAATTTTTGATCCTATTAATTTATTTAAAAATTGGATATTTTCTATCCATACTTTTTGTGAAAGGAAACTAATTTTCATGTTGTTTTTAGCCTCTCACATACTTATATATATTTCTGACCATCGAATTGAGTAAATTATACATAGAACCATAAATATAAAGTAAGAATACATATTTATCATTCTTTGTTAAATTCTGGATCTCTTAACAATATTTGAATGTCAAATATAGTTTATGTGATATATGTATTTAATACAACCAATATCTGGTCGTTGAGATGATAGCTATATATATATATACATTTTTTTACGTGATATATATTTAATATAACCACTATCTGGACGTTGAGATGATAAATATATTAAATATAGGGAAATATTGTAGCCAAATACCTAATTATAATGTTGTTTTTTTATATTTTGTTCCATAAAAAGTGGGAGTGTAAATAGTTTTATTTTATTTTATGAACAAACGATATTATCTACTCTAAGGAAATTGGTGGACTTAGCCAGATCCCTAAACCCTTTAGCAATAATATGGTTCAAACTCGTATTTATAAGAATCGAACCTAAAACCTATTATTTACGAATAAAAATATATAAAACTGTAGTATTGAGCAAGAGTGCAAATAGTTAAAAATCCAAAAATGTCTATGTTGAACGACACCAGACAAACGGCGACTCAAACGAAGTTAACTCGTCCCTCTCAAACGGCATCGTTCAGGAAAGCGTACTGTTGGAAATCGCGTTTTGCTAACGTTGGAAAACGGCCCTGACGCCTCCAACTCGGCGTGTTGTGTGCGATAGCAATTTTGGAGAAAAAAACAAAAAAAACGTGAAAAAGCAGAAGCATAAATCCACAGATTTTCTCAGAACACAAACACACATACTGGAATCGAATTTCTCACAAAACACTTCCATAAATTCTGAGCGTTTATATTTTCTTTTCCTTTCCTTTCCAGCTCATAGTTTTCCGGGAAAATATGTGTCCCCACCATAAAACCTCTCTACCGTCAACTTCTCCAGCTCCCACCATCCCTTCTCCCCTGTTTGGTTCCTAAGAAAATTTGCAAAAGAAAAAGAAAACCCACAAAAGAAAAAGAGGCTTCCTGTCTCTCTCCAGCTTTCTCCTCCTTAAAACAAAAACCCATTTCACCATTGCAGCAGAACGACCCAAAGCTTTCTCATTTCTCTGAGCTGCTTTTTCTCTCTGGTTTTCTAGGCTGCCAAACATTGACTGGAAATAGTGTTTGATTTGTTGTTTTCTGGGTTTTTTTGGTGAGGTGGGTTATGAGCAAATGGGGGACTCGGCTGCTACAGTGAGGCTGGTTCGGTGCCCCAAGTGTGAGAATCTTCTTCCGGAGCTTGATGATTACTCTGTTTACCAGTGTGGTGGTTGTGGTGCTGTTCTTCGAGGTTTGCTTCTCCTTCTTCGTTTTCTTAATTTCGTTTTTTAGTTTTTGTAAATTTTTTAGTTAATGCAGTTGTTTGGTGGGGTTGGTGATAAAACTGGGAAAAAGATAGAAACTTTACGTTTTGTGTCACATGGTTCGTGTTGGGTTTCTGACCAAAATGTCAGCACCTTTGATTTTCTTTGTAACCAAACGGCTACCTTGTTCTTTGTTTTTATATGATGGTTGTGTTTTTTATTTTATAGAGGTGTGTGTTTTGGTTTATGTTATTGGAAATTTAGAAAAGGGAGTGAGATCAGGATTTACAATTTTTGGAATTTGTTATGGAATTAGACCCAAAAGAAAACCAAAATCCACACCAATGCTAATAATACGCCATCATTTGGATTTGTGGGGTTGAGACTTTTAAACCCGAAAAACCAGATATTCAAATCTGTAGCTACATTACTATCAACAATTTCATTATGTAGGATCCTAATCTGAATTGCATTATTTTCGTGAGTTTTTTCTGCATCCAAGATATGCCAATTCCTTTTAGTTTTGAATTTATTTTCCGCTCGCTAAAATTGAGGATCAGATTGTTGTTTATATCGTTTTACAGCAAATAAAAAGAGGCAAGAGGGGGATACTTTGTTGGAGAAGTCAGACAAAGAGAGGGTTGGAGGAGTTTGTGCCAAATCAGATGATTCAGACAGTAAAGGAATACTTGTGTTGAGTGATACTTCTGATATGGATGTTAAGTCGGCTGATGCTTCTTTGAGGTGTGATCAAAGGGATTTAGAGAAGGGAAATGTGAAAAATGCTGAGGTCGTTAGGAAGCAAGCGAAAGATGCAAGTCAGAACTGGTTTGTCGAGGCTGGCGTTGATATGAGCATGAAAAGAGATGAATTGGAGAATGCTTCGGGAAGAGAACATGGAGATTTGAATGCCCAATTTGGTCCCATAAGTGCAAGTCGAAGATCGCAATGGATGGCAGATTGGCGAGCTCAAGAGAATGGTGAAAAGGAGGGAGTTCGAAGACATCAAAGAACTGATTTTGGAGGTATGAGGTCTTCAACTTCAACCTATCAAGACGAGGGCCCGTCAAATTACCATTTGGGTTCTTCGTATAGGGGTGGGGAACCATTGAGAAAAAGTATTGTCCCAGATGAGGCAAACAGAGTTCTGTACCTTGAACAAGACCGAGCCGAGCTTCTGAAGAAGCTGGATGAGCTGAGGGATCAACTTAGCCGGTCTTGTGATTTGGTTGATAAGCCAAAAGAGAAAGCTCCTGTTGATGGGGGGATGGTTCCTCCAGATCCTTATGGTAGTTCTGACACTTCATATGCAGGTGTTTCTTCCGCGGCAAATAGGGCTTCGATGCAGTACTTTGGACCTGGTAAACCTGTCGCAGCACATGCTCATTTCAATCACTTTCCAGAGGCATTTCCCTATACCAATGGCCATGAAATGCCTATGGCTAGCTTTTCTTCTACCATGCATAATTCAAACAATTTTCCTAGATATGGCGATCCTTTTGGATCCCACATGCACAGTGGAGCTCCTCATCCCTTTCCCAGGCAATACCAGCAACCATCGCTTCCATACTTCTCTGGACAGTATGCTGAAAACAATCCTGATCCATTTGAGCTTTACCCAAATAATGCATCGGTTCACCATCCTACTTGCCCTTGCTTTTATTGCTATGACAATCACCGGCGGGGTTCAGTGCCAGTTCCACCCACTGCTTTCCACAATAAAAGGTTCCCTGATTTCCCTAGTAGTTCCATGTTCCATCCTGGAAACCCGGGGATGGTCGGTCCATATGATCACAACAAACCTCGGACTTCGGTTCCTCCACCCTTTAATGTTTCGCAAACCCATACAAGATGGCCAAGTGACCTTAACCCCAAAATGGGAAGCTTTGTTCATCCCCGTCCAGAGAGGGTGGTGCCAACCAGTGGTGGCCGACGATGTCTTCCATTTTCTGGTGGTGCTCCATTTGTAACATGTAATAATTGCTTTGAAATTCTGCAGCTGCCCAAAAAAGTATTGCTTGCCGAAAAGAATAAACAGAAAGTGCGATGCGGGGCATGCTTTACTGTGATTGATTTTGCTGTTTCTAATAAGAAACTAGTTCTTTCTCATGCAGAAGCAAAGAAAAATCTGTCGGAAGTTAATAGCTTGAATGAGGTGGTCAATGACAGTACTTTACATTCACAAGGCCATGTCACCCGGATCTATGCTCATTTCTCCTCTGATGATTATGATACTTCTGGCTATGATTTTCAGTCAATAGATAGAGAACCTGCGTTACCATCCACAGGCCCAAGTTCAACTGGTAGCAAGCCTCACGAGATGCAAAGCTTTCATTCTTCATCTCCCAGTACCTCTGAGGATGACGGCATCCCAGAAGCTACAGTTGCTCCAAAAGAATTCACAAATTCTATTCAGCAGCCAATCAAAGGCACTTTTTCTCCGCCTCCTGCTGGTTCACCTCTAGAGGAACACTTTGAATTCTCATCGAACAATCACGTGATAAACCGACTTGGGAAGGGAAACCGCAGTAGTCGCTCAGATCAAGAGAAGGTAAAGCCAAATAAGGTCACCTCGCGACAAAACTCTTTACAGGAGACATCACTAGCAACTGAGATGGAGGTATCATTTAATGAGTACTCCAACACTGGGGTTTCCCAAGATTCTTGGGATGCAAACAAAGAGGAGCATCAGCCAAGAACCAACAAAGGGAGTGATTCATTTATTACGAACTTTATTAAGAAGAGCTTCAGGGATTTTTCCAAATCAAATCAGACAAGTGATGGGAGAAGTAATGTTTCGGTTAATGGGAATTTAATACCAGATCGTGTGCTCAAGAAGGCCGAAAAGATGGCTGGAACAGTCCATCCTGGACAATATTGGTAAGTGTACTCACTAAACACATAGTGCATTTCTATGCATGATTACCTTGAATTGTGCTTACAATCTGTTACTGCTCTTATATCCATGAAAACGGATCATTGCTTTGTAAGAAATATAAGATAATAGCTTGCCTACTTGTAATAGCTTTTGGAAAAACTGGTAAACCAATAAAATCACGGGATCACAAATAGCTTTATGTTGCAACTATAATCTCTCTCGCCTCCTCTATTTTACTCATGTCTTTGCCTTCATCAATTTTGAAATGCAGGTATGATTTCCGAGCTGGATTCTGGGGTGTCATGGGTGGCCCTGGTCTTGGCATCATTCCTGTAAGTTAAATTGATTTGACACTAATATCAAATCCATAAGCGGTTATTTCTAGTTATTTGCTAATGTTAATGGAAAATTCTTTTCTTGTGCAGCCATTTATTGAAGAGTTCAACTATCCCATGCCTCAGAACTGTGCGGCCGGAGATACCAGTATTTTTGTGAATGGAAGGGAGCTTCACCATAAAGATTTGGATTTGCTGTCCAGTAGAGGACTTCCCACAACCAGAGATAGATCTTATATCATCGAGATCTCAGGGAGAGTCCTGGATGAGGACACTGGTGAAGAGCTTGATAGCCTTGGCAAGCTAGCCCCAACGTAAGCACTAACTATTTGATAGCCGTCTCATTTAGTTCTTTGTTAATTACTCAAGATAGTAAAATGTTGCTATTATAACCAAGAGCATATAGACATATTAAACCTTTATGTTGTCTTTTATCGTGGACATGCGGTTTTCTGTGACAAATGGAACATGGAACGACGATGTGTTGAATATATAAGACATAGATAATCTAGGAACACATCGTTAACATAAAATGTTCACGAATTTACCACTTTGTGGTCAGCATCATTTATAGTTTTACGAATGATATTGTATGTTTTAGCCACTCTTTTTCCTGTTACCTGTACTGACTTAATGTAGTGATATTCATACCGTTTAATTTGTCTAATCTAAACTCTCCCTGGGAGCTTTTGGAATCTTCTAATGTTTCTTGCTTTGACAAAACTTTGAACAGAGTTGAGAAGGTAAAACGTGGATTTGGCATGAAGCTTCCAAGAGCAGCTGCATAATCAACATGTAGAAATCACTAACTTCATCCCTCGCATGGAGATTCTCAAGTCATCCATCCCGAGTTGGAAAGTAAAATTATTAGGGAAAAGGGGAAAGAAACCCGGTCGAGGAAAAATTCTTTGAAATGTTCAGCAGCTGCACAACATTGCAGATAACCGAAAATGAATGATAAGCTGTAGGATGCTCAGTGGGGTGGTTTTATCTGATATCTACAGTAGCTGTTTTCTGGTTTGATTTGTTTAGTGCATGTAGATCATGCTAGTTTTCGTTCAGCTGCGACTCTTCATTTATTAATTTATGTAAATGGTTTGGTTTTCTGCTGTCTTTGCTATTATAATGTATGAGGTTAGCGTTTATCTTGATCATATATAAATTTGCTGGTAGCCATTTCTATTAATTTCAGTTTTTTTCTGCAACATATGGGTTTCCTTTTTGCCCCTGCATAAACAATTGGTGCTCGTCTCAAAATTATGAGCAAGGAGCTTGCAACTCAAATGATTAAGAGCGTTTATCTATGCATTCTAAATTCTGTGCTCGAATCATCGCTCTCCCGGGAATAATAAAGTCTCAGTGGTTCAAGCAACTACCGACCTAATCAATTGTTAGCTTCTCAATCTGGCAAATGAAGGGCCGGAGGCAATCTTTGGGACCCCGGGAGAAAGCTGAAACAGGCCAAGCCAATCATTGGTTTGTCCAGCGCAAATGCACAAAGACGTAAGCACCTCAGGACACTTCGCAAATCCCATACGCAGTTTTGGTGGGCTCACCCTCATATCAGCCTATTGCTTAGAGCCCAGTACGAGGGGCATGCCAAAGTAGGAAAATTCAGAATGGCCATTTGGAACTTATATCGAGAAATGATTTATGCACTCACATTTTTCTCCTTTACATGTATATCACTTTTTAGTCGTTGGATTGAATTAAGAGACAATGAGGAGTATAGAAAGAGAAAACAAAAGTGCGCAAAATATTTCACTGTAAGAAAATGCTAAAATCAATCGTCTATTAACGTTCACATGCATGAACTTTGTAAATCAGCTTGTGTTCGTGTCATCTAACTGATGACAATTATCTATCTAAAGAATCTTATGATGTTTAAATACGTTACAACCATCTATCTCACCGATGATATCACTAAAGACAATACATTAGTTGCAAGATAGTTTCTCTCGTTAAGACTTGGTAAAGAAGAATTCTGAAAGGAAGGAAGGACGGAAGGGGGGTTGAAACTTGAATGCATTGCAGTCTGCAGTAGGCAGTTGGTAATAAAGCCAATTGACAAATGAGGATTGATAGGAAAGCTCTTTAAAGCTTTCGCTTTCCATTACCATTAACCATCAGGACCAGACCAATCCCTACTTGGTCGCCCCACCCCACCCCTACTTATATAAACCATCTAAAATATAAGTGTTAAATTAGATAAGTTCAATTCGTAATATCCTTAAAAAAGAAGAAGAAAACCACACAAATTGTTTGTGTTTTTATGGAAGGAAAATAGAAGAAATGCATGAATTTTAAATAATTCAATGTACTTAATCATTTCAAATTCATAATCTTGTTTCTAATTATTTTAAATACATGCTTCCTGCACTGCATTATACTACACAGAAGGTTGTATTTGTATGGAAAAAAAGGAAAGAGGTCCTCTCTGGTCCCTTCCTCATAATCCACCAAATCAGGGAATTCGTACCATTGAAAATTGATTCAACGGTTGAAGTTATTATAACTTTTAAAGTGGATCCCTGTTTGTAGCCGTTGAATCAAATTTCAATGGTACAGATTCTTGATTTAGTGGATTAGAAGGAAGAGATTTGGTAGATTAGAAGGAAGAGATCCGGAGATAATCCATTTCCAGAAAAAAGTAGAAGAATGTTTGGATTTGAATAACTCATTATCTAATATTATTTTATAATATAAATATTTTCAATGTGACAGTCGCACTGCTGGGCTGCCAATTAATAATACTAATTCAGGTATATATTACCGGTTAACATGATTAACTAGATAATTTGGTAGATTAATTTACAAGTAATCATCCAGCAAAGAAAATAAAAAGAGTTGGTAGCTAATCGCCAAATGTGGTGTAATCAAGGTTGGCAACATTGAAAGAAAAGAAAAGAACAATATGATTCAGAAAAGTGCTCGACTGTTGATGTAAAACAATTTAGGGTTTAAAGCTGCTCACACGTTTCAGCCAGCTAAATTGGGATAATATAATAATCTACCAACTCCCATTTTACTAATCAAATTCAGGTCAAAGGTGCGAGCAGGTGGGCAGTGCATGTCATGACTCATGTGCATTGCAATTTGCAAACAAAAGATAAGACACCAAAAATATTTAACTTAATATATAGATTATTTTAGTGGTTGAGATGAATTCTAAACTTGTATTTCACATGATATATTTTAGGTTTGATTATTACTGCTGGTGAATTGCAAGATGATGGTCATGGAGAGTTTGAAATGCTTATATAAGTCTTTCCGACTCCCAAAATAGTAGATTGCTGTGACGAAGTCACCAACTAATCCATTAAAAAAAAAAGAAGAAGAATAAATTGACTAAGCACATTTAAATTGATTCCTGCAACATCTAGAAAAGGGAAAGAATAATTAAAAACCACAAAAAGATTATATTTATTAATCATCATTAGTCTACAACATAATTGGTCCTATTTGTGCGAAGACATTTTTTGTCAACCGATTCAAATACAAAAAGAATAATTTGTCATGGATGATACATAATTCTTTCCCTCGGGGTGAATTTAAATCGAGATTCCCAAATATATAGTAAATAATAGCAGTTTGGTAATATAAGTGAAGCAAAAAACATCATAGGATGTTTTATATAATTGCATTGTTTGGTCAACACAAAGTGTTGAAAACTTCAAAGAGTGGATTTGAACTGAATTCTCGCATTCTAACATAGTAACAAAACATGCAATTTACGTGTTGAGTTTTGACTCAAACACGTGTTCTCATTATGTGTTGGGAGTGTGAATCTTACGTGAAAAAGTAAAGTCTTGCATAATAAGCTTTACCCGACTCACAACATCTCTCTATGTATTAGGCAGACATCACCCACCTAAATCCTAATTATCAATACAAAACAGCATATTTTCTTCCTAAAACTAAAATGAATTTTACCAAAACACTTTTGATACTATTCATTTTTAACGAAAAATCACATTTATACCTTTTTATGGTACTATTCATTATACCTAAAAGTTTTTTTTGGATTTTTTGTTTAGTTTTCTTGGTTTGTTTTTTTTTTTAGGTTCAAAATTTGGATTGTTTTGCTGCAAAACAAAAACCAACCGATTTCATCACTTCTGTTTCTTTTTCATATCTTGAAATTCTCCTCTCTCTCTCTCTCTCTTTATCTCTCTCTCTCTCTCTCTCTCTCTCTCTCTCTTCGAGCTCTGAGATGGTGAAAGAAATGAGGGTTCAATCGAACCCAATATTGTCATTCCACAAAAACAGCCATGTATTTGTGAAGTTTGCAGTCTGCTTTGTCTTAGTTGGTCTCGCTTTTCGACTCTTGTTTTCCGATTCTGCACTTTCTATCGGATTAAATTTACCAGTAGAGCCACCTTCTCTTGCAGCTGCAGACCAACAAGAAACAGAATCTTCCTCCTCTTCTGCTTCTGATTCTTCTTTATTTCCTGTCCAAACTCAAAACTCTACAATTGTTGATTTTCCTGGAAATAACTCTCAAACATATGGCAATGGTAAGTATTTTCTTTTATTTATGTCCCTGTTTTGGTGTTTTTGCTTGGTTGAAACCACATGCATGAATGTGAAAATCCAAGTCAGACAAAGATATTTTTTATGCAAGCGATATTCTACACTATACTAAATTCATCTAAACTACGGAGATGGAGATTCGAACTTGGATGAAAAAGTGGAAATGCAAGTGAAATATTAAGAAGAAAAGGAAAATGTCTGGTTATGTGTTAATTTTCATTTCTTTGAATTTTATACATTTTTAGTAATAATTTATAAATGCAATTTCATGCTTTCTTTTTTCTGGGGACAGAGAGGATGCATTTTTCAGTCATAGACTTGAATTTTTTTCCATATGGAGTGATTAGTATGCAACCGATTTATTCACTTTTACTAAATAATGTAGTTGCAGTAAAGTGCGACCTTTTTACTGGAGATTGGGTACCAGACCCATCAGGTCCAAGATACACTAACGAAAGCTGCCATGTGATGGAATCTCATCAGAATTGTATGAAGAACGGTCGCCCCGATTCCGAGTACTTTTACTGGAGGTGGAGTCCAAGAGACTGTGAGCTACCCAAGTTCAATCCGCAGAGTTTTCTTGGTACGATGAGGAACAAATCATGGGCCTTCATTGGCGATTCGATTTCGCGGAACCATGTCCAGTCATTGCTTTGCATTCTCTCTCAAGTACACTCTGAAACTCGAAAACTAGCTTATGTTTACTGAATCTATATGCTTTAGATCTACTAAACTCTGTTGATTTTGTTTTGCACTTCCAATTAACCACAGTAGTGGCTGTGATGATTTGGTCTAGTCACACTAAATTTCCACTCTGTTGGACGCGGCGCTAAAGCTCAAATCTTATGGACGACTGTTGCGATAAAAAGACTTTTAAAAGAATCATTTCACTTTCTAATGAAACCTTAGCCACTTTTTCTCTTTGGAAATTGCATGGATGTTTAGATCAAAATTAGGTTGTGGATTACAGCTGAACTTTTATGGCGACCATTGCTTTTTAATTGGTTGTAGAGTCATTTTCGTAGCTGGTTTACCTACTATCTATGTGGATCATAATTGTTTCGATATCAACGTCGTTTAGGGAACGTTAATGATTGATTACTGATGTATGATTTGCTCCTAAAGATTTCAAAGTTTCCATCTAAGCCCTAAAGGTTAAAGAAAAGTTCTTCCCTGCCTCGGTTTTCCCATCTCGCCCTTCCTCGCGCTTCTCATGTGAGCTCGGGAAAAGAGATTGGAAGATGGGGATAGGGAAACTGGGGCAGGGAAGTTTCTCTCTTATGTACCGACCCCATAGCGGTTGGTATATTTGGACCTTACAACTCCGGTGTAGATACAGGACCTACCATGATCTGACATTCTTGTAGATTGCATACCTTCTTTGCTGGCTTTCCATTTTCTGGTCCCAAATGATAATATTGATCACAATTCAGAGGTCATGTCCCACAGGTGGAGCAAGCTGTTGAGGTATACCATGACAAAGAATACAGGTCCAAAAGATGGGTTTTCCCCTCTTACAACTTCACCCTTTCGGTAATTTGGACTCCGTTTCTCGTCAAAGCGGGTATTTTCGAAGACATGAATGGAGTTTCTACTTCCGAAATCCAGCTTCATCTTGACGAGCTTGACAAGACATGGACCGATCAGTATAGCAGCTTGGATTACGTGGTGATTGCCGGAGGGAAATGGTTTCTTAAGACTGCAATTTACCATGAAATCAACACGGTCAGCGGCTGCCATTACTGTCCCGGAAAGAACTTGACAGAGTTAGGGTTTGACTACGCATATCGCAGTGCCCTCCGTCTGGTTTTCGATTTCATCACTCGTTCGGATCATAAAGCGTTTGTTTTCTTGAGAACCACCACACCTGACCACTTCGAGAACGGAGAGTGGTTCAGTGGGGGGTACTGCAATAGATCAGTGCCATTCAAAGAGGGTGAGGTTGACATAAAAGATGTCGATGCTGCAATGCGAAATATCGAGTTGGAAGAATTTGAGAAGGCTACAGCCCAAGGATCGGAGAAGGGAGTAAACTTTAAACTACTGGACACAACCTACCTTTCACTACTTAGACCTGATGGGCACCCAGGTCCATACAGGCAGTTCCAGCCATTTGCAAAGGATAAGAATGCCAAAGTTCAGAATGATTGCCTACATTGGTGCTTGCCTGGGCCAATAGACTCTTGGAATGATTTGGTTATGGAATTGTTGGTCAATGGCGGAAAATATCGATGATCGAACGCCTGGCTTATCGATCGAATGCCTAGCTTATCAAGCTCTCGGACTTCTTGGCCGGAATCAAGTATTAGCAGTCTTGCAGCTGTGGTTTGTCCTGTGATCAAATCTGTGCCTAAAACAACAGGCGCGACGCTGACCCGCAATCCATGAAATGTAGAAAGACTTTGCTAAGGAAACAACGTGAAGTTGCATGTAAACATATTTATTCTTTTACAATGTCAAATTCTTTGGCCAAGCTGCAAAATTTCATACCCTTTTATATCACCACAGAGCATATATATGAAACTACAAATCTCACAGAAAAATCCCATTTCTGTAAAACTTATGTACCTACCACTGCTGGAAAGAAGAACGCAAAACTCCACACAAGTTCATCGTTAAGAAGCTATTTACGACTTACAGTTCTCCCTGCCTCAAAACTACTAGCATCATGTAAAGAAATACCATTGCACCTTACTCCTCTATGGTTCACAGAGTTCTTGGCTAGCATCACGCTGCTGAAAGGCAGCGCAGATTTGCAGTCTGCCAAAACGTTTCTCTTCTTTATACAAGAACCGAACCTAGAATCCGCCGTCAAGACAACCGTCAAGACAACCGAGAATGCATATTCCAGGAAATTCAACTCCACAACCTTAAATCAGAACTCACATTTCAATTCTGGATTATTAAACTAACAAGCCATGTCGGAAACTGCAGCATCACCACAATTTTACACAACAACAAATAAAGACAGAAAGTGAAAAGCTTGGGTTACATTGAAAAGGCAGCTCTTTCACCTTCCTCCTCTTACTTGCTTGAAGTGGATGCATCTGCATTCTTCGGCTTCGGCTTCAGAAATCGATCCTGCGTAATTTAACATGTAAATTATTATGCTCACGTCCCTAATCAAGTTCAGCAAAAATACAACATAACCCAGCTCTTATTTAAATAATTTCACGATATATGCACACAGTACATACATATGTGTGTGTATATATATATATACACACACATATAACTATATATATATATAAACCTGAAATTCCTAAAACTTGAATTAAGAAAATGAAGCTCTGAAACCCTGGATTGTTTTCCCTACCCGAAGGAGCAGGATCTAGACACATAAATCAAAACCCAATAAGCTCATTTGATGACTCGATAGTTTAACAAAAATAGTGGATTAAAAACAAAGAAACATTCGAATTGATGAATCTGAAATTCTATAAGATAAAATAAAAATTGAAGAGAAGAATAAATAAAAGGGGAAGTTACGTTATCGTAGAAGATGAAGTGGGCGACGACGACGGTGCCTACTATGCCCCCCAAGATCGCTACGGGTCCTGTCAACAGACTCCATTTCCTGTATATCATCTTCTTCCTTTTCTTCTTCTTCTCCTCCTCTTCCTCCTTCTTCCCTTCTCTCGATGAAGCTCAGGTGTCTGGTAAGCTTTTGACTAATTTGGAAGCGTTATACGAAGAGGACCAAGTTTATTGGGCCTCAACTTGGGCTACCCAAAGTCTAAAAGGACCTATTCTTGGGCTTTGTGTATACATCAGCATGATTTTCGGACGGATGGAATCAGAACTAAGGGTATATCTAATTGCAGTCCCAAAAATTGTTCCTTATAAAAATGAGTTGTATGGATACCCACAATTTTTTTTTTAATTTTAACGACCATTGTATCCCATTGTTAAAGTTACCAAAACATCCAATTAGGGAATAATTTTAGCATTTTAAAAATAAAATAAAAAATGAATGGGTTAGGTTTCAAATGAGTTTGTGGACATGTCGATAGGGTTTCAACTCATTCTGGTTGGAACTCGTTCATTATTGAGAGCATGTATTGTGAATGGTGTGCTTTTTATTGCTTTATGTTTGGCAACTATTTTACATGAAATAATACTTGGGCGCTTACTGTTCAGTATCCGAGTATTACTCCTTTTTGACTTGATCCAATAAAAAGTAAACACGTGTAATTTTAAAATAAATTAATATACTCCCTATTCTGGTAAAGAACAACCTTAAATACCTAACCAAACATCTATTTCTTTGTCGTTCTCAACATCCCTCCCTTGAGAGCATTTAAAGTGGGGTGTGAGAAGATTTCTTGGGTTGTGAAAAAGTTTCTTTGATTTTCCATCCGTTTTCTCCATTTTTTGGTCCATATCAAGATTCAAGCTCCCCATGTGAGTCCAAGCATGTTAGGCCATCTCCAACCAATCTGGCCAAAGGGCTATAGGGCTAAAAATAACTCGAAATAACACGAAAACCGTCTCCAATCGAGGGTTAGGCCAAAGGGCCTGTGGGCCCCACGGACCAAAAATGGGAAATCAGGCCAAATGGCTGGCCAAGGGAACCAGCCAGCCAGCCTCGGGCCGGCCTAAGTTTCAATCTCCAATGGCTAGCTGACGTCATGCTGATACCAGGCTACCGTTGCATTTGATATATTTTTTTCTTGGGACAATTTTTTTTTCCTATAACTACCTAAGCCATTAAACAACATTAAACAACACAATCTCCACCCTAGTACTACTTGGGGAAGTTATTCAAACTTAAACAACATTAAAAAAACATTTAACAACATAAAACTTAAACGCCTACTCCATGCTTCTTTTGGCCCAAAGATGTGCAACAAGATCTTGTTGTAGGTACTTGTTTGTGGCACGTGAACATATCATCTTATGACGCCTCATGTACTCATTGAAAGATATATTACCAGTTCTTGTATCCAAAGGCAAATTAGGCCTATCATATATTTTCGCACGAGCCCTCCTTAACCTATTTGGATCATCTTGGTCGTCATCAGACTCTCCATCAATATAACCATCTCGCTCATCCTCCACAATCATGTTGTGTAATATGATGCACGACATCATGATGAAGTTCAATTTATCTCGACTCCACCCTCTTGCTAGTTCCTTAATGATTTTCCACTATGCTTGTAGAATACCGAAAGCTCTCTCAACATCTTTCCGGTATGCCCCTTGGTGTAAGGTAAACCACCTTTGGGCATCATCCACATGGTTTGCAATTGCTTGGAAAAGTGTTGCCCACTTTGGGTAGATGCCATCTGCCAAGTAATACACCATATTGTACTGACACCTGTTGATGTAGTAGTCAAGTTGAGGTGATTTACCCTCCATCAGATTATTGACGAGGGGTTAACACCCAAGTACTGTAATGTCATTTTGGGATTCTGGAACTCCAAAGAAAGCATGCCAGATCCATGTGTCAAATGAGGAAACACCCTTTAACATAATAGTTGGTTTTCTCAATCTTCCGCTGAATCCTCATTGCCTCCGGTGGGACAGTTCTTCCACTACCAATGCATGCAATCTAATGACCCTATCATGCTCGGAAAGCCACAGTCTTCAGCTTTATGAAGGAGCCAATCCAGATCTGCTTGATTTGGTTTTCGAAGGTACTCCTCTTTGTAAATCTGAACAACTATGTGACAGAATTCATCAAGATTATCAAGGCATGTAAATTCAAACATACCATATGTATCATCCATTGCATTAGTTGGGGAGGCATAGGCCAACATTTGGAGTGCAATAGTAACCTTTTGATGAGGTGAGAAACCAAGGCGGCTTGCTCTGTCTATCTTCTGTTGAAAGTATGGATTGACATGTTAGACATCATGAAGTAAATGCTCGAAGAGATGACGCCTCATCCAAAAGCGACATCTAAAATCCTATTTTGTGTACATTGAGTTAGGGTTGAAGTAGTTGTTCATCGGAGTCTCATGCACCATTTCTCTATTTCGTGGTTTGTAAGAACAACCAGCAACAGAGTCATCCCATTGAGGTTGTTCTTCAAATGCCTCACATGCCATGACCCTAGCCATTGTTGCCATATATGTTGTGTTGCACCATGCTTCATTTTATTCATTGGACTCCTCATCTTCTCGTCTCATATGCGCCCATTTATCTTCCAATTCGGAATTGGATGAGGACTCTCAGTTAGAATGCAAAGAGGATCCAAAGTTGGAATTCATTGCAAACTTGAATTGAAATATTGGAGAGGGAAAAGATGAAGGTGTGTGAATTATACCCCAATATTCATCCTATTTATGGATATTGGAAGCTGAAGATAAGAAGTGCTAGCAGATAAGAAACCTATCTAAAATTTGCATAACCAATTACATCTCGACATATGGCACTCGAAATTCTATCTGAAAAATTATTAAGATTACATATCGACTAGAAATTTGAAAAGTTACTCACATATCGACAAGTAGCACTCAAAATCTATCCGAAAAATTATTGAGATTACATATCGACAAGAAATCTGGAGAGTTACTCACTTTAGCGACACGTGACACTCGAAATCCCATCCGGAAAATCATTGAGATTACATATCGACAAGAAATCTGGAGAGTTAGCGACACATGTCACTTGAATTTCTATCCGAAAAATTATTGAGGTAGTTTAATTTAAGTAACCATATTAATTCAATTAAAATAATAAATTATGTTTGGTGTATGACACTTTGGCCCTCTCAGTTGGAGATGTTTTTTGTCACAGGGATATGTTTAGCCTATGGCCCTTTGGTCCTCTCGATTGGAGATGGTAAGAAATATGACCTGACACTGTTCATTAAAATATTAATTTCTTAAAGGGCTATAGGGCTAAAGGGAGCCCTTTGACCCTCATTCGGTTGGAGATGACCTTAGCCTCCCAATGTTTACATTGCTCAATAATTTGCTTTGGTGCCTATATGTACTACTACCAGTAGTAGTAAGGTAAGTACATTTACTCTTGCATTCGATATTCCGAGTTTCTAAACTTTCAATCTGCAAAACAAATGTTCCCTTACATATGTATAACATATTGTTAATAGAAGGATCTCCGCCAAAAAGAAGTTGTACGGTTAAAGGATGGATAACTTTCCCTGTCTAGTCTAGTCTTCTATTTTGTATCCTTAAACTACCACTACAACAAAATATACCTTAAGACAGCATCTCATTAACAACATACACTTAACCCACCTTGTTAAATATTAATTAGAACAACATGCACATCTTATATGCATCCTGTTGTAAAATGTCATTTTCTTTCAACAACATCATTGCATGTTGTCTATAGCTTTCGTGTACCAGATTTTTATTTTTGTGATATTTATATATCTCCACAATTGGACAGAGTTGTCTTCTTCTTTTTTTGTTTTTGTTTTTTTTTGTCTAGATGGAGCCGGATACCGGAATAGTTCTGGAACTCCCTCACAAATGAAACACATCAGAGGTATGTACACTACTGAAAGTCCAAGAGAGATGACACTTATCAAGTGCCGTCATGAAAATAAAATATGATCGAGAAATTTCTGATTGAGTTAACATCAAAGTATTAATTACCCCACGCCTATATAGTCTAATATGATAATCTTAATAAATATATTGTCTTGCTTGTGAGTAAGCAATATCATAATCAACCTCTCATTATCTCGGCCTCAATAATCAATCCAAAGGGATGCTGCAAAGTAGCAAAAAACTCAAAGACTCAAACATCAATTTCTAACTTCTTTTGGCGTCATTTTTCATCATCATAATGTCATAAAAATGTGAATTGTAATATTGTGTGGGATAATACTTGATCAAATATAATTAATGATCGGAACCATTCAATTTATTTAATATTCATATGAAGATCAATTCTACAAAAATTATTGAATTGTAGATCATTTTATCATCCAAATGTATCAAATAAATGATTAGTTCATTATGAATATATTATTTGGTACCTACATCGTCAAATTTTTTTATTCATTTGAATGACTAAATAGTCTTCAACTAAAATGATTTTTCAGGGATGATTTTCAAAAAAAGATTAAGAATTTAAACTATTACGATTATGAAATTTGTACGGTCAAAATATTTATTTCTAAAACAAAGGAATAATACGAGTATTATCCTTTTGTGTGTCACGGACGGACGTGGTTACGCAAGTGTGTGTATATATATATATATTCGAAGTTAAATTAGTCTAATTTTTCGATATTCCTAAGTCTCCTTTGGTGACTTCAAAATCGTAGCACCTTTGGTTCACTCATTCTTTTCCAAGAAAAATGTTCTTTTTCTTTTGTTATCCTTCCCCCTTTTAGCCAAATGTAGTATTTCGACACAAGAGTATATTTTTCTTGAATAAAGGTATAACTTGAGAACATATAACTTGAGAACATATACTGAAAATCCAAGAAAATTGTCTACCTATGAAAGTATAGTGCTGTCATGGAAACTTGATAAATAAAGGAATTGATCGATAAGTTTATGAATAAACTAAGATTAGAGAGTCAATTTAAAACCTAATTGATAATTTAATTGATAATGACCCCACGTCTAACAGGATTCTATTACGATAATCTAAGTTATTAATGTTTCATTGGCGAGTTATCAACCCCATTATCTCAGACTCAACAATGGATCCAGGGCTGCTGGCTACCGCAAAAGATGCAGACATCATTTAACTTCTTTCAGTGTCATGTTTTCATCATCATAATGTCATCAACAAGTATTATGTCCAAGCCAATTTGAATTGTAATATCTAGTGTATGCATGATGCATGGATTATGGAAATGGCTACGTACCAATATATAATATACACATACATCCTCAAACTTAATTATTTACTAGCTAGCTAGTCCAGGTTTTCTCAACTTACAGTATCTTGTGGCGACTTCAAATTTCAAGTTTTTTAACACCTAATTGTTATCACAGTGAAAATTACCTTTTCTTTTCTTGTTTTTCTTCCTTCCCCTGATGAGTGGATATTAATTTATATTTTTACCATATTTTAGTTATAATTTATTTGTTATTTTAGTAAAATTTTAACACTTTGCTTTTTTTTTTTTTTTGACAAAAACTTTGCTCTATATTTCAATTGTAGGACATGCGAATCTACTTTGGGCATAACGCAATGAAACGGAGGAATTTTGGAGTAAAACCACTTGCAGTAGATTCATGAGTCCTTGAAGATGACTGTATCAAAATTCCGGATTTTATTTTCAAGCCGTTTGATCATGGCGAATAAAATGCGCAGTTTTCCCAGATTGATGTTTTGGAAGATTTTGGACGTTTTATCAGTCAAGAAGGCATTTTGAAAGGATTGTTTCTTTTGAGAACTTGAGGAGGACATGTCAAGATTTAAAAAGAGACCCTTTAGGACCAAATCTAAGATGATTCAGTCGGTCAAAAGAGAGATTTTCTCCAATTTAATTATTTTTAAGTAATAAATGAAAATAATTTACTTTGTACATGAACAGTGGTTAATGACAAATCTACATATAAATAAATGTTTGGGGTGAGTGATTGGCGCACCTTCTACATCTCAAAATGAAATAGTTTGTTCTGATGGTCACATTTTTTGAGTTGGTGATCACCGGTTATGTGATAGCTAGACTTTATAAATTAAAAAAGAAAAACTATATATATTGCTTTCAAATTTAACAATTTTTTTTAATAAGAATGTAGGATATTAATTAAGATGCCGATAAAGTATATAAAAAGGGATAGAACATAAGAAAAGAAGTGAACATCTGAAGTAAAAAAAAAAACCACGCCGGAACTTTCTAACCGGAATCAAGGGAAAAAGAGACTGCCACTGAAGAATAAAAGATTTTAAAATGTAATCACTCAATAGACATCCTCAATCAAAATGTTTACTAACATGTCTGGTGGTTCCTCAAACCAAGCCGCCTAATGTTACTCTCCAATTCCTGCTCTTGCAAGCCAATGTACGTGCTGCCTGATTTGCTTCTCTCCTAACATGACCAAGCTTGGATTGAGAGAAACCTCGAAAGAATGAGCAAATATCATTAATTATTGGCCCCATATTAGATGTATCATCACTCTGCTTGTTGCATATATATAGCAACTATGGCAAGGATAGAATCTCCTTCAAACTCCTCTACAAACATGACAACCCTTTTATACTAATCATATTTGATGATTAATTAATTGAAATTTACTAATTTAAAACTTTGTCAAACTGTCACTTAGTACTAAGGACTAGTGATATTCCTCTTCACTTGTAAGCATTGTTCTAAAAATTCCTGCTTAGCGCTTGTTGAAATATCACATATCGACTGCATCTATAAGAAAAGAAGAGTTTAAATATCCTAAACCTCACTCTAACTAACACCAATGTCTTTTGTGATAAAACCCTATACCTGACGAATTGTGTAGGTGATAATTATCAAGTTGGGCACAATATTTGTGTTGGAAGTGGGTATTTGGCCAGTTTATTTGATAATTTTACATGGTATTAGAGTCATAGAGTGGGACCGTACTGCTACGTGATGGATGCGTCCTTTTGGCCCCGCCCGATGATGGTGGGTCCCTTGGCTACGAGTGTAAAGTGAGTCCCCTTGACTCCACGTGGTTGTCAATTTGTGGATTTCCCATGTGTGACCCACTAATTGGGTCTCACATGAGGGGTGTTAACTACATAGCAAAAGATGAAAGATTGATACAGTTTACAGAAGAAGAAGATGAGAGAGAAAGAAACAAGAGAGAGATGTAGAGGAAAATGAAGGAGAAGGATTGTCTGCCCTCCTCTTTCCATACTCTCCCTATGCCCTCCTGTTTTGTGCGGTCACGGTTAAGCCATGTCAACATTTTATATTAATTTTTATATAAAAATAATAAGACAAAAAGCAAATGTTGACGTGGCTTAACCGTGACCGCACAAAACAGGAGGGTATGGGGAGGGTATGGAGAAAGGAGGGCAGACAATCCATCTCCGAAAATGAAAGCTCTTGAATTGATTAATCTTTATGATACAACATTTCTAGCTATATATACAAACACACTTAACAACTTAACAAACTTCTAACAAAGCTAACAACTAAATACGTCAAATGATGCCATTTGTCCATTGCCATCCAACATACTGAATAGTGACACATGTCATTTTATACCCCCCTCAATCCCAACAGGAGAAACCCATTTTGAGATTAGAAGAACATTTGCAATCACTACTTAAAGCTAAACTCTGAAGAAAAACCCAATCATCTGTCTCTTGTTGATCTTGAAGCTCAAAACATTTGAGTGTAAAGTTTATACCCATCCAACATACCAGATAGTACATGCCTTGCAAACTCGATTACATTAGAGTCATTAAACCCTTCAGAAACCAAATTTACATCCTTGAGCTGAGATATAAAATTTAGGTTTTGGAGTTGCCAAAACCCCTATCAAATCCATGTTCTGGTATTCCAAACAAATAGAATTCGTAAATATCCAAACCGTTGACCCTCAAATTGATGTCTCCACCTCTGTAGCTACTTGACCAAAATCCTCTGTCTGTGGAAACAGTCCAAATTTGTTCCATTGCCTTACTGTAAAGCAAAACCTTTAAAACATAATGCATGAACCAATTCTTCAAGACTTGAAACAATTATGATGCACATATCCAGAAATCATGACACCCTGTATTTGTTTGCCTCTAACAGAAAGCTTGACACAGAATAACCTTCTATAAAAAGTCGTAGCACACCTTCATGCTGGTATAAGAACTTCTTATGAGATTACCCTTTCATGGGATTTACCGTCAACAATCTCATTCAACATTGGCTTCGGCCTTTAATATTTACAAAAACAGAAAATTAACAAAATATAGTGTGGTATCGGCTTTAACTATAGTACCACGGGATTGTCATTTGTGGATTTTACCAGAAACAACTTTTCTTAACAATGGCATTAGCCTTCACAATTTCAAGAATAGAAAATCAACATCTATGTAGGATTACCCTTCGTGGGATTTACCTACTCATAACACGGGATTACCCTTCGTGGGATTTAACATCAACAACTTCTTCAAACTTCATCTTTTTAAGACACATACAACCGGACTTCTTATAGATACATGCTACAACTAAGCTTGTTAGACTTGATATTATAGGTTGTGATGGAGCAAAAAAAAACAAAAAACAAAAAACAAAAAATTCACGAACTCCTCAGTAATCTTTTCCAGACATCGCACTTCTCAATTTGGCACAAGTCAGTGGTAGTAATTTCAAGTTTCAAGAAGCAATTAAGAATAAAGTAGTCTTCAGGCAAAGAAACATGAGCAATTGGATATATAGACCATATCTCCAAATAACACAAATCACTAGTAGATACATCAATTTACCAAGAATTAGGATTTTGGCGCATTAAGAGAAAGTTGACAAACTTTGGAGATGTAGAAGTAAGCACAAGAGGATCATGGAGAGAAAGCCAGAATATTCGTACCCATCTCATTGTCTCTTAGAGCCTAAGAAAAATCGTCAAACACCTGGTGTGCTAAAGTACCAGGGATATCTACTTGCACAATAACCCAATTGTGGATCCAAAGAACAAGCTTTGTGTCTTAAAATTTCATTAACTGTTGATAGTTCGATCAAGAAATGAAAGCAAGAACGTGAAATTAAACCAAGAATTCAGAACGAAATCATACCCTAAAGTCCAAATATATCACATTGCTGAAATCACTTCATCTCTGAAATCACAGGCTACGCACGGAAAATGAAAAACCTATACATGATCTTGACGTTGTTGAGTAAAAATTGGGGTGGTGATGTTCGATGGTTGGGAAAAGGACAAGCAGCAGTGCGGACAAGCCTCTGTTTTAGTAGTCGGGCAGTTGAAGGCCTTAATTGAAAAATCTCTTGCTATGGTCACGACCCGTCTTTGGAGCCCTTCTAAGATGATGTCAACAACGATGATTAGCCTGACCGAGACCAGTCTTAGACTCCCGTCCACTATGAATCATCATCACTGCCTTCTTAGAAATTTCATTTTCTTTCCTTGTATTAGGAGGATAAGAACTTGATGAAAATATGAAAAGACCCCGAATTCAAGAACCAACAATTTAAGAACTGAAAATTAAACCAGAAGGTACATAACGAACTGAACCATTGTGGAAGCATTGAAGAAATTAACGGAATTTCTAACAAAAATTAGAAAAGAAATAAAGACTAGAAAGAGATGAAACTAACGAGAAGTGGAACTAGCAGAATCCATGGTGTGAACGTGGCTCTGATACCATGTTAACTACATAGCAAAATATGAAAGTTTGATGCAGTTTACAGAAGAAGAAGATGATAGAGGGAGAAACAAAGGAGAGATGTAGTAGAAAATGAAAGCTCTTGAATTGATTAATCCTTCTGATACAATAGTTCTAGCTATATATACAAACACACTTAACAACCTCACAAACTTCTAACAAAGCTAACAACTAAATACATTAAATGATGCCATTTGTCCATTGCCATCCAACATACCGGATAGTGACACACATCACAAATCAACCATATCTCTGAGAAAAAAAGAGATTAAATATCCTAACCCCCACTCCAACTAATACCAAGGCCATTTGTGATAAAACCACACACCTAAAAGATTGTGTATGTGATAATTACCAAGTTAGGGATTATATTAGTGTTGTTGGAAGTGGGTCTTTAGTCCGTCTCTCTGATAATTCTACATGGTATATTAGAAACAGGGAGCGGGCTCGTATTGCCACGTGATGGGTGGATCTTATTGGCCCCTTGCGATGATGGTGGGTCCTTGGTTATGCATGTAGGGTGAGTCCCCTTAGCTCCAGGTGGTTGTCAATTTGT
Source organism: Malus sylvestris (assembly GCF_916048215.2). NCBI lineage: Eukaryota > Viridiplantae > Streptophyta > Magnoliopsida > Rosales > Rosaceae > Malus > Malus sylvestris. The sequence goes on from NC_062260.1 coordinate 16,195,929, forward strand.
GGATCTCCCACGTGTGACCCACTAATTGGATCTCATGTGAGGAGGCGTGTTGAAATATCACACGTTGACTGTATCTCTACGAAAAGAAGAGCTTAAGTATTTTAACCCTAGTCCAACTAATACCATGACTATTTGTGATAAAACCCCACACCTGACGGAATGTCCATGTGGGGGCTAAGTGGCTGACCACTGCCCCAATTTGTCCCTAGACGTTTGAAAATTAATAAAGGACGCTTAGGCGTTTGCCTAATCCGCCTAGATCCTCCTAGGCACCTGCCTAGGTTGTGACTCTTACGTATAGAGAAAATCGATAACTTTAATTTTGCATTTTTTTTAATAAAATGTAAGAGACTTGTTGAATAATTGGATGAACACTCATTATATGCTTGTTCCACATATTTTCAGATGAACACTCATTACATGCTTGTTCCCCATATTTTCAATGTGTTCTAATATTTTATAATATGTATGTCATTTTATTTTGCAATTTATGTATCCCAATGCAACTATGTGTTTTTTAAGTATAAATAGACACTTATTTATACATATATAATAAATTATTTAAATCCTCATATGCCCTAGCCTACTGCCCAACTAGCGCCTAGCGTCTTTTAAAACCTTACTTATAAGTGAGATGTTTTAGATTTGATTCTCGCTAAAGGTGAATTTGAACTACATAATTATGGCTGACCCATTGTGAGGCTTAGCCCACTCTTTCATCCCCTTAGTGTAGATAATATCGTTTGTTAAAATAAAACCTATCAAACTAATCTAAACACACAATTAGAGGTGTGTTTTATTTAGGGTTTTTATCACAAATGGTCACTGACATTCACTACCGCACATCAATTTGGTCTTTTTGTTAAAATTTCATCAACTATGTGGGACCCACAAATCCAATGAATTGATGACAAGTGGATTACATAAAATAAGGGGTTTTATCGCAAATGGTCCCTGACATTGAGCCAACTCCTCATTTTGGTCCTAGGTTTCAAAAATCGATAAATTTGGTCCTTGAATTTCAATATCGCACATTAATTTAATCCTTCCGTTAAAGTTTCGTCAATATCTTTTGTCCCACTAACTCAATCATATGACGCAACATGGATTAACTATAAGAAACTGTTTTTTTTAAGATTTAAAACTAAAAGTAAAATAAGAAACTAAAAACCAAAACCATAAGAAAAAAAAAGCCATCGTCGTCTTCATCAAAGTATGCTAAAAAAGAAAAAGAAGGCACCATGATACCACTAAAGTACTTGGCCTCCTGAACTCACTCCTCATTCTATCTAGTTGGCTATAATCCTATCATATTTGAATTGAATTTGGATTTGATTTTATTGCATTTAGATTGATTTTTTTTCCTTCCAATTGGGGTTGTGGGATGGGAGAAAAATGTTAGCGAGGAATACTCGTCCGTTGGTTCACTCTTAAAAAATATAGTTTCTTATAGTTAATTCACGTGGAGCCATATGATTGGATTAGTGGGATCACATCAGCACATAAATGAAAAATATTGATGAAATTTTAACGGAATGACTAAATTAATGTGTGGTAGTGAAAGTCAGGGACCAAATTTATCGATTTTTGAAACTCATGAACCAACATGAGTAGTTGGATCAATGTCAGGGACCATTTGTGATAAAAAACTCTTATTTTATGTAATTCACGTGTTACCATTTCATTGGGTTTGTGGGTCTCACATACAAACTTATAGAATAGTTGACAGAATCTTAACGGAAGAACCAAATGATGTGGGGTAGTGAATGTCATGGGCGACATTGATTGATTTTGAAAGTGATGGGCCAGAATGATGAGTTTGATCAATCTCATGACCTATTTATGATAAAAATCCTTTTATTTATATGGAAACCGATGTGTTGAAAGGAGTATTACTGGCCTTTGTGGTACGAGTAAATTGTCAATATTTTCTAGTCATTTTATCAACTTTGTCCATATTTATGCTTATACAATATACCAAGTACTGGAATTGGATCCTCTCTGAGGCAAACCCTCGGGATCCTCTTGACCCAATAACACGGATCATTGGATTTTGATCAAATGGCTACAATTATTATAACTTTTAGAGGAACCTCCCTGTTTGTAGCTGTTGGATTGATCCAACGGTCCGTGTTAGTGGGTCAGGAGGATCCCAATGGTTTGCCTCGGAGAGGATCCAATTCCCCAAGTGCTTTAGACTTACTTCATTTTCACAATATTATAGTTGAAAAGTGTTATTCCCACACTTATTGTCACCTCACACACTCTTATTAATTTTTTGTTATTGATCTTATTTAATTCATTTTATCTAACGACCAAAAATTAAGAATGATGTGTGAGAAGTAAAAATGAATGTGTGGATCTTATTTAAGATCTTTCACAAATATTGACCCAAAAAAAATCTTTCGTGAATAATATTGCCTGAATGATTAGACTAATAGAATTACGTTCGCAGATGGTTTTGACAAGGTTAGACCATCTCCTTCAAATTTTAAACGTAAAATTTAAATGTGAAGGTTTACGTGGCACTTTGATATCTTTTAAAATTTTACTTTCCAACCGATATGCCAAATTTTAAACATAAAATAAAAAATCATATGTATTTTCTTTACATTGGGAATGAAAAGAAACAAAAGGATAATGCTTTAAACCAATAAAAAAATTAATAAAAAGCATTTAATAATTAATTAAAAAAAATCTAAAGGTGTTGTCAAATTTGGCAGCAAGGGAGAGAGATATGTCATTTTATGTCATGTCACATCAGATTTGGCTTCTTAGTTGAAAAACATTAATGCTGTCTTTTGTTACCGTTATTATTGATTTAGATATTTTAAAATCTCATTTGAAGATGTTCTTAGTATGCAATTAGCATTTATAAAGGAGAATTCGTGATTATGTAAAAGACAGATATAAATTTTGATGACGTAAGCCTTACGTTTGAATTGACATCACTCATATGATTGCATGGCTGGCCATCCCTTCTAATAGACCTCACCCTCTAGAAGTTGCCGCTCTCTCTCTCACACACACACACGCACACACGCACATATTACATCCTTGCATAATATTCCCACCACCACAACCAAACAACACAAACCCTACATTAAGTACCAAAAGCAAACCTCCCTAATCCCAATTAACTATTAATCTCTCTCTCTCTCTTCCCAAAACACCTCTCATCTATAAAAGGCAGCAGCTCACCTGATTCTTTCTCATCACATGCCCACATAACTTTTCTCTTCTCTCCCAAAAGCGCTTCACCGAAAAGCACTTACCCAAAAAGCACAAGTTAACCACCATGGCAAAATCGCAAACACCTCACATAGCAATTCTCCCGACTCCAGGCATGGGCCACCTCATCCCACTCGCCGAGTTTGCCAAACGACTCGTCCACCTTCACAACTTCACCGTCACATTCGTAGTCCCCTGTGACGGCCCTCCCACAAAAGCCCAAAAGTCCGTCCTCGACGCCTTGCCAACCGCCATCGACCATGTCTTCCTCCCGCCAGTCTGCTTTGACGACCTCCCACAAGGCTCCAAAATCGAAACCATAATTTCCCTCACCGTCGCCCGATCCCTCGCCTCCCTCCGCGACGCCCTCAGCTCCTTGGCCTCCCGCACGAAGCTTGTCGGGCTTGTCGTCGATCTCTTCGGCACGGACGCCTTCGATGTGGCCAAAGAATTCAACCTCTCCAACTACATTTTCTTCCCGTCCACGGCCATGGCCCTCTCTCTTTTCCTCTACTTGCCGAAGCTCCACGAAACGGTGTCGTGCGAGTATCGAGACCTCTCCGACCCTGTCACGATTCCTGGGTGCATCCCAATTCCCGGCAGTGAGTTGCTCGACCCGGTTCAGGACCGGAGAGACGAGGCCTACAAATGGCTTCTTCATCACACGAAACGGTACCGTTTGGCGGATGGGATTATAGCGAATAGCTTCACAGAGTTGGAGCCAGGTGCACTGAAAGCTTTACAGGAGAAAGAACCAGGTAAGCCGCCGGTTTACCCCGTTGGACCGCTAGTTAAAATGGAGTTCAGCGGCGTTTTGGATGACCAGTCATCCAAGTGTCTGAAGTGGCTGGATGAGCAGCCACGTGGCTCTGTATTGTATGTTTCTTTTGGGAGTGGTGGGACCCTCTCTTATGATCAGATCAATGAGTTGGCTATAGGGTTGGAAATGAGTGAGCAAAGATTTTTGTGGGTGGTGAGGAGTCCTAGTGACCAAGCTGCCAATACCACTTATTTTACTGTTCACAGCCAAAATGACCCTTTGGAGTTTCTTCCCGAAGGATTTCTAGATAGGACCCAAGGGCGGGGTCTGGTGGTGCCTAATTGGGCACCGCAGGCTCATATTCTAAGTCATGAGTCAATAGGAGGGTTCTTGACCCATTGCGGTTGGAATTCTGCATTGGAAAGTGTCGTAAATGGTGTACCTCTTATTGCTTGGCCACTATATGCTGAACAAAAAATGAATGCTTTTATGTTTACCAAAGATCTAAAGGTGGCACTGCGACCCAAGCCCGATGAACATGGTTTGATCGGAAGGGAGGAGATCGCTATGGTGGTTCAATCTTTCATGGAAGGCGAGGAAGGTAAGCGACTAAGAAACCGAATGAAGGAACTAAAGGATGCTGGTGCCAAGGCTCTTAGTGAGAATGGGGCTTCCACAAAGGCACTATCTGATGCGATCACAAAGTTGAAAGCCCAAATTTCAAATTAAAATGTGTTCTCAATATCTTCAGGCATCCACCCACTTACTTTTGTATTTTCAGCTTTCCAGTGATATGGTCCAAAAGGGTGCAATGATGGTATAATAGTTGTTGGTTGACCGTAAAATATTATGTATAGAACAGCAACTTCGATCCTTTTCTTTTGTATTTATTTGTTGTTAAATATACATATATATGTAAAGTTGGTGACATTGAAAGCCTTGTTAGGCAAAGGCACGATATGTAATGGGGTAAGGTGGCGACCCAACTGGGAAGAAACTTTGTTACATCACGATAAAGTCGTGGGCACACATGTATGGATGGAGAACTGGAGGTAGGTCAAGTATGGCAATTACTATTAGGGAAAGTGATAATTAAGAGGTAAAGTATGAGCCCCCACACCACATATATGTGGCTGTCATGATGTATAACTTGAACATGTATGTAAACCACCCTTTAGGCTCAAACTTTGATTGGCAAGAAAAAACTGAATTATTTCACATATACGTATGATTTGTAGATGATTGCACCCAACTTATAAAACTGAATTATTTCACATATACGTATGATTTGTAGGTGATTGCACCCAACTTATTTTACTGATTTTATTTGAAGTTGGATATTATATCTAAGTGTTATTTTCTTAAATTTCACGCCTAGTGTTCTTTTTATAAATAGGATCTGAATTTCCGTAACATACAAGTTCTCCTTTTATAAATAAGAATTTCAACTAAAGTGCAATTTATATTCAAATGTGATGTTTTTTATATCATAATTATGTCACACAAGGGAGAGAGAGAGAGAGCAATAATATTAGTTCTCATTTTTAAAGGGAAGAAAAAAAGAAAGAAATCAACATGAAACGAGGATGCTAAAATAGCAGTGTCTCAAACTTATGTCTCATTCATCAAGTTTTAGCTCTTTGTTTTAATATAATCTTCTTGAAAAATGCTACAACACTGAAAATTCTAGTAGATAAGGTTTTATTTTAGCTCTTTGTTTCAAAAATGCCGATGCTACTCTTCAAACATTTGTACAAAATTGACCAAGTATCCAGTAAAGTTCATGTGGTCTTCATCAAAGAATACATCCAAAAGAAGAAAAATGATGACTGGCACTTTCAGAAAACATTTGAATGCAAAAGTTAAGGTGGCAAACATTGCAGCAGCCAAGACAACATGGATTCACAAATGACCTTCATTAAAGCAAAGACAAGTCAGCCAGCTTTCAGAAATAGTGTTGACAACTTTCAAAAATAGTGTGCTGTCATTATTCAAAAAGTTGTAAATAGATGAAAAGTTATTTTGTTGTCTAGGAATTAGGTTTTGTATATAAGGGAGCTTTTCCTCCCATGCAGAACACACAAAAAACAACACAGCAGAGACACACCATACTCACACCATACTCACACCAACCTTCAATCCTCATACACTCAAGCATCCAAAACCTTCCTAGCATCCCTTGTAAACATTTCTTTGTAAACACTTCTCTTTGTAAACATTCTATATATCAATAAACGTTCAAGTGTACATATTCAAGCAATCTCCAAGTCTTAAGTAAGTTTTCTTTCCTTTCTTTAGTGTGTTTGTTTAAATAGACTTCTAGTCCAAAACAGGGAAACACTATTGTAGTTATATTATTAACCTGCTAAACTGACGATCATACTTTATTCGAGTACTCTGTTATAGTTGAATGTTTGTCATACAAATAATTGGACATTAACCAGGGTACCTCTGAGTTCTTCGTACCTCTGAGTTCAGCCGTTAAGGCCTTATACTTGCATTATGAGTGGACGTCATGCTGAAACATTTTGAGTTCCATGTGTAAGGTTTTATGTCTAGTTGTTATAATGGTCAACCTACTAAGTATCTAAAGAAAAATGATATTGCAATAGAACCGAGAATTCAACATGTATATGATATAGCAGGCAATATATTAAACTTAGATAATGTAGATCTACAACATTGGGAGAGAACAATTGAAAGATGGCAAAAAGGTTGCATATATGCAACATTAATGTTAGATTTTAGTAATTCACAAAATATGTTAGATTATTTTGAACATACTTTGGATGGTTTAGTTTTTGATTAGTTTAGTTTAGTTTTTGACTATTTCCAATCATGGAAAGTTCAAAATCCAGAATAACATCAGGTAGCCAAAACACATCTTAATATTGATGGTTTTGGTACTTTGATTAAACAAGAATTTTTAGATCATAATATGTTAGATGGCAGAAGCGAACAAGAACAAATAAGAGCAATTAGAAATTTAGAACAATTACAAATTTGTGATTTGCAGTATATAACTGAGTATACCATAGATTTCTTTAAATATTTTGGAAGAACAAGTAGAATTAGTGATATTAATTTATTAGATACTTATATGACAAAAATAAAAGGACCAATAGGTGAAAAGACTTGGAATGAATGACAAAAACATCCAAAGAAAAATGATATTGCAATAGGACCGAGAATTCAATATGTAAATATGTATATGATATATTTAGACAAGAGTGTAGTCAAATAAAAGCTAAGAGACAAATTAGGAAGCAATTTTGTATGAGTTGTAAAAATATAGATTTACCACAATAGTATGGTTGTCATAAAAAAATAATCATAAGAAAATATATAAAAAGAAATATAGGTCATATAAATCCTACAAACAGTATAAGAATTTCAGCATAAGACCTTCAAGAACTTATAAGAAGAGAAAATATATTCCATAACAATTTAGGAACAGAAGTGGCAAACCTTGGATTAGAAAATATAAAGCACCAAAAGATAAGAGTAGTTGTAAATGTTATTCATATGGAGAAGCTGGACATATTAGACCTAAATATCCAAAATTAGGTAAACAACCGAGAGAAAAAGTACATTTGATGGAGTTGTTTAAGTTAGAAGAGGATGAGGATATTTAGTCAATATACAGTCTAGATGATTTAAGTGATAATGAGAATATTTATAGTATAGAAAGTATAAATATGATAGATTCAAACTCAGACGATTCAAGTAGTTTAAATAGTGATTTAGAAGAGTATATGTGTGCATTCATAGAAGAACAACATGAAGAAGAATATAAATACATTAATTTAGGTTGGCCAGAAAAATGTCATAAGTGTAGCAAATTAGTTGCACACAAGTACTAGAATACATATTCAATATTATGTGAAAATTGTTATAGTAATAGGTTATTAGAGGTTAATCAACAGAATCACAAAAAAATACTGAAATATTAGGAAATATTTTTCATAGTATAGAAAAGCCAAAAAAAAAAGTTCTTTAATTACCATAAATTGTGAAATAGAACTAGCAAAAGAACATAAGATACAAACAACAGCTATGATAGATACATGGAGTACAAAGAGTGTCATAAGAGAAGAATTAGTACCAGAAAAATATAAATAAAAATTAGCAAAACCAGTGAGAATAACACAGTTTGATGAGAGACCAATTTATTTAACACATTGCATTAATAATGAGTCTATTAAAGTAGAAAAACCACAATTTAATTTACCGTTAACATTTGTTTCACCAGTAGGATCATACCCATTCATTTTAGGTTTAAACTTTTTGAAAAGTTTACAAGGTTTTTTATTTATGAATCCTAACATAACATTTTTAAAAGAGGTATTACAATAACTGACCAAAGTAATAATGTAGAAGCATACAAAAGCATAAGTAGAGAAGAATCTAGTAGTCAAAATAGTTATTATTTGGAAAACTCGAAAGAAAATGATAAGCATAATAATATAGAAGAGTTTGATGAAGAAATATTTGAACATGAATATCCGATTTTAGAAGAAGACATTGAAATGGAGCAGCATCAAAATAATGAGCAGCATCAGCATTTGAGTGACAAAGAAAAACAAGAAAGATATGAAAGTTTTCTTAGGAATATATCTTTAGACTTAATAATAGATGATATCTTATTAGAAGAAATTTCAAAAGCAAAATTAAGAATAATGCCACCAGATATGCAAAATAAGATCCTAAGCAGAGCATCACAGTCCATGAAAGAGTTACAGTTACAATTACAATGTGCTTTGTATCAGTCCATCTTTGATTCAAAACCAGGGATGAATATTATTACAAAGATGGATCCACCATGTCTTTGTAATAGTATAGAGAATTGTATTTGTAAACCAGAGGTTAACATAGTTGTGGCCATGATTAACATGAGATATTTTAGACCATGATATTTTAGTTATGAGCATAAAAAAAAGCATAATGTGGTAGAAGTTACCCCTGCCTTACTATTAGAGTTTGGCTATCTTGATAAAAAATTCATTAACCATATTTCTCAACTAGAATCATTTCCTGAAAAACATATAAAAATACCAGAAGATTATCTGGAAAAGTGGAAAGAAATTTGCATAAGTTATATTAGCAGTCCTCCAGATTGGTATGTACATATGCATAGGGAGAAAGTTAGGTATATAGCCATAATTACTGAAGAGTCCTTTAGACTATCCCCTATCTCCTCACATAGGTGGACTTCTTCATACAAAAATATACTAAAATTTCGAGGGATCCAAATGCTAGCCGTAGATGAGTTTAAAGATTTTAGGTATGATATGGTATTAGTAACAGAAGAAGAAGAAATGTATATTTACAACAAGACAATGATCAGTCATCAGCCCTATTAGAAGCCTCAAAATTTCAAAGAAGAAACAGCAGAAATGTACTATAAGGTGAAAGAAGATAGAGAAAGAGATGCAGAGCTAGTAGAAAGCGATGAACAGTACTGGAACAATTTGACAGAAGAAGAGTTGTATAACATTGACAACATGATGGAAGCATGAAGAGCTGACAGCAGATTAGCATAAGTTGAATAGCATCATGTAAAATAATGTATTTCCAGATAGAAATGTCAACATCATTGTGGACCCCACTGCAATAATAAAATAATGGCATAAGAGTAAATAAAGAAAAGAACTTGATCAATTATGGACTTTTCATACACAAAATGTCCTTTTGATTAATAATGAATAGTGCAAGGCCCTTTTCGTTAAAACTCCCTTTATTTTATGCAATTCAGGAAAGTAAGTCATGGTTGTGTAGGCTGACGAATGAGTGATGGTGATTAATCTACAGCTCGAGCTTGAATTATTACTAGTATATGGATGCTTATTAGGAAGAATGTGTGAAACATAAAATACACTAATTTCGTCATTATGTTAGCTGTTAAGTAACCTTTAGAAACTTCCTATAATAAGCATTAGCAAAACTAATGGCTCGTTTGAATGTGCTTTGAAAATGGCTGAAAGCGTTTTTAGAGAAAATATTTTTGGGTTCCAAAAGCACTTTAAGTACTTTCTACAAGAAGCACTAGTTATATGATTCTTCCAGGAAGCACTTTAAGTGCTTTCCCAAGATTTACTGGCATTTTTACTAAGGATTGGTTCCAAAAATATTTTCACCAAAAACGCTTTTAATAATTGTAAAAACACATCCAAATGAGCTCTAAATCCATGAGTATGAAGACCGATCAAAACACCTCTTGGTGATAAAGAAAAAGATTATGTCATTATGCAAGTGTTTTTTTTTGGATAATAATATTGATGCATTAAACTGGATTAAATGTATGAATTATTTCTAACAATTTTTTTTAGAGCATCTCCAACTCCAAGGGAGTTAGCAATGTTTTTCTTTAAAAATGTTATATGCCAACACTACTACCTTTAACACTTTTCGCGACGAAGGGAAATTCATTATGTAAAGCGTCATAGCGTCGCATTGGAATTTATGTGACCAAATCTTCATTGGGTAGAAATCGTTGCGCAAGGGTCGTGAAAATAGATTTTGCGCAACGACATAAAAATTTTTGTTGCACAAGATTAAATATGCACAACGACAGAGATGTCGCACATAATTTAGGGGAACGAAAGCAATTTTTCGCGCATAAGTTGATGCAACAAAGTGAGCTCGACGAGATACAATATATGGGACGGTTGGTGCTTGTGGCCAATAAGTTTGCACGACGAATATGGGATATCGGACACTAGTTAATGAAAACTTTGTGCAGCCAGTAATTCGTCGCATGGGGTCAATTTTTTTAACAATTTTAACTTTAAAAACATAAGAAATTGTTGATATTACTTTATGCGACAAACATGTGGTCGCGCAAGGATCAATTTTTAATTAATTTTTTTTTGTTAATTTTTTTCCTTTTTTTTTGGTTTTGGTTACATAATTTATTTAGGGAAGTGTTATTAGCACTCCAAAAATCTCATTCTACACTCCTCACAAGTGTATTTTTCTTTCCAAATATAGAAAGTTAAGAGTGTAGAACGAGAATTTTGGAGTGCTAATAACAATTCCCTTTATTTAAATAATAATAATTTTTTTTTATTAAAATTGCAACTATAATGAATGGAGGAAAAAAATAACATTTATATATCAAATAAAAATGTACGTACAAGTAAAACGTTTAAAACTAAGAAAAAAGAAACCTATAATCTATTTGGTCATTAAATGGGGTCGTCTGCGGGTCGGGCTACGAGTCAGGCAGCGAGTCAATGTGTTGGGGAGGATGACAATCGGGCTCGTGGATGAGCTCGGAGGTTGACGGGTTATGTGGCTCGGAGGTGGAGGGGATTGCAACTCTGGGTGAGAGACATATGTCATTCGAGTTGAGGGCCTCAATGATCAACGCAAGCTTACTCCTCAGGTCAGCCACCTCATGCGTCTATTCAATGACACCAGGGCCTTATGGTTGCGATGATGATAAGGCCCCAGTAGTGGAATGACGAGCATGACCCCTCATCCGTCAATACTTCACCGGTCTCTGCCCAAGGGTCGCATCCAAGGTCTCAATCAAGATCTGAAACCCTGCATCATTGGGCGGAGCCACGGACTCGATAAGAATGTTCAGGGGAAGCTAGGAAGCAGACTCCTGAAGGATGGCTTGGCTAATCTCCACCATCGTCACCTATAACAATAAGACAAGAAGTGGATTGGTAAGAATTAATATTAAATTAAATTTTGTAATATTTGGAAGCGTAAAATAGGAATTTGAAATGAAGTTGTACTTACGTGCAACTGCTCAACAAGCTCATCCCCGGGCCGCACATAAACATCCTTAAAGACATCTATCTCGAGGAATTTAGAACCCCCCCTGAAACAAAAAAAAAAAAAAACATAAAGACAATAGAAAATAAATTGAATATTTGTAAGAAATTAGAAGTGTGAATATTAAACACTCATTACTTGTCATCGCGCCTCCATCCTATAGGAGAATGGTCTCAAACCAGAATGGTGGAGAAAAGTCTTCTTCTCCCGGTTGATCTTGTTAGCCTTCGCCTTCTTCTGTTAACATAAAATAAACGTATTAGTGTAATATTTAAAGAAAATGAAACAAACACATAACTTAAAGTAGGAATAATTTTTTAAAAAAATTAAAATTAAATAAGTAATACATATATAAAAATAGGGTAAAAGACTGTTTACTACCCTAATGTTTCGTGGTTTTCAACATTTAGTACATCAAGTTTTTTTCATCCCAGAGTCATACCTAAAGTGTTAATTTTGGGACAGTCTCATACATCCGTTAGTCAAACTGTTAATTCTCCCATTAAGTGATGATGTGGCGCCCATGTGGACAATGACTGGGCGTCACGTGTCATTAAAAATATTAAAATAATTAATTAAATTAAAAAAAATCCCCATATCCCCTTTGTCTTCCCCACCCCAATCCCCTTCCCTTCTCCATTTGCACCTCTGCACATCCGCTCACCCTCACTCTCCACTCTCACTCCCCAGATCCATCTGCACCTCTGCACATCCATCCTTCCCTCATACCTCGCCGACCTCCTTGTTCTTTCTCCACCCAACTCGCCAATGAATTCCCAACAAAACCCACCTCTATAAATCCCCAGAATCCAATCCAGGAATCGTTTTCGAATCCGGGTTTTCTCCTAAAAGAACCGGCGTGCTCGCCCTCGGATAATAAACCACCTCAAACGGCTAGTCATTCGCCGCCATAGTTTCCGCCTCAATTACACTCTCAGACCTCACTCTCCCCTTCCCTCTCATATTCCCATTGGGGCTCAAACCCTCACCCTCATTTCTCATCTTGTTATCCTCATCTATCAGAAACTCACAGAACCTGCCATAAGGCAGAACACAACCTTCAGAGCCGCCGCCGCTGCTGTGGCTGCTGTTCCATCCAAAAGCCACTTCATTCCCTCAACCGCCATCTAATCCCCTCTTCGCTGTCCGAATCCCAACACAGAGATCGCCATTTTCGGCTCTCAGAAACACAATGGAGTCTCCAGCCACCAATTTCTTCTAGTTCACAAATGTTCTCCACCCAGCAGTCAACAAATGCCGTCGCGGCGTCCCTCTGTAAATGTGCCTGAACTTCCATACCTCGTCGTGGACGTCCTTCACGATCACCGTCTGCACTGGCGGGTCCGCCGAGTAATCCAACTTTGGAAAAATGGTCTCGGCGCAGTACCTGGGGACAGAGAACTCGCCGCCATTGTTGGCGTCGTATGGGGTCAGTGTCTTGGCGAAAGACGTCGGCTTTTCCTGATTTTCTGACCCATATGCCTCCGTATCCCCATCTTCCGCGACAAAGGTTCAATTTTGATTCTGACCCCAAAGATTTTTGCTTTCTTTAATTTTAGATGGATCTTCACAAAGGGAAATGGGGTCGAGAGGGTGGTGGGGGATGTCGGAGTTGTGGAGGACTAGGCCAATGCAAAGGGAAAGGGAGAAAAAACGCAGGAATCTCCGATCTTCCATAGATTCTGTGTTTCAGAGTTTGAGTTTGAGGGAGGGGGAAGGATGGATGGATGTGCAGATGTGTAGAGGTGCAGAGGGAGAAGAGAGGGGAGTCGGGGTGGGGAAGACAAAGGGGATCTGGGGAATTTTTTTTTTTACTTTAATTTAATTTTTTTAATATTTTTAATGACATGTGGCGCCTAGTCATTGTCCACATGGGTGCCACCTCATCACTTAACGAGAGAATTAACAGTTTGACTAACAGATGTATGAGACTATCCCAAAATTAACACTTTAGGTATGACTCTGGGACGAAAAAAACTTAATGTACTAAATGTTGAAAACCACGAAACATGAGGGTAGTAAACAGTCTTTTACCCATAAAAATATACCACATAGACGACCTCCAGAAAATGGTTGCAGAGCCACGCCCACTTGTCCGGTCGATCACTTAACTTCAGCAGGCAAGCCTTCTCTAAAGCGACCTCTGGATCATCAAACAACTCAAAATGTTTGTGGAGGTCGCTCTTCCACTGCTTGTATCACTTGTAAAACAACATGTCCAAGTAGATGTCCATCGACTCGTTTATGTGGTCAAAATTGTAGTTTGTCTACAATTTACCGAGTACTAAATTAAAATATTAAAAAAACCAAAATTAAAATTAAAGTTAAAGTTGAAAAAGGAAAAAAATTAATATAAAAATATGGTTAATCTCAGTTTCCTACTCTCAAGTTTCTTGGTTTTCAACATTTAGTACATCAATTTTTTTTTAATCCCAGAGTGGTACCTTAAGTGAAAATTTTGGGACAGTTTCATACATTAAGGTTGCTGTTAAGTCAACCGTTAATTGATGACGTGATGCCCACATGGACAATGACTGGGCGTCATGTGGATATAAAAAAAATTAAAAAATAAAAAAAAAATAGAAAAAGAAATATTCTTCTCTCCCCCTTTAATCTTCACCATTAGGAGAATAGTCTTTCCACTGTCCACCATCTCTACCTCTACACCCTTGCCAACCCACCCATCGCTCCCTTCTTCCTCTCCTCTCTCTCTTTCACCTTTCTCTTTCTTTCTCTCTCTTCCACTTTTTTATGTTTTCACATCTCTTAAGTCCGGGAAGGATAAAAGGTAGAATCGTCGATGAAATCGCCGACTGTTGATGAAGGTGGATGGTTGCTCTGTGATGGGAGCTCGCGTCAATGGCGTAGGGAAGGGTGGTAGTGGATTTTCTTCCATCCCCTCTCTCTTTTCTCGGCTGATTGCTGTCAAATCAACATAAGCCCTTCTTGCTCCTCTCGTCGCAGCCCCCCCAGCCACATCCATGTCAGATCTCTTTTGGAACTTCTAGTTTAGAACCCTACAACTAAAGACGAAGCTGCATGAGCTCCTGATGGTGGAGATCCAAGGGCGATAGTGATCGAGAACTTGGCAGCGCGTTCAATTAAAGCTGGCTTTGTTGGGAAATTTAGGTAGGAATCGAAAGGGGTTGCTGGACGTAGGGCGTGTTGGGGGGTCGGGTTCTGGCAATAGGTGGAGAAGCATGGGTTGGTGGAAGTTCTAAAAGCATAGTTGTGGATGTAAATTTCCGCCTTCTTTGACAAAATTGCACCTACAAAACAATCAACACCTTAGGTCAAGGCCAAGAGCCTCATGCGTCCACGATGAATTGGGGGGAGGGCTTTGGCTGAAGAACCTCCGATGCCAAAGTTAGAATTTAGAGAGAAAAGTATTTGGAGAGTTTTTAGGAGTTTTTGCAAGAGTATCAACCTAGCTTTTTAGAAGAAATATGGTCATATATATAGGGAATGGGGTGTTATTTGGTGATTCAATTAGCAATTAATATATTAATTAGGTATAAATATATTAATTGGCTAATTATCATAATAAAAGAAATGTTTTGGGAGGTTTTTGGAGGTTATGGAATGAGGATGGATGAGACATATTTGAACTTGTTACCTATTTTGGGTACTCCTGATTTGGTTGATGGATGATTCTCCACTGCTTGCGTGTAGGAGACCCAGTATGCCTCGAGGGTATATTTGTCATCTTCAACCAAAAATCCACGTGTCGCTTTGTGATTATTTTTGGCTCCACAAATGCCCCCATACCTGCTGGGCTGCTCGTAGGAAAGTGCAGCAGGTGTAGAGATCTTCTTGCTCTAGGAAACTTAGGATTGCTTCTTGTTTTGATGTAGATTCCCTCTTTAATATGAAATTAGATCCTTTTAGGAAAAGGAAATAAATTTCTCTCAAAACCTATTTAAGTCCACATTAAATGGGTTATTAAATCAACTTTGGAGAGTGATTTATTCTACCTTACAAGAGAGAAAGCTTAGAGGATATTTGTTCCCCCTCCTCTAGCAATCTTCTACATCTTGCCCGTGCAAAGGACCATCTTCCGTAGCTTTCTTCGTCTTCTCCGTGCAAAAGACCATCTTGCCTGTGCAAAGGACCATCTTGATGTGGTAGAGGCCATTGCTTGAGCAACTCGGCTTGATTGTAGCCAAGGATTGGTTCGGCATAGGGCAAGAAAGTGGCATGGGATAGGCAATTGTTTGGGCTGCCACGTCTGGGCTGCCTGCTGAAAATGAGAAAACTGTTTAAGTTTGAATTTTCAACATTTATTGCTTAGTTGATCTTTAAGCATTCGATCTGTTAAACTATGTGGCCTTTTCGCACTGGAGAGCAAACCCATATGGGTGTCGGGGAATTGGTTTACCCTCTCGCACTGGAGAGCAATTAGTTTATCCTCTTGCACTGGAGAGCATGGAAGTCGTTGTTGTGAGCGCAGCTGAGGAAAGCTGGACTACTGGACAACTGAAATAATCCTTAGGCTGCGAGGTCTTAGTTGGTGAATTGCTTGAGACTTCAAACTGCTTGTGGAACCCACGTAAGGTTGTAAGCGCAGTGAGCTGCTCCCTGAATTATTGTGCCATCATTAGGTGTTTCTTCTTATGCCCTTTTAAGGTTTGGTTGGCGCAAAAAATTACACAATCGCTTGGTCAAGAACATTTCTACTTCTTCCTAAATTTTCCTTTGTTGGGGTGGCAGAGCTCTCGGTTGCCCTCGATCGTGATGTGCTGGTCTAAGCTGCTTTTCCATATGTTCAGCTCGTCTATACCGCGGCTGCGGTGGGGGTGGTATGTTCCTAGTAGGCGGGTGTGTAACTCACATGCTGCTGGTTGAACTTAAGCCGGATTGAGTGACTGCTCATTTTTGTCTGCTGTGTTGCCTGCTTCGATGTGATGTGGAGAATACTCCTTGCGGGCCTAGCCGCAAATGAATGCTTTGCCTGGAAGGCTGCTCATGTTGATTATCGGAGTGTGGCCCCAACCATGAGTGTATACTTATCCTCGGGCCTAGTCGAAAGTGCACGCTCCTCCCGCGTTCTAAGATGGGAGCATACGCTATCTTGGGGGCCTAATCAGGAATGTACACTGCCCGAACGTTCGGCTCATGGCTGGTCAAGTGGCTGTTTGCCGGGACGCTGTTGGAAAGGGTCGTCTACCCTTGTCCTACGCTGTTGGATCTCGGTGCGTTGCAAAAGTTGATTCACCAAAGTCGTCTGTTGTGCAAGGGCACTCGTTAACTCTATGACTTGTCGAGACAAGTGTTGTTTGCCATTTAAATTGGAAGAGTTTGGAAATAATGTGCCTCCTTGAGCAGTGGAAGTATGGTAGACTCCATGCATGAGATTTAAGTTGGGAAATGTCAAATCCGTGGAGAAATATGGTGAAAATGCCTCTGGTTCGATCGTAAGCCCATAAATTTGAAACCGGGATGGTTGAATTAATCTTGGATCGATTTGGGCTACGAGAGTGGGTTGCTCGTTGGGAGCAGGCTGGGCCACGAAAGTGGGCTACTTGGCTGGAGCAGGCTGGGTCACGGGAGTGGGCTACTCGTAGAGAGCAGGTTGGGCCACGAGAATGGGTTGCTCGTCGGGAGCAGTCTCGGCCACGAGAGTGGGCTACTCGTCTGGAGCAGGCTGGGCTTTGAGAGTGGGCTACTCGGTGGGAACAGGCTGGGCCATGGGAGTAGGCTACTCGTTGGGAGTAGGCTGGGCCACGAGAGTGAGCTGCTCGTCGGGAGTAGGTTGGGAGCAGGCTAGGCCACGGGAGTGGTCTGCTTGGTGGGAGCAGGCTGGGCCACTGGAGTGGGCTGCTTGGGAACAGGCTGGGCCATAAGAGTAGGCTGCTCGGCGTATGACGCACGTGGGTGCAAGGTTTGGGCTTGCTTTAGTGGCATGGCTCGGACCGTGGTAGTGGTGCCATGGACCTCATCGCAGGTGGCCACCATAGTGGCCATCGCGGTAGTTCCCGTGGTGGTGGTGCCATTCCCTCTAGGATCACAGTTAATCTCGTGGATCGCCGCAATCCAATTTCTTGAATATTGGAATTTTCACTCGTGGAATTTTCTAAGTTTATAGCCATTATATTTTTCTTATACGTTTTATCAAAGAACCTTTGCAAATAAAAAATTCTAATAATAAAAACGTTTGAAAAATATTCAAATGGACTAGAAAATAGAGAAAAACCTTTTTATGCGAGAGATTTCTACGAGTATGGATTTCAACTCTCAATGAAAGCACCAATTTGTGGATGCAAATTTCCGCCTTCTTCTTCTTAGACAAAATTGCACCTACAAAACAATCAACACCTTAGGTCAAGGCCAAGAGCTTCACGCGCCCATGATGAATTGGGGGGGGGGGGGTTTGGCCGAAGAACCTCCGATGCCAAAGTTAGAATTTAGAGAGAAAAATATTTGGAAAGTTTTTGGGAGTTTTTGCAAGAGTATCAACCTAGCTATTTAGAAGAAATAGGGTCATATATATAGGGAATGGGGTGTTATTTGGTGATTCAATTAGCAACTAATATATTAATTAGGTATAAATATATTAATTGGCTAATTATCATAATAAAAGAAATGTTTGGGAAGTTTTTGGAGGTTATGGAATGAGGATGGATGAGACATATTTGAACTTGTTACCTATTTTGGGTACTCCTGATTTGGTTGATGGATGATTCTCCACTGCTCGCGTGTAGGGAACAGGCTGGGCCACAAGAGTAGGTTGCTCGGCGTATGGCGCACGTGGGTGCAAGGTTTGGGCTTGCTTTGGTGGCTTGGCTCAGACCGTGGTAGTGGTGCCATGGACCTCATCGCAGGTGGCCACCATAGTGGCCATCGCGGTAGTTCCCGTGGTGGAACCTCGTGGTGGTGGTGCCACTCCCTCTAGGATCACATTTAATCTCGTGGATCGCCGCAATCCAATTTCTTGAATATTGGAATTTTCACTCGTGGAATTTTCTAAGTTTATAGCCATTATATTTTTCTTATACGTTTTATCAAAGAAACTTTGCAAATAAAAAATTCTAATAATAAAAACGTTTGAAAAATATTCAAATAGACTAGAAAATAGAGAAAAACCTTTTTATGCGAGAGATTTCTACGAGTATGGATTTCAACTCTCAATGAAAGCACCAATTTGTGGATGCAAATTTCCGCCTTCTTCTTAGACAAAATTGCACCTACAAAACAATCAACACCTTAGGTCAAGGCCAAGAGCTTCACGCGCCCACGATGAATTGGGGGGGGGGGGGTTTGGCCGAAGAACCTCCGATGCCAAAGTTAGAATTTAGAGAGAAAAATATTTGGAAAGTTTTTGGGAGTTTTTGCAAGAGTATCAACCTAGCTTTTTAGAAGAAATAGGGTCATATATATAGGGAATGGGGTGTTATTTGGTGATTCAATTAGCAATTAATATATTAATTAGGTATAAATATATTAATTGGCTAATTATCATAATAAAAGAAATGTTTGGGAAGTTTTTGGAGGTTATGGAATGAGGATGGATGAGACATATTTGAACTTGTTACCTATTTTGGGTACTCCTGATTTGGTTGATGGATGATTCTCCACTGCTCGCGTGTAGGAAACCTGATATGCCTCGAGGGTAAATTTGTCATCTTCACCCAAAAATTCACGGGTCTCTTTGTGATTATTTGTGGCTCCACAACAGTGAATGAGCTAGCGTTCTCCGGTGGCATGGTCATGAGTAGGTGAATTTCTTCCTTAAACTAGAGAGACTCGATCTTAAGTCCTGGTAAAGGGGATACTAATGGTGGAGATCAAAGGGAGAAAGAAGAAGATTTTTATTTTATTTTATATATTTTTGGTATTTTTAATTTCTAATTTTTATAATTTTTAATATCCACGTGGCACCTTGTTATTGTCCACGTGGGCACCACGTCATAAGTTAACGTCTAACTTAACAACAATCTTAACGGATGTATGAAACTGTCCCAAAATTTTGACTTCAGGTACCACTCTGGGATGAAAAAAACTTGATGTACTAAATGTTGAAAACTAAGAAACTTGAGAGTAGTAAACTGAGATTAACCCATAATAATATGAACTTGATATATAATTGAATAAAACAAAGTTAGGAACTAACCAATAAATAGTTGTGGAGTAGGTAGGGGTGGGTTTCATTTGAATCGGTTCGGTTTTTTGCCAAAACCGAAACCAAACCGAATTTTTGGTTTGATTCAGTTCGGTTCAACTTTTTTTTATTTTTGTTCAGTTTGGTTTCAGTTCGATTTCGGTTTTATTTTATTTTATTATTATTTTAATCTTTTGTCCGTTCATTTAGAAATCATGCACAAAACAAACTGCAAGTCAAATCTACATAAAACCAAATTAAAGTCAGACCTCCAATGGCATGCAACACAAAGTAAATATAATCAAAACAAGTTGAAAGAAATTTCAACCTGAATCAAGTTAATATGATATTTGATCCCAATCTTTTGTTTAATATATACTTCAGATAAAAAAAAAAAAAATGGCAAATGAGAAATATGGAAAACCCTAAAATATGAACAATATGCAAAACCCCAACATAATAATTAAAAGAAAAACCCATTTTAATTCAGCAAAACCACAATATAAATCACATTCGTTTTGATTTGAAAATTACCTATGAGAGATCGGAAAATTTGGATTAGAATCTTCCAATCTGGAGGGGGTTCTGATTCGAAAGGGGCGAGGGAAAATCATGGTTTGGAAGAAGGAATATGCGAGGAGGACATGAGAAGATTGGAGAGAGTGATTTGGAGGAAGAGAGGAAGAAAGGAGAGAGAGAAAGAGACTGAGAAAGCAGAGAGGAAAAAAACACATGAAGGGAGAGAGAGTTTGAGAAAACCAAGAGGTGAAATGGGAGTGACGGCTAGGGTTTGTAAACTTTAGAAATTTTATAAAGCATTAAATATTAGAATACCTATAAATAACTTACTCGTACAATTATAGCAACACAAAGCCTACAGTCAAGTTGGCTTGAAGCAAATATTTGCAACCCAGAGGGAAGAGGGTCGAATCCTCACGCCACCAAGTTTTGAGTATTTATATATGGTTTTCATATATTGGTTCGGTTTCCAAACCAACAAAACTGAAATTGAACCAACCAATTTTGGTTCGGTTCAGTTTCCTTGGTCTGTTCGGTTTATGTTTCGGTTTAATTTTTTGAACCCACCCTAGGACTAGGGTCTTTGTCTCCGCCGGGATCTCACACCACAATATCCACAACATAGGGCACTCGGTCCTAACGACATGTCCCACGTCGTGGGCCAATGCACTATGCAGCTCTGCTGTAGGTGTAGCTCGATGCCTTTTGTCGTATCCTATCGTGATATGATCGTTTGTCACCTGGGTGACCTGCCCTATCTTCAGTTGTCGACAAGGTCCTCGAGTGTTTTTCTTAGCTGCAAAACAACAAAACAAACGTCAAACATACAATTAAAAATTTACCAAAATTTCGGCAGAACCTCCCCTACATTTATACCAATTCCCAAAACCTGCAAACAATAATAAACAATAAAGCACAGACAAACAACATTGTCAACAATATTATAAGGGAGGAAAATTGGATTTAAATCTTACAAAATGTTATAATCTTAAAATTCATATTTTTTAAGATAAAAATCAAGTTTGTAAATATATTTAACTAGTCATTTAGCTAGTTTAGATTTTTCTTCTCCAATTTTTTTTTTTTTGTTAAAGTGGCAAATAACTTCATTTCATTTAGCTAATAACTTCATTTCATTTAGCTAAATTAAATGAATTTTTTTATTTTACCTAGGCGTATGGCCTTGGATGCAGATGTGGATGCCATGTTGGGAGTCCGGACACTTTGGTGAGTACGACATGCACTAGGCGGAAGCACCACTGAAGACGTCGATGATTCTAGTGCCTGTGCCATGTTAGGTCCTCCTAACGCAACCACTGGAGGCCCCACTATCGATGGAGTGCTCCTTCCAGTAGGAGGTGGTGGAGGAGGTGCTGGGGACCCACTGCTCGCAGCCTTCCAGGTAGATATAAGGCGAGACATCTACAAAATTAAAATTGAAATTAATAATTTAAAATTAAATTGTATAGGTAAACAAATTTAAAACTAAAAGTGTAATTGCAAAATAATATTATATAACTATTTTGTACAAATTGAAATTAATCCACTAGAACCGTAACCTATTCTCCTAGAACCCTAACCTAATCCGGACAGTATAAATCAACCCAAACCGTAATTTAATAAGAATAACAATTAAAACCGAATTTTATAATTTTCACAATTTGTCTAAGTATAATTAAAACCAGAAGTATTAATTTTAAAATTAAAATGCTCTAACCCCCGAAATTACATTCTTTATAAAATTTCCCCTAATTAAAAAGAACCCCTATTACAAATTAATCCTAATTAGAATTAAGCCCTAATTACAAAATTAATCCTAATTATATATCATTCCCCTAAATTAGAAAATTTCCCTAACCGTAATCTAATCCGTGCCTACCCCTAACCGTAATCCCCCACATTACATTCTCTAATTAAATTCCTCCTAATTAAAAAGTACCCCTAATTACAAATTAACCCTAATTAAAAAGTAACCCAAATTAAATTCCTCCCAATTAAAAACAATATGTGCTTATAAAGAACATGTAACATTGTACGCGATGAACCACTTCGTCGTGCATTGAGGACTAGAAACTCAGTGCGCGATGAACATTTCGTCGCACAAAGTACGAAATAAATATGCAATAAATGACACTTCATCGCCACCGACCATCGCTTTGCGCAACCAAAATTTCGTCGCCTAATTAAGTGGTGAATACACAGTAAATACGATGACTTGAACGCTGATTGACCGTTTCACAGTGTTTTTGCGCGACGAACTGTCGTCCCACAACGGTTATAGCAGAAATCTTTTTGTTGTGTAAAGATTTACGCGACTAATTGTACATATTTATTTTATTCCGTCTCAAAAACAGTTTCTCAAAATACTAATGTCAATATTATAATATTTTGAAAATCTGTTCTCGAGACAAAACAAAATAAATACAGTCCATATAAATTTGTTCTTCCAAATACTAATTGAGTATCATTATTTAATAAACCATAAGTACCCTAATAAAAAAAAAAACTATTCTAATCATCCGCTGGTCCAGCCACTCGCTACCACTCTCCGTCACGTTCAACATTAAACTCTCAACTCTCGGAAACGATACGTGAACACGACGTCGATGCACTTCAGCAATTTTGTGTCACTTTTGTCAATGTCCCAATCAGGTTGATATGCAAAAAGAAATAAATTATACATATCACTAATATGTTTTATCTAAAGAACTATATATTATTTAACTAATTAATAATTAACATGTACTGCTAATGCATTGATTGTCACAGCCCGTCCCGGGATTTTCTTATTAAGGACGTGAAATGACGGATTTACCCTTAGCGGGTATTAAGGTATGTGTGTGTGTGACGTTATTTGGATTAACTTTATATAAGTTTTGGAAAAAATATATTTAAGTTGGGATGGATTAAAATTAATGGTTTTGTAAATTTGTGTGGTTAGGGTTTGATGTTGGGTTTGTTTGGAGACCACACACACACCCTCGGGACATTTCCCTTTTCCTCCCCCTCTTTCCCGTGTCTCTCTCTCTCCTCCCTCACGACTCTCACTCTCTCTCTCGTACGGACCAACACCAAAACCCCCTGAAACTTCATAGATCGAGGATTTTGAAGACACCATCATGCTCGTGAGGACTCTACGAACTCAACCACACCCATTTCAGGTAAGAAATCTTTCGATTTCACGTCGCAACCATAAGTACCGATTTTGGCACTGTTCATGAACTTGGTGTTGGTTGTTTTTTAGGTCAATCCAAGCTTATAGTGAGCTTAGGGAGGTTCTAAGGAAGCTCGGGGACGTTCGTTTGGAAGTTTTGGACGTTGGGATCACCACGTTCAAAGTTGGCCGGTTTTCGTGGGATTTCTCCGGTGAGATTTCGAAGTTTTTAGAGCCTTAAAGTAGTATAGCGTGAAACTTCATGTTTGGGGCTTCATTTTGATATAAAATACGAAGAAAACGGTTGAGAAACGAAGGAGAACAAGAAGTTTTAAAACTCGCCGGAATCCGGCCACCGGAAAAACCAGTTCGGCAACTGGCTGGGGAAGATGACGCGCGTGGGGGGCGCGTGTGTCCGTGCGTTCCCTGGCGCGTGGGGGCGCGTGTGACACCAAAAAATTAATCTAAAAATTTCTCGACGTCCGTGACGTCAAGTAGGTCGATGTGGTATATTCATATACCCAAATTGAGCATCGTATGAGAAGTTATTTCGAATTGTTGGTTATGTGTTTAAATTAACGTTTTTATAGTTGTTTCGCATATAGGTGACACCTATCCCGAGGACGAGCGCATCCAGGGACGTCACAGGGGTTACGACCCATCGACTTATCAGTGAGTGGGCAGTTTTGTTTTCGTATTACCTATATACAACTGTTTTTCCCAGAAAATGCGTTTATATGAAAATTATGATTTAAATTGCCATGCATGCAAATGTTGAGATATTTAGTTTGATAATTGATGCATATATATGTTAATTGACGCGGTGGACGCACATGTGAGTTTTTATATTATTCAGATGAGTTATTTTATGAGAATTGCATTGAAAGCTCATAACCTGCACCCTAGGTGTTAGTGCTTATATTATTATTCACCACACCGCACGCTCGTCTTGGATCCAAGTAGGTGGATGTCGTACAGACCATGTGAGGGTTCCGACATGCTAGTCGTATAGATCACTAGATGTGATTCCGACTAGTGGGTGACCTTAGTTATGCGCGCTGATGATTGATGAGAGAAGCACTTGAGCGTATTTATACACCTTTCATCGTACAGACTACTATACGTAGTTCCAAGGGATGTGCAGTGTAGTGCCGTACAGGTCACAGTTGGTGACTCCGGCAGGGCCATATAAGTCACTGTGGTGACTCCGGCTGAGTGGGATGTTGAGCTTTAGAATTAGCCGTACAGGACCATTGTAGGGTCTCCGGTTGATTTATTATTTCACCTGATTGATATTGATGCATTTCTGATTATATTTGGCATGGCGTGGCATATTATTTCTGAGATGTTATGTTGATGGATATGAGCTGAGTTTTGATGATATGTGTATATATATGTTTATATACTATTTTTCTGGGAAAGTATACAGGTTTTACGGTGAGGGGTTAGAAATGTTTTAAACGAAATGTTTTGGAAAATCTTTGATTTTACTGACCCACTCATCTTTGTTTTGCGCCCCTCCAGGTTCTAGTTAGCGGTTGGTGGTTCTCGGGGTCTTTTTCGGCATTCTGACAGACGTTCTGCATGTAGGACTCACCTGCGGGTGATGTATTTTATTTTGGTCCTACTTGACTACACTTAAACCTATGCTCTGAATTTATGTGTTTACCTTATAACTCATCCTTTTATTCTAGTAGGTGGTTCTACTAGAGATTGGTTTGAATTCCTTCATATTCTGTTATATCTTGCTTCCGTTTCGTACTTTTGGTTACGTCACGCTCACGTGACGGCCAGCACGCCTTGATCCTCTGGGTCGTGGTGTGTCATTGATCATGACCATGTTTATTTCCTCGGAGACGTCTCTCCAAGATTGCCAATTCACTCCGCATCTGTCACGCACCAATACCCCAACGTCACCCCTAAACTTTTTTACCATATCCGACTTCTCATATCCTACTAATTCTGCATAAGTGATTTGGTAGCATCTCTTTATCAGCAGAAGTGTCTTGAACGCATGTCTCAACTCTCTTTTTCTTGTCTACTAACAAAATAAACACTTATAATGGTCTACTTAAATATTTAATTAATTTACACAACCAACAAAAATCAGCACGTATTACCTTTCCCAGAACCTTCACCCTAAACTCTCTTTGACGAATGACCACCAGAGTCTGTCATCGCGTACAGAAAAACAAACGAAAATTGGAATAATAATTCGGTAAAAGTAAAGAGTTTTCGTCGCGCAAAATCATGCAGTAAATACCACATTCAACACTTTGACTAAACAATTGATGAATAATTGGTCTCGCAAAGTAACACACGCTGTACTTATTTTGGTGCTAAAATACAGGCATTTGCACGACGAAACAATGCGTCATGCAAATTGTTTGTCCCATTAGATTTTGTCCAATGACCTGGTGCGTCAAAGTGGTATGTTCGTCGCGCTAACCTATCTTATGCAACGAAATTCCTTTCGTCGCATAACGTTTTGTCGCGCAAATGAGTTTTTCTACTAGTATAACCCATGTGGCACTTTATATTACTCCAACCAACTCTTCAATCTACTCTTCAAATTTTATTTTTCACTTGAAAATATTAATATCTTAAGTTTATCTAATCTTATGGGCCTTAAATTTTGTCCAACGACCTGGTGCGATAAAGTGGTAGTCACGCTAACCTATTTTAAGCAACGAAATTCCTTTCGTCACATAAAGTTTTGTCGCGCAAATGGGTTTTTCTACTAGTGTAACCCATGTGGCACTTTATATTACTCCAACCAACTCTTCAATCTACTCTTCAAATTTTATTTTTCACTTGAAAATATTAGTATCTTAAGTTTATCTAATCTTATGGGGCCCAAGTTTTATTTTCAAACTCTTAGAGGTTCATTTTTCCTGCGCAACATAGCAAATATAACTTTGCTACTCAGTTGCTATATTTGGTAGTTTCATTCTTTTTTTAAATTACAAACGTTATTACTATTTTAAATCTTCAAAATTGCCCTTTTATAAATATCTCATTTTCCTATCAACTTACGGTAATCCACACTTATAATTTAATTAAAAAATAAAACTACAAAGGTGAATCAAATTCATGTAATATTTAGTTATGTCTCAGAGATGCCTATGTATTGCATGATTTGAGATATAATTTTTTGTATTACAAATAATATACAAGTACAATTGTGGAAGATTCTTGCAAAGAGGCTATACAGATTATTAGCAAGCCATCGCGTCAGCTGCGTGTCATTTGCTATCCATCTGTTGGTACTTGTTAATTATGTAAGCTGCACTCGATTGCACTTAATTCGGGTCAACTTCGATTGCTTTATCTTAATAATTGATGTGCGGAATATTCATATACCAAATTGTTGAAACATTTTTTGATAGGTCCAAAATGTTGAAAAGCCGACCGCTTTAGTAGATTTTGTTTAATTTCTATTTTGAGAAGTGCTAATTGGACACAAGTTGATCATATTATTAATCTTACTTACAATGAAATGACTTATTTCTAGTAGAAATTGTCAACAACGTTATCAATTTTGTCTCTACCATTTATAGGAATCAGACGGTTTTCGTTTGATATTTTTAACATTGCTGTTAAATTAGTGTGATTTCAATAACTGTGAGAGTCATACTTCAAAATCTACTAGTTTATATCATACTCAAAATTTTCAGCACACTCTGGACTGAAAGAATATGATTCTTATATAAACTCAATATATTAGTATTACACTAACATTTTCCAGCCTAATGTAATATTATAACATTTTTGTTTTTGTTGTTGTTTTGGGTGAGGGCAATAAGGAGAGCGATGAAACAAGGGATGGGAGTAGTAATTGCTTATGTAGATTTACACTCAAATTCTAAACCCTCAAGTAAATGAGAAGTTAGTACCAATTTGCAAACTCTTTTAGTAGGATCTTTATGAAATCCAATCGGTCACGTACATGTTCGTAATCGATACGTTTATCTAGAGATTTCCCCATGGGCCTTTTCAGGGGAGGCAGATTGTACTTCATGTTGAGTGCCCTTCTCATTCCCTTTTATTTGTACGATCACAGTTAAGTTACGTCAACATTTTATATCCTTATTGTTTTTTGTATTATTATATCTATAAAAAAAATTAATATAAAATATTAATGTAGCTTAACTGTGACCACACAAAATAGGAGATGATGAGAATGGCACCCAAACAGGAGGGCAGAACTTAACCGTGACCGCACAAAATAAGAAATGATGAGAAGGACATCCAAACAAAAGGACGAGAAGGACATCCAAACAAAAGGACAGACAATCTACCTCCCTTTCTAGGTATGGTTTTCCAGAGGTTTTCCTATTGAGCTTGCCCTTTGGCCTGATGTACTTGCTCTGGCCTTTGTGCCCTTTTATAAAAGTTTCCTTTCCCTAAAAAAAAATCTAGTAGGTTCTAAAATATGAAGACTATTTTCGGTGATTGTCGATCACATATTTGTAAACACATGTGAGTGACTAATATCATAATTTGTTGTTTGTTTGTCAAAGATGGAATAATTGAAATGTAGCAACAGTATTGCAACTTTATTAGACTTTTAGATTTCTCAATATTTCAAGATGCCCATCAAAATTGACAGTCTAGCAAATGGACAAGGATTGTCTGCCCTTTCATTTTCGGTGTTTTTCTGTTTTGTGTGGTCATAGTTAAATTATGTCAATATTTTATATTATTTTTATAGAGATAATAAGACAAAAATGAATAGTAATATAAAATGTTGACATGGTTTAATCGTGACCACACAAATAGGAAGATACAGAAGAACACCAGAAGTGGAAGGGCAGACAATCCTTGTCCCTAGCAAATAGATTGAGTTGCTTCATTATTGAGAAGCCGTCAAAGAGAGAAATCATGATTCAAGCCGAGACTGGTATCATGTTTTTATCTAGATCGAAGATATCTACGGATCACCTTAGATTCAATTAAAGCTAGGCAACTAAAAAACCATTATGATGAAGCATTTTGGAAATGTGGATTTTGTCAAAAGTTGAAAATAATGGTTGCCTTTTGCTATTTTAATTTGGATAATGTTAGAGAGATTAAAATTTTAAATTAAATTTGAAAACTAAATGATGTGTCATCAATAGGAGAAAAACTTGTGTAGGGTTTTGCTTTTCACTGGACTTTGCTAAGTAGCACGACAAATCAATCAAAACTCGCCACATGGCAAGTCCTGAACATATTTATTTTCATTTTTATATTTAAACTCTCATAATTATTTTTCTTCCTAATTAATATACAACACGAGATTAATTGACTGGTTCATTTTATTTTTCCTCTTCTCCTTTCTCTTCTGTTTCTTCCCAAATTTTATCTTTGGTCTTCTTCCCCTCTCTGTATCTTTCCTTTATTCATAAGAATACGAGAAAGTTCTCCACAAAAATAAAATAAAATAAAATAAAATAAAATAAAATAAAATAAAAATAAACGAGAAAAAAAAATAAAGCCATTAAAATATTCTTCCAAACTCTGTTTACCATCTTCGTCCCAATTTGTGGCTTCATAGGCGGTATTAATTGATTTTCTTTGCCATATCTGCTTGACTTTTCTTATGTAGACACTACCTTCATTAAAATTTATCTCTATGGGATTTTCACCTCTAAAGAAAACCCCAATTCCTGTAATTAAAAAAAAAAATCCATATTAAACTAAATGAAAGCTTAACAGTGTCGTTAGGGTTTATTGTTACTATTCAATGCCGCAATCACTCAGCAAAGAATCTCTATAAATTGTACATCAAATTTTTTATTTTTAATTATATGAGATTATATACAAGTGATGTGCTGGGCCATAAAAGGTTGCTCATAACTGAAAAAAACAAGCAGCTTTTGTAAAAAGTGA
This sequence comes from Malus sylvestris, assembly GCF_916048215.2. NCBI lineage: Eukaryota > Viridiplantae > Streptophyta > Magnoliopsida > Rosales > Rosaceae > Malus > Malus sylvestris. The sequence continues at coordinate 16,225,353 of NC_062260.1, forward strand.
AAAATGTGTTGGATTTTTCTTTTTTCATTTCATGATAGTTGGAAAAGATGAGTTAATTGTTTCTTTTGCAGATTTTTATGAAGAAAGGAAGTACATGGATGGCAAAGAAGACGATAGAGAATCTGGGAAGAAAAATAGAGAGGGGACAATTGGCGTCTCGTTTTTTTAATTTTTTAGGCTAAACATACACTCTTTTTTTTTAAATCTGATCAAACATTTTTCCTACAATTTTGGTTATTAATTTTAGTTTTTCACATAAGTTCAATTTTCTTTAGAATTTTAGTTTTTCACAACTTCTTCTGGGCATTTCGTTTTCCTTTTTTTTTTTTACCTATTATCCCTATATTTAGGCATTTATTATCCATCTCTATGCATTTTTTTATTGTTTGTTATATTTTTTTTTAATATAGTAGAATATTTATAAAAACAAAATTTGTCATATTTGATTATTTGAAAAGACCCAGCTCATGATAAAGATTTGTTTGATTATATAGCTATGTCTAGTTACCTATAATATGGACATATTTAGTTTTATAGTGGATTTGATTTTTTGTATTTCTCGATACATTTGGAATGTGAATGTACCAAAAAGGTTATTTGATAGAGACATTTGATTTTGTGGTACATTTGGCAATTTTTGTACACTTGTTTTTTTGGTACATTTGGAATCTAAACGTACCAAAATGGTTACATGACAGTGGGCACATTTGGTTTTATGGTACATTTGAAATTTTTGTACATTTGCTTTCTCGATACATTTGAAATCTAAAAGTACCAAAAAGGTTACATAACAATGGGTAAATTTGGTTTTATGGTACATTTGGTTTCTCAGTACATTTGAAATCTAAACGTACTAAAAGTCGATACTTTTGTTCTCAAATGTACTATAAGTTTTGAGTATATTTTTTATATATCTATACGTGAAAAAAATATGTATTGAAGACTTTTTATTGAGACATTTTTAATAGAAAGAGAACTTTCTTTTTAATACTGATAATGAGGAATTAGATACTTAAATTTTTATTTTATTTTATTAAAAACAATGTCATTTAATGCGTAGAAGGGGATTGACGAAATTAAATACCTATATTCTAGGCAATTGGTTGCTAAGCTACCTTATAACTTTATATAAATGCATTTAAATTAATGACATGGAAATTCAATAAATAGAAAGTTATTGAGGTGACAATTGGTTAAAGCACCTTAATCAAATCTTTAAAAGGGATGAATGTTTAACCTAACAACTATAGAAAAAATGTAGGGCATTCTAATTTCCTCTAAAATGTAAGCACTTGATTAATCTCATGATGTATATTAATAAGTATAAAAAAAAATATTTATGTGTTGTAAGCATAATTTACAAAACAATTTTGGAGGCCATAGAGAGAGGAATGCAACAATAATAGAGAAAAGAGAGAGATGTGTAATTGTGAGGTGTGTTATATTCCATCCCATTGTGCCTTTATTTATAGTAGTAGGATAGGTAAAATACTTAACCTTTTAGGATTACAACTCTTAATAGGTAATCAACTCCTAATAGGAATATAAGAGATATTCATAGATCCACTAGGATTTACAGAATCACATTTCTAATCTAATAGGATTGCAACACTCCCCCTTGAGTGTGTAAATACTCAAGTAAATGACACATCAGGTCTTCAGTGATGAAATAAGTACAATTGATGAAGTCGTCGGTACAATGAGTGAATGCGAGTCTCAGATCAACGGAAGAATGCATAAAAAGGTAAAACTCACAAAATCTTACTATGGTAAAACCCAAGGTGGGAGAAAAACTCATAGACTAAGGAAAAAAGTGAGAAGTTGCATTAAGTCAAAACTATACGTCTTCTAGACTAAAGTAGAAGAACTCACAAGGGTATGATCAGCCCAAGATGGGCCCTCATCAAAACCTAGTTAGGTAGCAAAAACCCAGTGGAAAAAATGCTCTTGATTGTAGGGAAAAAGAATACATTAAGATCAAGTGAGTATACTTCTGGATAATCCCCCTAAGTTTGACAGAACTTCCAAATGAGAACTACAAGCATTGCATATGATAGTTAGGCATACTAATTCCTCGGACAAGCTTTTGGAAGGTTGACTTCGGTAGTGACGTCATGTAGAGGTCGGCAAGGTTGTCTGGGATCTACTTGCATGACTTCAATTTCCTGATGCTTTGCTGATGTAGATGTAGACACAATATGTCTTGGCGTTGACTTCGTTGATGTATCAAGGCTTGGCCGGGTTGATACATGCAACTTGGTTTTCATGGATCATTGTTAAGACTCAACGATGGGTGAAAACACAGTAAGTACTTCGAATATGCTCAACAAGAACTCCTAACCATGTCTCATTTGTGGCGTAATGTAGGGGTGAGTTTAAAAAACCGAAAACTGAAAAAAAAAAAAACCAAAAACCAAACCGAACCGAAACCGAAAAAACCGAACCAAACTGAGTTAATTAAATTAATTTTTTTTATTTAATTATTTGTTTTGGGTATTATTTTCTAAACCCAATTTGAAGTTAAAATGTGCTAAACCCAATGTGTTGCCAAACTTTAAGCTCAAAATATTAAAAAAAGGCCTATAAAAAGTCTAAACCCTAACCTATTATTTCTCCCCCATATAAGATTCGGGAACCAAACCTCCTCCTGAAGTACTTACATCCATCTCTATAGCACTGTCTATTTCTGCCCCAGCTTTCTTTTCCAAATCTACTCTCATATAACATGTAACATAATCCATAAACATTTATTTCGGGTAGATTACTTGCGTAATTTGTGATGGAAAAGAATCCAACACACACTAAATAAATCCACCCACGCATTACTTTTACTAATCAAGTTGTCAACATGCAGTTAAAAGTAAACAACCCTGATCTTTGAACAACATCATACAATATAACCTTTCTAAGTCATTTGTACGATTTTTGTGTTGTGAGGTTGTTAGTTTGGACTTTGGAAGACTTGATTGATGATTTTAGTTCAACTTTAAATGTTTATTTTCATTGTCTTTGATTCTAGTTAGAATGCTTATGCTATGATTGTGTTGGAGATGTTAAAATTTAAAATTTCAATGTTTTTCATTTTTTGAAAAAAAACAAAAAACAAAAAACCGAAACCGAAACGAAAAAAACCGAAAAAAAAAAACTGAACCGAAATTTCGGTTTGGTTTCGATTTTGGCAAAAAACCGAACCAATTTGAACCGAACCCACCCCTAGCGTAATGAAGTAAGGTGAGTCTTGGAACGATTCGAAGATTTCGCAACTAAGGTCATATCGTGGACCTCCAAGATATTGCAATATCCTTAACAGTAAAGACATAACCATTCGGGGATTTTGTCTTGTGCGGGTTTGATAAGTAACTAGTGTCAGCATAACAAACAAAGCAAGCATCATTCCGAGGATCAAGGGATTGGATCCGCTCGAGATGTGTTGGGATTTGCCCTCGTAGTACCTTCAGGGTATGTCTTTAATACCAATTCAGTGGTTGCGTGTATGCGTGGTGCTGTATCTTTACCAATAAATCAACAGCGAAAGAGATGTCTTGTTTAATACAATGAGCTAAGTACAATGAAGTGCAAAGTTGAACTTTAGATATGGAATTTCAGATTCCATAACCTCTTCAAGGGTCTCATTTGCATATAACGTATGGACGAACACAAGTATACTAAAAAGTAACACCTTCAGGGTGTAGTTCAACTGATAGACCAAAGTATCCTTAGAACAATGTTTCAACTTCAGGTCAAGGCATAAACAAGTTTTCCCAAGATCCTTCATCTCAAATTCCATCTTGGCAATTTTCTCAAGCTCTTCTGGAGTCTTAGTGAGATTCATGTCATTTGACATAACTGTAACTTTAGCAATTCAGAATAAGATTTCATAGTTAAACACGTAAGGGCATAATTTATATCCCTAATTGATCAATTAATCACTTCGATGGGTATACCACATCTGTCGGATTGCTTCAATCCATAAGTGAACGCCTCAAACAAGTTAAGAAGGTGTTCCGTGGTTTGGAACTATTTGAATTAGTCCATGTAATTCTTCGGGAACTTACATGTAAATCTTCGTATCTATATCCCCATGGAGAAATGTTAACCACATTTCATAATGCTGCAATCAATCACATGGTTACTTTTCATCATATCGCACTATTTCATTCTCTTATAACGCTTCATTTCCCACTTGTAACACAATAGGATTACTTTAGGCAGTGTATGAACGATAGGTCTAAACACACTTTGGTAAGGAATTTAACTTGGATTGTTATTTTGGTTGTCCAATCAGTTCTACGTTGTCATTTTAATCAATGGAACTCGGTTCGATATCATCGCTTTTCATTTATGTCGGTAGCTACCATATAAGTGAAAACATCATCGATGATAATCTCGTTCCAATTCCATTATCTCATCCAAACTAGTATACTAGACCAAGAACTTCAATTCTTGGGAGTAATTTGAATTAATCTCATAAGATGGAAAAGATTTGAGACAATGATCGAATATGAATTCATTATGTGTCGTGCCTTCTTTTTATAGGGAAGTGAATCCTATGAATCGAGTGATATGTCATGTTTCAAGTCAAGACAGATTGATTCGTTATCCGCCAGTGTACCTGACCGTTCAACAGGGGCGGCACACCCTTCAGGGATGTTGACTTTATGTTCGTTATGTACATCAATCCTTGTAGGCATGTTAGCAGTTGGTAAATGATCTCGTCACTTTAGCTAGATCAGAGGAATGCATATGGAGCAACATTCTGAAAGCTACAATACATCGCATGAGCTTATCACACTTGTGCGGTACAGGGATCGAGATGAGATATAGTGGGCAATATCCATGAAAATTCACGTCATTCTACATGAATGTTGATGTTCTTATCTCTCTTAACGGCGGGCAAACTGTCTCATTAAAGTGACAACCCGTAAATAAGCGGTAAAGAGATCACGTGCAAGGGCTCTAAGAGACTTAGTGTGAAGAGAATCATAATCGATAAAGATTCACTTCCTTCTTTGAAGACCCATGTTAGTGCGTAGCGGCGGCGCAACTTGGCACATGGAATGCACATCCAAATGTGTAAATACAAAAAGCATCAGGTTCATACCCAGTAACCAATTGTAACGTCATATAGGTTGGGTGGCAATGGGCCTCAAGGTGGACCAACATAACTATGTACACGATTGCATAGCCCTAGGCAGAAACCGAAAACTTGGTACGTTTACCAAAATCTTGGCGATCATTGAAATTGCGCTTTATGATCGCTAAGCGAGGCTATTTGGGGTGAACATAAGAATTCGATGTTCAATTATAAACCCAAAAGACATGCAATACTTTATCGAAAAACCGTCGATATAAACTCTCAAACATTATCCAGTCTCCTGGACTTTATAGGATAAGTAGGGTGGTAAACCCTTAATTGGCCAGGAGGTTTAGCAGCAGTGTGTGTGGACAAATATGTGACTAGTTTGTAGATTCATCAACCAAAATCATAAGTATTTATATGGTCCTCATTTTGGTTAGATTAGTCTATATATATTCCTTTGAATCCACTGTGAAAAGAGGGTCGTTTCATATCTTTGCGAGGGATGATTTTGAAAATCAATTTCCCTAATGAGCAGGCTTGGCAAGGTGTGCTTAGAGGCACAAGATCCTTACTTCGAGTAAAGAGATGCGTTGTAGTATCATTGTTTGACCTAAGTGTCCCAAAAGGTCATGCCAAAACAAATATACTGCTCAATCACTAGGCTCCAAGCCGGCCACATATGGTGTTTTCCCAGTTGGTAGACAACCCATTGGCCCTAAATCAAAGCTTCAGGCTCATTTTTAGAGGTAGTGCAAAGATATTTCACTCTATTTTCTTCAGTGGTTTCATTCATGATCATTATCATCTCAAATATCGTTTAAAACTTAACAACAAGGAGAATTTAAGGTCCCTTAAGTGGTAATTCAGTACCATTAATACAACGAGGAGCGTGCCAATGCTCTTAATTAGGTTGGATAGACTTAAAGTCGTTGTTAGAGATGTGATTTAGGTGTAAAATTAGTGTGTGTAGTATCGAATTCATCCAAACAACTAACTTTCCCACATTCCTACCTAATCATGTGTTTAATTGAATTCGGTCACATGTATACAAGCAACATGATTCAATTAACTCATTTTCGAGGACAATATCAATAAGATTATCCATAAGTCAAATAAACATCAAACGTGAATCCAAGAACATGGAAAAATGTTCACAAAGTAAATGGTTTAATAAGGGGATTCGGCCAAGAAGGCCATTCATGTCAAAATTATGCTCTTCCAAGGATGTTTGGTTGAGCAAAATTAGTATCACGTATTGACTACGAGAGTGGTACTCCTTAACGACATTGGTAAGGGCACGAACAAGTGCATAACCAATGATCTATTCCATCGAAACGGAAGTAGATTCTGCCGGGTTAACGCTTTGGAATACTATCCCTTATTCTTGAAGTTTTAGGTCTTAGGTGCCAAAGATCATGCTTCTGGCATGATGTCATACCTTGGCAAGCCCCAATTCTACCATATGTTGGAAAAACAAACTCAAAATTGGATTATGAGAGAGACAGACCCCGAATTGGGTTTGGTAGGCTGAAGTTGGAGGGGTCTGTTTGGTAGGCCTCTGCCGAATTAAAGTAGTACCATTTGGTGCACCTCTACCAAAGAAGAACATGCCTTTTGGTGAATCCGGAAGTAGGGCATTACCATTCGGTAAGCTCTGACCAAACTGGGTTTAGCCATTCGATAGACTCCAACTGAACTGAGTCTATACCGTTCGGTAGACTTCAACCAAACTGGGTTTATACCTTTCTCTCATGTTTGTGGTAGTAATCATATCCAAGAATTTGGTAAACTTCCGCTTTCTCACTGTTGCTTCAGGAGTGAGTTAGAAACATGGAAAGACGAGAAAAGTATTCTCTAGTCAAAATTCGATCAGATTTATAAACTTTAGAATCGTACTCATTCATGGACGTAATCATGGTGTGCTTCAGGCAATGTCTTGTATGATTAAACGGTCCATAGGAGCGAGCCAAAGAGCCATGTAATCCTCGTTCGGGAGATACTTCCGTTTATAATGCTCTGGGCATAAGTCTTTGGATGAAGATCATGGTGGAGGCTTATTCAGCTCTTCCATGCCATTGTTGGCTACAATTATTTCTCAGCTTCTTGATAGCCAAGTGGAGATTCACGTCTTATACCTCATATAAAGTGGTTTCCATTAGAAACGATCAAATAAGGGAAATTGAACTTGTGACGGTTCAACAATCCATTGAATTGGAGGGAACAAGATTGTGATTGGTGTTATGGGAATGAATTATCCATAAACATCAAAGTTAGAACATTCGAGTTCTAAGACATAGTTTTCATGAAAAAATGTCGAGTTTTCATGGGTGTATTTGTTTTATGAAAACTTCGGGTTTCAACGGCACTAAATTTGAAACTACAGGTTCAATTTAGTTTATGAACGTTTAGTTCATAAAAGAGAGGTTCCTGCAAAAACACAGAATGCAATATGTTGATTTAAGTGTAGTGGATTTGAGTTGCTTTGGGAACTCAAGTGTGAGCGCCTCGGGACTACGAAAGTGAGTTAACGATTCAAAGAAAAGAAATAAAATATTGAATTGTTAATGTCCAAAAGTGATCTTTAGGTCAATAGTTTTGGATGTCTTGTTAGATTAAGGGACTGTAGGTCACTTTTAATTAATTCAATAGATTGGGACCATTCGGGGTCGATTGTAGAAGCAAAAATAATGATTTCAGGTCATATTCACTTTAGATAGCTTCGGGCCAAATAATTAAGAAAATATAGCCTTGTGTGGCTTTAACAAAAAACATCCATAATTTTTTTTAGTATAGTTATGAAGTAGAAATGCCAAAAACAGGACATTGGGTTCGAAAAAAAATCATATCCCAACACGTGTGGGTTGGTTGTGTGAAGCACAGCCATACAACAAGCTGCAGGCCTTGGGCTACATAATATGGCTGCACAACAGCCCATAAAAGCACGCAAGTTGTAAGCTTGCAGCAAAGGAAAACAAGCCCAATAGGGTTGTGAAGGAAAAAACCCTCAGCCTTAGCTAGGTATGGGTTGAGTGTGCAAGAAAAGCCCAGTTGCACTGGCTTGGTCTTGGCACGTACCTGAGTGTGATAGGTCCAACGAAAAAAATTGCTAGTATGTGGGCCAAAAGCTGCAAGCCTTCAGTAAGGAGCCCATGCATATGCCTAATTCTTACACACATGCAGCAAGCCCAAAAAGGCTGCTGCTTCACATTTCCAAAATGTCTAAGCCTCGAGTTGTAGGCTCGGCCTAGGGTGAGGTCGGTGTGGTGGCGTAGCTCAAAGCCGTGGCTCAGCCGTAGATTTCCCAAATTTGAATTTCCTCTTTTTATTTTTTTTCAAATTCTAAGGTTTGTAAAAAGAACCAAAATTGCTTCTATTTTCTTTCAATCGACAAATATATGAAACATATGCAATATATATCGGAAGAAAAATATAAATGTAGGGGGTTCATGCATCATGGGGAACGTTTTCATGCTTCATGGTCGTTTCAAATATCTTCCTTTATTTTAAGTGTGCTTGATTAGTAGAAAACAACAAAAGCCCTTGAATCTGTAAAAGATCCTTCTCGGAAAGCCTTGCATCTCCAATGCGTTGTATCACGTTCAACATAGAAAAATTAAATTAAATCAATAGCATGTAGATCAATTTAATAAAATAATAAATTAATCATAAAAAGAATGATTAAAACGTAATATTCCCCTAATTGAAGATCAAACTCTCTTTAGCGCAACTTCAAGAGCATGCTGATAACTTGTTGTAGGCATAATTTACTAAACAATTATCGAGGCCATAGAGAGAGGGGCGCGGCAATAGTTGAGAGAAGAGAGAGATGTGTAATTTTGAGGCGTGTTGTATTCCACCCCATTGTGCTTTTTTTTTTTTGTAGCAGTAGGATTTACCCTTTTAGGATTACAACTCTTCATAGGTAATCAACTCCTAATAGGAATATAAGAGATATTCCTAGATCCACTAGAATTTACACAATCACATTCCTAATCTAATACGACTGCAACATTGTGAGAGTTTTAAATGAAAAATTGATAAAATTATATTTAAGATTTGCCATGTGGCGAGATTTGATTGAATTGTAGTGTCACTCAGCAAATCCAGTGGCAAGCAAAGCCCTAAGCAAGTTTCTCCCAATCAATAGAAAATAAGCACGTTAATCAATACTTAGTAATAATCTAATCGCCACTTAGTACCATGATCTAGTGATATTCCTTTTTACTTGTGTAACGACCCATCCCCAAAAATTACGATTTTTCTAATTTTAAAACGTGAATTTACGAAAATACCATTTGAGGCAAATACGTTGACTTTTGTTGATCGCCTTGTCGTGTCACGTAAGATCTGTTTTCTTGGCGTATCATCATAGTACTCGTCGCTACGAACGCGTGGGCGCAAACGGAACACAATTTGGAGTTCTAACGAAGGAGTTATTAACGAAGTCGATGACAAAATGGTCAATTGATCATTTTCTAGAAGGCTCCAGATTGTTGGTGCAAAATTTGGGAAGTCATGTGTGTGGCCAAGATTGAAGGAAATGAGAGAAATGGACGGTGGAGATGGAAAAGAAAGGAGAGAAAAGGGAGGAACCAGAACAATGAGAAGGAGAGAGGTGAGGAATGAACCAATAGGAGGGGAAAGAAAGGGGAAAATGAAGGAAGAGAGAAAAAGGGGAACGGGCTGAGTTCCCATTGCTTGTGACCCGACCCGTGCCTACAACAATTTTTGACGGGTTTTTGTCCATTTTTTCGACAATTCATGGCCTACCACCCCTACCAAACACCTACCCAACCTCTCATCGTTCATTTCCACACAAAACCCACCTAGATTGACCTAGTTTGAGAAGAACAGAACTCGTGGGTTCCTAAGGTGTCCTGGTGAGATCCACCAAATTAGAAAGTTCCGACCACCACCACCACCACCATCATTAAACTCCTCTTGAGACATGGAATAAAGCCCAAACAACCTTGGAGGTGGCAGAGCTCCAGAGAAGTTGAATCGAACCCACCCATTTTTAAGGTTTCCGACGGGTTTGAGGAAAATTGGGGTTTTTCCAGACCAAATTGGCTTTAGTCACAGGTATAAAAGTTGTTCCCCTCGTTGAGATCTTCATTCCTGTAAAATTTGGAAATTTTTGGAGCTGTTGGATTTTCTGACGAGTCGGGGCGGTCGGCAAAGGAAAACCCCAAGGTCCCTCCTTAGGTTTTTCAACGTGCCGAATCCGAATCCGGCATCTATTTTCCTAAATTCTATCATTTAGGTATAGTTTTACTAAAGGGTCTCTAATTGTGTTTAGGCGCGTTGGCGGGAAGAGACGTCATCCTCGCTAATTTGAGCAGTTTTCGGGCAATAAAATCTTTGAGTGGACCCCTTCTTAACTTACCTATTTTTAATAAATATTAACGGGAGACTTTGGATGCGGTCCCTAGTTATGAATAATCTTTGACTGAAACTTTGTTGGTTTTCAATTTTTGATCCAAGTCCCTAAAATTAATTGATAATTTATTTCTATGTACGTTACTATATTTTTTAAATTAAAAATTAAAATTTATAGTTGTTTATAGTAATGAGATTTTAAATAAAAAACATAATTTGTGGGATTAAAAATATTAAAATATAAATATACTATTGTGTGTGTGTGTGTAAACATGGGTACATTCATAAAAAATAACCAAAAAATTATTATATCAAAACATGGGTACATTCTTCAAAATGGGTACATTTAGCAAAAATAAAAATGGGTACAAATAAATAAAAAAATATGGGTACAATACAAATAAAACTTTAAAAAATATGGGCACAAAAAGAAATTAATATATGGGTACAAATTAAAATTGAAAGGAAAATTGGTACAAATTAAAAAAGGGTTGCAAATTAAAAATGGGTACAAACTAAAAATAAAAATATATGATAAAAAATTTAGCCATAAATATAAATATACTAATTGTAACATTTTTAATATTAAATGAATATATTTAGAAATAAAAAATATTTTATTATTGAAATAATTAATGATATTATTAATACAAAGGACCTTGATCAAAAATTGAAAAGTAATAAGGTTTTAATCAATAGAGTAGTAAAAATAAGGATGAAAACCTAATTACTCCAAATATTAACCTAGCATGCATTTCATATTTCGTGCATTTAATATGTTTTATATTATGTTTTTCCGATTTCTATAATTATGGTTTAGATAGAATTCATGATTTATTTAAATTGCTTTACGGAATATTTATAACTTATCAAATTTACATTTAATAACGGTTATGAATTATTGGAATTGCATATATGAAACTCATTGGATTTAAGAATATGTTTTTATATACGATTTATGAAATGAGATTTTGAACCATTGAGATTTGGTGATTTGGCTTGAGATTTTTAGGTATGTTTTTAGTACTTACCTAGTGGGTTATCATACGACACATATGCATGCCACAAGTATAGATGTCTATGGCCATAGGACATAGATGATGGAGAAGTGAGATATGATATATTACATACCCTCAGCTTCACTGCCGAAAGCAGTGTCAGACAACTTCACTAGCCACGACTAGTGTCAGTGTGGATATGTGCTACTTTATTCAACTTTACTTTCGAGTGATGGATAGGTTATTTAGCTTCACCTTCAGGTGATGGACAAGTTATACAGCTTCACCTTCGGGTGATGGATAAGTACTGCCTTCAAGCGACTATGATACCCTAGTGAAGTACTTCACTAATGAGACTTACGGATTTACCTTTGGGTGATGTTTTTAGCATGATTGAGCACGGTTTTACATGTACATGTTTTACGAAGGCTTTGCATGGCATGCTAGGATTTTTATAAAACCTATATGTAGTATTATATATATGTTTTCAAAACAGGGGGTTACTATGTTCATAAAGAAAACGGTTTTTCTATTATTAATATTATAATTATAAACTTTGGTCTACTCACCTTTTCTGTCTTTGCGCCCCCTCAAGAGTTAGTATCGAGGCACATAATCCCGGCATCAGGACTCTACGACATAGGTATCATCGAGTTTTCTCAGTACAGGTCTCATTCCTTTATTCGTATCTTTTCCTAGTAATTCTTTCATATTATTCTGGTTTAGTGGTATGCTTTGAACACATTTCTACTTTGGTATAATAGTTCTAACTACATATCTTGTAGTTGTATGCATGTTTAAATGGTTTCGTCACTCTCGGATGTCGGCCAGCACATGCCTACCTTGATATGTGGGGATATTAGGATTGAGGCATGTCAACTTATAAGTAAAAGATCTTAAGTTCGATTTTCGTTAAAAGAGAATTTAAACCACAAGCATGAATTTCGTTTGCTATTCAACATCACACATTTTAAAATTTTTTGGTCAAACGGAATCCATGCTTGTGACGTTGCATTGATCCTGCATCTTTTATTTTTTCTTGCAAAATCCCGACTTCTGTGCCGGGGTGGCCCTTTTGATCACTCCAAAATGTATTATAGCCTTCAATTATCTAAAAGGAAAACTGCTATTTGTCGTCGATCTGATAACACGAAATGTGCTTACAGCGTACGTCAAGGAGATTAATAAAAGAGAATTAAATAAAATGTGTACACCGTAATTATGTGAGATACTGGGACCTTCAATTTGTTATATAATGGGGTGTTTGATTCAGAATGAAAAAACAACAATTGTAGTCTTGAAAAACTGCAGGAGTGAAACTGATAGAAGGATAGAATAATAGCAGGCAGTGGTTGAATTGTTTTCCGTTTTCATCAACAGCAAAGAAACCAAAATATATACAAATACAACAATCCAATCATGTCTTCTTCTACGTCATAGAAAAAAACTAATATAAGAAAGTAAATATTCTACAGTAATGATGATATATTACAAGGATTCTACAATATATTACAAGGATATTTCTTAATAGAACTCACCGATTGTCCATGAGCATGAGTACTAGCTACAAGGTATGTGTTATAGGCGGTGCAGGCTACATTGGTTCTTGGCTTGTCAAGCAGCTTTTAGAAAAAGGATACACTGTCCATGCAACACTCCGCAACTTGGGTACGTGCGTGACATTTCTAATTGTCAAATTATGAATTAGAATCGTTAATTTACAGTCCTCATAGAACATAATATGTTTCTCGTCTCTCCTGCTTTCTATTTTTCTGTCTCCTAAAATGAATTTTGCTTTTATGAAATATTGACAGATGATGTGTCCAAAGTGAGCCTTCTGAAGAGCCTTCCTGATGCTGATGATAGACTAGTGCTGTTTGAAGCTGACATTTACAACCCAATTGAGTTTGAGCATGCAATTGAAGGCTGTGAGTTTGTTTTCCATGTAGCAACTCCCTTACAACACACTGAAAATTCCCAGGTTTCCCCCTTCATGATCTTGATAGACAGTCCTATAGTTTAACACATATTTGATCCAAAACCTATTTTCAAAAGAGGTAATTTGCTCGAGATAACAAAAATATTTTCAATATTAAGATTGGGTCAATCCACCTTTTGTGGTTTTAATGCGAGGTCAATTAAGGGAAATTCTAGCAAATGGTATTTGACCTTAGCTAGATAGAAAAAATGTTTCTGATAACCTTACTTGAAGAGAAGAATTGTTTTTAGAGAACTTTAACGAAAAGCTCCCGATATTGTTTACTTTAACGAAAACCACATTTTTACACAAAAAAGTCAACCTGATACTATTCACTTTACCCTTTATTTTGTCCTTATAGTTAAAATTCAAAGTTTTCAAGCATTTTTCATTAATTTTCCTTTGTTTTTATTGATGTATGCTAGAAAATGAAATGACCATGGACTTATGTTTAAATATGAAACCATATGTTGATCTAAACCAGATTTCCTATTTTTCCTATTTTAAAATTTTGACATTTATATATAATGTGATCAAATTACTGCAAAGCAGTACAAGAACATAAAAATTGATATTTATATCTAACGTGATCAAATTGCAAAGCAGTACAAGAACATAACTGAGGCTGCCATAGCTGGGGCAAAGAGCATTGCAGAATGTTGTCTTAAATCAGGAACAGTTAAGAGGCTAATCTACACAGCATCCGTCGTGGCTGCATCTCCACTGAAAGAGGATGGGAGTGGATTTGGAAACTTGGTGGATGAAACCTGTTGGACTCCTCTCAGTCTTTCATTTGCTGGTACTAATGGTCATCGTAAGGTACATAAATTTCATAGCCTTTTCTCTTGGATTTTTCTTACTTTTAGTTTATCATTCTCACGGAATCGATGTTGGGGAGAGAAGAATTGAATACAGAACCTCAAGTACCGGTGTAAATGCTCTTAAGCACCTAAGTTACGAGCCCTTGCAAATTTCCTAGCTAATCATATATTTCTCCTCTAAATTCAATGTTATGCCAAATGTTTCTGTTCGGACTTTTATGGTCTGCCTTACGCTATCTTTTCAATTATAATTGCAGGCCTATGTGGATTCAAAAACACTTGCAGAGAGAGAAATCTTGAGCTATGGGAACCAAAAAAATGGTGGACTGGAGGTTGTGACTCTGGCCTGTGGCCTTGTTGGGGGTGATGCACTTCTGCCTTTCACATCCTCGAGTGTGGCTGTTTTTATTTCTCAGCTTACAAACAGTGCAACTGAGTACCAATTACTTAGATTTCTGGTGGAATTGGTTGGGAAAATTCCTATAGTACACATCGATGATGTGTGTGATGCCCATATCTTCTGCATGGAAAAACCTTCAATAAGTGGTAGATTTTTGTGCGCAAGTTCATATGTTTCATCAGCAGAAATTGCTACTTACTACCAACAAAACTACCCAATATTTCAAGTGAAGCCAGAGTATGTAGCCATCTTTTTTCCAAAGGTGTTTTTTCAAATGTTTTTAAAATTAAACTTCAAAATTAATGGGATTCTGGAATTCGGTTTCAGGTATTTGGATGGACCAAAAAGAGAAATTGTCTGGGGTTCTACAAAGCTTGAAGAGAAGGGTTTTGAATACAAGTACTGCACCAAGATGATATTAGATGATTGCATAAGGTGTGCAAGGAATAGAGGTGGCACTGACTTCCAATGACAACTGGTCCAGGCTTGTATAGGAGCTTTTTATGTATACTATCAGAATTGAATTTCGAATAGCAATTTGAATTTACATTTAAACTTCAAATTAGTGAATGAAAAATCACTTAATTAGAATGTTTTTACGTATTGATTTTACATATATCTGGAAAAAAAAATGAAGTAAAAATTGGTTGTTGATCAATTGGTTTTTTTAGGGGTTGTGAGAATTGGGTTTATGTTAGGGAGTTTTAACAAAACACTTCCGATACTGTTCATTTTTAACGAAAAACCACATTTATACATTTTCTTGATACTATTCATTATGCCTTTTAAAATGACTTTTCA
Organism: Malus sylvestris; assembly: GCF_916048215.2. Lineage (NCBI taxonomy): Eukaryota > Viridiplantae > Streptophyta > Magnoliopsida > Rosales > Rosaceae > Malus > Malus sylvestris. The sequence goes on from NC_062260.1 coordinate 16,240,810, forward strand.
TTAAAAGGGAAGTTTTTTTTTTTAACTTTTCGTTAGTTTTCTTTTTAAATTATTATTAACATCGATGCTTTCCTCCAATAAACCAAAGTAGCATAGGAAGAGGAATAACAATATTCTTTATAAATAATTACTAAGACAGTGCCTCCTTTGGTATGTCTCAACATTTTTTGTAATCTTCCAAATGTTGAATATGCCTTCACATAAGCGTAATTAGATGAACCCCACACCCTATATGTGTAATACATTCTCTCTTGGGGGACCACGCCCTCGGGAGAAACTAACGATGATATAAAAAATTTTAAATTTAAAAAATTATATGAAAAAGAGAAGTTTAAGAGAAATGTAAGAGAGCTGGAGAGAGAGAGAGAGAGAGAGTATAAAAGAGGCTTAAACTTTATTATATTTTTAAATTTGAAATTAGAGACGGTCTTATGATAACACTTGGGAGTAAGAGAAAAATAAAATAAAATTTGGTTTGTGCAAAGTTACATTAATATTTTTTATTTTATTTTGTGATAGAAAATCAAATTATATTTTCATCCACTTTTAATTGGCAAAAAAAAATTTGTAGGTAGTTTAAAACTTTAAATTAGTTATGCGAATTTAAACCCCATTATTACTAACCTATTATAAGCTAATCGTTCGTTAAAAAAAATCTTTAAATTACCAACAGGATCCTCTTAGGGGTAGGCAAACAGGTACAGGAACTGCGGGTCAAGACGGGTAATCAAGGTTCGGGGCGGGTACGGGCCGGTGCCTGTTTTTTAATAGGGGAAACTGGACGGAGAGGGCCGAGGCAATGACATTTTAGGGTCGGGTCGGTTCCAGATGTATAGAAAAACGGGGCCCCGGACCGGCCCGCCCGTTTGTAATTGAAATGGACGGCCCAGATTGAAAATAAACATACCTTCCAATCATGACCGTTGGTTTTTACCCTAGTATCTCTGAATCTGATCTAGTTTCTCGACCCTCAACCTCTCTGTCTCTCGTGACCTCGTCCCTTCCCTTGAGCCCCTCCCTTCCACGGTTCCATCACCCACACTCCATCACTCCCCGTCAGTAATCTCCTCGCCCATCCCCGACATCACTACCGTCATGAGTCTGGGCCCTGACGACCACCATGGCTGATCTTCTTCTTAATTGTTCTCCTCGACGACATCCCACCCCAGACCTAGAGAACCTAGGCACCCGCACCACCCATATTCTCGATTCTCCTTCTCTCCTTCCTGACGACATCACCGCCATCGCAACCACCAACACTCCATCGCAGTCGCCAGTTCAGGTGAATTCTTTAACCTCTTTTTTTTTTTTTGTTTTTTTTTTTTATATATAGGTTCTTTAACCTCTGATGTTTGTAACTTTGTAGTTTGAATTTTGATCTATTAGGATGTATGTAATATGTGCTCAATCTATTGGGATGTTCATGTTTGTTCTTGCTGATTCGGTGGATTTTCTGATTTTTTTAGCTTGTTTATTAGGTGTTTTCAGAGTTAATACTTAATTGAGCTAAGCATAATTTGTACTAAACTCATGTATTGCTGATTAATTGGCGGAAACTATGTTCTACTTTAATGGTAGTATGGTACCTGTTGATGCACAAAAACGGAGGTCTTGGAACAACGTAAATCCGACCGTGAATCTGTAAGTAATGTAAATAACACAAGATGTATCGTGGTTCACCCCAAGGTTTGGGCTATGTCCACACTGATTATTGTATTTCTTTGTTTGTGAGGGAGAGAGATGGAGAGAGCTTCTGAGTGTCAGAGCTTTGAGAGGGCCTAAGAATTGGCCTCCTCCAATTGTGAGGGTGATGAGTCCTTTTATAGAATAAGGGCTCATCACTTATTACATATTTGCCCATTCCTTTATTACATAATTACATTTAAGTCCCCCGAGTATGTGTACGAGATCTAAATACGGAGGCCCTAAGTATGGTATAAACAGTAGTCCCCCAAGTCTTCAGTCAAGAGAGTCTTTTGGCTGGAGATTTGAAATTCAGTCCATGTGTGGGCCGAAGTAACTAGATGTTGTCTTGAACTGATGCTCAATATGAGGCTGTGCTCAATCTGAAATGATGCTCAACTAGAAGTAACACATACTGCGAAGCTGTTTGGCTTGTGGCTTATGTTGCCTTGGTTGGCTCGGCTTGTGGCGTTGAAGGTAAGGGAGTCCCTTTTATAGAATAAGGGCTCGCTCCTTAATACATGCATGATGGGCTAGAGTTGATGCTCTCTAATGATGGTGAGGGAGTCCTTTTTATAGAATAAGGGCTCGCTCCTCAATACATAAGTGATGGGCTAAGTCTCCCAAGTATTTTGTATTTTTCATGAGGCCCAATATATGGTGTATAGTGTAGTCCCCCAAGTCTTCGGTCAATAAAATCTGTTGGCTGGAGACTTCAAATTGAATCCATGTATGGGCCGAAGTGGCGGTTGTTCGGAAGCTATATTTGTATACCCTGCACTGAAGCTTTGTAGGTGAAGCTTTGCAAGTGAAGCTTTGAAGCTGGAGCTCTGTAAATGAAGCTTTTGAAGCTGATTGACATGAGTGATGCTCATAGATGTTGTCATGAGTGATGCTCATGAATGTTAACATGAGTGATGCTCATGAATGTTGACATGAATGATGGTCATGAATGTTTATGTATGATTGTCATGAGTGATGCTCATGAATGTTTATGTATGAATGACATGAGTAATGCTCATGTATAATTTGGAGTACTGGGCGTACTTTTGATCACCTGGTTGGTGGCATGAAGGAGAGTACAGGTTGTACATTTCATCACCTGGTTGGTGGCATGAATGGCTAGTTGTCAAATGATATTAGAGTACGGGTTGTACATTTCATCACCTGGTTGGTGGTAATAGAGGCAGGTTGCCGAATAATTTTGGAGTACTGGGCGTACTTTTGGTCACCTGGTTGGTGGTAATAGCGGCAGGTTGCCGAATAATTTTGGAGTACTGGGCGTACTTTAGATCACCTAGTTGGTGATAATAGAGAGTCTGCCTCTTTTGGGCATACGGGCCTTTGTCCTCCATATAACATTCCAGCCCATTATTTTGGGCTTGACATTTTTTTTTATTACCCTCTGATGGGGTTTATACAGATGTCTCCGAAAGATACGAAAAATAAATTACATCATTCAAAAATAAGAAAAGTAAATCACATCATTCTGGTAAGGTGTTTATTCCTTGCTTTTGCTTTCTCTTTTGCTTTTGCTTTCTCAGAAAATGGGAACATGCATGATGAAAGTGTGGGCATCTTCTGCGCTGTCATCGTGCCAAGGTGGCTTACTTAATCAACAAAGAGCTTGGGTTGCTATGCATTAATCGTTCATTTTCCTATATCTTTACTGGTGGTCTCCCTTTTCTTTTCCTAACGTCATGATTGATTTCAAATCAGGTTAGGTTTAGCTGGCCGTGAGGACGAGGATGGCATCGAGGGGGACCCATATAGGGCTGGAGATGAGGACGACAGCTTCCTCATCGGTGCATAAGTGGTCATAAATCGTTAACCGTATCAACTTCAAGATCACATCTTTGATCAACGGAGTCTGCATGAGCTTAGAACGCCTGACCCACATCCTAACATCCACTATCGGCTCCACCGCCACTATGTGGAGGTTCATCGCCGCCCTCAATAGCCGCAACGTGGAGACCGACGCAAAGAGCTTGCCCGCGTCATCAAAGATGGAAACTTAACATTTCACGTTGTCGGCGGTGGTGGCGGTGGTAGTAGGGTGTGCTGCTTTTTCGACGTGGCCAATTGGCTAGGAGATGGCAGAGATGGTGGTGGAAGAGGAAGAGTTAATATGAGTGATGCAAGATTGGCTGGGGAATCGAAAGCTTCGAGAAACGTGCTGCGAGTCCACCTGCCATGTTTTGGATCGAAATTCATAACAAACGTAGAGAGACTTTGAACGGAGCTCACGGAGGCTCGGCGTGAATGGAGGAAAGCGTATCTTTGGTGCTTTTCTTATTCTTCACTCTGAATATGTACAGGGAAACGAGAGCGAGGGTTTCAAGTCCAGCTTAATCGCCGGCGACTATTCCGACAATGGCGGCTGGTCTGAGCCTGGTCAGGGCCTCCGGGAAAGTCATCGATTTTGGCACCGGAATTCTTGATCTGGGTTCCTCTCCTTTCTTGCTTGATGATCTTCTTCAACCTTGCCGAATATGTTGATAAAATCTCCTCGCTGATGAAGAATGTTTGCTGACCATTAATGTAGATTTGAAAATCAGAGACGTGTGGCATGGCGGCGACGGAGAGGACGAGAGCTAAGGCGAAGAAGAAGCTCGACCTGTCAATTGTCGACCTCGTGCGAAGTTCCTTGCAACGTCATCGGATGGGGCCGCTCTGGCGTCGTTTATCAAGTCACCATCTCCACTGAGATAAGGAGAGAGAGGCTTACGAGATGCACAGGGGCTTTAATGTGCCTGACTAGAGCCGATGTACCCTGGTTTTTTCTGGGCTCGTGCCTGTGGTGTCTCCATATGTACTCCACCTCCATCGAATCACCATCCCCGCTGCTCATTTTTCGATAAAGTATTGTTTCCCTTCAATCTCTTAATCCCTCCATCCCTCGAACCGACAACAGGATAAGAAAGCGATACTGGAACCGACCCTTAGAGAGAGAAAATGCTTTTCTTTATTTCCTCAGAGAGAGAGAGACTTTTTGGGTTTCTGGGTTTTTGTGTGAATTTTGCAGATTCACCGTGGAGTGTGTTGAGATTTTCACGGTGGTGAGATGAAAAATTGAAAGAGAACCGACATAGCTTTTTGTGTCGTTTCCCACAGACGGCGCCAAATGTTGATGCACAAAACCGGAGGTCTTGGAACAACGTAAATCCGACTGTGAATCTGTAAGTAATGTAAATAACACAAGATGTATCGTGGTTCACCCCAAGGTTTGGGCTACGTCCACACTAATTATTGTATTTCTCTGTTTGTGAGGGAGAGAGATGGAAAGAGCTTATGAGTGTCAGAGCTTTGAGAGGGGGTGAGAGGGCCTAAGAATTGGCCTTCTCCAATTGTGAGGGTGAGGAGTCATTTTATAAAATAAGGGCTCCTCACTTATTACATATTTGCCCATTTCTTTATTACATAATTACATTTAAGTCCCCCGAGTATTTGTACAAGATCTAAATACGGATGCCCTAAGTATGGTATAAACAGTACCAATTATATATATGCAGTGGTTCTCACTTAGGATCAGTTGTTGTGTAATGGTTGAATTAATTATCATCGGATTTTTTTAGTGTCGTATTATAGATGGACTAGTCTTCTCAATTTGCCATATTCTTTAGTTTCAACATCCCTGTTATATGTTCTTCTTATTGATTTTTTTTGTTAAGTAAGATGGAGATATATAATTGTCGGCCTTTTCCTGTAGGTTGATACAGAGGATTTCGTTAAGTAAGATGGAGATATATAATTGTTAAGTAAGCTGCAGGCCAGCTATTACCTTCATATGTGACTATCCATGTCCCAATTAGGATTATTGCACTTTTGACAATATGTATAGTGTTGTACCAAAATACCAAAATAGTGTTGTAATTACTACTACAAGATAGGGAAAGAAGCTAGATCACTATGGTTACTGCCTTGCGAATCTGTATCTTTTCATCCTTTCACCGAATTTGATTACCTATGATGAATTTCTTTTAAGTATGTATTTCCGTTTTCATTTAATTGTTCAGTTACCTTACCTAAAGTACTTTTTCTATCATGGTGCTAGCATCTATCATTCCTTATGTATCACGAGTTAATTCCTCTGCATTTGAGCATACTAATCCAGAGTTTTGAGCTTCAATGCATAAACTGTGCAGACCAAATCTGTCATGCTTATCCTGTTTTCTGTTTTCCTGAATTTGTGCAGCTGTAAAACTGCAGATTTTTTTTTGTGGAAAAAAAAAAACAAAGGACCCATGGACCCGGCTCGAACCAACCCGTTTCAAACGAACCGGGTAAGGTCCGGTTCCCATAATAAATTTGGTTGTACCTGGCCTGGCCCTTTTCTTTTAAACCCAGGTCCGGTCCGATCCCTTTAAAATTGGGCCCGGCCCGTGCCCACCCCTAGGTCTTCTCCATATCCTTTTGGAGAGGATCCTAAAGATCCGCAAATCATGTATATTCATCGTACATCGTGTGGTCAGTTTTTATTAGATACTGTTTGTATTTAATTTTAAATAAAAATATTTAAAATGATTTCTAGCCGCACAATATACAATCAACAAATATGATTCACGAATCTTCGAGATTCTCACAAAGAGGGTCCGGCGAGGATCCGGATTCTTTGAATTAGTGTGGTCACTTAAATTCAACATTATTTATTCATCATCTAATTAGTTGTACGGGGAAATAGGAGAAAACTAGAAATTGGTACCCCGCCCATTGCTGCAGGATTAGAAATTGTAAGAAAAATTATGTCATAGACGATTAATATTACTTACATTAAAAATGTTAGAAGATTTTAACAAACAAAAGATTTAATCGATACAGTCCACATACAAACAATCATAGAATTGTTGTCTCTACATAGAAAAAAATCAGTCATTCAAGGAAGCACCTAAAGTTTCCCTCCATTACTCTTGACTGTCAAGAAAGCAACCTAGGCAAGGAAAAATATGAAATATTAAAATACATGCAATTAATTTATGCATCAACATGTTTATACTAAAAAAAAATAAGGATAAAGTATGGTTACCTAGTTTTTATTAGTGGAAAAGAATATGGTTTTATACCAGTTAGAGTGGACTTTTTTCAGTGATTTAATAGTCTCTTATTTAGATCAGTGCATTCTAGTATTGTAAATGTAAATATTGAGATTTTATGTTATAACTAAACACTCAATCTAAAAACCAAGTTAACACCCATACAATTATCGCCTGCATTCTCAAGAGGAAGGTTTTATGCCAGATGTCTCACCTAACTCATACATAGAGCCTGAGCTATTGGCATACATTGCAGTCATCAGTGGCTGTTTAAAACCCTCTTCAAATGTTGCTTCTTCAGCTTTTAACTGAGACCTAAGTTCCTTCAAAGAGACAAGGTTTTTTCTCCCTCTAATAACAGCCTCTATAGTATTGTACTCGGGTGGTAAACCTTTAAGAGCAACAATAACAATGTCTTCATCAGACATGTTTACACCAATTACAGCCAACTGATCTCTGCTATCTTTGATCATTTGAAGATAAAAATCAATGGATCTGCCCATTTCTTAATGTTTTGAAAATCAATCTTCATCTGTACAATATTCATTCTGGTCATGCTAGAGAATTGCTTTTTCAAGTTAATCCACATTTCCTTGGAACTTTGACATCCGATAACACATGATAATGCAGCAGAGGACAAAATTGCAGTAATGAGAGTCATCAAGGCTTTATCATGAATTTTTCAAACTTTGTAAGCATCAGTTACAGAGGAGTTATCAATCACAGTACTAGTACTAGTTTCAATTGCAGTATGTTGTGCAGGACAGGGAATAGAATCACCAAGAAATCCCATAATGCCATTGCCCTCCAATAGTAATTCAATTTGAAAGTTCCAGGTAACATAGTTAGAATCATCTAACTTGACCATAACAGTATTGCCAACACTTGGTAAGAGGGAGGAAATAGGCGATTGAGTAAAGGCTAATTGTGCATAAGTCACCATGTTTAATCACCAATGAACAATCGTTGCATGAACCGTAAGAAATCAAGACTCGCAGATAAGAACGGACTGGTTCGTACAAAAGATGCACAACAAATTGAGCAAAAAGTAGCAGAAAACTTCAAGAAGCAAACCAACAATCCTCAAGAAATCAACAACTACACCAACAACCCTCGACAAATCAACAATCATCTAATCAAAGCGAACGATCAACACAACAATCCACACCAAGATTCACAAATAGAAGCAAGAAATCAAGAAATGCAACAGATACCTTCAACCAAAGCGACAAATTGCAACAGTACCCAAGAAACACCAAATTCTAGGGTTTGAGTAGCCAACCGACTGCGACCAAAAAACAACCGACGTCGAGCAACCAAGAGAACACTGCCGTAAGAGTGAAGAAAAGCGGAAGCACCGGGATCGTTAAGCAACGGCGTCAGCCATTGTCGACGATGATACAATGTCAACGATGTAATTGTATGTAATGCACAAAAACAATGGAAGGAAAAATATCGAAGAGACAGAACAGACAGACAGACAGAGAGGAGGGAAAATTTTAGTTTTTCATTGCCTTCCAAATATGACACACTTGACTTATAAATACCATACACCTATAACTAACTCCAAGAGTTTCCAATACAATTGTGACACATGTCTATTCCTAACACATAGCACCATTCCAAGATGAGCAACACATGACACCAGAAATAAGAAAGGGGCAAAATCGTCAACTCACTACATAATCCAAAAAAAAACCTAAAAATTACACATCAAGAGGGGCAAAACCGGTGAAGCACTGTTAATAAACAATACTTTTCCAACGGGTTTGGAAGAGTATAATGTGACACGGCTCTTTTGACATTATATGTTATGAGTGGTGAATAACCACAACGTGGCACTGCCGCGCAATGCACATTATTCAAGAATTTGGAGTTTTCGGAAATTCCTCACCATGCCAGTTCCATGACATTACTTCCAAGATTTAAAATATTGCTGTATAAAAAAAGTAAGGGTGTGCTATCCACACATTCATTTTTACTTCTCACACATCCCTTGTTAATTTATGTCTGTTGATGTTTTTCAATTCATCTGATTAACTAAAAAAATGTGGAAGAAGTAACAAGAGGTGTGTGAATATCACACCCCAAAAAATAATGCTGTAAAGGGTAAATTATTACTTAAACATTATAAATCATGTTAATTTTTTATTGGTGATATACAGTGGCGAAGCCACGTGAGGACGAGGAGTGGCGACTGCCCCTCCCCTCGCCGGAAAACACAGCTGAAGCCGAGGTTTCGCCCCTTCCCTCACCGGAAAACCCAGCCCCTCCATCTCTGTTTTGGCACCGGTGAACTGGTTTTGCTGCTGTGTGCAGCAGCACTGGTTCTTTTTTTTCCTTTTAAATTAATAAAAAAATTAAAATCTGGCCCACATGTCCCAAAGTTAGCCCCTCCATGTCTTTCAAATTAGTGCCCCTCCACGTGAAACTTTCAATGTTTGAAAAAAACCAAAAAATATATATATGTATAATGTATTGGGGGGACCGCATGTCCCTCATTCCTTCACTTAGTCAGCCCGCATGCTTTACCATTCCAAATTTCTCCCTTCCCAATCAAAGAGAGAGAGTGCAAAGCTTCTCCCAAAATCTCAGCAGCCTGAGCCTGCAGCCAACGCCCAACCCCAACAGAACGGAAAATAAATCCCCATTGGCTGATTTCTGTTGGCTTTTTGCTGCTAACACTAGCCACTCCAGCCGCTAAGCCGACTTCTAGCCTTCAATTTCAAAGGTAAATTTTTTAATTCCTAAATTTATAATCCCTAACCCTAATTAATTATTTAATACGAATTTTGTTTAATTAGTATAGAATCATATGGTAATGCACTAATATGGTTATTGATTATTGATTATTGATATGATTCTATGATTATTGATTGATATGAAATTATGAAATTATTTTTTAGGGTGAAAATTAAAATTTGAATTTTTGATTAGTTGTATTCATATGATTAGTTGAATGAATTTTTTATTTATTTAATAGTTTTGTCAAGAGCATGATATTGTCGTTCCTAACATGAAGGATTTGCATTTTGTATCTGGAAAATCAAGGCGTAAAGCTCCAAGACTCACAAACTTTCATTACTATCGTGTGGACCTCTATTTTCAAGTCCTTGATACACAATAAAGGAATTGAATGATCGCTTCAATGAGGTAAACACCAAGTTGCTTCTTTGTATGGCATGTTTGAGTCCTGTGAATAATTTTGCATCTTTTGACAAAGCAAAAATTGTTCGTCTAGCTCAACTTTATCCTCAAGATTTTGATCATATGGACCTCATGAATCTTCCAATTCAACTTGACAATTACATTCACGATATGAAGATGCATAGTGAGTTTTCATCATTGAGAGGAATTGGTGATCTTGCAAAGGAGTTGGTGAAGACTGGGAGGTGTGCAAGCTACATATTAGTGTATAAGCTTCTTACATTCGCTTTGGTGTTACCGGTTGCAACCGCTTCGGTGGAAAGAGTTTTTTCTGCTATGAAGATTGTGAAAACACCATTGCGTAACAAAATGGGAGATCAATGGTTGAGTGATAGCATGCTTGTTTACATAGAGAGAGATGTATTTACTTTTATTGATAATGAGCCTATTATGCGACGTTTTCATGGTATGAAACGTCGTCGGCAACAATTGTAATTTGTTTATGTTGATAAATTATGGAAAACATTACTATATAAAATGATTTGGTTGTTGCTATTCTTTTGAACCTTGCACTCTTTTAACTTCGCCCCTCCCCCCGTCAATTCCTGGCTTCGCCACTGGTGATATATCATGTAGCTTGCAAATTTAATCTATAAATTTACTCTTCACTAGTATAAAAATCACAAGCCTAGATATAGTACTTGGAATTTGGCTTAGAATTGCTGATCGAATTCGCAAATGGAGAACACTAGGGTTTGCGTTACTGGGGGCTCAAGCTATCTCGGCTCTTCACTTATCAAAAGGCTCTTAGAGAAAGGATACACCGTCCATGCAACCCTAAGAAATCTGGTCTCTCTCTCTCTCTCTCTCTCTCTCTCTCACACACACACACACAAAACTTGCTCAATTAATATTGTGGATAAATATTTTTGCAGGTGATCCATTTAAAGTGGGACTTCTCAAGGGTCTTCCTACTCTTGGTGCAGACAACAGACTGAAATTGTTTGAAGCAGATATATATAATCCTGATGAGTTTGAGACAGCAATTCAAGGGTGCAATTATATTTTTCACTTGGCCACCCCTTTGCAGCACGAGCCCAAGGATACTCAGGTTTGTTCTTTTTTTTTGGAAAACTACTCAGGTTAGCTTCCTCATCGTCTTGTCTTATTATTGACTGAAAATATTACAAGAATAGAAAAAGAAAAGAAAAAGGGAAGATCTAGGAGAGATTTTTCAGTGTTCCCGTCACACGAAGTGGTACATCACGTGTCCCTATATAAATGGTGGGTTATGTGTGTTAAAAGGTTAATGACTTAAAAATTAAAATTTTTCATCATTTGCATAAAAACAATTGCTGTACCATCCATGTTCCTGTCACAACTAAAACTTTTCCAAGATCTAAATCTGAAAAGATTTGAAAGAATTGTTAATTATTATTTCTACTTATCTGATCAAGAAAGTAAATTTTTTTTTGTGTGTTGCGAAAAGTTACTAGTTTTTGTCCTGTGCCTTCCTCACTAGAAAATATTATTATATGTGTGACAGTAATGTTTTGTGTTAATTATATGTAACAAGATGTTCAATCTATATACCAATACCAGCGGCTTTTTGATTAAACCCAACTGCTGCAACCTTGAGAGTTAAATTGCAATTAATGACTTATGTGATAATCTTATGTCTTATATCAAATTTTGATAATCAATTTTTTTTAATTAATATAGAGCTTTAAATGATTGTATTTATTAAAAAACTATGTTGAAACCAAAATTTTTGTTGGTTAAAATGTTAGTGGAATAAGGAACACACTATTAAGGGGTAGTTTGGGAGTGAGGTGCTTAAAAAAAAAACATCCATGAAAAAAAGTTGTGAGGGTTTTAGGTGTTTGGTAAACTGAAAAAAAAAATGGCTTATTTTGGAAGCTACTGTTAGGGGTGGGTTTGGTTCCGTTCGGTTCGGTTTTTGGCCAAAACCGGAAACTGAACTGAAATTACTATTCGGTTTGGTTCGGTTCGGTTTTCTATCGGTTTGTGTTCAGTTCGGTTTGTATTTGGTTCGGTTTTTCTTGGTTCGGTTTTGGCCCGGTTCAGTTTTTCTCCTTTTTTTTTATATTTTTTTTTGGGAATTTTGATTTTTCTTTCAATTGAGCCTTGCTGCAGAGAGCAGTGCAACAATGGACCAAACAATCACAGAGAGCAGACATTCAAACAACCACAGAGAGCAAACATTCAAACCAAACCTCTAAAACTGTATAAGTATAATAGAAAATTAAACGAGAGTCTGGGTTCGTCGCTGGGCATAAACACCTTGTTCCTCACCTGCTATTTGCACCAATTTTTAGTTCAATTTTAACCCAAAAAATAACTGACAATCAGAAGAATGTCGGCTGGAAAAGATTGGAAATTTTCTAGTTAATATTCAAACTTAATTCCATAGCTAAACAACAACAAAAAGTAAATGAAATTATCATCAGTTTCATGGCGGGAAAAGATTGGAGTCGTCTCTAATTAATCAAATCTTGAGAGTTTCATTTGATACATGAATTCTAATCCAACAATTCTGATTCTGAACAAAATTACTTGGTGGTGTAAATGTACCTTTTTCAAATCATTCCCAACATTGGGAGATTCGATGAACAATTCTTGTAAAACGGGTTGCGGATCGAGCCGACTCCGGCCTGGCTTTGAATTGTCAGCACTCCTCCCAGAACCGGACTCATCGCCGTCATCAACACCATAAGCCCTCTTCTTCTTTGATTTCCTTCTCTTCGTCTCTCTCTTGCTTCTCCGTTTCTCTCTACATTCTTTCTCTCTTCTCGAACCACCGTCATCTTTTCTGTAATGGTGCCTTTTCGAAGAGCACTCGGATTCCTCGGAGCTGAGGAAGGCGATGAATATGAATTGTCGTCGGTTGAGTCCTCCAATTGATTTTGCTTCTGATTTGGATTAGGGATCAGGGATTTGGGGTTTGGGGTTTGCGATCAAAAGTGCAGAAGCAACAATCGATTGAATTTCAGGGAATCTCGGGGGCTGGGGCCCACTCATCCTTGAACCAAAAGCCGGACGACCTGAGCACCTTCCAGCACGACTCGAGAAGCTTCTCAGAGACGTTGGAGCCGAAGGCGTCGAGCTTAGAGCCAGAAAAGAAAAGGATCTGGAGGGGGCGGTGTCGTCGAGGAAGTGGAAGACGCAGATGCGGATGGAGGAGGGGAGGGCGGAGATGACGATGCTAAAGAGGTTGGAGTGGGAGTGGGCGAATTTGGGGGAGAAGTGGAGTTTGTGGGCTGCTGCGCGAACTGGGAAGTGGGAAAACAGGCGAGACCGAGAGATGAGGGTTAGGGACCTAGGTTTAGGTTACATTTCGGGGTGAAAACGGTGCCGTTTTAGAATTAGGATTATTAATTAATAAATTCACTTCGGTTCGGTTCGGTTTCCGAACCTCAGAAACCAAAACTAAACCAACCAGATTCGGTTCGGTTCGGTTCAACAGATTCGGTTTGGTTTTTTTTTTCGATTTGGTTTTTTCGGCCTCGGTTTGGTTTTCAGTCCGATTTTTTTCGGTTTTCTGTTTTTCCAACCCACCCCTAACTGTTGTGAGAATAAGCTGAAATCATAGGAAAAAGCTAAAGCTACCATTTGTAGCTTTGGAAAACTAGTTTTTTTTTCAAAGCACACGGTGTTACAGTGCTCCTTTAATGAAAAGATCCATTATCAGACTGCTTTTTTTTTTTCCAAAAGCACTTTTACAAAAAAGTTTACCAAACACTTTGCTGATTTATTTCACAGCGGCTTATTCTCACAGCAGCTTTTTTTCAAAGCACAACAATACCAAACCAGCCCTAAAACTAATTAAAAATAAACTTGACGTTTATGTCAAATCTGACTCCTAAGACCATCTTCAAACCTGGGCTAAAAGCCAAATTACCCCCCAAATTACCCCCCCAAACACTCTCCAACCCATGTTAAAATTTTAGGCTAAATGCCAAATGTTATTTCTGGGCCAAATACCTCCCAGCTTTCCCCCCGGGCTAAATCCCAAATGTTTATCGGAATTTAAAATTTTTTAGATTAAAATGTTCATAAAATTAATTTACAATAATATTTATTTATTTTTTTTTAAATTGATTTAAGAAAAAAATTAGCCTAAGTTCATTCTTTAATAATTCCGGGCTAAAATTTTAGGGCAGAAGGGTTGGAGCAGAAAAGATGTTTCTGGGCTAAAAGCCAAATTTTTCAGGCTAAAAAATTTAGCTTTTAGTCCAAGGGTTGGAGATTGTCTAATCATAAAGGTTTCAAATCTGGTTAGCAAATAATATTTCGGTTAGAATGAATTTTTATGTCAAATATGCACAATGACAAATTCACTTAAGACTTGACATCTCCTTGGAGATGCTCTAATGCCACGCTTGTTTACTACTGGACTAGTTCAAAGACACTTCTGAAGCTGCAGTTTCGGGAACTAAGAGCATAGTGAGGTCTTGTATCAAATCAGGCACCATAAAGCGGCTCATTTACACAGCCTCTGTGGAGGCCGCAGGCCGCATCACCAATCAAAGACTCTGGAAATGGCTTCAAACAGTTTATGGATGAGTCATGTTGGACTCCCCTCAATCTTTCATTTGCCTTTGCCAATAAAGTATTGATTGTAAGTATATCAAATTTATTTCAATTAATAAACAAAATTTATAATTATTGTGTAAGAAAGTTGTTCTATTCGCTTATGAAGAAATCTCAACCATTGATGGTAAGAATGGGAAATAAGCCAGTGGACCGGATTTCTTCACATGCCCACATGCGACTGACTCTAGCATATTTCTTCCTTAAAAATGGAATCCTTTATTATTTGTTAGTATTTTGCTCTTTTAAAAAAAAAAAAAAAAGGTAAAAAAAAAAACGAAAGAGTGGTTAATATGTGTTTGTAGGACTATACACACTCAAAGAGCCTTTCAGAGAAAGAAGTGTTGAAGCACACTAGTGGTGACCTTGAAGTAGTCAGCATTGCTTGTGGCCTAGTGGGAGGGGACACACTTCTCACTACTATGCCTGAGAGCATGGGAGTGCTCATTTCACAAATCACAAAAGATAGTAGGAGATACCAAACCCTGAGATTTTTGGAGGAATTGCTTGGTAAAGTTCCAATCGTGCACATTGAAGATGTTTGTGAGGCACACATATTATGCATGGAGAAGCCTTCCATCAATGGCAGATTTCTATGTGTTAGTGCATATTTGTCTTCAGCAGAGATAGCATCTCACTGGGAAAAAAATTACCCAAGTCTCAAAATAGCTGAAGAGTAAGTTACTAACTTGCTACACAAGCTATTAAGAAAATTTTACAGTACTGTTGTTCTGGCATTTCAAAAAAATTATTATGCACTCTTCAAATTGCAATTCCTCCTTTATATTTTTGCAAAGGTGGACCACATGATATCGCTTTTAGAGCACTAATAACAACTTCTAAAATCTACAATGGTTCCTAACAATACACATTATCCTTGTTTCAGGTTTGTGGAAGATTCAGGGAGAGACATTGGCTGGGGTTCCACAAAGCTTAAGAAAATTGGATTTGAGTACAAATTTGATGCCAAGGTGATATTAGATGACACTCTAAAGTGGGCCCAAAAGATGGGTGAGTTTGCTTCCAGCCAAAATACTGTTGTACCAAAGTAATGACCAATGAGAAATAAATAACTTGCCTCTGATCGGTGATCAGTCAATTGCAGCAGTTAAGAAGTTCGAAGTTCGATAATATTTACAGATTTGGTTACAATACTTAAATGTATTTAATATAATTTTATCTCGAATGCAATTTTATTTTTCAAAATCAGCACTATTCCTCTTGGAACCGAAGAATTTACAAATCAATGAGACTAGAAGTGGAAAGAAGAAAAAGAAAGGCAAAGAGACACACAGAAATGCTACCTCACACGTTACTTCTACCTAGGCAGAGGAAAGCTCTCTTCACAAACCTCATCTTCCCCTCTGCAATTTTTTCTGGGGTATTTTTCTTTCTCAAGTGGAGAGGGAAAAGGTTAACATCTTAAACCAAACAATCTGGGGGAAATTCAAAATCATCAGTTGAGAAATCAAAATCCCCAATTGGTGAATTGGTGACTGAAGTTGGAGCTGAGATTATCTCAGTGAGACCAGATTCTGAAGTCTGCACATCATGCGCTAGTCCGAAACTGCTCATATGGCACATCCCACCCCTACCCCCACCCCCTTACCCATCTCTTCCTTCCCGTCCGTCTGTCCCCACCCTTACCCATCTCTCCCACTCTTCTTCTTCCTCCACACCAACCCCAACACACTCCCTGACACCCTTTTCTCAATTCCCTCCTTCCCTCTCCCTCTCTAGGGTTTTAACTTCGAATTCCACCCCTCTCCCGCCTCTTCCCCCGCCACTCTCCACCTCCCGCCTCCACGCGTCTCCTTCCCCCAAAACCCATATCCCCCTCCACCTCTCCCACCTCTCCCACCTCAAAGCCCCGCAACCCAAATACCTGCAACCCACTACTTGCAAAACCACAACCCACAACCGTCGCCGAGGGGGGGTCGCGGGAGCTTATCGTCGACGGGAAGGGCAGAGGAAGGCAGGTGGGTCATCGCGGGGGGTGGGGAGGGAAGGCAAGTGGGTCATCCGGGGGGGGGGGGTGGGGGGAACGGACGGGTTTGGTTTCTTCTTTTGGGGGAAGGGATTTTGTAAATAGGAGTTACAAATAGATGAGGGGGAAGGAAGGGACCTGGTTCGGGTATTTTGGTTTTTATTTTTTTATTTTTTTTATTTTTAATAGGGTTAATATTATAATATTGTTAATGTATAAAAAATTTTATTTTATTTTTTATGTGGCATCGATATCAGCATAAATGTGGTAGCCACGTCAGTATTTAACAGATCATTGGATGAAATGTGTTATTTTGAAATAAAATAGTACATAAGATATGAAATTGAAATGTTTTATAGATATTGTATGGAGATGTAATAAATCCGAAATCTGAAGGGTTTTTATGTAATTTAACCAAAGAATTGATTAAAGTTGTATGAGTTAAACCCGGCCACATGATTTGTGGCGCAAAAAAAATGATAAAAAATTAGAAAGAAATTGGTTGTAGGGAAAAATGATTAAAAAATAAAAAAACTAACAAAAAAGATTTGAAAACTTTGAGTTTTAACGAAAATGATAAAAATGTGTTGTGTGTGAATAGGATCAGTATTAACTTTTAAGATTAAAAATATGTGATTTTTTGTTAAATTAAACAGCATCGAGAGTGTTTCGTAAAAACTCTCTTAAAAAATATGGGTCATTGACAGGTGGATAGAAAGGTCAAACCCGGTATATTACTGTACAAAATGGAAAAAAAGCACATGGGAAAGAGTAACATAAGGGGCATTTTAGGCAGTTCACTATGAACAGTGTTTTTGTGTTGGATTTTAGTGTATGTATAATGCAACACGGCTCTTTTGGCATTATTATATTATGTGTGCTGAACAAGCACAACGTGGCACAGAAATGCACCACAATTCAAGAATTTGGAGTTTTTCTGAGATTCCTCACAATGCCGGTTCGATGACGTTACTTCCAAGATTTATATATTGCTGTATAAAATGAATAATATTTGAAAGATTAAATTTGTGAACTAAATTTTATAAACTAAATGATATAAAAATTGATGATTAAATTGTTACGTAAACATTGTAAACTGTATTTATTTTTATTAATAATATATCATTTAGTTTGTAAATTTAATCTATAAATTTAATCTCTTTAATATTATTCATATAAAAATCACAAGGCTGGATATAGTACTTGGGATTTTGCTTAGAATTGCTGATCGAAATCGCAAATGGAGAACACTAGGGTTTGCGTTACTGGAGGCTCAAGCTACCTCGGCTCTTCACTTATCAAAGGGCTCTTAGAGAAAGGATACACCGTCCATGCAACCCTAAGAAATCTGGGTTCTCTCTCTCTCTCTCTCTCTCACACACACACGCACAAAACTTGCTTAATTAATATTGTGGATAAATATTTTTGCAGGTGATCCATTTAAAGTGGGACTTCTCAAGGGTCTTCCTACTCCTGGTGCAGACAGCAGACTGAAATTGTTTGAAGCAGATATATATAATCCTGATGAGTTTGAGACAGCAATTCAAGGGTGCAACTATATTTTTCACTTGGCCACCCCTTTGCAGCACGAGCCCAAGGATACTCAGGTTTGTTCTTTTTTTTTGGAAAACTACTCAGGTTAGCTTCCTCATCGTCTTGTCTTATTATTGACTGAAAATATTACAAGAATAGAAAAAGAAAAGAAAAAGGGGAGATCTAGATCTGAAATGGTTTGAAAGAATTGTTAATTATTTATTCTTTCTACTCATCTGATCGAGAAAGTAATTTTTTTTTTGTGTGTTGCGAAAAGTTTCTAGTTTTTGTCCTGTGCCTTCCTCACTAGAAAATATTATTATATGTGTGACAGTAATGTTTTCTGTTAATTTTTTTTTTGCTTAAATGTTTTCTGTTAATTATATTAACAAGATGTTAACCCCTCGATAATGCGAGAAAATACACTCTCTTAAGGGCTGGTTTGGTATTGTTGTGTTGTAAGAATAAGCAGCTGTGAAATAAAGCAGCAGACTGTATGGTAAACTTTTTTGTAAAAGTGTTTTTGAAAAAAAAAAAAGTATTATAGTATTTTTTTGTAAAACAGATGTGAAAAAAGTCGGTTTTTCAAAGTTGGGTTTTGCAACTTTGTGTTTTTGGTTTTTTTTCATCCAAAACTGTGAAAAAAGTTGAAGCTGAATGTTTACCAAACACAAAAAACTCCTAGGTTTTTTTTATATCCATTTTTTTTAGAATCACCTCAGTACCAAATCAGGACTAAGTAACTGAAAATAACGTCAATCTAAACAAATACCAGCGGCTTTTTGATTAAATCCAACTGTTGCAAACATTAGAGTTTAATAAGTTTCCTAAGCACACTTCCAACCTCCAAAGAAAATGTCAATTTATGACAGTTAAGTTGCAATTCATGACTTATGTGATAATCTGAAGTCTTATGTCAAATTTTGTACTTCCCCAAACGAATTATCAAATATATATATTTTTTATTAATATAGAGGTTTAAATGATTGTATTTATTAAAAAAACTGTTAGAAACAAAAATTTTATTGGTTAAAATGTTAGTAGAATAAGGAACTCACCATTAAAACTAATTAAAAATAAATTGGACGTTGATGTCAAATCTGACTCTTAATCATAAAGGTTTCAAAACTGGTCAACAAATAATACTTCGGTTAGAATGATTTTTTATGTCAAACATGCACCAATGACATCTCTACTTAAGACTTGACATCTCCTTGGAGATGCTCTAATGCCACACTTGTTTACTACTGGACTAGTTCAAAGACACTTCTGAAGCTGCAGTTTCGGGAATTAAGAGCATAGTGAGGTCTTGTATCAAATCAGGCACCGTAAAGCGGCTCATTTACACAGCCTCTGTGGTGGCCGCTTCACCAATCAAAGACTCTGGAAATGGCTTCAAACAGTTCATGGATGAGTCCTGTTGGACACCCCTCAATCTTTCATTTGCCTTTGCCAATAAAGTATTGATTGTAAGTATATCAAATTTATTTCAATTAAGAAACAAAATTTATAATTATTGTGTAAGAAAGTTGTTCTATTGTCAAGTTGCTTTTGAAGAAATATCAACCACTGATGGTAAGAGTGGGAAATAAGTGCCCACGTGCGACTAACTCTAGCATATTTCTTCCTTAAGAATGGAATCATCTATTATTTGTTAGTACTTTGCTTTTTTTAAAAGAAAAGGAAAGAAAAAAAACGAAAGAGTGGTTAATATGTGTTTGTAGGACTATACACACTCAAAGAGCCTTTCAGAGAAAGAAGTGTTGAAGCACACTAGTGGTGACCTTGAAGTAGTCAGCATTGCCTGTGGCCTTGTGGGAGGGGACACACTTCTCACTGCTATGCCTGAGAGCATGGGAGTGCTCATTTCACAAATCACAAAAGATAGTAGGAGATACCGAACCCTGAGATTTTTGGAGGAATTGCTTGGTAAAGTTCCAATTGTGCACATTGAAGATGTTTGTGAGGCACACATATTATGCATGGAGAAGCCTTCCATCAATGGCAGATTTCTATGTGTTAGTGCATATTTGTCTTCAGCAGAAATAGCATCTCACTGGGAAAAAAACTACCCAGGTCTCAGAATAGCTGAAGAGTAAGTTCTAACTTGCTACACAAGCTATTAAGAAAATTTTACAGTATTGTTGTTCTAGCATTCTAAAAAATTTATCATGCACTATTCAAATTGTAATTCCTCATTTGTATTTTTACCAAGGCGCATGATATCGCTTTTAGAGCACTAATAACAACTTCTAAAATCTACAATGGTTCCTAACAATACACATTATCCTTGTTTCAGGTTTGTGGAAGATTCGGGGAGAGACATTGGCTGGGGTTCCACAAAGCTGAAGAAAATTGGATTTGAGTACAAATTTGATGCCAAGGTGATATTAGATGACACTCTAAAGTGGGCCCAAAAGATGGGTTTCAGCCAAAATACTGTTGTACCCAAGTAATGACCAATGACAAATAAATAACTTGCCTCTGATCAGTGATCAGTCAATTGCAGCAGTTAAGAAGTTCGAAGTTCGATAATATTTACAGATTTGGTTACAATACTTAAATGTATTTAATATAATCTTTATCTCGAATGCAATTTTATTTTTCAAAATCAGCACTATTCCTCTTGGGACCAAAGAATTTACAAATCAATGAGACTAGAAGTGGAAAGAAGAAAAAGAAAGGCAAAGAGACACACAGAAATGCTACCTCACACGTTACTTCTACCTAGGCAGAGGAAAGCTCTCTTCACAAACCTCATCTTCCCCTCTGCAATTTTTTCTGGGGTATTTTTCTTTCTCAAGTGGAGAGGGAAAAAGTTAACATCTTAAACCAAACAATCTGGGGGAAATTCAAAATCATCAATTGAGAAATCAAAATCCCCAATTGGTGAATTGGTGACTGAAGTTGGAGCTGAGATTATCTCAGTGAGATCAGATTCTGAAGTCTGCACATCATGCGCTAGTCCGAAACTGCTCATATGGCACGGTGACACCGCCAAGTAGTCCGACTCAAATGTTGCTGGTGGAGATTCAAATATTGGAGCATAGCTATCGACCAAATTGTTCTCCATCATCGTTGAGCAGAAAATATGTTCCCCAACCATTTCGGATTCAATCGGAGTGGAAGGGAAGGAGAATGGTGAAAATATATCTTTCTCTCTAGCGTCCAAATATTCAGTTTTAACTCTAAGCCCTGCTCTTCCAAAACTAAATGACATCTCTGGTGAAAATTGTTTCGCTTTTTTGACTTCTAGGGTTGTATTTTCGTTGCCTTTTAAGCCTTCTTTAACCCTAGCCAACTGAGAGGCTTTGTTACAAGTATGGACTCCCCTGTAGGTTAGCACGAAGGTTGTTGGATCTGCATCTGATTTCTGAACTTGCTTGGTAGCTACGCAACCCTGTGTTCCACGATGTGTGCATCTGTAGTAGCCTCTGCAATGCAAGAAAACAAAAACCCTCTTTATAAATTAATTTATTCTCTCGGTAAATGTTACATGTACTGTAGATTTTCATTGAAAGTGATATGTTAGATGGCATTTTCTTGATTAAATATCAACGATCCAAATTTGGGCCAAAGTACAAACAGCTGTTCTGTGGTCCGTACATGATTTTGGTAATATATACGTTGTTGCAGGTAAGTTTTAGGCCGTCCATAGATTGGGTTTTGGACTTGGATCAGTGATCAGGCCAAGACACATTTAAGCTAAAAGGAGCTATACTGCTAAATGCTTAAGAATTTTCAAACTTATAGGCAAAAAACAGAACCAGTACTTAATACATACCACCTTGCAAAAAAATTTGAAGGACGCTTTTAGCAGCCACATATATTCACATTTGGATAAGTTCTAACTTCAAAGTACCTTTACTTCCTTTATGCAATTGTAGAAATAAAAATGCCAAAAGAAAAAAAATTTATCATCTTCTATAATTAGTGGATATAATTCCTTAAGCGAAAAAGAAGAAAAAGAAAAGGTGTTTGATGTCAAGGAATTTTCATGTCCTGCATATGTTTCCGGACACACATGAGCAGCCTGATGACTGAGTGATGACATAAAGCAAAAGGTATTTCCCTCTGAACAAATAGATACTTGACTGAAGGAAATCCAGCCACATCATGCTTTTGGTTTTTTTTTTTTATTCTTGTTATCTTCTTCAATTAGAGCAGTATAACCGTGTTTTTTACACTTAAGTTTAAATTTAAGTCCTCATAGATTAGATTAAATTAGAACATCGCTCAAATAAAGAACTAGTAATTCACACTTCAAAAAGTAAAAGTTCTCACCTTGGATGATTAGCTCCAAGGATATTCTTTTGGCCATATTTTCTCCAACTATAGCCATCATCAAGACCACCATCTAACCCTGTTCCAGAGGAAACCTTCACTTCCTCAGTCCAGCTGGGCATTGTTTTCCTGCAGCACAAAAAAATCCCAACAATTTGA
This sequence comes from Malus sylvestris, assembly GCF_916048215.2. Classification (NCBI taxonomy): domain Eukaryota; kingdom Viridiplantae; phylum Streptophyta; class Magnoliopsida; order Rosales; family Rosaceae; genus Malus; species Malus sylvestris. Next base: position 16,263,247 of record NC_062260.1, read on the forward strand.
TCAATATCTAATTTCAACAATCGAATTGAACTGATAAAAAAAAACTGCCCCTTTAACGAAATTAAACCAGATAAAAAAATTACGTCTTCTTGAAGACATTTTTGCGCTTGCAATCCTGGTCAGAGATCTCACTCAATGGGCTACTATTGCCAAATGAAGTTGGTGATTCCAACATAGTTTCACGAGCTGTGATGTGTTTGGATTCTCCATCAGATCCATCCCCACTCCCTGTGAGCAGTGAGAGTGCCTTCTCATATGAAAACAGTATCTTTGAAATCAGAAAATCTCTTGTTTCTTCTGAGGAAGAATGGTGGAGGTGGCTCATGAGCTGCTCAGCCAGCTCCTTCCCTTGCGTTAGCTCACTGGTTAGACTCTCCTGCTCCCGCTCCATGCTCTTTCTCTTCTCCATTTGCAAAAATGTGAAACCAAAAAAACAAAAGTAATAATGCTTGAAGCACTAGAAACACCAAGGCTACCGAATGAGATTGATGGGTAGTTTGCTTAAGTAGATAGAGAGGGAGAGAGGGAGAGAGGGAGAGAGAGAGCTGTGATGTGATATTATTGAGAGAAGGGAAATGTTGTGTGTGAATTTCCTAGTGAAAGTGTGAGGAAGAAGGGGTGGATATAAGGGGATGAGAAAAGAGAAGGAAAAGAGACAGATTTGACTGAAGAAAACTAAATTAATTTGATTTTCTTTTGCCTTAAGCAAATAAGACTAGTTTTCTGGTTATAATCAATTTGTTGGGGGTAGTGATGGCGAAATAGTAGAGTTTTGAAAAGAAATGTGTATGAAAAGTCCTCCTGACCAATTCAACCCCAAAGAAATTCCTTTAGACTCACATTCTCTCTCTCTTAAAACTATAGTCGTGACAAGTGAGAAGCAACGCGCAAGAAGGTTTGAAGATTCTTGGTCCTATCCTCTAAGGTTTAATTCAACACGCCCCTTTTTTGCACCTAACGTGGGCAATTGTTATTGGGTGATATTAGACAAAATATTGCTCCAAGAGAATCCATAAATGGCTCTTTAAACTAACATTGTGAATAGTCGCTCTCTAAACTTACAGAGAAGAAGATAGATTTTCACAGTTGCAAACTATTAGAGAATTATTAAAAATTTAAAACTCTCTAACTATTCAATTATTTATCTCCTCTTAAAACTCTCTCTTAAAGAACTAATAAAATATTAAATATTTATTAAAATACAGAATGTTGTTGGAGATGTTAATTTAAATTAACTAGCTAATTTAGAGAAACTCTTGGAGATGCTAAGGGGTCATATGGATAAGCTGTTTAACGAATGTGAGCATTTAACCCAAGACTAATTGTCACTATAAGTAGAAATGTCCATTGTCTTTTAAGAAAATACGGTTTAACTTTTTGAATATTGTTATTGACGTTCCAAAACATCCTACACTGCTTTATTATAAAGCACAAACAAGCAAATTCATCAAAGAATGCATAACAATTTTTTGAGAGTGCTAATAACAACTAATGTGATTGGAAACACCATTGGATAGAAACATATAATCCACTTTGGTTCTTCGTTTTTTTATAAAAGTCTCCAATTATAATGCCTTGGTGTTTGTTGATTGATTGGCATAATTACTTATGGCGTTTTCATCAGGTATATGTCTATATATATATTTCAAAATGGTGACTAAGGTGCTAATAAGCTAGCTTGGTCAGATGAATTTTATTTGCGCTTAAACAACTTCTATCATTCAATGTAGAATGCTCTCAACATATATATTTATTATTTGGAGTTACGCTCTCAACATTGTAAATACTTGACTTGCCAATAGTTTTCATTCATTTGAGGGGAAAGAAAAAAAAAACTAAAAATGACGTATAGTGCTAACGTAGTGTGAAAAGCTTTTGCTTTAGTTGATGTGTTGATAAATATAAAACCCATGTTTGCTTGAAGCTTTATTTTCTAATACTCCTACATATTAAATGAATATTACACATATAATATCTTATCATCTTCAACCCTTCAACTAGCTAGTTCCACGATGTATATTGTAATATATATTATAAATATCATATGATTTTTTTTTTTTTTTTTTTTGTAAAATTGGCCGCAAAGTTCGTCCCACTCCAGCATTGCTAGCATGGGAAGAGACTTTGTGGAGAATTTATTGATAAACAAAAAAAATACAATATGTTAGGCGGGACATGAGGCCAAACCCAGACCAATAAAGAATTCATAACAACAATTCAAAACCTCTTTCAGCAAAACCTATAACAAGGAAGCTTAAAAATGTTGTGAGAATAAGCAGCTGCAGCACAAGGAGGGCATGAATCTCACCAATGGACACCAGGGTGATCAACACCATAATTGGCCAACCAATCAGTAACTTGATTACCCTCTCTAAAAATATGAGAAATCTGAACCTGCATGGAGGATAGTAAAACTCGACAGTTATGCCAACTGACCAAAAGCCTCCAAGGGATAGATGTCGAGGAAGGTGAGGATGAAGAAAGAAGATGAACAACTAGTGAGGAGTCACATTCAATCCATAAGGAATGCCAACCTTTATCCCAAGCTAAAGATACAACATGAATAACAGCGCGTAGTTCGGCATCCAAAGAAGATGCCAAGCCTATTGAACCCGCAAAACAACCAAGAGAATTACCCGTAAAATCCCGAAAGATACCACCAAATGCAGCCACACCAGGGGAACCTCTTGCAGCACCATCAGTATTCACTTTGATCCAAGACTGAGGAGGCAGGCGCCACAACACCTCAATAATTTTTGGAGCCTTAGCAAGACGTCCACGAACACCAATAGAATGAAGAATGCAAAGCTCTTCCACAGAATTCTTCATATAGTCGGAATTGAGAGAATCAATTTCAAGGAGTTGACATTTGATAGACCTTACAACGTCATTGATAGAAACAACCTCCTCATGAAAACGAACAGTGTTGTGAGCATGCCAAATAGAATAAAAACCAACTCCAATCATACCCCACCAAAACAGTTGCACTTGGGTACCAAAAGCTTGTTGTAAAGGATAATGGAAAAATCTAAAAATATCTTGAAATAAGTATTGAACTCTGAATAATTCCAAAACAGTAGACCAAATTTGATGTGCAAAAGAGCACTCAAAGAAAATATGTGAAGCAGTTTCCATACCTTCACAACAAAGAGAGCATATAGATGCTATAGCAAAACCTCTTTGTTGTAAGAGATCGTCAGTTAACATCTTACCATATAAATACTTCCACAATATAACCGAATTACGAGGGCGAAAGCAAGATTGCCAAACCCATCGATCCCATTGAACCAATGGTTGTTTATTACGCTTAAAATCATAAGCCAAAGATAAAGAAAGGTCACCATTTGAAGCAAACAACCAAACTATTTTGTCATCAATCCCATCCTTTGAAGGAAGCCCAATGGAAGAAATATCATCCCAAATGGGCGCTAACCATGAATGTAAAGTAGGTGGGGGAATCCAACAACCATCCACAATAAAATCAGAAACTTTAGCTCGAAAAGCCTTGCATAAATCTAGTGGAATACCAAGCCTATTAACTATTGGAAAATCTAACCATCTCGCATGCCAAAAATTAATAGTTTGACTATTACCTATCACCCATTTTGATCCATGAAAAATATCTGAATAAAGAGGGCGTAAACCAGGCCAAATGGAGGAACACTTGTATGTAGAACACGGCTGTCCAAGACAATTAAAAAACCGACATTGAAAAAACCGTGAAGCCATAGATGAGGTAATCAAAATATCCCAAAACTTTTTCAACAAAAAGGCCTTATTTAAAGTTGAAAAATTACGAATGCCAAGACCTCCTTCATTTAAAGGAACACAACATTTTTTCCATGCCACAATAGAAAATCCACAAGAATTAGCACATCCTGTCCAAATGAAATTTTGAGTCCAACTACGAACCTGATTTAATACCGTAGGTGGCCAAGAATAAACTGAGAAAGTATGAGACAACATGCTTACCACAATTGACTTGACCAAAGTAACTCAACCAGCCATTGAGAGAGAGTGACCTTGCCATTGAGAAAGACGAGAACGTATTCTATCTGCTAATGCTTGAAAATATGCCCTCTTAGGTTTGTCTTTAAAAATAGGAGCCCCCAAATAAGTAAATGGAAACTCACCTTCAAAGACATTGAGCCATGATAAAATACGCAAACGACGCATAGAAGCCGATTTCCCAATATAAATACGAGATTTAACTTTACTAATACATTGACCAGAATTCAAACCATATTCTTCAATAAAATGCATAAGGTTCATAAGGCTACGCTTGTCACCTCTGCAAAAAACCATTATGTCATCCGCATAGAGAATATGAGAAGGAGCAGTCACTCCCCGAGGGGAAGAGATGGGTTTAACCTTTCCAGAGTTTACAAGATCCACTAGACCTCGACTAAAAACCTCTTCAGCAAAACAAAAAAGGAAAGGGGATAGAGGATCCCCCTGACGAACACCCCTACTACATCCAAAAAATCCAACATGTAAACCATTGAATAATATAGATAGCCGGGCTGAGGAAAGGATTACACGAACCCATTGAACAAAAGTATCATGGAAACCAAAAGCTCTAAGCACCTGATCTAGAAAGTCCCAATTGAGAGTATCAAAAGCTTTAGCAAACATCAAACTTAATAGCGACATTACCCCCAAAACACTTATTGTCCAATAAATTAACACACTTTGAGGCCAACAAAATACAATCTAAAATATGCCTGCCCTTAAGAAATGCGTATTGATTTGGCAAAATAATTCGAATAGCTACGAGAGCAAGCCTATCTGCAAGAATCTTTGTAATGACCATCTACCAGTTCTTGTTTCTAGAGTTATCTATCTGTTTTCACACCTAATTACTGGTGTTCTTTTTCTAATGATGATGTGAAATTCTTGTCGACAACCATATTTTCTTTTTTTTTTTGAACAAAATCGACAACCATATTTTCAAACATTAATTTTATTATGACCTAGCACACAAGGACGTGCATATATTACATGTACAGAGCCTTTGTTCAAAAGGGATCTCCATTTTTTTGGTATACTGTGACTAGTTGTGAATTTGTTATGCTAATTATACGTTGAACTTTAACGATTCAAACCGTCTTTTTTTAAATCTTCATTTATAAATCATGCTTGCAAAAAATCAATTCAAGCCAAAATCATTTACTCATTTGGCTGTCATGATAAAATTTCAATGTTTCTTAAAACATAGCGTTCGTTAATTTTTTTGAACTCAATTAGATGTCTTAAACATTTTCGATTTGGAAATATTTTGTAATGGTGATTTTTGAAGCGCAGCTTGAAAAATAGAAGAGTAAGCCCCACAACTAGTCTCTACAAAAAAAAAAAAAAAAAAAAAAAAAAAAACAGACATCCCTTTGGATAAAGTGTAGTATGCAAAAAAGTTTCTTTTAATTCTACCCTTTCATCTAGAAGATTAAATGCACATCACAATCGCAGCTTATATTATATAAGGCAAAGATTCATAAAAAAGATTGATTAATTAAAGTGAATCGGAAACATATACCATATTTTTTTATAGATCAAATCGTCAAGTTCAAGAGTGTCATTTTGTAACCCAAAATCTAAACTTCTAGATATTATGAGCTTCGACTTTTTAAACTATTTTCTCTCTGTTATCGTGCTACGTACCATTCTTTCTTTAAATTATTACATGCTAAAACCTCTTAATCTTATCTCAAGGGATAAAATATTTTTAGCTTTGCCTCCTACTTTCGTAACATTGCTAACAATACATATTGTGAATGTAAATTTCTTCCTCCTTAATCTTAGACAAAATTGTACCTATAAAACAATTAACACCTTTGGTTAAGGCCAAAAACCTCACACGCCCATGATAAATGAGGGGGGTACTTTGGCCGAAAAACCTCCGATGTCAAAGTTAGAATTGAATTTAGAGAGAAAAATGTTTAGAGAGTTTTTGGAGTTTTGCAAGAGTGTGGACCTAGGTTTTTAGAGAAAATGAGGTTTAATATATAGAGCATGGCTGGTCCCCCTTTTGAGAAAAGGTGGCCGGCCCTTTGGGGTATTTTTGCATGAAATTGGTGATTTAATTAGTAATTAATGGATTAATTAGGAATAAATTCATTAATTAGCCAATTAACTCAATTTATATGGAATGTTTTGAAGGTTAGGAAATAATTATCTTGTGGAAAACATAGGATGAGGATGGATGAAATAACTTTGAATTTGTTACCTATTTTGGGCATTTTTTACTTGATTGAGGGATGATTGTTCACTGCTCGTGTGTAGGAATTCCAGTGTGCCTCAAGGGTAATTTTGTCCTTTTCACCAAAAAATCCACGTGTCGCCTCTTGATTATTTTTTGCTCCAAAAATGGCCCCACACCTGTTGGGCTGCTAGCAAGAAAGGGCAGCAGGTGTAGAGATCTTCTTGCTTGAGGAAACATAAGATTGTTTACTATTTTGATGTTGATTCCTTTTTTAATTGAAAATTAGATCCTTCTAGGAAAAGAAAATAAATTTCTCTCAAAGCCTATTTAAGTCCACCTTAAGTGGGTTATTTGGAGAGCAATTTATTCTACCTTACAAGAGAGAGAGAGCTTAGAGGATATTTGTTCCCCCTCCTTTAGCAATCTTCTACCTCTTGCCCGTGCAAAGGATCGTCTTTCGTTGCTTTCTTTGGCTTCTCCACCCCGCACCGAAGTAAGAAAAATTTAATTTTCCTTGTCTTCTTCTAGGATAATGCTGTCACAGGGCAACCGTCGGGATAGTGTAGCACGTCGGCTAGCAGAGGCCAGGAGTCAGCTCGGCATGGGCCAAAGAGGTTGTGTTGTGGCAGGGACCACTGATTGGGCCGCTTGGCTTGGTTAGTGCCAAGGGCAACTTGCGCTGCTGGGGCTGCAGATTGAGGCGCTGGGGCGTAGTGCTAAGCAAGTTGCATGGTTCTTGTACGCGGGCTAGGCCAGTGATTGAGAGAAATGAAAAGGTCGCAGGCCTCATGGGCTGTTAAAATGTTGGGCATGCAAGCCTCATGCCTCCTGGTCCGAGAGAAAAAAATGAGGGAAAAGCCAGTATGGGTTGAGCTCCCCTGTTGAGTACCGTGAACAGCATTGACTGCTTAGTTCTCTTCGCCAGGAGAAATATGGGCTGCTCACGAGAGAGAAGGTAAAGATGATCAAGGCGAAAGCATTGGCTCATTTGAATGTTGTCGTGGAGCCTATTATGAATGAAGGTGGAAAGAAGAAATCTTCCCTGCCTGCTCAAGAGATGCCGGTTGAGAAAACTGAAGATTTCTTCCTCTGCTTGTGAGGGTCCGCTTATTGTCGAAAGTTTGTGATTGACATGACTTCTTCCAATGAGAAGACAAATGAGGCTGCTAGATCTGAGCATGTGGCGCCTGCCATGTCGAGAATGGCATGTACGATTGTTGATAGTATTGCTCAGTTGCTCAATATAGAGGTCTTGTCATGCCCCCAGTGCCGAAGTCAATGCCAAAGCCTGTGCCAAGACGTCCGTTGGGAGCAAAGTCTGATTTTCTTTCGAAAATGCTTGCTATTATGAAAAGCGATAATGTGGACTCTAATGCTAAAATGGCGCTAAGGCCCACTCCATCTACTGCTGAGATTGATTCGCCCGCTAGGGAGGAGGAGACTGCTCGCGTGGGCAGCTGTGAGAAATCCACTAAGCCTGCTTTTAGGGAGGCTGCTGAGATATGTGTGCTCTTAAAACCAGATCTGCTTGAAAACATGGATGCTTGTGCCAAGTTTGTTGAAAGCATTTAGAAAGGTTTGTTTACCCAAGTTCCTTTGCGAAGCATACGACCCAATATAGAACAACTGCTCTGCTTGCTATGATGCAGATATAGCAAGGTTGCCAAGAAGGTGGCGAAGATTATGGTAGCTAAAGCTTATTCCTCGACCGAGGAGATTAAGAGGTTAGATTCTGAGCTCATTGCTGTGAAATGGTCTAATATTTTGCCCCCATTTCTTTGCAACTTGAGACCGCTTGCCAAGGTATTGTTGACTTGAAGACTAAGCTTGACGGGATCCAAGTTAAGTATGAAAGTGCAGAGAAGGAGATTGGATGTTACATACCTCATATTCAAGATCTTGAGTTTGTAGTTTCTGAGCTTCGTTTTGTTGTTTATGCAAAGGATGAAGAGTCGATTGCTTCTTATAATCAAGTGATCCATTTCAAGAGAATCGTCGATAGGCTTGAAGCCCAAGTGTTGGAGCTTTAAGGTGTATTGAAGATCAACGAAAGTCTGAAGAAGGAAATGGATGAGTTGCACCGCGTCCGTGTTGGTATGCTCGATGAGGATGAGCAGTTGAAGGGTGAGAATGATGGGCTCGAGGTTTCGAGACTCTCTATTTCTCCGAAACTCTTGCTTGCTTTTACTTTTAAGGCTTCCATTAGTGAAGTAGTTGGAGAAGTTAGTGCCTAGGCTAGGGCAGCTAGGGGTGAAGCGCTGAATGATGTCACTACTAAGAGCATCGTGTTTGCTGAAGGTGTGGCGACCGAGTAGTTATGGGATGTCCAAGCTGCTGAAGTGTAGTATTCTGTATAGCCTTTAGGATTTTCTTTGTTTTTCCTTGTAGCTCTTGTTTTGCTTGAACTCATTCAGCCTTTGCTAGTTGTTTATAAACATGTTTCCTTCGCTTTTCTTCATCTTCATCTTCACTTCTTTTGTTCATGCCCTAACCTTTAGACTATATAGACTAGTGGTAGGCGTGCTATTTTTTTATAAGTAGACAGGCCTGCGTAGCCTATACAACCATAAGTGTTGGTGTAGAACTTTGCAAAGTTGTTGGCTATAAGGTTGGCCGCCAGATGCCTTACTTACAGAAGTAGACAATTCCCGTAACCACTAGGTTGTTAACCTTGGCTTTCTCCAATTCTGTAGGTTGCGTAGCAAGTATCACAACACTTTAGGACTTGGTGTAGGTTGTTCTACGCTTGGCAGAGATGAAGCTTATCGACTACGTATTATGTCGGCAATGGATAAAGCTTCGTATATGCATGCTAGCTTGTTTAACCTTTCATAAGAATGTGCAGTTGTATAAGTCTAGCGTGGTTTTACTGATCGAAAAGCAAGCCGTAGGCAGTCTTTTGGAAATCGTAGGCTATTTTAGTGTACTCGGTAGCAGCTTTAAGGTTCCAGGGCAGTCGTCTGTGGGGCGTACTGCGTAATGTGCCCCCTTCATCTTTAGGGCCCGGTTCCCCAAAGATTAGGCCAAGAGACCCAAAATCCTTCATTTAGCTAAGCCTTGAAAAAAACCATTATGGCCACTTTTAGGAATCCGGACGCAAGCCATTGTGCATCTAGTTATACTAGAGCAGCCAGGCTCATCCACATCTGGATATTCAAAGTGTAGAGTTTATCCTCCCATTTCGAAGAGCTGACCCATATGGGTGTCGGGGAATTGGTTTACCCTTTCGCACTGAAGAGCATGGTTGGTCCCTCGGGGGTTGCAATTCCTGCGATGAGTCCCTAAGAAGGGTGCGGTCTTCTTTTGAAATGCAAGAATGATCAGTTGTTGTAAGCATGTAGCCGAGCCAAGTTGTGATTATTTCAGAATTTCTCATTGAAAAACAAGTGAAACGAACGAGAACTTAGCTGTAAGGTAGGAACTGTATAACAACTGGATAGTCTTCGGCTTGTGAGGTGGTGCCCATCGAGTTGCTTGAGTCTTTAGGCTTTGATGTAGCGGGAGGTCACACATGGTACTTCCTCATATTGTAGGTGCTCTACTATTTTTTGATCTTTTTGTTATTTCTTGGTGGCGAGGGTGTAATTACTCTTGTCACCTACTCTGCTGATCTTGTACAGACCAGATGGGATTTATCTTTTTGGAACATTCTTTGCGGGCAATGATGAAGGCTTTTCTTAAGACTAGGTCTTCGGGTTGGAACTGCCGGATCTTAGCGTTTTTGTTGTAGCTGGAGAGGAGCTGCTACTGGTAGGCTGTCATACGGGTGATGGTCTGCTCGTGCTTCTCCTCTGCCAGATCTAAGTTTGTGGCCATTTCCTTACTGTTCTGCTCAATGCTTGGTAGTAAAGCGATGATACTTGGCTTGATGATATTGGGATGAATGATTGCTTCTGAGCCAAATGCCAAAGAGAAATGAATCTCACCGGTTGCTCATCTTTTGGTGGTACGATATGCCCATACACATTCGGGGAGTTCATCTGGCCATTTTCCCTTCTTGTTGGTGAGGGATTTCTTAAGGCAGTCAAGGATCATCTTGTTAGATGCTTCAACCCACCTATTACCTTAAGGATATCTCGACGTGGACATGTGCTGCTTGATGCCATACTTTTGGAAGAACTTCACCAAATCTTTACCCACAAATTGCGAGTGGTTGTCATAGGCTCTATTTCTATCCATTTGGTGAAGTAGTCGTTAGCCACGATCATCATGCCTCTGCCTCCAGTAGCAGGCTGGTTCCTACCAGGTTGATTGCCCATTATATGAACGCCCAAGGACTCGTCTGTGGGTGTAGCTCATTGGTAGGCAGTGCTGGTACTGGTTTGTAGCGTTGGCAGTGGTCGCACTTTTGTTCTAACTCCTTAGCATCTTGGTGCATGGTAGTAGTAGCTTGTGTTAAGAGCCTTCTATGCTAAGGATCGACCTCCAAAGTGATTTCCACAAACGCCTTCATGGATTGAGCTTAGAACCTTTAGGTCGTCAGGAGGCGCTAGGCAGCGGAGATGTGGTCTAATGTAAGATCTTTGGATGAGAATGTCGTTCCACATGTAGTAGCGTGCTGCCTTTATTTGGAGCTTTCAAGACTCTAACCTTTCCTGTGGGAAATGTGCCATTGACCAAGTAGTCTATAATAGAACTTTGCCAGTTTGGAGTTGTATTAACCTGTGACACTTCGGCTGCTAGCTCCGCATCTATGGTTGGCTCGTTTAGATACTCCACTGGAATAGAGCGTTTGAGTTGGTGGTCGGGGGCAGAGCCTAGGCCAGCTAATGTGTCCATGTGAGCGTTGTCTGTTTGTGGAACTTAAGTAAGGGTATAAGTCTGAAACGCCTCAAGTAGTCTGGCTAGTGATTAGCTGGGAATTAAAATGAATTGCGAGCTTTTTCATGGCAAGTCTTTTGTTATTCGGAGGCCTGTTAGTAGGATCTCGTACTCTGCTTCGTTGTTGGATGCTTTGAAGCCTAGAATAATCATTTGTTAGGGTATCAAATCATCTGGGGTCACAAGGACTACGTCTGCTTTACCTTTGTAATTGGATACGCTGTCGACATACAAATGCCAGAAGCCTCTATCGGGTGGAGCAGGTGCAGCTAGGTTGTGCTCGGCTACTTTCGAGGCATCGTTGGGCCGCTCTGTTGTGTCATAAATGCGTTGTAAGGAGTCGTGAAGCTGGGACCAGTCGTGGAGTTGGGACCATGTTACACATAGCAGGAGATGCTCAACTGTTGTTATTGGACCATTCTAGAGCTAAATTATGGAGTAAGGGTCGACTAGGGCCATGTGACATGCAGTAAGAGGTGGTGCTCAACTGCCGGTACATGTTGCTCCTATGTAGAATCTTTTACAAGGATAAAACTTGCTTCCGAATATGTCCTTCCATTGTTTGTTTGCCCTTGGTGTGTCTTTTGGGCGAGTTGTTGCGTTCGTAAAAAAACTTTACATCCGCTAGGGTCTACATCTTTATCGTAGCACGTTTGGATTAGGCGTAATAGTGTGTCATGAGGATGACTGCATGTGTTTGAAGGTAAAACTTAAGCTTATGAGTTGTAACAACTATCACCAAAGTTAGTTTTTGAATTTATAATAGCATCGATAAGAGCTTTTAAACTGTGGAATACAGGTAGTCGGGCCCCCAGCTCTTCTCGCATGATAGTAGACCTTATTGCTGCTTTAGGTACCATCAAACATACGAATAAGTCCTCTGCTACTTCCGGTTTGGACATTAGGGAGGTGATGTTGGGTACTTCTTCAAGTCCTTAAATGTGCATTGGGGAGCCTCGTCCCAAAGTGCATGTTTCTCTGCCAGAGCGAAATAGTCTGCCGGAGTTAGATATTCTTTCATGATCAATTTTCTGAATAGCGGGTGGTCTGCTAGAAGTCCTTTTTAGAAGGCTGCTCTAGTTATCGAGTCGTTGCATCTGACTATCCTTGCCTTCTTTGCTTTGAACCTCTTCACATCGTCGCGAAGCGACTCCTTTAGGTTCTTCTTGACGTTGAACAAATGGTCGGACTTTTTTTTTTATCGAGCGATAGGATGAATATTCTTTGGTGAAAACCAAATAAAGTTTGTCAAAACTCTGGATAGATTGTGGCGGCAGGGTGTAAAACCAATCTTGCGCCTCGTCTTGTAGAGTGGTGGCGAATATCTTGCACATGAGATCGTCGTTGTTTCGATAGAGGACCATTAAGCTTCAGTAGTACTTTAAGTATATCTCCGGGTCTTCATCCATTTTGAAAGATGTGAAATATGGCATGCTGAACTCGCGTGGAGGTTGTGCCTGCTTGATCTCGTCCGTGAAGGGTGACTTGCTTATGTTGGTCATGTTCCGTCGTAATGCCTCGTCGGTGACCTTGTTGCATTTGAAATTGCCCAATCGCTTGGTCAAAAATCTCTCTACTTCTTCATAAATTTACCTTTGTTGGGGTAGCGGAGCTCTCGACTGCCCCCAGCCTCGACTTACTGGTCTAGGTTGCTCTTCCATGTGTTTGGCTCGTCTATGCTGTGAATATGGTGCGTGTGGTGCGTCCCTAACAGGCGAACGAGTTCTTCGTAGACTGCTGATTGAACTTGAGCCGAATTAAATGACTACTTATCTCTATCCGTCGTGCTGCATACTCCGATGTAGGGTGAATGATGCTCCTTGTGGGCTTGGCCGTAAATGAACAATTTTCCTAGAAGATATCTCATGTTGACCATGAATGTAAACTCGTCCGTGGGCCTAGTCGAGAGTGCACGCTCATCCGCACGCTAAAACGGGAGTATACGTTATCTCGGGGGCCCAATCGGGAGTGTACATTGCTCGAATGCTCGGTTTCGTGGCTGCTTGTCGGGAAGCTGCTGCAGAGGTTCTTTGTCTGCCATTGTCTTACTGTGGGACACCTCATCTCGGGCACATTGAATCTCAGTGCGCTACAAGAGTTGGTTCACCAAGGTCGTCTGCTGTGCGAGGGCACTCGACAACTCTATGACTTGTCGAGACAAGTGTTGTTCTTCATTTATGGTGGAATAGCTTGGAAGGAATGCGGTTCCTTGAGCAGTGGAAGTGTGGTAGACTTCAGGGGTGAGATTTGAGTTGAGAAATGTCAAATCCGAAGAAAAATGTGGTGAAAATGCTCCCGGTTAGATCATTGGTCCATAAATTTTAAGTTGGGATGGTTGAACTAATCTTGGATCGATTTAGGCTGCTTAGAAAGCCACGGGAATGGGCTGCTCGGCGAGAGCAGGCTAGGCCACGAAAGTGGGCTACTCGGCAGTAGCAGGCTGGGCCACGGGCGTAGGGTGCTCGGCGGGAGCAGGCTAGGACATGAGAGTAGGCTTGATCATGAAAGCAGGCTTGGCCACGGGAGATGGCTGTTTAGTGCGTGATGCATGCGAGTGTGAGGCTTGGGTCGTGCCTTTGGTGCCATGGGCCTTGGATGGCACGGCTTAGGCTTGGGCCCGTTCAAGCTTGGATGGCACGGCTCGGGACGTAGTAACGGTGTCATGGATCTCGCCGCAGGTAATAGTGATCGTGGTGGCCACCGCGGTGGTTGCCATGGTGGGGCCCCATAACGATGATGCCGCTCCTATGATCACATTTAGCCTCGTGGATCGCCGTGGTCCCATTTCTTGAATATTAGAATTTTCACTTGTGGAATTTTCTAAATTTCTAGCCATTGTATTTATCTTTTACATTTTATCAAAGAATCTTGCAAATAAAAAATTCTAATAATAAGAACATACGAAAAATCTATAAATGGACAAGAAAGTATAAAAAATTCCAATTTATGGATGCAAATTTCTTCCTTCTTGATCTTGGACAAAATTGCACCTACAAAACAATTAACACCTTTAGTTAAGGCCAAAAGCCTCACGCGCCCACGATGAATGGGGGGGCTTTGGCCTAAGAACCTTGGATGCCAAAGTTAGAATTTAGAGAGAAAAATGTTTAGAGAGTCTTTGGAGTTTTGCAAGAGTGTGGACCTAGGTTTTTAGAGAAAATGGAGTTCAATATATAGAGCATGGCTGGTCCCCCTTTTGAGAAAATGTGGCCTGCCCTTTGGGGTATTTTTGTGTGAAATGGGTGATTTAATTGATAATTAATGGATTAATTAGGAATAAATCCATTAATTAGCCAATTAACTCAATTTATATGGAATGTTTTGAAGGTTATGAAATAATTACCTTGTGGAAAACATAGGATGAGGATGGATGAAATAACTTTGAATTTGTTACCTATTTTGGGCATTTTTTACTTGATTGAGGAATGATTGTTCACTGCTTGCGCGTAGAAATCCCGGTGTGCCTCGAGGGTAATTTTGTCATTTTTACCTAAAAATCCACGTGTTGCCTTTTGATTATTTTTTGCTCCATAGATATGCCTTTTTGTTTAACAGAAGGGTGTGTGAAATCTTTTCTCTTACGCCACATTTTATCTCACACACACTATAAAAAAAAAATATAAAAAAAAACTATTAAACAATTGAAAATATGTGAGAGACCAAATTGAGTGTGAAAATCACAACCTTTCACTCCATTTAGATTTGAATTATAGTTGGTTTTCTTGAAGTTTTGTACTTTTGTTTGAGAGCATAACATGCATATTCCCTTTTTATAAAAGTATCAATTAAGAACATGTTGACATGTTTAATCATCATATTTTGAACCATTTACCCTTTTGATAAGGGAGTTTTAACCAAAAAGGCTTGACACTATTCATTCTTAATCAAAATGACATTTTGTGCATGAAAAGTTCATAATAGATCAGGCTGTTTTCTTTATTTACTCTTATGCCATTACAGCGGGATCCACAATGATGTTGACAATTTTGTTTGGAAATACATTATTTTACATTATGTTATTAAACTTATGCTAATTTAAAGTCAGGTCTTCATGCTTCCATCATGTTGTCGATGTTATGCAGCTCTTCTTCTGTCAAATTATTCCAGTAATGTTCATCGCCTTCTACTAGCTTTGTATCTCTTTCTGTATCTTTTTTCACCTTGTAGTACATTTCTGATGTTTCTTCTTTGAAATTTTAAGGCTTCCAATAAAGCTAATTACTGATCCTTGTCTTGCTGTAAATATACATTTCTTCTCCCTCTACTACTAATACCATATCATACCTAAAATCTTGAAACTCATCTAAGGCAAACATTTGGATCCCTCTAAATTTTAAAATATCTTTGTATGAAGGAGTCCACCTATGTAAGGAGATAGGGGATAGTCTAAAGAACTCTTCATTAATCATGGCTATATGCCTAGCTTTCGCCTTATGCATATGTACATACCAATCTGGAGGATTACTAATAAAGCTTATGCAAATTTCTTTCCACCTTTCCAGATAATTTTTTGCTACTTTTATAAGTTTTTCAGGAAGTGATTCTAATTGGGAAATACAGTTAATAAATATTTTATCAAGATAACCAAACTCTAATAGTAAGACAGTGGTAACTTCTAGTACATTATGCTTTTTCTAATGCTCATAACTAAAATGTCATAGTCTAAAATCTCTCAAGTTAATCCTGGCCATAATTATGCTAACCTCTGGTTTACAAATACAATTCTCTGTACTATCACAAAGACATGGTGAATACATTTTTGTAATAATATCCATCTTTGGTTTTGGATCAAAGATGGACTGATACAAGGCTCATTGCAATTGTAATTGTAACTCTTTCATGGACTATGATGCTTTGCTCAGGATCTCATTTTGCATATCTGTTGGCATTATTCTTAGTTCTGTTTTTGAAATTTCTTCTTATAAAATATCATCTGATATTAAGTCTAAAGATATATTCCTAAGAAAACTTTCATATATTTCTTTTTTGTCTTTGTCACTCAGATGCTGATGCTACTCCATTTCAATGTCTTTTTCTAAGAGCTCAATCTTAATATCTTCTTTGGGCTCATTAGCCTCTTGTCCTATGGGTTCAATAACCTATTTTCCTTTATTCTTATGCTGATCAATTTCTAAACCTATCTTCAAATCTCTTTTCAATGTGTCACTTGCCTTTTGCTGCATTTTAAGATATTGGAGGTCTTGGTTCATTTTGGTAAACTTACCAAATAATGACTCATGGTCCCTAAATATGACTTGAAGGTTATACTCAAGAGAATGAATATACTGCTGACTTTGGTGGAAATTAAAATTAAAGCTATCAAACTCTTGTTCTAATGCTTTAATTAATTTTTCATGGCCTAACCTCATGTTTGGTTGCTTGATTTGGATATTCCAAAAATTATCTAAGAGAACCTGCTGCCTATCAGAAAGCCTTGGTACCCTTGACCTATATCTCAGAGTTGGATTTCTAATTCCTTCAACAATATTGCCATTAAAGTTGAAAGTAGGTATTGGTGGTGATGCTTGTCTGCTTATGCTATTTTGGAATCCATTGAATGGTGGAGGTTGATGGTGCATCATTATACTACTACAAGAAGCTCTTCTGCCTTGTAGCCTTGTGTTATTTGCTGATGATGGTCCACGATATTCCATACATGTTCAACAAATTAATCTTGATAAGATATCGACTAATGTATTGTCATTACCTTTTATATGTTCAAAATTTGGTTTAAAATCATTTCCTGTAATTGAATTAACAAAATTAACCCATCTTCGGGCTACCTGTTTATTAGCATGTATCTTGTTATAATAAAAAACTATATTTTGACAATTTGTTCTAATCGTAAATACTTTATTATGTAAAAATAAAGAAAATTCTTCAAATGAATTAATTATCCCTAAAATTTCTAAATTTGTTGATGGTAATCTTGATTGTACATCACTAAATTTTTCTGATGAATATCTACAAACTTGTTCATCAGACTTTTGAGACTCCTTATGCTTTTTCTGGTATAGTATACCTGCTCATCCTAATAATGAAGCATCTGTTTCACCTATCTTGTAACTATCATCTAATGGTAATGTTAATGACTTAAGTTTAGTAATTTCTTCTTTTATATTTTGAACTAATTTAATATCTTCACCATTAAAATATGTTTGTCCTGTTTTGCTAGTTTTACTATGTAATACTGCTATTTTTCATCCTAAATCAGGGATAAAATTTCTTGCATAATTTAACAATCCTAAAAATGCTTGTAGCTTTTTTTTATCTTCTAATTTATCTGAAAATTCTAAAACCTTTTTAGCTATATGATCTTGTAAATATATTGTACCTGACTTGATATACATTCCTAAAAATTCTATATCTTGCTTTTCTAATGCTATTTTATTTTTGCTAATCACAATTCCATTATTGATAAATTCTTGTAAAACTATCTCTAAGTGCTTCCTAGTTCATTTCTATTTTTACTATGTACTAAAATATCATCTACATAAACACTACAAAAATTATCATATTTCTTGAAAATTTGATCCATCTTTCTTTGAAAGATCGAATGAGCATTTTTAAGTCCAAATGGCATAACAAGCCACTCAAAATGTCCTTCTGGACAAGTAAAAGCTATCCACTCAATTGATTTTTTTGCTAATTGTGTTTGCCAAAATCCTGATTTACAATCAAATTTGCTAAAATATTTACTCTCTTGAATTTTATTTATAAGTTCATCCTTATTTGGTAACTTATAATTATCTTCATATGTATTATCATTTAATCTCTTGTAATTATAAACTATTCCAACCATATTATCACCAAATAGCAGGAAGTAACCATGCTGCATCACATGTCCAACACTCGACAAATTCTTATCTAGAACAACTACTAGCCACACTTCTTTGACGTATCTTGTTCCATTGTTGGTGTTAATCGCCAAAGTTTCTTTTCCAATCGCTTGTAGTAATTCACCATTTCCCATTTTCACCTTGAATGTCACAAACTTGTCAACATTGATCAAGATAGATTCTTGTGATGTCATATAATTATTACATCCACTATCAATATACATATACTAGACACTAGATTTATTATTCACAACTTCTGCAAAATGGCAAGCATAGAGTATTGAGGCTTCCTCTTCTATGTGCTTAGCATGGTGAATAAGTTGATTCACCCTGCTATTGCAGTCATTGGCTATATGACCAAACTTGTCATACCTTCTGAATGTTTTCTCACAATAAATGCTGCTGATATATGTCTAGACTTAGAGGATCTAATTACCTTTAAATTTAACAACTCTTTTATTTGCTACTCAAACTCTTGTTTATTTATTAAACTATAAGGCATATCAGCCATCTTAATGGTTAAATCTGGGTTAATTATATCTAATTTTGCTAGTATTTTATTTTTACTCCAATATAACTATGGGTCTTCTCCTATAATTATAGTTTGTTCTGCTAATTGTAATAATTCTTCTAAACTCCTTGGTTTACTTAACTGTAATATTTCTATACTATTTCCTTCTTCTAAAATCGAATATTCATGTTCAAATATGTCTTCATCAAACTCTTCTACGTTATTATGCTCATCATTTTCTTTTGAGTTTTCTAAATGATAATTATCTTGGCCACTAAACTCTTCTATATTTATGCTTTTGTATGATTCTACAGCATTACTTTAGTTAGTTATTGTAATGCCTCTTTTGAAAAATGTTATGTTAGGGTTCATAAATAAAAAACCTTGTAAACTTTTCAAAAAGTTTAAACCTAAAATGAATGGATGTGATCCTACTTGTGAAACAAATGTTAATGGTAGATTAAATTGTTGTTTTTCTACTTTAATAAACTCATTATTTATACAATGTGTTAAGTAAACTGGTCTCTCACCAAATTGTGTTATTCTCATTAGTTTTGCTAATTTTTGTCTATATTTTTCCGGTACTAACTCTTCTATTATGACACTCTTTGTACTTCCTGTATCTATCATAGATGTTGTTTATATCTTATGTTCTTTTGCTAATTCTATTTCACAATTTATGGTAATTAAAGAACTATTTTTTGGTTTTTCTATACTATGAATAATATTTCCTAATATTTCAGTACTTTCTTGTGATCCTGCTGATTCTGCTGAGTTAACTTCTAATAACCTATTACTATAACATTTTTCACATAATATTGAATATGTATTATAATATTTATTTGTAACTAATTTACTACACTTATGACATTTTTCTGGCCAACCTAAATTAATGTATTTATATTCTTCTTCATATTGTTCTTTTATGAATGCACACATATACTCTTCTAGATCACTATTTGTGCTACTTGAATCTTCCGAGTCTGAATCTATCATGTTAATACTCTCTATATTATAAATACTCTCATTATTACTTAAATAATTTAAACTGTATATTGACTTAATATCCTCATCCTCTTCTAACTTAAACGACTCCATCAAATGTACTTTTTCTTTTGACTATTTACCTAATTTTGGACATTTAGGTCTAATATGTCTAGCTTCTCCACATGAATAACATTTACAACTACTATTATCTTTTGGCACTTTATATTTTCTAATCCAAGGTCTGCCACTTTTTTTTCTAAATTGTTTTGGAATATGTTTTCTCTTCCTATATGTTCTTAAAGGTCTTATACTGAAATTCTTATGTTGTTTGTAGGGTTTATATAACTTATATTTCTTTTTGTATATTTTCTTATGCTTACTTTTCTTATGGCCGACCCCATTTAGTGGGAAAAAGCTTTGTTGTTGTTACTTTTCTTATGGCAACCATAATGTTGTGGTAAATCTATATTTTTACAATTCATGTAAAATTGTTTCCTAATTTGTCTCTTAGCTTTTATTTGACTACACTCTTGTCTAAGTATATCATATACATGTTGGATTCTAGGTCTTATTGCAATATCATTCTTCTTTGGATGCTTTTGCCATTCATTCCAAATCTTTTCACCTATTCGTACTTTTATTTTTGTCATATAAGTATCTAATAAATTAATATCACTAATTCTACATGTTATTCCTAAATATTTAAAGAAATCTGTAATATACTCAGCTATATACTATAAATCACAAATTTGTAATTGTCCTAAATTTCTAATTACTCTTATTTGTTCTTGTTCGCTTCTGCCATCTAACCTATTATGATCTAAAAACTCTTGTTTAATCAAAGTAACAAAACCATCAATATTAAAATGTGTTTTAGCTGCCTGATGTTGTTCTGGATTTTGAACTTTCCATGACTGGAAATAATAAAAAAATAAACCATCCAAAGTATGCTCAAAGTAATCTAACATATTTTGTGAATTACTAAAATCTAACATTAATATTGCATGTATGCAGCCTTTTTCCCATCTCTCAATCGTTCTTTTCCAATCTTATGGATCTACATTATCTAAATTTAATATATTACTAGCTATATTAATTTGTTCTAACCCTCTCAAATATGAAATCCTATTTTTTCTAAGTTTTATCATACTTTCTTCTATAGAATCTACTTTTGCTTTTTCATTATATTATTCCTTCGATAGTCTCAAAAAGTGTTGATCAGCTCTACCTGCATGTCTTGGATTTTCTACTCCTAATGTACTACTTTCTTCTGCTGGATTACATTCTGCTTTCAATTCTAATAAATTATTATATTCTTTTGATCGTAAAATATGTTCTACTTCTATTTCTAAGATTAATTTTTTCATCTCTTTGTCTGAAATTCTTTGTAATTCTAAATCATATGTCTTATATTTTTCCAAATATTGTTCTTTATCTAAATGATCAATATCTTCTATAAGCTTATCTACAATATGATAAAAGTTTTGCTCAACTAAATTAATATCTAAATTATCAAAAGTCATATGTATACTCTCATTTTCAATTTCACTTTCATCTTCTATTTTTTCTAGTTGCTTATAATTACTAAACTTACTTGTTGCTTGACCTGTACTAGTTTCATATATTTGTACTTTATCTGGTTGTCTATTTGTTGCTACTTGTAAATTGGGCAATGTCCACTGAGTTCCTGATGTGAAAATTAACTTGACACACAAATTAAACCCTACGGATGACAATTGTAGTATATGAGCAAATAGGGATCGTTCTAACCGGGGATTAACTAGGGATGCTAATCAATGTAAAACTGACTCAAGAACATAAAAATATAATGTAGAACACTAAACTAGACTCAATTAATGCAAAACTAGGGTTTAAAACACCTAAACAAACTAAAAACTCAAAACAGCAACTAAAAGGCTCAAAACTGCCTTAAAACCACTTTCTGGGCAGTTTTGAGTACCTAACACTAGTTTGGACGAATTTGGACTATGACTTGACTCAAAACACTTAAAAACACAACTAAATGGATTTCTAACTAATCTAACACTTTAAAATAAATGGGGGAATGATTTTGACGAAATTAAAACTTTAAAACTTAAACCTTGAAAACAAACTTAAAGCAAAACAGATTGTGATTAAATAGAATGGTGAGAAGCTAGTTAGAGGGTTCTTTATCCACACATGAACATATGCATATAATTTGATTCCCAGTTATGACTTCAACAAACAATGAATGACAATGCTTCAAGTTAATTAGGTTCGCTTAAATTAACTTTCAGATTTCCCTAGATTCATTGGATTGAATGGGATACGCATTACAACCAAATTATTCCTCATCAAAGCCCCTAACTATGGAATACGCATGATAGAGACATTCAACAAAGATCATTAAGTTCAACGGAAATCATAAACATGGACTAGGCATTCATAACTATGGAATACGCATGTTAATCCAACCTAGGGTTTACTTAAACACAATCGTGACTAGCGATCTTTACTACTCATGAATATAAGTTCATAACGATTAGGTGAAATTCCCTTATATCCTAGCATCAAGTTTAGGCATGCAAATTAAGTGTCGACCCTCAACCCACATACATAAACAAGTTCTTAATCAAAACAGAAAAGTAAACCACATCTAAAGTTCATGAATTCATAACTGGAGTAAATCAAATCATAACCAACATATGTCCATGGCTTCAAATTCGCCTCTAACTAAAAAGAAATTAGTTCCACATGTTTAACATAATTGAAAAGCAAGTTAAATTAAACATGAAAACAGAAACAAGAGAAGAAAAAACTCTTAAAACTCCCAAAGATGCAGATGGCTTGCGCACAAGGCCCTCATTCATCAATGGAATGCACGACAAGGCTCTCCTTCTTCTCCAAAAGGTGCGGCAGAGATGTGTATGGATGTAGGATGGGGTTTTGTGATGTAGAATGGTGATTAGGGTTGCGGCAAGGTGTGTTTGAATGGTGTGAAGGGGTGGTGATGAATTTAGGCTTAAAACACATATATATAGGCACCACAAACCCTAAAGAAATCAGGTTAGACAATGGGCTAGGGTTTAGGTGCGGCTAGGGTTAGAGATGGGCCTTCTAGAATGCCTTGCAAGGCAAGGAAATAGGTGTTCTAGAAGGCTAGGTGCGGCTGATTAGTGGGCTAGGGTTAAGGTTTGTAGATAGGGCTTCTAGAAAGCCCAAAACCAAGAATAGAAACTCTCGAAAATGGAAACCTCTAAGAATAGAAACTTCCAACTTTAGAAACTTTGGTTGCCAATTCCGACTTCTTTGTTCTTCACTTTCATTTCTTCATTTCTTAAGCTCCTTTGACCTTCAAACTCGTCCATTCCTTGTGCTCCATAAGCATACACTCCATTCCAGCTCAATTTTGCTCTCAAATGCTCCAAATTGCATCATTTTATGTAATATGCTCTTAAAACCTGAAAACACATGAAACTAACTTAAAAGACTACTTTAAACTAAGAAAACATAACTAAAATGCATAAGAACTAGCTAACTAAGGCGCATAAATATGCTCCTATCAAATTCCCCCACACTTAGCTTTTGCTAGTCCTCGAGCAAAATAAAGAATTAAAGAAAAACAAAACGAACAAAACAAACAAAACAGTAAACCTTCCAACATTTACCTCAGGGATTTCCAATACACATGACATGTTAAAAATCATCATTCCCACAGATTTTAGTCATCTTTACACTTAAGCACACACTTAATCATAGTCACCACGTACTAGTTCACATTTAACCAATTAAAACATGATTTTGAACGTAGTAACATGCCTTAGAGAATTTGCTCAATTCCTTACTAGATATGCACTCCATGTTCACACAGATTTTCTGACTACACACCCTATACTAGTTATATGTGAGAAGAGTGATGTAAATATAAAAACGAATGCTCACATATGTTATAACAAGGAAAGCTTTTTCTGAATTTAATAAGCATGTATATGATCTCATGAAAGGAATGCTACTACTTAGACGCGAGAACCAGTGACACCATATGCTCATACCAATCCCAAACTCCACAAATTGAAATACACAACACTCAAGATAGAAGTTAAGGGTTGTAACGGGGCTTGGGGTATTGGCTAACAAAGAAAGGTGAAGGGTAAACAAACGTTCTTAAAACAATAGTAAGCAAAGCAATGAAATTGACTCTTCGAATTCACTTTTGAATGCAAAAATCAACTTTTAAACTCAAAGGGGAAATTCATGCAACACTTGGGGTCAAATTCAATGTTTTGGACCCCTTCTTCAACAACCAACACCTTAGAGCTCATTTCCATGCTCTTTCAACTCTTTTTCACACTTTTCTCAACATTTTTCTTTTTTTTTCTTCTTTTTTCTACGAATTTTCTTTCTTTTTTTTTTCTCGTGCCTCAAAATAGACTTTGGCACATCCACCTATCAAAAATCCTTCCCCCACACTTGTTTTCTGCACACCCTCAATCAAAAGGAATTCATTTTAAGTCATGCTTACTATGCTTCAAGAACAAGGGTATGGATGGTCCTAATCTAGGCTAGGTAAGGATAATGTGGGTTAACAAACAATATAGGCTAAACAAGGCTCAACGGGTTTAAACCTACAAAAACAAATGTATGGAATGAAGGCTTTTTGGCTATGGTGGTAACTACTAAACAACTTTATCTTGATATGTGTTATGCAATTCAATAACATGTTTTGAATGAATTTGGCATGAGTTCTAGCATTTGGAACTAAATGATGAAACGCCTTCTAAGTAGTAACCAAGCAAAGAATAATGAGATCATGCAACGACTTTAGAAAACAAGAATGCACAGATTTTAACTCTCCAAATAAAGTTTTAGGCTCAAGTCTCTCAGGGTTGTAGCTTTAGTTTGAGTTTCTTCCTTCAAGCATGTCACAAAAACTGATTTTTTCCTTTTTGATTACATGTGAATTCATAAGTTATAACTACAACTAAGCATAAACCAAGAGTAAATCAAACTTCCATCCATGTTTATAACTCTCTTCAATAGTCATGCAATTAAAAACTGAATCCTCATCATTGTGTTGGAAGGTACCCTAAGACACAAACAAACACACAAAAACAACTTAAAAACGACTCTTTTTGGGTTTTTTAAAACAAATTTTCAAATTTTTATGGGATTTTCGGATTTTTGAATCAAAACACATTAAAACACACCAAAATAGCCTAAAAACACCTAAAAACAGCAAGAAACAACATTGGAAATTATGAGTGAGAAAACCCTACGAATTTGCATCAAAACACTTTGGTTACCCCCCCACACTTAAACCAAACATTGTCCTCAATGTTTCAAGCATAGACTCACACAAAAACACATAAACAAACAAACCAACACTAACAAACTAAACATGGCAGAAACGAAAGAAACAACAAAGAGAAGGGTTTAGAAACGCAAATCTGGAATTGGAGTGCTCTCTAGGTCTTCCTTTGTCAAATGCATGGGTTGCCTCCCACGAAGCGCTTGCGTTAACGTCTTCCAGCCGGACGGTACCTCCGTTTAAGCTTGACTAGGTGCCACGGCATGGAGGGGTACCTCCTCCACGACATGTTCCTCAAACATCTCGTAATAAGGCTTCAATCGATGCCCATTCACTTTGAATTCTTGTTGCGTCCTTGCACTCTTGATTTGCACTGCACCATGAGGGAAAACATTAGTGACAATAAAAGGACCAACCCATTTGGAACGCAACTTACCCGGAAACAACCGAAGGCGAAAATTGAACAACAACACTTTCTGCCCAATATAGAACGTCTTGGCACGAATCATCTTGTCATGGAATGCCTTCGTCTTCTCCTTGTAAATCCGGGCATTCTCATAAGCTTCATGTCGGATTTCCTCAAGCTCACACAATTGGAGCTGCCTATGTAAACCTGCGGCATCAAGGTCCATATTAAACGTTTTGACGGCCCAATGTGCATGATGCTCTAACTCGACGGGAAGATGGCATGGCTTCCCATAGATGAGCCGAAAAGGTGACATCCCAATGGGGGTTTTGTAGGCAGTGCGATACGCCCACAATGCATCGTTTAAACGCAAACTCCAATCCTTCCTCGTAGGCCCCACGGTCTTCTCAAGAATTTGCTTGATTTCCCTATTCGAAACCTCGACTTGCCCGCTCGTTTGAGGATGATAAGGTGTGGCCACCTTATGCGTGACATTGTATTTCTTGAGCAACGCCTCGATGGTTCGATTACAAAAATGGGAACCTCCATCACTGATGAGCACGCGTGGCATTCCGAACCTTGCAAAAATGTTAGTTTTCACAAAATCTGCAACCACTCGAGAATCATTAGTTCGGGTGGCTTTTGCTTCCACCCACTTCGACACATAATCCACAGCAAGTAATATATAAAGAAATCCATGTGACAAAGGAAAGGGACCCATAAAATCAATACCCCAAACATCAAATATTTCAACACTAAAAATGGGGGTTTGCGGCATTTGTTGTTTAGGACCTATATTGCCCGTTCTTTGGCATCTATCACAAGACATGCAAAATGTTCTAGCATCCCTAAAGATGGTAGGCCAATAGAAACCACATTCTAATACCTTAAGTGCTGTTCTATTAGTGCCAAAGTGTCCCCCACAAGCATAAGTGTGACAAAATGTTAGAATAGCATTAAACTCAGAATCGTGCACACACCTATGTATAACTTGGTCAGGGCAATATTTCCATAAATACGGGTCATCCCACACATAAAACCGTGCCTCTTTCTTCAATTTATCACCTTGGTGTTTAAGTAATTCACTAGGAACATGTTTAGACACCAAATAATTCACCAAATCAGCATACCCCGGTTCACTTACCTTGACGGACATCAGTTGCTCATCTGGGAATGTCTCCATGATAGGTACGGCATCCTCCTCATGTACCATACGGCTCAAGTGGTCAGCCACCACGTTTTCACTTCCCTTATTGTCCCGGATTTCGATATCGAACTCTTGGAGAAGAAGCATCCAACGAATGAGTCGTGGTTTGGCCTCCTTCTTGGTGAACAAATAATTCAATGCTGCATGGTCAGTATAAATAATAACTTTAGTACCAAGCAAATAAGAACGGAATTTATCTAAAGCAAATACAACAGCTAGAAGTTCTTTTTCAGTGGTGGAATAATTCAATTGTGCATCATTTAAAGTCCGAGAGGCATAATAGATAGCATGCGGCCTCTTGTCCTTCCTTTGCCCCAAAACAGCTCCTAATGCATAATCGGAAGCGTCGCACATAAGCTCAAAAGGAAGGCTCCAATCCGGTGGAACTATGATAGGGGCCGAAGTTAGCATGTCCTTTAGGTGATTGAACGCCTTCTCACACTCCTTGTTGAAGTCAAACGCCACATCTTTCTGGAGGAGACGGCAAAGAGGGTTTGAGATCTTGGAGAAGTCCTTGATAAATCGCCTATAAAATCCTGCATGACCAAGAAACGAACGAACCTCTCGAACCGAAGTAGGAGAGGGTAAGTAGCGTACAAGATCTATTTTCGATTTATCCACTTCAATTCCTCTTTCTGAAACAATATGCCCTAGAACTATGCCTTGTCTAACCATAAAGTGACATTTTTCCCAATTAAGCACAAGGTTAGTTTCTACACATCGTTTCAGAATTATTGTGAGATTTTCCAAACATCCATCAAATGAATCACCAAACACACTGAAATCATCCATAAATACCTCAATAATCTTTTCCACAAAATCTGAAAAGATACTTACCATACACCTTTGAAATGTGGCCGGAGCATTGCATAACCCAAAAGGCATGCGACGATAAGCAAAGGTACCAAAGGGGCATGTGAAAGTTGTCTTTTCTTGGTCATCCGGCGCTATGACAATCTGATTATATCCAGAATAACCATCAAGGAAACAATAAAAAGAATGACCGGCTAACCTTTCAAGCATTTGATCAATGAACGGCAAAGGGAAGTGGTCCTTCCTTGTGGTGGCGTTGAGCTTCCTATAATCAATGCACACTCGCCAACCTGTTTGGATACGGGTTGGCACAAGCTCATTCTCGGCATTCTTCACCACGGTCACTCCGGACTTCTTTGGAACACATTGCACCGGTGACACCCAACGACTATCAGAGATCGGATAAATCACTCCACAATCAAGAAGTTTGATAATCTCCTTTTTCACAACTTCCATCATTGGAGGGTTGAGACGGCGCTGAGCCTCTCGAGTTGGTTTAGCCCCCTCCTCTAGAAGTATGCGATGCATGCACGTAGTTGGGCTAATTCCCCTAATATCGGCCAAAGTCCACCCAATGGCCGTCTTGTGCTCTTTCAACACTCGGATCAACTTCTCCTCCTCTATGGCCGTGAGTGATGAAGAGACAATGACGGGCAATGTCTCGTTGTCTCCCAGAAAAACGTACTTTAAATGATCGGGTAACGGTTTAAGCTCAAGTACGGGTGCCTGAATCACTGAGGGTAACATCTTATTAGTGGAAACTGGAATTGAAATTGGGTTAGAAGGCTTACCATGGTGTTGAGGGAGTGACTCAAGGGCAGCCACTATCTCGGCCTCATCCTCACTTCTAGGCACGGCAACACCATTTTTGTGCCCAATTCCTTGTGCAATTGTCGTTTCAAGTGTATCCCTCTCCAAACAATCGAGGAAATCCTGCGCCAAATCATCAATTATATCAATAGAAAAGCAAGAATGATCGTCCTTAGGAAATTTAATACTTTCAGAAAGATTAAAATCAATGACTTCCCCATCAAATTCCATCGTTAAAGTTCCTTTAAACACATCTATCTTGGTGCGGGCTGTTTTCATGAAGGGCCTCCCTAATAGAATCGGCAATGGGGTGGAATGGGGTGAATCCTCCATGTCAAGCACGTAGAAATCCGCTGGAAAAATCAAGTTACCAACCTGCACCAAAACATCTTCCAAAACACCCTTTGGATATGCATTAGAACGATCGGCTAATTGAATTATCACATCATCATTTTTAAGCTCACCTAAGTTCATAGATGCATAAATCGAGTATGGCATAACATTAATCGAAGCCCCTAAGTCTAACATGCAGTGTTCAAACTTAGTATTACCAATAACGCATGGAATTGTAAAACTACCCGGATCTTTGCATTTAGGAGGTAATTTCCTTTGTAACACAGCAGAGACGTTTTCACTTACCTGGACCACCTCTTTGTTCGAAATCCTTCTCCTTGTTGTACAAAGTTCTTTTAAGAACTTAGCATACCTCGGGACTTGCTTAATCGCATCAAGGAGCGGGATATTGACTTGAACTTTCCGAAAGGTCTCTAGAATGTCCTTCTCGGCTTCTTCCTTCTTTGATTGCCTAAACCTGCCAGGAAAGGGCACATTCAGTGGAATAGAACTAGAAAAAGTCGAATTTGGACTTACCTTGGTGGTTGAGGACGATTTAGGAGGGTTAGAGGGTGGCGGCAAGGATTGGTCATCCTTGGCCGTGGGTTTTGCTCTTTGTGCCTCCTCTTGCATCAACTTGTCCTCCTCGTCTTGACTTGATTTGGATGTATTTGAGTCCGCTCCAACCTGTTTACCACTTCTCAACATGATGGCCTTAGCGGTTTCAAATCCTCCATTCGGGTTCACAACGGTTGAACTAAGCAATCTGCCTTGTTCTCTGATTTGCCCCATAAACTCTGCAATTTGACCCATCTGCTTCTCCAAGTTGTCCACCCGTTTGTCTTGGATTTGTCTCTCCTTATTTTGAGTTTGTACTTCCTGCGTCAAAGTAGTAAGTAACTTAACAACTTGATCATTATCCAAAAACGTACCTGAGGTTGGTGGGGCGGTTTGCACTTGGTTTTGATTGGGGACGAATGGCTTTGTATAAAAGCCCAGTGGTTGCTGCCTAAATCCTCCTTGTTGTTGGGGTTGTTGAGGATCCCGCCATTTGAAATTCGGATGGTCCCTCTACCCCGGATTGTAGGAATTAGAGTATGGATCATGGCGTGGTTGATTTTGGTTCCCAAAACCCACGGCATTGGCAGCTTCCCAACCCCCATTCTCAATCAATTGAGGGCATTGATCATTGGCATGTCCTTGCATCGAGCACACGCCACACACACTTGGTCCATGAATCTTCATTCCCTCGGCTAACTGAGAAACAATAGAAGTAAGGTTAGCTAATTGGGATTGAATCTCGGGCATAGAACTTACCTCATTCACTTGTGGCCGTGGGGGGTCTCTTTGTCCAACACCTTCGTATTGTTGTGCATTATGTGCTCGGTTGGCAATTAGAACTTTTGCAGCCCCCGGAGTTTTATCCACCAACGCACCTCCCGCCGAGGCATCAAGCATTTGGCGTTCCATGGGAAGGAGTCCTTCGTAGAAGTATTGAATGAGCAGCTCCTCCTTCATTTGATGCTGTGGACAAGAAGCAACAAGTGATTTAAAACGTTCATAATAAGAAGGAAACGATTCACCTTGATTTTGTTGGATGCCACTAATCCGTTTCCTCAAGAGAATGACTCTTGAAGTTGGGAAAAACTTCTCCAAGAAAGCTCTTTTCATACTATCCCAAGATGTAACCGTTCCGGGTGCTAACTCGTAAAGCCAATCCTTCGCCTTTTCCAAAAGTGAGAATGGAAAGGCCTTCATCATCAGAATACTCCCGTCAACATTGATGGGTGTCATGCTCGAACAAACAACCTCGAACTCCTTGAGATGCTTGTTGGGATCTTCCATGGAAAGCCCATGGTATTTCGGAATGTGGTGCAACAAGCTTGACTTCAGCTCGAATTCGTCGGTCTTGCCTTGGGCAGCCGCAGGGTATTGAATGCATAATGGTGCGGCATTGGTCAACCCCGAGGCCGAAAGCTCTTTAATGGTCCGATTGTCCGCGGCCATAACTTCTTCTTCCACTTCTTCAAACTCAGATTCGGCCTCTGAACTTGAACTAGGTTCACTAGGTTCGGGATGCCTCCTCTTTCTTCTCAAATCACGTTCAAAATCGTCGTTAAAGTCCAAGATATTTGCATGCACAGTTTGAGAACTCCGCGTCATGCACTAGTACCTAAACTAAGAAAACAAAACAAAATCAGAAAACTAGGTAAATTAAATCAAGACACACGGCAAAAACACAAGGGATTAGCAATTTTGCTAATCCCCGGCAACGGCGCCAAAATTTGATGTGAAAATTAACTTGACACACAAATTAAACCCTACGGATGACAATTGTAGTATATGAGCAAATAGGGATCGTTCTAACCGGGGATTAACTAGGGATGCTAATCAATGTAAAACTGACTCAAGAACATAAAAATATAATGTAGAACACTAAACTAGACTCAATTAATGCAAAACTAGGGTTTAAAACACCTAAACAAACTAAAAACTCAAAACAGCAACTAAAAGGCTCAAAACTGCCTTAAAACCACTTTCTGGGCAGTTTTGAGTACCTAACACTAGTTTGGACGAATTTGGACTATGACTTGACTCAAAACACTTAAAAACACAACTAAATGGATTTCTAACTAATCTAACACTTTAAAATAAATGGGGGAATGATTTTGACGAAATTAAAACTTTAAAACTTAAACCTTGAAAACAAACTTAAAGCAAAACAGATTGTGATTAAATAGAATGGTGAGAAGCTAGTTAGAGGGTTCCTTATCCACACATGAACATATGCATATAATTTGATTCCCAGTTATGACTTCAACAAACAATGAATGACAATGCTTCAAGTTAATTAGGTTCGCTTAAATTAACTTTCAGATTTCCCTAGATTCATTGGATTGAATGGGATACGCATTACAACCAAATTATTCCTCATCAAAGCCCCTAACTATGGAATACGCATGATAGAGACATTCAACAAAGATCATTAAGTTCAACGGAAATCATAAACATCGACTAGGCATTCATAACTATGGAATACGCATGTTAATCCAACCTAGGGTTTACTTAAACACAATCGTGACTAGCGATCTTTACTACTCATGAATATAAGTTCATAACGATCAGGTGAAATTCCCTTATATCCTAGCATCAAGTTTAGGCATGCAAATTAAGTGTCGACCCTCAACCCACATACATAAACAAGTTCTTAATCAAAACAGAAAAGTAAACCACATCTAAAGTTCATGAATTCATAACTGGAGTAAATCAAATCATAACCAACATATGTCCATGGCTTCAAATTCGCCTCTAACTAAAAAGAAATTAGTTCCACATGTTTAACATAATTGAAAAGCAAGTTAAATTAAACATGAAAACAGAAACAAGAGAAGAAAAAACTCTTAAAACTCCCAAAGATGCAGATGGCTTGCGCACAAGGCCCTCATTCATCAATGGAATGCACGACAAGGCTCTCTTTCTTCTCCAAAAGGTGCGGCAGAGATGTGTATGGATGTAGGATGGGGTTTTGTGATGTAGAATGGTGATTAGGGTTGCGGCAAGGTGTGTTTGAATGGTGTGAAGGGGTGGTGACGAATTTAGGCTTAAAACACATATATATAGGCACCACAAACCCTAAAGAAATCAGGTTAGACAATGGGCTAGGGTTTAGGTGCGGCTAGGGTTAAAGATGGGCCTTCTAGAATGCCTTGCAAGGCAAGGAAATAGGTGTTCTAGAAGGCTAGGTGCTGCTGATTAGTGGGCTAGGGTTAGGGTTTGTAGATAGGGCTTCTAGAAAGCCCAAAACCAAGAATAGAAACTCTCGAAAATGGAAACCTCTAAGAATAGAAACTTCCAACTTTAGAAACTTTGGTTGCCAATTCCGACTTCTTTGTTCTTCACTTTCATTTCTTCATTTCTTAAGCTCCTTTGACCTTCAAACTTGTCCATTCCTTGTGCTCCATAAGCATACACTCCATTCCAGCTCAATTTTGCTCTCAAATGCTCCAAATTGCATCATTTTATGTAATATGCTCTTAAAACCTGAAAACACATGAAACTAACTTAAAAGACTACTTTAAACTAAGAAAACATAACTAAAATGCATAAGAACTAGCTAACTAAGGCGCATAAATATGCTCCTATCAGTTCCTTCTAAAAAGCTATCATCTACGGGTTTTGCATCTATCATATTTACATGTTTACTACCAAATGTTTGAACTAAATTTTGAAACTCTAAATTAAACTTATGATTATATATATCAGACAATTTACCAATATACATTAAGCTAATACATAAATTTTTATATTCTCCTTTCATATTATAATTTTTTTTGTTCTTATGCTTACTTTAATATATTTACTAAATTCATTAATTGTCATAACATAATTTGGAATACAACCTATGAATGCTAAGTTTGAACTTAAGTCTACTTCAGCTATTGATATTGCTGCTTGTTGGTGATTATCCCATCTATCATCATATATGTATACTAATGCTTTTGTGCCTACTTGTGCTCTGGTTAATCCTGCTATTCCAATTAATATTGTTCCTATATGAATCTGACAAAAATGTGATTTTCTCAAATGAGTAACTGTTCTTTACTAATTAGATTAAGTGTGACTTCTTTATCAATACAGCTAACTTCATGTTGATTGATGCTACTTACAATTCTACTTCTATTTTCAAATAAACCTAATTGATACAAGTTATATTTATTTTTTTGTGCTCTCTCAAAACCTCTTCGAATAAATTCTTGTACTTCTTTTTCATTGGGATAAATATCTTTAGCTCTAATTACATATTTTCCTTTTTTCCTAAAGAGCTCCATTTTCTATCATCAAAATGATTTAGCTTAGGTCTTCTAATATTATTATTTACACTTAAGGTTAAATTTTCTAATTTATCTAGCAAAGATGATGGAGTGATGAAGATGCGTTATGTAAAACTTGGTTTATTTCTTCTATTTGTTCTTCAACTTGATCTAATTTTTCAGCCAAACTTAAAACTAATTGAATAATTAAATTATTTTGCCTCATAGGAATATTACTACTGGACACTTGTGTTGAAAAATCTGTTAAATCTACTGGTTCTTTATCTAACTTACTAATTTCTTTCAAAGCTTGGATATATTTTCTGCTAGTTCTAGAATTGGTCATTAAACTAATAATTTATCTATTTTATTATGTAACTTATCTACTTGTTCACTCAACTTTTTTTGTACTAATTGAATTTTTTCGAACTTCTAATTTTAACTGCTCAACTACTTCTAATAATCTAAGTTCTACTTGCTTTGGCTTACTATCTATGAGATCAGCAAACTCTTTTATCTCTCTTTTGCTAGGAAACCTTTGAATATTATTATTATTATCTGAGATGTAATATAGTTTAAATTTTGTCTGATTGTTTTTATGGAATTTTTCTGAAACTGCTCTAACAACTGGTTTAACGAATGATTATGCTTATTATTTTCTAATTTTATATTTTCTGTTTGGCTAATAATAAGATCTACAATACTATTGGTTTGTGGATTTTCTTCACTATGCAAAATATGATTATGCTTTCTCAATGGAAAATAACAAACTAAACTATTTTGGTCTAAGGTTATTTTTCTTTTTTGAGGTTTACTAATTTCTAAATTAAGATAATCTATCATAAACTATAATATACATTTCTCTAAAGTTACCGCTAATTGGTTTCTTAGAAACTCTCTTTCTTCTCTCAGGGTCTCTAAAACTTAATATGTTGCTCTTTTTGCTTTTAAAACTTTATGCTGAACTTGTGTATTATTATATTTACGAATAAATGAAAGATGTTCAAGATAACCAAGATAAAATTTCTGCTTCTTCAAAGTACTGGTAATTCTTTTGGATATATATGTTATTCTTCTCTTTATGCTATTTATAGTTGGATGTTTGGGATAATAAATACCTGGTGGTTGTGGTTGACAAGGTCTACAAGGACAATAGTATCTGTTGTTCATACAAAATAAACAAGTGTGATATTAGTTGTGTTAATGACTTCCGTTCTCAAGGTACTTTACTATTATAATTGTACTATTAAAATGTTAAACATGGCACTGATACCAAATTCACACAGCAAGGCCCGGTTAAATAGTTAGATGACCATTATAACAACTAGACATAAAACCTTGCACATGGAACTCGACATGTTTCAGCATGACGGCCACTCACAGTACAAGTATAAGGCCTTAAAGGTTGAACTCAGAGGTACGAAGAACTCAAAGGGACTCTGGTTAATGTCCAGTTATTTGCATGGCAAACATCCAACTATAACAGAGTGCTCGAACAAAGTATGATCGTTAGTTTAGCAGGTTAATAATATAATACAATAGTGTTTTCCTGTTTTGGACTAGAAATCTAATTAAACAAACACACTAAAGAAAGAAAAGAAAACTTACTTAAGACTTGTAGATTGCTTGAATATGTACACTTGAACTTTTATTGATATATAGAATGTTTACAAAGAGAAGTGTTTACAAAAAAATGTATACAAAGGATGCTAGGAAAGTTTTGGATGCTTGAGTGTATGAGGATTGAATGATGGAGTGGGTATGGTGTGTCTCTGTTGTGTTGAGATATTGAAGTATTGAGAGGTTGTGAGGTGTTGAGAGATGTTAAGCTAGAGGTGTCTTTTGTATGGGAGAAAAAGCTCCCTTATATACAAAACCTAATTCCTAAAACAACAGAATAATTTTTCATCTATTTACAACTTTTTGAGTAATGACAGCACACTGTTTCTGAAAGCTGTCAACATTGTTTCTGGAATCTAGCTGACTTGTCTTTGCTTTAATGAAGGTCATGTGAATCCATGTTGTCTTGATTGCTGCAATATTTGTCACCTTGGTTTTTGTATTCCAATGTAATATGAAAGTGTCAGCCTGCTTTTCTCTTCTTTTGGATGTATTCCTCGGTGAAGTCATGTGAACTTTGCTGTGAACATTACTTGAGCAATCTTGTCTATATGTGTGATGGGTAGGATTGGTATTTTTGTGAGTTTTTGGTTAGTTTTTCATTTTTATAATGATATTTTTTTTATTTTATTCTAAGAATATAATTTGCTTTGCTAGTTGTCAGAGTGATTTGTCCTTTTGCTGATTTTCCTTTGTGCTCTATTGTTCTTTTCCACGTACTTGCAAAAACAAAGAAAGTCAAATGTTTTTAAGTTTAAGATAAAGCTGCAGGATTTAAATTTAAACTCAAGACATAAGATAATTAGTGGATAGGATGTTATATTTATAAGTTTAGCTTCCACCCACCAGTTTCAGTTTAAAACTTTCCTTTTCCCCTTTATAATAAATTAGAAGAAAAAATTTACATGACATATCCAATTAAGTCGCCATTTCATCGAAGAAACAATATAGATAATTAAAGACTAATATTAGAGAGACTAAATTTATAGATAAATTTTTGAAAACTAAAGAACATAGAAGTTGATAATTGATTTATTACTTAAACATTGATACACGTGCTTATTCTTATGGATGACATATCATTTAGTTTGTAAATTTAGTCTTCAAATTTAATCTCTCTAACATTACTCATAATTAAAACAAGAAAGAATATATATAGTTTTTTTGGGGAAGAAATTTTAAACTAATATGTGGGTGGAAGAGCATTTGTCCGAAACTAAAATTTTCTTTTATTCTTTTGATGATAAGCATGTGGTGATTGCTTCTATTAATTGTTCATTTAGCTTGCAATTTGCGAATCGCAAAGCTTAAGATACTAACATTAATGCAACTGTTTTTATTCTTTAATACCGGTAGTTGCAATAGTTCAATGCAGTATTCCTCTAGGTAACTTCTTGTTGCGGGTGTTTTAGATTTTGGCCCTTACAATTCGTGATTCATAAATAAAAACCCATCTAAATATAAACGTCCAATAAAAGCCCAAATTTAAAATTTGCAGCCACATCGATGCACTATTGACCTACTAATGCAATTTATTTACACACATGCCACTTTCCCAAATCCCTAAATTTATTCCAAATTAAAAGTTGTAGAAAAAGTGAAATAAAATATATAAACTGTTGTATTGCATTAATTGTATCCATATCATACCAAAAATTTACCTTTTTGTGATATATATATTTTGCATTAATTGGGAAGTAAATTAATTTGTTCCAATTATTAAAAAAAAATTATACTAAATCCGTATTATATATTTTGAATCAAATAACACTTATCTAACTTGTAGGTAAATTATTTTTCATGTACTGTTAATATATTAGGCACGTTTTATTGTTGTATAAATATAGGTATGGCATAATATTTTTCAATATAATACATCAAATTATATTTCTTCTTGTTATGGGTAAATTATTCTCCATGTATTAGTGAAAAAAAGATATTTACACACGATAATTTTTTGTAGGTAAATTATTAGAAATTAATTCGTAGGTAGGTAAATTAATTTGTTCCAATTATATAATATATATATATACACACACACACACACTACACCTAGATTATATATATATATATATATATATATATTTATTTATTTTTTTTTTTTTTTTTGAGAAAACCTAGATTATATATTTTGAATCAAATAACATTTTTGTATACATGGTAGGTAAATTATTTTTCATGTATTATTACATATATTAGCCTATTAGGGACCTTTTTTTGGTAAAAATATATAAAGTAATATGTATATGATTGTTTGTAGGTAAAAGATAAAATCAAAAGCATGATCCAATTCCTAAGTTTATGCAATATTTTGTTCTTGGTATACAATATTTTGCATCATTGGAAATGAACATTTCAAATAGTAGGTAGGTAAATTAATATGGTCTAATTATATAAATATAATTACACAGACATAAATATATATGTATAATACACAGACACATTTTGAATCAAATAACATTTTTGTTCATGGTAGGTAAATTACTTTTTTTTA
This sequence comes from Malus sylvestris, assembly GCF_916048215.2. NCBI lineage: Eukaryota > Viridiplantae > Streptophyta > Magnoliopsida > Rosales > Rosaceae > Malus > Malus sylvestris. The sequence continues at coordinate 16,300,388 of NC_062260.1, forward strand.
TGTATTATTACACATATTAGGTTTTTTTTTTTTGTAAAAATATATTTATGAACTCATAATGCCAGATACATAGAATTAAGCCACCAATTCTCATATTTGATATTAATATGCAATGAATTTTTTAAACATTAATGTCTTATTTTCCTTTTTGCAAAATCATTAACTCTCTCCTTACAATCCGCATAGAATTAATTGTGCACATCAAATATGCAATAGGGGTATTTTAGGCATCTAAAAAATGTAAAATGTGTAAAGTAATATGTAATTAATGAATTCACTTAGGTGGATCCTAGTCACTGGGTTTTTTTTTAGTAAAAACATTATGTCGGGTTTTATATGGAAAAATTTAAATTTGAGGGGTTAAAGTCATATTTCCAGATAAATATTTTTAATTGCGTGAGTTACACGCTTTTGATTTGGTTTATTCCATCAAAATATATATGAACATCACAACTCTAGTATAATTATCATGACGAAGTCTTCAAGAACTTTATTAAGATTGTGAGAATCTTTGAATCTACTATCAAAAAGCATTTTAGAACAAATATTGGCTACCAAACCAAAACGTACTCATTCCAATTCACATTTGCTTTCTCGGTATTTAATTGACCACATGCATACAAATTTAAGCAACCTTTCTCTTAGCTTTCCGTCCCTGTCAGTATTAAAGAGACCACAAAACTTATAAATTTCCAAGAACCTTCCAAGTCTTTGTGCAGAAACGGAAGAACAGTGAAATAAAACATGAATTTATTGGGTCCCTTCCCATGTTCTATTTTTCTTGTTCCGAAGTGGCCCCAGTTCTTTTCGTGTTGGTTGTTTCATTGTGAGCTCATGTTTTTTTTTTTCTCTTCATTTTTTTTAAGAAATTAATAGACGTGGTGGAATCGCATTGATTATAATATATGTGCTTCTCTCTATGAATCAGAGTGAAAATTATGCATTTCAAATTAGGTTAAAATAAAATATCGTTTGTATGTTAAAAATAAAATCTTATATGGCAGATTGTCTGCCCTCTTAGTTGTGGTGCCCTTCCATGCCCTCATATTTTGTGCGGTCACGATTAAGTCACGTCAACATTTTATATTAATTTTTTAATAGAAATAATAAGACAAAAAATAATAAAAAACATAAAATATTAACGTGGTTTATTCGTAACCGCATAAATAGAAGGGCATGGAAGGGCACCACAATCTGCCTCCTATTGGTTTGGGGTTAGTTTGTGGGATTGAATTATTGAACCAAGTCAAAAGGCAAAATATAACAATGATCTGAGATATGAACCCGACATATTCCCAGTGGACATGCCTTCCTTCCCACTCGGTTTCAAACGACTCAGTCAGAGTGTTCAAGGGGTTCGTCCTACCTCTTTCATTTATAGGAGATTCAAAGTAATCAAATCCATTGATCAATTATCTTTCCTTGCTTGATGGAACAATGCTTTTCAATTATCAAATGAAATGGGATCAACCAACTAGATTCATTATTTCTCCATACCGTCAATGTCTTTGGGAGCAAATGGTATGAGTGGTTATAAGATCGGGTAATGGGTTATTAAGGGACTATCCATCTTACGAGTGCAACTTCTTATCACCCAAAGTTTGATTAGCAGAATAAAAAACCTTGCAACAGTAGTCCAATGTCATCTTGCAACTTATACACTTTCACTCACCCAAATCTAGTAGGAAAATGCACTTATTTTTTTATGGGTTGACTAATATGCTCTTTTTAAGTGTTTAGTTGTCATGAATAAACTTGATATATGTTTAATTTTGTGAGTCATTATTGAGTTAGTCTACTCATTAATTATTCACATCAGTTTATTTTTATTTTATTTTATTAAATTGTGACAAATATCCCTTTATTTATATCATTATCTTTTACTTAATTTTAGGATTAAATATACAGGTTGAATGTTGTTTCTCCTTATCTCTATTTTTTCTTCTACCACATAACATGTCTGTGTAATCTATGTTGTAAGTATGGATTTATAAATGTATGGAAGATGAAATCTCTTTGAACTATTTTCATGGATGATAGGTACATTAAGTTTTATTTATTTTCATATATACCCATATTACATGTTAAATGTATTTATCAACATATGGTATAGGTATCATATATGATGACATATAAATTTTCTTTTAACTATTTTTCATTGAAAGAGATTATATTTTCATATTCATAAGTTCGATTATCGCCACATGCGAATTTGAACTATATTATTGCTAACTCATTGTGAGGCTAAGCCCACCTTCTTCCCTTGGTATAGATAGTATCATTTGTTCTAAACAAAAATTCTAATTAAAAATTCAAGTAAAGTTGCATAAAATTAAGAAATTTAATTAAAACTGAAAAATAGAAAAACTAGACTAAATCCAATAGCAGCTCGAAATTTTGAACCTAAATCAAAGTATCCCTAATTTCGTTGTACCATCCTTCTAAACTAAGGGGTGGTTTGGGAGTGAGGTGCTTAAAAAAAAAGCACCCATGAAAAAAAGCTGTGAGGGTTTTAGGTGTTTGGTAAACTGAAAAAAAAGGGCTTATTTTGGAAGCTGCTGTGAGAATAAGCTGAAATCAAAGGAAAAAGCTGAAGCTGTTATTTGTAGCTTTGGAAAACTGATTTTTTTTCAAAGCACACGGAGCTACAGTGCTCCTTTAATGAAAAGACCCACTATCATACTGCTTTTTTTTTTTTCCAAAAGCACTTTTACAAAAAAGTTTACCAAACACTTTGCTGATTTATTTCACAGCCGCTTATTCTCACAGCAGCTTTTTTTCAAAGCACAGCAATACCAAACCAACCCTAAATACGGTGGGCATACCTTGCTACATATAAAATAGATTGACAAAGTCATGTTGCCCCATGCTTAACAAAAAATACTCCTCTAATCTAATCAAGGAGCAACACACTAATTGACGTTTAGTATTATGGTCTAGTGGTATTCCTCTTCACTTATAAGTGAAAAGTCTTATATTTGATTCTCGTCAATTGCAAATTTGAACCACATTATTGCTAGCTCATTGTGAGTCTAAGCCTAGCCCATTTCTTTAGTGTAAATAATATCGTTTGTTTAAAAAAAAAAGGAAAAATTAGTTTCCGGTCCCTAGTTTCTAATGTCCATTAACTAAGACCTTATCAGTTTTTAGATTTTGATCAAAGTCCCTATCATTAATATATTAATGAATTACATGTAAGTTACATAATTTTTATAAAAAAAAAATTAGTAATTGATTTAGAGTTTTAATACTCACACCCTTATTAAACTCCTAATTAATTTTCAATTCAAACATTTCCCAAATAAAAATAAATAAAATTAGAATAAGTTTGTACCCATTAAATTTTTATAAAAAAATTCATTCAATCTTAAATATACCAATTTGTTAAAAATGTACCCTTTTTTAATTTAAAATGTACCCATTTTTTTTTATATAAAATTTCATTCAATCTTTTCTCTAATCCATTTTTAAACTTATATGGATACATTTTATTTTCGTTGATTTGAGAATGTATTCATGTCAAGTTTAATAGAAAAAATTTATTAAGGCTTTTTTTTTGTGCTTTTGAAAAATGTACCCATGCTTTGGTACAATAATTTTTTGGTTAGTTTTGATGAACGTACCCACGTACACACACACACACACACACACACACACACACACAATATATTGGAGAGTATAATTCATCTTTAATATTTTTAATCCCATAAAATATGGGTTTCATTTACAATCTCATTAATATAAATAACTACAAATTTTATGTTTAATTTAAAAATATAATAACCTACATAAAAATACATTATTACATTAATGTGAGGGACTTCAATCAAAAGTTAAAAACCACCAAGGTTTCAATCAAAGAACATTGGTAGTTAAGGACCGCATCCAAAGTGTCCCAAAAAAAACACACTAATTGAATAAAAATTTCTGCAAAGGAACAGTTTCGGGAGAATAATGCTATTTCGTAATTACTCCTTAATTTTAAAATTTATTAATTATTAACTTAATAATTGTCTTATCTCTGTCTCAATTATATATGCTATTGAAAGTGTTCATTTTGCATGGATCATGCATGAGCATGGATGCATCGATTCCAGTTAGCAACAAAGGAGGAAATTAGTGTGCAAATCTTCTCTGCCCTAGCCATTCCCTAGTTGCTCCCTTGTTGTCAAATGAGCAATTATGGACGTATGTTACTTTATGCTCCTTTCTTGACCTTAAAGACCAAGGGTGGCGTGTGTGCGCGCTGTATGTTCCCTTGCGTTCCTATAGGTAATGTGATTTGCACTTCTTAACATAATACAGAAAATACAAAAAGAAACCCTTCAATTTACAACATGGTATCAGAGCAATGTCTTTGTTAAGTATGTCTCTACATATCCTTGTATGTTTTTTTAGCCAACACAAATGGCGGAAGAAGGTTTGGTAAACCAAGGGGCATAAATCTGACTTGCTTCTCCTCCTTCAATCTCGAGGGTGATGTCAACCCTAATCAAAGGTTGTGTTCAGTTGTACTAAATGAGCTCGACTATCTCCCTTGATCAAGAGCAGTCACTTTGACTCTCTGTGGAAGGACCAAATTCGGCTTCATCAATGGGGTTGTTCAAGCTTCAGAAGCCACCTCTTCAAACTACGATACATGGCTGTGAAAAGACCAATTGGTCATGTCATGGCTACTCAACTCAATGGAGAGAAAAATTGCAGAAATCTTCAGTTATTCATATCATCTCAACACCTATGGGAGAAAGTGAAGGAGGTGTATGGAAATCAACACAACGCAGCTAAAATATTCCAGCTCAAAAGAGATGTTGCACTCTTCAACAAGAATCCTAGTCCTTCGTGCAACACCTTGGTGATCTCATTGGTATGTGGAACGAGCTAGATGTCCATCGTCATTAGACCACAAATGTTGATGTGTTATTAAAAAGGGCCGAGGAAGATAAAATCTTCCGACTTCTTGCTAGCTAGAATAAAAAATATGAAGACCTCATAAGCCATGTTTTGATGAGTTATGAGCTTCCCTCATTCTCCAACGTATGTGTTACCATCCAGCGTGAAGAATTCATAAGGCGTGTCATGAATCAATCCAATGTGATAGAAAGGCAACCATGCAAGAGTCTCGAGCCTACTCATCACGCCACAAGTTTGTTGAGCCAAGGGTTTCTAAGAAAAAACAGCTAGGTTTGAAATGTGAGCATTGCATTGGGATTGGTCACATTGGATTGGCCACACCAAGGATAGATGTTGGATACTCCATCCAGAATTGAAACCAAAGTTCAACAAGGATAGCAAGGGAAATCCCAAGTTTTTTCAAGGCTTATCATATAGAGCAAACCATGCAGCAAGTGCAGCATCTTTATCAAATAACAACCTGTTGGATTTCACTTCTAATCTAGTTACGTTGTTGAGTGATTTTGTTGCTAACCTTTCAAGAAAGAAAGAGAATATTGAATATGAGGAAGCAACAGAAGTTGGAGCTGAGAACACATTGCCTTAGCAAATTTGTTAGATTTCTGGCTAAGGAAATAAACCATGGAGACACTGCAAATATACTTAATGCCTTCTCAAATGCTCTAAGTACAAATTTTATACATGATTGCTGGATTATTGATTATGGTGTCACTGGTCACATGACAAATAAAATTCAAAGCTTGAGTGATTTTAAAAATATGTCATCTAAAGTTTCTGTTGCCAATGGGAAAAGAGTCTCTGTCATGGGAAGTGGGAAGATCCATTTAGTCTCAAAACAAGAATGCACAACTTTTTATGTTCCTTCATTTCCATTTCAACTCATGTCCATAGGAAAAATCACTCAAACTTTAAATTGTCTTGCAATTTTCTCACCTTATAACGTGATATTTCAAGACATAGCCACCAAGAAGAAGATTGGTGAAGGTTTTTTTTCTTTTCAAAATGATCTTTACTACATGTCAAAGGATTTCCAACCATAAAAAAGACTACCTCAAGATCCACACTTATGACATCAACGTCTAGCTCACCCATCTGATCCTATTTTGCTGAAGTTGTTTCCTAGTTTGTGTTAATCCCATATCAAGTGTGACATATGTCATTTCTTCAAATTTGCTAGGTTACCTTTTAATTCCTTTTTGTCTAGAGCTAGTAAGCCTTTTGAATTTGTGCATTCAGATGCTTAGGGTCGCATTGTGAGTCCTTTGTTGGCTATAAGTACTTTGTAACGTTTGTTGGTGATCTTACAAGAATGACTTGGTTGTATTTTTTGAAGTCTAAAAGTGAAGTTGTCAATATGTTTAAAGACTTTTACAATCTTGTCATCACCCAATTTGGTTCCAAAATTTAAACTCTAAAATCTGATAATGGCACTAAATACAAGTCTAGCACCATGTCACAATACTTGAGCGCAAATGACATTCTTCATCAAACTAATTGTGTTGGCACACCTCAACAAAATGGGTGGCCAAGAGGAAAAATAAAGATCTACTCGAGAAAACTCATGCACTTATGATTCAAATGAACATTCCAAAGCGTTTTTGGTCTTAAGGTATGCTAACTACGGTAAACCTATCAATCGACTCTCAAGTCGAGTGTTAGAATTCATATCCCTTTATGAAGTACTCAAAAACCGTCTCATTGACTTGTCTCATTTAAGGGTATTTGGTGTGTGTTTTCCCATGTACGAAGCCTGCACCATCAGAAATTGAATCTTATGATAGTTAAGTGCATTTTCATGGGATATTTCTCCACTCAACGAGGATAAAAGTGTTTTAATCCTATTACTAACAAAATGTTTGTGTCAATAAATGTAAAGTTTGAGGAGGATAGTCCTTACTTCACACAGGATAATAATTCATCTTAAGATGAGTTATTGACATGCCCCGATCTTGATATTCCTCGAATACCAGGATAGGCACGTGCTGGCCGACACCCGAGGGTGATGAAAGCCATTTATTCAATGCAAATGCTGAAAACAAGGAATAGATAAGACTTATAAATGTAAAAATAATGAATATGCATTTAACAAACGTGTTTAGAGCATACAACTAACTAGAATACTAAAAGAAATAATATAAAATTGAATGAATAAAAGAATGGGTCCTACACTGAGAGGACTCGAAGATGCCTATGCGGAAGTGCTTTGACGCCGAGATTGTATGCCTCTATTCTAAGTCCTGAAGGGGGCGCAAAACAAACATGAGTGGACCAAGTTGATATATATATATATATAATAAAACCGTTATCAACATACTAACCCCTAGGTTTCTAAGTCCTGAAGGGGGCGCAAAACAAACATGAGTGGACAAATTTGATATATATATAATAAAACCGTTATCAACATACTAACCCCCAGGTTTTATGAAAACACATATAGCATGATAAATAAAATAGGTTTTCTGAAACCTAGCATGTCGTGTAATGTCTCAAATCATAACTCATATATATCGTAATCACTAGTGAATGTCCAATATCCATCCAGGCCCCATGCCAGCTCCTCGTCTTTGTGCCAAATGCTAGAGGAAAATCACCCGTGCCAACTCCCTGTCCCTGTGCTAATAGCCAGAGGAAAACCATCTTCAGGCCCTATGCCAACATCGTAACCGTCGCTCGGGATGGAATCTATCCCTCGCCCAGTAGCAGAATAGGGACCACTAGGTAAGTACAAAACCATTTAACATACATATATTTGAAAAGCAACTTCATAGTATAAAGTCATCCATCATTTATACTATAAAGAGGTGTTCGAAACATGTTCTACATATTATATCGTCATCCATAAGATATTCTATAAAGAACACAGGTTATAAGGAAAATAGTAATGATTCAAACTAACCTCAATAAGCATGTTATCTCATAAAACGTTTCATAAAACATAATCATTAAATCATGTTTTTCATGTATGCATTAATACTGTTAAAACATGCATTTTTAGAAGGGGTCCACTCACATATACTTAGCTGTCGAAGAGCCACGCAAACTAGCAAACACGAAATCGTCACAATATATGCACCTAAGCACATCAAGGGTACAATTAATAAAGCTCTATCCAAAAAATTTAATTTGGGAAAACGAACGTCAAAAAAGGATTCAAGACGTCGAATTACTCTAAAATGGGTCCCGGGTAAATTTCGTAAAAGTTCAACACGAGAACATTCTAGAGAATATTCCTAGGAAGGTTCCAACCGAGTTCAGGGCTTAGGGTTTGGACTTAGGTTTAGGTTTAGGTAGGTTGGGCTTAGGATAATGGGTTAATGAGTTAAGGGTTTCTAATTTAAAATGGGTTTTAGGGTTCGGTTATATTAGGTTTGGGCTTAAAAACCCGTGGGTCTTGAGTTGGATTAATGGCCCAAAGGCATGTCCCACTAGGGTTCTCAAATGGGCTGGGCTTGAAGGCCCACCCTATTCCTTTGGGTTTTAAACAAAAAAAAATAAAAGGTTTGGGTTGGATTGGGGAGTTTGGGTCGAAAGGTCCTAGTCCCAAAGGCCTAAATTTCCAAAAGGGTTTTGGGTTAGGCTTTAAAGGATTGGGTTTAGTTTTCAACAGGTTGAAGACCTTAATTTGTTTAGCCCATGGGCCTGGGTTTACTGAACTGTGGGTTGCCAGACCCATTCGAAAGAGAAGGCCGGAATTTGGCCGAAAATTAGACAAACTTTAAACGTTAATAACTTTGTCAATACTCAACGAAATTGAGTGAAACAAAAAAAAATTGTATTTCTCGATGAGACGAAGAGAATGGTATCTCATACGACATCTAACGCACTGTGGTTTGGCCGAAAAATACCTCAAAAACCGAGGAGGTCGCCGAAAACTAGGTAAGATTCAAATGAACATAACTTCTTAAATACTCAACGAAATTGGGTGAAACAAAAAGGAAAGTTGTAGTAATCAGCGAGACAAAGAGATTGATACCTTGCACGCCGGCCAACTTACCGTGGTTTGACTGGAAATTGGCTCAAAAGCCATCTGTTTCTCATTGGAAACTGGATTTGAGTTTCCATGGACGTTTTCTGCACCAAACATCTTAGAAAAACTAGAAAAACTACCCGAAGTACTATCCAAGAAGTTTTGGGTGATTCTCAGGACTTACCATCATCGAATATCCAAAAACTCGTTCGAGAATGAGATGCACAGTGGCAACGCCACGGCACCACGAGAATGGGGAGGTTTTAGGTGTGCTCCAACCTTGCTCCAAGTTTCGTGGATCACATGGGGAAGTTTAGGTGGGGGTGGATGAGGTGGTGACTGTCAATGTGTGTGTGATGATTCTCGGGGAGGGAATGAGAGAATTGCAGAGAAAATGAGAGAGATGACTCACAGGACCAAAGGAAAAGAGAAGAAAGGGGGCTAGGTAGGGGAGACCAAAAAGGAAAGAGGGCCCCACGTGCACACACATTAAGACCCAAAAATAATTTTAAAAAAAAACCCAAACTATTTTTAAAATCGGAGGTGGGGTGTAATAGCTATTAGGTCGCTACCAAACCCTAGCCATGATAAGCATGTATGTCACCATGAAGCACAATCATTTACTCACTCAGTCCTATCTATTCAGATATTGAACCAATTGAATAGGAGGCCACATCACACTTGTATGATCACCATATTCATTCTCTTACGACATCACTAGACATTGCTACTGCGTCTATACCATATTCTCACATGAGATGTAATTTTTCTAAAATTAAAAACCTATTGCCATAAATAACTATGTTACGTTTGCAGCTTGTCATCCTCTCTCAAATATTTTAGCTTATCATAAATGTTCACCCTCCTATGCAGTATTTCTTGGTGAGATCTCTGAGTATCAAGAGCCAAATACTTTTGAAAAGGCCATTCTTCATTCAGAATGGCAAACAGTTATGGCAGAAGAGCTGCGTGCAGTAAACGACAACACTTTGAGTATTGTCACTCTTCCATAAGGCAAGAAGACTATATGCAGCCGTTAGATTTACAAAATAAATTCAAATCTGGTGGCTTTATTGAGATACACAAAACCAGATTGGTGGTTAGGGATTTCACTCAAACCTTTGGGGTGGACTATAAAGAAACTATCGCTCCAGTGGCAAAGATGAATACAGTCAAAGTTCTTCTCTCTGTCGTCATGAATTCAGGTTGGTCATTATTCCAAAGGGTAAAATATGGTTTAACCCCCTGAACTATTGTTTTGGTAAATTAACCCCTTGTCGTTAAATTTCGTCCACCATTCCTTCAAATGCAAGGGAAAATTAGTCATTTCATTAGCAGTTCTTACTTGTCAATGGTAACCACTAATAAAATTATGACACATGGACACAAAATAATGTGTAAAACATATAGCATAATAAGAAAACATAAAATAAAATAAAAAAACCCAAACATTTATATTACAAACCATTTCACATTGTCATCACACATTATTTTGTGTTCATATGTCATAATTTTATTGGTGGTTATAGTTGACAAGTAAAAATTGATGATGGAAAACTAGTTTGCTCTTGAATTTGACGAAATAGTGGATGAAATTCTATCGACAAATGGTTGATTGGCTAGTTTCAAATAGTTCGAGGGGTTAATTTACCAAAAAAATAGTTCAGGGGGTCAATTTCAATTGGGCTAATAGTTCAATGGGTCAAATGGCAGTTTACCCTATTCTAAATAGATGTAAAAAAATGCGTTCCTTCATGGAGAACTTCAAGATGAGGTGTATATACAATTACCTCCAGGTCACTCTCAATCATCCATTGAAGGCTTGGTTTGTAAGTTGCACAAGGCGATTTATGGCTTGAAACAATCTACTTGTGCTTGGTACTCAAAATTGAGTTCAATGTTGGAAATGGTAGGTTTTACAAGAAGCAATGCCGACTCCTAACTATTTGTTTGTATTGGCTCAGTGGGTAAACTTGTGGTTTTGATTTAGGTTGACGATCGTATTATCACTGGTGATAATATGGATGAGATTACTTCACTTAAAAGTGATATTTATAGGCAGTTTGGTATCAAAGATCTGGGCAAGTTAAAATATTTTCTTGGCATTGAGATGGCAACCTTTTCTAAGGGTTTGTTTCTAAATCAATGCAAATATGTGTCAGATCTCCTAAACGAGTCAGAAATGCTTGACACTAAACCAACTTCTACACTTTTGGATTGCAAGTTCAAGGTTGACATGGAAGATGACTTGCTTTCAAATGTTAGCTATTATCAAAAGTTAGTAGGCAAATTGATTTACCTTACTATTACTAGACCTAATATCACACATGTTGTGAGTTTAGTGAGACAATTCATGCATTCACCCACTGTCAAACATATGCATGCTGTTAAACGAATACTGTGATACCTCAAAGGCTCTGTAGGACATGGAATTCTCATGCAAAATCATGTTTCCACAACCATTCAAGGTTACACTGATGCTGATTAGGCAGGCAATGCCCTAGATTGAAAATCAACCACATGTTACTGCACATTTGTGAGAGGAAATCTAGTCACTTGAAGAATAAAAAATAGAATGTTATTGCCCGATCAAATGTTGAGGCTAAATCCAGAGCTATGCCATAAACGGCTTGTGAAATCATATGGCTTAAAAGTCTTCTTTGTGATTTGGAAATATCCGATTGTACACCCATGTCTCTTATGTGCAACAACCAAGCTACGATGCATATCGCCTCCAATCCTGTCTTCCATGAACGCACTAAACATATCGAAGTGATTGTCATTATGTTTGATCCCAAGTCCAATCTAAGGTTATTCAAACAGTGTTTACTCACAGTCATGATCAACTTGCAGACTTGTTTACCAAGGCATTTTAACTTATGCTCAATTTTATCGGTTTGCATTGATGCATGCATGGATGTTTGCATGGATGCATCGATTCCAGTTAGCAGCAAAGGAGGAAATAAATGTGCAAATCTTCTCTGCCCTAGATGTCCCCTAGTTGCACCATTCTTGTCAAATAAGCAATTACGGTGTATCTTACTTTATCCTCTTTTTTTTTTTTTTTTTTTTTTTTTGTAGAAACTGGAAATGCATTCCAAAACACAGCAATTGCCGAAGTACAACTGGAAAGCCTTACAATGCTAACAGGATAAACACAACAAAAGGAGTAGTGAATACAAGTAGACACCAATATAACAAACCAAGCATCATTCCCTACTCCAATAAGCCACCTACAAAGGAGGACATGGCAATCCATCCTTGTTTAAGATTCTAACCAATGAAGATGGAGGTCTGTCAATCCTATATTCCTCGCTTATCTCCATACCCACATAGGTTGCGACGAAATTTGCCGCTTCATTCCCCGATCTTGGCACCCAAGACCATTTACAAATCTGGAAAGATTTCCAACATCTATAATGCAACTTACAATGGGAAAATTTTCCCAGCTACAATTTTCCTTTTCTGCATTAAGAGCTGAAATTACCTGCTTTGAGTCAGACTCTAAAATTATGCAAGGATAATTCCTTTGCTTTGCACTTAGAAAACCTTGAAACACCGCCTTAGCCTCCGCTATCAAAGCATTCGAAGCACATACTTTCTTCCTTTCTATGCTCTTACATCTTCCTTGTGAGTTTCTAATCACAATTCCCACATAACCTTCATTACACTTGAGTTTCCAACTTGCATCAACATTCACTTTTATCATTTGTGAAGGGGGGAGGAGACTAGGGTATTATTCTTCTCTGATTTTCCATACCCGGGGATTGCTGGATTCTTGTCAATTCCTTCGCCATTCGGAAAATCGAACTGGCACAAGTGATAGCATGAATGGTTTGAGAAGGAGATGGATTTTGATGATTAAAAATTGCTTTACATCGAGCTTTCCATATATGCCAACACGTAAAAGCCATTAAAGATATAGATCTCTTTCTATCCTCTTTTGTTGCATAGCTCCCTTTCATCATTTCCTTCAACCAATCCTTGATAGTTGTCACTGAACATCTATCAATCTTATAGCCAAGCGGTAGAAAAATTTCTGATTTGAATTCTTTGTGAAATCCGGTTTTTTTTCTTGTTAATTTTTCACATATACAAGCCAGCCAACGACCAAGGGTGAAGTGTACGTGTGCTGCATGCTCCCTTATGTTGCTGTATGCAATGATGATTTGCACTCCTTAACATAACACAGAAAATACAAAAAGAAACCATTCAATTTACAACATGTACCTATATTATCTTCATTTGCATTTCATGTGTCAGAGACTATAAATCAAGGAAGTACTTTTCCAACTAGATATTATTGTTTCTATTTTTACAAAACTAGATTACATATGCTTAACTAATAATGCAAATCTGATCATTATAAAACCAAAACATTTCGATGCGCCAATTGGTTTTATATTTTATTTTTCTCTTGTAGGCATTTTAGCTTTCAGTAAATAGTGAATAATTGAAGTCAATTGATGCTAATTAGGTTTAATACATTTAAGACCCAAAACATTTTATTAGCATTTAAGTCAGTTGATGGAATTTCAAACAGGCGAACACCTTTGGGCTTGTGAGTTGTGTCACCTATTGGTGATCTTGGATTAATTAGTTAATATCCACTTTTGCTTCAATTTTTATTTTTTGAATCAAATGAAAATTCTTGAAAAAAATAAAAATCAAATGGAAATTTAATTCAAAGTTCTAGAGGGTCGGTAAATCAATAGCATATATAAATACAAGATTTTCCTCTAGTCACCAATTATAAAAGACCAATACAGATTTGTTGCTAAAATGTCAACAAACTTGGTTACATCAAGCACCATCGTCAATACACTAAAAACAAAAGTTCAAACTACAATCTCTTTGACTACAAATTTGCACGACAAACTAACCTTAGGCCTACACAACTTTGGACTCGGTAAGAATCGAACTTAAATCAAAAAACTTAAAAGGAAAATCCTCATAACGAACAACGTCGCTTTATTTTGATTTGCATGGAGCCAATATACAAGTCCAAGCATTTAGAACTTGGAAAACCCTCGTCCAAAAATAACCCTAAGAGACTATTACAACAAAGATCCGGTCTAAACCACTGTTACCTAATTTTTTTGACCGCGAAACCCCCCGCCACCTAATTTTTTCTTTACATGCCCACAACCTTACAAGGACGATGATCTTTCCATGATGATAGCACCATTGATATGAACGTAGCACTTATTTTGGCAAGTTATCATGTTTATGAGTTTATTGCTCATGCAATTTACTCACCAGGGGCTCGAGGTCTTAATGTTGGAACCCCTGCGTGGGCCTATTCTGGGCCTGGGACTTAATTAGTGCTCACAGGCTACTGAGAATTTTAATCCAGATTTTAACATTATGATCTAGGCTTAGTGTTAAGTCTCTGTAATCCAACATTTCAGTTTGGGTGGCTACCCATATAACCATTGCTATAGATTGCTACCAAATTACAAATACTTAATCAAACTGCTAAATTGTCGTCATACACTACAAATTCAATAATTAAAGCACTCGCAGGAGGAGTATAAGCTGACATTCTGTGAAAGAAAATGACATTATCCATAAACAAAAAAAATGTGTTAATTTATCAGGTTTCATTCAAAAGTGTCTCTTGGGCCCTAAGATATACCACTTATCTACTTTACTTACCCCACCCAAGTGCCATCCGAGTCAAGATATTAAATTCTTGGGTAAAAGACTATTTACTACCATCATGTTTCGTGGTTTTCAACATTTAGTACATCAAGTTTTTTTCGTCTCAGATTCATACCTAAAGTGTAAATTTTGGGACAGTCTTATACATCCGTTAGTCAAACTGTTAAATCTCTCGTTAATTGTGACGTGGCACCCATGTAGACAATGACTGGGCGTCACGTGTCATCCACGTTTTTTTTTTCTTTTCTTCTTTCTTCTTCTTCCTCCGACTGCAACTTTTTTTTTTCTTCCTCCTTCTCCCTCTTCCTTCCTCCTTCTTCCTTCCCCTTTTTCTCCTTCTTCCTTCTTTTTCCTTCTCCTTATCTTTCTTCTTCTTCTTCCTCCGAATCTAGGGAAGGTTTTTTTTTTTTTCCTTCTTCCTCCTCCTTCCTCCTTCTTCCTTCTTCTTCTTCTTCTTCTTCTTCTTATTCTTCTTCTTCTTTTTCCTCCGAATCTGGGCTGCAAATTCGGTTTTTTTTTTCTTTCTTTTTTCTTCTTTCTTCTTCTTCCTCCTTCTTCCTCTTCCTCCAATTGCAACTTTTTTTCTTCTTCCTCCTTCTTCCTTCCTCCTTCTTCCTTCCTCCTTCTTCCTTCCCCTTCTTCTCCTTCTTTCTTCTTCTTCTTCTTCTTCTTCCTCCGAATTTGGGGAAGATGAGGGTTTTTTTTCTTCTTCTTTATTCTTCTTCCTCCTTCTTCCTCTCCTTCCTTCCTCCTTCTTCCTTCCCCTTCTTCTCCTTCTTCCTTCTTCTTCTTCCTTCTTCTTCATCTTCCTCAACAAAAAAAAAAAAAAAAAAAAAACCCCTTCATCTTCCCCAGATTTGAAGGAAGAAGAAGGAAGAAGCAGAAGAAGGGGAAGGAAGAAGGAGGAAGGAAGAAGGAGAAGAAGGAGGAAGAAAAAAAAAGTTGCAGTCAGAGGAAGAAGAAGAAGAAGGAAGAAGAATGAGGGAAGAAGAAGAAGAAAAAAAAACGGAAGAAAAGGAAGGAAGGAGGAAGAAGAAAAAAAAAAAAAAAAACTTCCCCAGATTCGAAGGAAGAAGAAAGAAGAAGGAAGAAGAAAGAAGAAGGAAGAAGAAGAAGAAGGAGAAGAAGGCGGAAGGAAGAAGGAGAAGGAGGAAGAAAAAAAAAGTTGCAGTCGGAGGAAGAAGAAGGAAGAAGGAGAAGAAGGAAGAAGGAGAAGAATGAGAAGAAGGAAGAAGGAGAAGAAGGGGAAGGAAGAAGGAGAAGGAGGAAGAAAAAAAAAAGTTGCAGCCGGAGGAAGAAAAAGAAGGAAGAAGAAGAAAGAAGAAAAGAAAAAAAAACGTGGATGACACGTGGCGCCTAGTCATTGTCCACATGGGCGCCATGTCACAATTAACGGCAAATTTAACAGCTTGACTAACGAATGTATGAGACTGTCCCAAAATTTACACTTGTATGAATCTGAGATGAAAAAAACTTTATGAACTAAATGTTGAACCACGAAACATGAGGGTAGTAAATAGTCTTTTACCCTAAATTCTTCAATAACTTGTGTTTAGTGGTGAATACAGAATAACATACTAAAGAAAGACCAACTCCCTATTGAGTCTTCCTTTACAAGTAAAAAATCTGAGGAATAATAATCTCCAAGTTATTGGGGTTAGCTTAAGTGACAGGGAGGTATGAGCATGTGGAAAGTTGTTCATATGAGAAAATTAAGGATGTTTACAGAAATTTAAATGGAATTGGGCTATTTTTTCATTGTCAATTGAATTAATTTTGGAGTGGCACCTCAACTTTCTTTATGATATCAAAACAAATTAATTCATAAGTTCTTCAAATCACCCGATATGTGTTTGATTGAAGTGCTATGATGCGTGAGACATGTGTAGAAGCGTCCCACATCGAAAAGTTCCAAAACAAAGTTACAAAACCTTGCATAACTTTATAAAGAGTTAAGCTACTTTCCAATTATTATAGATTCTAAATTGGAATCTAATGTGTATTTAAACTAACTTAAACCAAATTATACTTGAAAGCACATGTAACCAATAAATCACACTAGACCTAATTAAACAACTAAAGGATAGATTGAATTGAACGGATTAAAGGCTAAAATTAACAAGAAAAGAAAAGGACAAATAAATAAAATAAACACACGACACACATGTTTGAGAAACAATGAAGCCCAATGTTGTGAATCCACCAATGACAATCTTACTCTCTTTTTCTAAAGGCAACTACTATCCAATTGGCACGCTAATGTTAACGGTTGTTCTACTTAATGTATGAATTAATCCATGACAATGTTCAAAAAATTAGTATTGAGACTAGCCTAGGCAGTTTTTGGGTGAGGCTATCAAGAAAACGCCTATGCCTAACAAGAGTTGGCTATATGCTCTAGGCGTTTGAGAGACGTGCCTAAGGCATTGTCGAGGTGCCACTTGGATGTTTGAATTAAAAAAAAAATCCCATACAAAAAACGACGTCGTTTTGAGCAGGATTTTTATAAAGCTCAAACTCGTCTTTCTCACAGTCTCACTTCGTGAAGGCATGAATGATCTTTAAGATCATTATGGTGGTTGCTTGAGGTTTAAACCATGGACTTTAATTTAATTAGGGTTGGTTTTTACTATTATCTCTACTAATTAATGAAATCCTCTTTGTCAACCAAAAGAGGGTGAAAAGACAAATGAGTCTTCTATCATGCAAAAAAAATGATGGGCAATAATGTAATTTCACAGGTCCAAATTTTACTATTTTTTATTGAAACCTCATCTACAGGTGATGTTAAAATACCTTCAATATTAAAAAAATAATAATAAAAAATAACCAAAAATAAAAACCTTCCACTCCCCCCACGTTCTCTCTCTCTCTCTCTCTCTCTCTCTCTCTCTCTCTCTCATTTTCTAAAAAAATATATTCATACACACAAAGTGTGTAGGCAAATGCTAGTTTGAAATAGAGTGAACTGCCGATTTAGTCATTACATTATTACCCAAGTGAAAATTGGGTCCTTAAACTATTTTTTCAAAAAAAAATCAACTCTTAAACTAATAAGAATTTACTAATTACATTCTCTAATATTAGATTCAAAGCCATTATATTGATATTTTGTCAAATTTAAGGAGAAATTAGGTTCACATCCCTCTTTCTTCTATTGCATTTGACACACCCTGACCGAAGTCGAGACATGTTGGTCGTCACGTGAGGGTGACGTAGCCAAGTGCGCAATAGAAGTGTAAACAACAATAAGAAAATGCGAATAAATAAAAACCAACCTAAGCTAATTTAAGTAGTGATAATAAAAAAGTGTGTGAAAGTGGTCAAGTACCAAATACAAGTATTCAGAGCATAGGCAATCCAACAACGCATTCAAACCAACTAAGTGCTAAGATCCCTACTTATTTATCGATATGTTAGAACTGCTGTGAAGTCCTCGTGAGCCACCAAAGACGATCAGCTACCTAGAACCTGGAGGGATGCAAAACAGAAGGGTGAGTGAGCAAAAACAAAACTTTTGAAAACACATTTATCTTTTCTGAACATAATAACCCCTCACTGTAAAACTCGTATAGTTTCCAGAAAATAGTACTACATATATATAAAACAACACACAAAGGCAGTGAAACCCAAAATATGCCATGTCATAACGTATAAATCATGTAAGCCAGGTGTAAAATCAATGTAAAATAACATGTTCGTCGGAGTCACCTAATGTGACATGTACGACTAGACTATAGCTCATCAACCTAGGCTAGCACACGAGTCGGAGTCACCTGATGTGACATGTACGACAGGTTAGGTATAAATATGTACGCTCAAGTGCTACGTTCATGTGAAGGCTGTGCGATAAATCACATGTCACCTATAAGTCGAAACCACCTATTGTGGTATGTACGATAGGTTGGCACCAGACTTGGATCTATGGTGAGCGTGCGGTGCAGGAGGTGATTCAAAGCATAAATCATTTTAAGAAAACATTCTGGAAACCATATCCTATATATATATATATATATATAAGAAAATGCCCACTAACTGATAAGTAGCAGGATCGTAGCCCCCTAGCCTCGCTTGTCCACGCTCGTCCTCAAGGTATGTCTCACCTATATGCGAAATAACTAATTTTACCTTAATTTTAAAGCACATACACAAACCTTAGGAATAACTTCTCATACGTTGCTCAAATGGGGTGTTTGAATTTACCCACATGATCTACTCAATAAGACGAACATCCGCATAATTTTAGAATAGTTTTTGGACATCACACGCGGCCTCACGCGTCGGCCACTCGCATGCACATGCTTCACACACTGACGGAATCCCTAACTGTGTTAGGGAATATTCCTTTAAATAGTAGAATATTCCGTTTAAAAACTAACGGAGTTACCTGACACTGTCAGTATATTTCGTCAAAGTGGATGGAATATTCTCCTTCTTTTCCAATGGCTTCACCGGAATCTGCCACCTGCCCCCGTTTGTGTTGCTAGTTTCTGGAAAATTTTCTAAAGCTTATAACTACTTAATTTCTCAACCAAATTTCTCGAATTTTATATGGATTTGAAGCTCTCAACTAGAAGAACACAATCTTACCTATTTGAGGTCCTAAAACCGACAGAAAGTGGTTGGAAAAGCCTTCAAAACCTCTGGCTAAACCTGTAACTTCATGACCTTGAGTGATCCGACGTTCAAACCACTCCAAAATTGTTCCAAAATGATGGGGAAGTTAGATGAGTACTTTCTTGAATCTCAAAATCAACTAAATCACTCACAATCACATAGGAGGAAATTGGACCCCTTGCTGGAGCTCGGGTCTCTCGAGTTCTACATGTCCTTTATTAAAGAAAAAGGCACCTCCAGGTTTGTGAAGTCGAGAGGAGCACGAGGATGTTATCCTTGTGCTTGATCCGTGAGGATTTGATGGGTTTCTGCGTGGGTGGTCTACAGGTTGTACGAACGAGGAAAAATTGAGAAAGAAGGAAAGGGTGAGGGCGTGTGCGCGCGCGTGTGTGTGGGTGTAGTCAGAGATTGGTCCCAAGAAAAAGAAACAAGGCCCTAATTAGGTTGCCATGGGAAAGGGAAAGAGAAAGAGTTATGTTAAGTGGCCCAAAATAAATAAAACCAATCCAATTTTGATTGGATTCAAGATTGTATGAGCTAAGGTGATTGGTGAGTAAGGTATAGCCAACCCAAAAGCATATTTCTACCCAATCTCGATCTTTAATTGTCGTAACTTTTCCATTAGAAAACTGATTCAACCCTAACTCACGTCAACGCACTCATGACGTTGAGTACGATTTAATTACTATGGTAGAAATAATAATTTGAATCTGCACATGTACATCCATGTCACTAAATCACGAGGGCATTATTGTCACTTTACACACTCGGGGAGAAAAATATATAATAATTCGGGACGGGTCGTCACAGCATTGATTAAAGCCTTATTTCTTTTTATTTTTTTATCAAGATCCCTAGCTTTTAATGAACATCATTATTTCAGTTATAAATTATTTACATATTAACATAATTAAATTTTATTTCCAAATATATTCATTTAGTGTTAGAAACATTACATTTGGTATATTTATATTTATGGTTAAACTTTGTATCATATAATTCTATTTTTAGTTTGTATCATTTTTAATTGGTAACCCTTTTTTAATTTGTACCAATTTTCTTTTTAGTTTTAATTTGTAACCATATATTAATTTCATTTTTTGCCCATATTTTTAAAATTTGTACTTATACTCATAATTTATTTATAATGTACCCATTTTTCTTTATAAATGTATCACTTTCTTATATGTAAAATGTACCAATATATATTTTTTTTTGGTAAATGTACCATTTTTTTATGTAAAATGTACCCAATTTTCAATGTAAAATCTATTTAATTTTTATTTGTAATGTATACATATTTTATAATAAAATGTACCCTTTTTCAATTTTTATGAACACCATGGATACATTCGTTTCACATTTATTATTTCAAAGTTATATTGTTACTTGTTTTTATCTATTTATTCAATTAAAAATTTTGAGTATTTTCTTTTTTATTGTAATCGTTTTTAATTTATATGCAGTATAATATGGGATTTTAAACCCCATAACATGTCAAGTAATTAATATCAAAGTTATGAAAATCCATATTAATAGCAATAATGAGGTGTACAAAATCAATGGACTTTGATAAAAATCTGAATACCATTAGGGTGCGTTTATTGCACCGGACTATTTCGGACTGGACTATTTTCAGGGATTAAGCTGGACTGGCTTAGACTAGACTAAGCTGGACTGAACTAGTGAAGCGTTTGGAGCAGCGTCGGACTAAAAAACAGGATAATTAACAAATACAATATTATATTATTTAATGCTTGTCCAATAATATTTTACTATTTATTCAACGTTTTTCATTTTTTTTCCCCCAAAAAACATCTCTCCTATTCTACTTCTGACTTGAAAATAATTAATAAAAAAAAATGCCTTCCTCCTTGTCTCCCTCGTTTGGTTCCATCCCCATTCTCTTCATTTTCTACTTTTTATTCCTGCAGATCGCAAATCCTTCCCATTTCTTCCTTTGACCTCTGTAATCTATACAACCATCATCTCTATCAATAATTTGACTGACTCCATTGATTGGGTATTTCTTGAATTTTTTTTTCTAGCCATTTGGTCAAAGTGTCGATCAAACATAATGAAGCTTTGAGCTTCATCTGAAACAAAGAAAAGAGTTCTTTAGAGATGGGTAGAAGAAGAAGGCAAAGCTCATGGATTTTCTAGGAATTTTTTGTCCGTCCCTAAAGCTAGCCGTCTCGGAATTTTGTGGGAAAAAGGAAGAACAAGCACCGCCAATTGCTTGGCCACGATGACACCAGAGAAGAAGAAGGCAAAGCCCATGGATTGGTGTTGGGGTTTAGTAAGAAAGCTTGGCTCTGGATCTCAGCCTCGTCTCCTTTTTAGTCCCCCTTAATACCAAGGTAAAGCATGGGACTAGATAGCGTGGTTTAGCGAAGGAGACAGCGCCTCCTAGTCGAGGCAAGTCTCATTAATTGTAGTCCAATACCATTCCAAACATAGAATTAGAATCCCACTTAAGCCAATCCAAGCTAGTCCCTCCTAAGGAGGTGTAACAAACGCCCCCTTAAGGTTTAGTCAAAGAATGTTAATGGTTAGGGACCGGATCCAAAGTCTCCCCAAATTTAATTCACTTGACTGGCATGGATACACATTGGAGGGTACATAGGTAGTTTTTCATAGTTTAAGGACTTTTATTTATTTTTATTTTTTTTGAAGAAATAGTGTATGGACTTAACTTTGGGAGTAAATTAGTCGCAACCTACTCAACTTTCAAGGCTTATAGGCAAGAAAATGACAACATTACTCACTAAAATGTGTCATGTGACTTAAGTTGACAAAATAGCTTTGAATATAATATTAGAGATTAGTTTTAATGAATTTAAGGACTTATTTAACCAAAAAATAAATAAAAATTCAAGAACCTAATTTTCAATGAGGTGGTAATTCAAGGATTAAATCAACAATTTACCCTTTGATTTATATGTTTATTTTTTACTTGTTTGAATGACATGGATATTTGTTTTACAAAATATTATGTAATATATAAATATATTAATTATTAAATATTATAATAATTTTAGGGAACATGAGGCTATCGCCTAAGCAAGGCTATCCATGAAACGCCTTGGCATTGCCTTCACCTTTTGAACATTGATCCGTAGTCAGGCATCATGTAACGCCCTGCCCCGAAATATTTATTTCGGAAATTAATATCGGTGATAGGCCCAAACTAAACTCTTGTTTATTTTACTACCATTAATCGCGATCCTTTAATTAAATTCCTTAATTCCACACATGATCTATAACCATAATTCTCGTACCAAAACATACAATTATATTCTCAATTATTTAACCTCGTTTATTTTATGAGTACATCTAACTTCTCGTTAGACTGCCTACGTACCCTTCAGAGGGATTAAGTTATTCGTAGTTCACATTCACTTTACTAAAAGATAATTGAACACACATATAACACAATCATCATCATCATCAGTACATAAGCCAAATCATGTTTAATAATCATAGGTCTATGGCTAAACATATAAAAATTACATTTCAATAGAAATCATATTCATAAAACCAAGTCATATTTACAAATGATATTAATATAAGAAAGTAAGGTAATAACCATCTCACATATATTCAAGTCACTCTCTAACTGATGTAGACCTCCCAGACTTCACTTAGTCTCCCGTAGTACTAATTTTAGTATTTAGAACGTTTCGGGACATATTGACCAAAAGTCAACTCTCGATCAACGGCAGGGTTCATATCCCAACTTAATTTGATCCGGAAGATCCACACATCGGATTTTGGATCCATAATCTTCTAAAATACACATTATGCCACTAAAACAACATACTAAAATCCATCGCAATCCGACGGTTGGATCTCCACCAATTTCTAGAATTAGGTGATGATCAACAATTTGTTTTAGAAACTAAGAAATCCAATTCGGGAAGATCCGTACATCGGATTCCTGATCCGTCAGTTTCAAATATCCTCAAATATTACGTTCTATTTTGAACAAAAGTTTGGAGACGATCCAACGGTCGGATCGTCGATTCATATTTTGATCAAGTAGTATATCATAGTGAAATTAGGTTCAAACGATCAAACCACGTCATACAAATCTCAAATACATATTCAAGACATCTAATTGAACTTAGAAAGTCATCGTTGGCCCACTGGCCAAAGCACCGCCGCACACACTACCGCGGGTGGCAGTCGGACGCCCTGACTCGCCGGAAAATTCAATTATTTCAAAAAATTACCAAATTTTATAGGGTCGTAGATCTCAATGAGTGGAGAAATTTTTATACCTGCGGCCAAGTCCAATTTGGCTAGGAAAAACCTCAAATTGCTCATGAACCACCGGATACCCTTGATTTTGGGTGTTCTTGATTCAATTCCAAAATAGCTCCGACGCCCCAATGCATGGGATTTGTTCCTGAGGTTGAGGGGAGTCTTTCGGTGGTGGTGGTTGCTGGAGTTACCTTTAGATTTAGTAGATCACCACCAATGCCCGCCGCACCCACCGGTGCATTTCTTTACAAAAACACCACCAATTTCCTTCTATTTTTAGGTGGAGATGGAAGAAGGATGATGGTCAGTTTTCAGGTGGCGGCAGGGTTTGAATCACCATAAAACCAACGGAAAAGCATCGGAAAGGTGGCGCACGGGTCGGGTCTGAATGGGTATAAAGGTTAGCCCGTTTCTTCCCTTTTCCTTCTTCTCTCATTTCCCTCATTTCCTTCTTTTTCCTCCTCCATATTGGTCTGTTCCTCTCCTTTTTTTCTCCCGCACTCTCCTTTTCTTTTCATCACAGCCACACACGTGGCACCTGATCAAATCGCCAACAAATCTAGAGCCTTCCAGATTTTACAATTAAATGACTATTTTGTCCCTAACTTTAAACGTTAATAACTTTTTAGTTATAACTCCGTTTCATGAACGGTTTGCACCTACGCGTTTGTAGGATTGAGCTATATCTAAATACGACAAGAATTAAGATAAAATACATGAGGATAAAATACATTCCCATATAATTACATTAAACCAACTAGGGCATTTTCGTCCTTTTCCCCTTATCATTGAAATTTTACGATGTAAATTATAATAATTTCCAGAAACAAAACTTTAAAAATTTTCATAACCATAAATTGATTTTTTTTCTCCACATAATCATATATTTAAATTTTTAGGGTTGTTGATGCACAAAACCGGAGGTCATGGAACAACGTAAATCCGACTGTGAATCTGCAAGAAATGTAAATAACACAAGATGTATCATGGTTCACCCCAAGGTTTGGGCTATGTCCACACTGATTGTATTGTATTTCTCTGAGAAGTGAGGGAGAGAACCTCTGTAATGAGAGGAGATGTGAGAAGGGTGAGAAGGCTCCAGAAATGGTCTTCCTTAATTGTGAGAGAGATGGGTCTTTTTATAGAATAAGGACTCCTCACTTATTACATATTTGCCCCTTCCTTTATCACATAATTACATTTAAGTCCCCCGAGTATTTGTATGAGATCTAAATACGAGACCCTAAATAAGGTATAAACAGTAGTCCCCCAAGTTTTCAGTCAAGAGAGTCTTTTGGCTGGAGACTTGAAATTTAGTCTATGTGTGGGCCGAAGTAACTAGATGTTGTATTGAACTGATGCTCAACTAGAAGTAGCACATGCTGCAAGGCTGCTCGTCTCGTGACTTATGTTGCCTTGGTTGGCTCGGCTTGCAGCGTTTGAAGGTGAGGGAGTCCCTTTTATAGAATAAGGGCTCGCTCCTCAATACATGAATGATGGGCTAGAGTTGATGCTCTCTAATGATGGTGAGGGAGTCCCTTTTATAGAATAAGGGCTCGTTCCTCAATACATAAATGATGGGCTAGAGTTGATGCTCGCGGCGAGGCGGTTGCTCAGTAAGCGGCGATGCTCTCTAATGGTGGCAATGGAGTCATTTTTATAGAATAAAGGATCGCTCCTCAATACATAAGTGATGGGTTAGGAGTGATGCTCACGGCGAAGTGGTTGCTCAGCTGGCGGCATTGCTCTCTAATGATGGTGAAGGAGTCCCTTTTATAAAATAAGGGCTCGCTCCTCAGTACATGAATAATGGGTGCTCTCTAATGAAAGTGAGGGAGTCTCTTTTATAGAATAAGGGCTCGCTCTTCAATACATAAGTAATGGGCTAAGTCCTCCAAGTATTTTTCATGAGGCCCAGAGGAGGCCCAATATATGGTACATAATGTAGTCCCCCAAGTCTTCGGTCAATAGAGTCTGTTGGCTGGAGACGTCAAATTGAATCCATGTATGGGCCGAAGTGGCGGCTGTTCGGAGGCGGTATTTGTATACCCTGCATTAAAGCTTTGCAAGTAAAGCTTTGAAGCTGAAGCTCTGTAAATGAAGCTTTTGAAGCTAAAACTCTGTAAATGAAGCTTTTGAAGCTAGAGCTCTGTAAATGACGCTTTTGAAGCTAGAGCTCTGTAAATGAAGCTTTTCAAGCCAGAGCTTTTTAAAAGAAGCTTTTGAAGCTAGAGCTTTTGTAAATGAAGCTTTTGAAGCTGATTGACATGAGTGATGCTCATGAATGTTTATGTATGATTGGATGAGTGATGCTCATGAATGTTTATGTATGATTGACATGAGTAATGCTCATATATGATTTGAAGTATTGGGCGTACTTTTGATCACCTGGTTGGTGGCATGAAGTAGAGTACGGGTTGTACATTTCATCACCTGGTTGGTGGCATGAATGGCTAGTTGCCAAATGTTATTAGAGTACGGTTGTACATTTCATCACCTGGTTGGTGGTAATAGCGGCAGGTTGCCGAATAATTTTGGAAGTACTGGGCGTACTTTTGATCACTTGGTTGGTGGTAATAGCGGTAGGTTGCCGAATAATTGTGGAGTACTAGGCGTACTTTTGATCGCCTGGATGAAGCTATTTTGGGCTTATGGGCCTTCGCCCTCTACACAGCATTCCAGCCATTTATTTTGGGTTTTTTTTTTCTACCCTCTGATAGGGTTTATACATATTACTCTCTGATGGGATTTATATAAATGTTTCCGAAAGATAAGGAAAATAAATTACATCATTCTGGTGGGGTGTTTATTCCTTGCTTTTGCTTTCTCTTTTGCTTTCTCTTTTCCCTTTTTGGCAAATGGCAAACAACGCTTCCGTATTGGTTGAGGAAGTGCGCATGCAATTATCAATTATCACAGCTGGGTTTCTTGGGTCATCCTCGAGAATATTTCTTTCAACCTTGCCGACAAGATCTGCACTGATATAAGCAGCTTTGGTATATATGCTTCCTCTTTTTGCCCTTGTTTGAACACAAGCTGGTGTACTCTAGCTGTAAAATGGAATGATTCCACCTGCATGAAAGCCGCAAGCACATGGTCATTACTTTTGCTTTTTCCTTTTCCACTGACCTCTCTCTGTATGACTCTCTCTTCTCATCTCTCTCTTCACCGACTTTCGTGTGCCTTCACCACCACAACACCAGCAAGACCATCAAATATCGTGGCTTTTATCTCTCTTTCATGAGATTAGTAATTTGGTAGAGCCTCAAATCAAAATAGCTTCTCCCAAAATTAAGACGTGGATAATTTACAGTAAAGAGACTCTGAGAGTGGTGGTGGTGGTAGGAATTGCATTTTGAAGGCAGAAACTGCTGTCATGCCTGTAAGCTTCATCAATCAGTTCTGGTGAGCACTAAAATTGAGCCCAACCTGAACCCAAAATCGAGCCCAACTCAGACCCAGTCGACCGTTACGCGGCTGATTCGAATGGTTTACGAAATTGGTTTCGGGACTCGGTGTTGGATCCGGGTTAGGATTGGGTGATTCGATGCAGGCCCTCTGATTAGACGGGTGGGGACTCGAAGGTACATGACGAGACACAATCACTTAGATGTTGTTGGAAGCGGTTTATATACACAAAGCAGAATCCTCATTTTCTCGGCATCGTCGCTATCCGTGGCGGTCGAGGTACGGTCATGATTTTGGGTGTAGGTCCAACCCATATTTGCTTTGAGTTATAACTTTCTTTTGCTGTAATGGTGCCTTTTTTCTAGGCTTCCTCACTTCCTATAAGCTCAAAAGCACGATTTCGACATTGTATGGATGTTTCTGGAAAGAAGTAGCAAGACCAACTGGAGCGGGATGAACCTTTACAACCATCATGGTCAGCTCGATTGTAGTAATTGGTGACAAGGACCCTGTTTTCATTGATTGCAATAGCTAGAAGCCCACACATTCCGGCGATCTGTGCTCCAATGCCAAATCCTGGTAATCTTTCCCAGTCAGCTACAAGAAATTTTACGCTAAGGTCGCTGCAGTTCAAATGATGTTGATGCATCCATATGTCTCTTTGCACTTTTCATGTCAAGGGAAAATTTTCTTCATCGAACCCTGTTGGGAAGAGGAAACATTTGGGCCTGTTTGGATGCGGGAATTGGGAAGGATTGGGGCACTGGAGGTCATCGAACATCTGCTTCTTGAATACAAACCCAAAACCCAAGAAAGCAATGACCTTTATCTTCCCTGTGGGCTTGTGAGGAGTGTTTGAGGTTTGGATCTGTTTCTGGGTTTTTGTGATTTTGCAGATTCACAGTGGATGTGAAAAAAAATGAAAGAGAACCGACACAACTTTTCGTATCGATTCCCACAGACGGCGCCAAATGTTAATGCACAAAACCGGAAGTCTTGGAACAATGTAAATCCGACTGTGAATCTGCAAGAAATGTAAATAACACAAGATGTATCGTGGTTCACCCCAAGGTTTGGGCTATGTCCACACTGATTGTATTGTATTTCTTTGAGAAGTGAGGGAGAGAGCCTCTGTAATGAGAGGAGATGTGAGAAGGGTGAGAAGGCTCCAGATATGGCATCCCCTAATTGTGAGGGAGAGGGGTCCTTTTATAGAATAAGGACTCCTCACTTATTATATATTTGTCCCTTCCTTTATCACATAATTACATTTAAGTCCCCCGCGTATTTGTATGAAATCTAAATACGAGACCCTAAATATGGTATAAACAAGGGTATTACACATCAACTCATGTGTTATTGCATATAACTTTATCCTATTACTCAGACAAACAATTAAACACATAAAAACTCATTAAGTGTAGAAAAATCATGTCAACCAAGTAAGACTAGCTTGATATTAGTCATCCTCACTTATTTATCAACTCTTTTAATCCTAGTTACAATAAACCTAATTGATTGGTCATACTCATAGATTTATTTAAGTATCTAGATGAAAAATTCCTAAGGATGATCAGTCAATAGAAATTCGAATCTAGAATAAATTAACCATAAAGATTAAAAATTTAACACGACATATAATCGAATAACAATTAACAAAGTACTTCACAAATATTCATGTCATGGGATCATCATAAACCTTAGAAACAACTTAGTTACACATAGAAATAAAAATTAAAATAAAAGAAAAATAGAACCAGTGATCATAGAAAGGTACGTCCCTAAGCTCTTCTTCATGAGTTGTGTAGATGGTGTGTTATGATGGTATGTGATGATGTGGGGGATATGAGAGAGAGCTTATGACACACCCCGACCCGGAATGTCCACTAGGACTCCGAATCAAGTTGTGCTGGCCGACACCTGGAAGGTGACGAAGCCATAAAGTGTGATGATGTGGAAAATTTGTGAATATACCTAAGAGTGCCTATTACCAGAGTGCACTGGTGAGCGGGAATGTACCCACTTCACACATGATGTTAGAGCATAAGCAAGTATAGAAAAGTGATATAAGAATCATACCCTCGGAATAGCCTCCAATACTAAGAATCGCCGCGAGTCTTTGGTGATAATAAAACTCAGCTAATAATACTTGAAGGGTGAAGACAAGACAAGGGTGAGTGGCCCTGTAAGTAAAATACGAATAAAAAACATATAAAACATGTAATCCCTCGCTACAACACCTGTATAATTTCCAGAGAAATCATAATGTACCACAACACAGCATCTCATAAATAATATCAAATAACCATGCGATTAATAACTCATAATAGTACGCAAGTCAGAGTCACCAAGGGTGACCTATACGACATATTCATATCTCATCACATATCTCATCAATCATGGCTAACATATAAGTCGGAGTCACCTCTAATGACCTATACAACATATTCATATCTCATCTCATATCTCATCAATCATGGCTAGCATATAAGTCGAAGTCACCTCTAGTGACCTATACGACATATTCATATCTCATCACATATCTCATTAATCATGGCTAGCATATAAGTCGGAGTCACCTCTAATGACCTATACGACATATTCACAATCATGGCTAGCATATAAGTTGGAGTCACCTCTAGTGACCTATACGACATATTCATATCTCATCACATATCTCATCAATCAAACTAATACCGTATACTTACTTGAGTTTACCTAAACTTACTTGAACTTACCTGAGTGTCCTGTATTCACCTTTGCACTTCAGAGTGTTCATAGCACCATAATTATATATAATGCATCATATACCAATTCATGTACGAATTATAAACTTATATGCATGACATTTATGGCATACTTTCATTTAAACACATATTTCTGGGAAAATATCAAGTATATAATATATACTGAAAACCAAAAGCCCACACCTATTGCTCAATTCCTTAAAAAAATTATGGTCTCGATTATTTAATCTCATTTCTTATATGGCTGCATCTAACGTCTTATTAGACTGTCTATGTACCCTAAACAGGGATCAAGCCATTCGTAGTTTGCATGAATCATTTATAGTAATACACATATGGATATATCACGATGAAATCTAAACTCAACCATCTCATAGTATTTTATAACATATAAATGTGTGTATATATATATATATGTATATATATGTATATGTATATCATGGCATAGATTTCTCATTTTTTATTTAAAAGCATTTATAGAATTATCACTCATGAAAAAAATATGATAAGCAAGGACAGATCCACTCACCTGGAGTCCGTGCTACAACTTCCTAGCATAAACATCGAGGCATCACAAACGATTGGCGCATGTGGCCAAGTCCCATTTGGCCTAGAAAGGCTTCAATTTCATCGAACCCGTCGAAAAACCCTAGAAATTTGGTGGTTTCGATCCACCTCCTTCGGTGTTCAGCCGCCCCAACCAAAGCTTGGGACTTGTTCATGGGTTCATGAGGAGTCGACCCATGGTGGTGGTCGTCCATGATAGCTTCAGAAACGGCTAATCGCCGTCGTGGTGTCCCCGGAGTCCCTCGGTGAGAATCATCAAGAATCCGAGCCTATTTCCTTCAATTCAAAAGTGGAAATGGTAGGGGGTGAGTCTTAGAGTCGTGTAAGGGTGGTGGCGACGGTCAATTTACAGAGAAATCGCCGGAATCGACGTCAGGGTGGAATTCCAAAAGCGAGTCGAGTCACGGGTCGAAGAGGAACCCGGCCGGTTCCTCTCCTTCCTTCCTTCCTCCTTTCACCTCCTTTCCCTTCTCTGATTCGTCCCTCACTTCTCTCTTCTTTCTGGTTGGCCCAACATCTTCCTCTCTCCTGTTCCGATTGGGCAACTCTGCCCATTCTCTATCTCCCCTCCGTTTTTTCCTTCTTTTCCCGACCTCCCCCTTTCCTTTTTCCCTTAATTCTCCCAATAACTAATAAAATAATAATAATTATAATTAAATACATATAAAAATATAAATAGTAACCAAAATAAAAGTATTTCTCAGTTTAGAGTTCCTTAGAACTTTAACCGTAACTCCAAATCCTCTTCTGCTCGTGCCTACGAGCCCGTGTTGTCGAATACTCTAGGGATACGCTAAAGCAAAGTTTCATACGCCTCACTATACGCTGATCAACAAAAAAATCAAAACTCTTGCCTCTAAGGTCACATTCATAAAATCATGCCTTTAAAATTCATAAATTCGTAAAATTAGAGACGGGTTGTCACAGCTTAGAACACCGTATTTATACTAGAAAAACACTAAAAGTTCTTGTAGAAATTCTCCTAAAACAATTCAAATTCCTTAACAACTAATGACACAAACTATGAATGAATCCTTCTTGGCTTAGGAAACACGTAGACAAATCATGCCTAATTTGGGGTCGATTCAGGTACTGGATATTCTGGAAAATAGAGAACTTGTAGCTCTATGTCTTAGCTTTTCAAACATATATTTCAAGTCACTAGAAAAAATTGGGAAAGCTTTCGAATCTTCCCCCACAACTGCACAGTTCTGACGTGAATGCAACTTCTATCAAATATCTTTCAAGACTGTGAATGGCTCCATGAAAAATTATGAAATTTGGACACCACAATCTTCAACCTCTTAGCTTCCTTCTCCAATTGGCCTTGCGTAAAAATTTCTCCATAAAATCGATTTATCAAGAAAAACGTTCTAAGTGCACATATTAGTTGAAATTGAAAAGGAAAGTAATAAACCTCTTTTAAAATCAATTCCTTAACCAAACCTAAAAATAATTGCCATGAAAATATAAAAAATAATGCACCTATCACAGCTCCGGATCAGATTGTGGTCAGAAAGTGGAGAGTGCCTAATTGAGATGTGTCGTATCATCGTACGACTCATGTGAAAGTTTACTTTTTGGACATATAAGACACCACAATATCCAAAATTACATTGAAGATAACTAGATGAAGGACCCCATTAACACAGTCGAGCAAGCAGCTGCAAGCTACACCAACTCGCATTCATGTTGCATGTTCGTTTGTGGCTTTAATTACAAATTCCACGTACAACCCTAGTCTATCTGATCTTTAATGAATGAGTACTACTATTCTTTGATGAAAGATTCGTGTTCGTTATTGATGCTCAAGGTTCTCACAGAAATGAAGTGCATGCATTTTCCGTTCATCCCCCATCGCCCGTTTTGCTTACATTTTTCATGTATTTGTAGTCTAATCGTTTGTTGTATACATTTATTGTATCTAAGAACGTTAGCAATAAAGATTGGGCAAAAATAGTACTGCACAAGTTAATTTTGCTTTTTATTTATCAAATGTCAAGATGAATGAACTGTGATATAAACATATGAAAATTTTACGAAACCTTGGAGTATTGAATGTTCCATCACTTAAATTAACTCTAATTATAGCATCGCCCATAAACATGACTAGAGATATACTTTCAAATGGATTTCTTATTTATTTATTTTTTTTTTGGGTTGGGAAGGAGGGCTGTTGGAGAGTTTAAACTTTGAAGTTGCATGGATACACACACACACACACACACACACAAAAGTTGCATGGATATATATATATATATATATATATATATATATATATATATATATGTATGTATGTATGTATATATACGTATATATACTGAATGAAACCCTAAAATTCAGCGAGGGGAAGATAGAGACCAGTCATCTGTTCACATAGGAGAACAAGACAAAGCTGTATAGGCCAAACAGTAAATGCTAAGTACAGGGCTGTAAAAGCTCAAAGATCTTTCATTGATCATTCTCCAATGTTGTCTTTGTCTTTGCAGTACCGGGGGGAGAGAGAGAGAGAGAGAGAGAGAGAAAGAGAGAGAGAGGGTAAGTAGTTTCAATTCAATAATTTAGCTCGACAGGTGAGCTACAACTACCTCACCTTGTGACACACATAGATAGGAGTTAAAAAGGAAAAATAAAGAAAACAAATCCAGGGAAAATTAATTTTTCTTTAGCCTAACCTAATTACTGCCTAGCTACTGGCAAGGGGAAAATGATCAGGAATTGTATCGGTTATTGGTCGTCGTAAGCTCCGTTCTTCTTCTACTCGCAAATACTTCTCCATGTCTCATTAACCAGAACCTCTCTATTTCTTCTGCTTTCCGACCTGGAATCCTCCCAGCTATAAGAGCCCACCTGAGCGATATACAAGTCTAGTTAGAAACCATTCTACAAAATCACTTATATATATTTTGCACTAGCTAAGACCGAAATAAGAGAAAATCATTGTATGATTCTTGCACTTAGCACATTCTAATAATAAGAGAAGTATATATGGTTCATATGGTTCTTAATCTCTTAAAATATATTCATGTAAAATTGGTTGAAAGGTACTTCGGTCAATTTTGTTGAAAGAGGCTTAAAATTCGAATCTTCTCTCTCTAATAAAATATAAAATTACATAACAATATTTTTAAATTGCTGCTAAACCCAATTATTTTTCAGAGCTATTTCGGAAGCCAACTTAAGCCGGGTATTCACCTCTCCTCCTGACCCATGATTATTTTCCAATAAAATTCGAATCTTCTCTCTCCAATAAAATATAAAATTACATAACAATATTTTTAAATTGCTGCTAAACCCAATTGTTTTTCAGAGTTATTTCGGAAGCCAACTGAAGCCGGGTATTCACCTCTCCTGACCCATGATGATTTTCCACTCACTCTTAATTAAATTGGTGGTTGGATTGGCAATCAACCATGTTAATGCCCCTCTCTCTAACCGTGGAGGGAGATCACCCCCTAACCAAGATTTCTCCCTCCAGTTAGGGTTCTTTCGCAAAATCTGCGAAAGAGTAGGTTTCTAACTTCTAAAGCATTTTCCTTAGCATATGGATATAAGGGAGCAAATTTTTTAACTTTTTGTCAACCAGGAAGTAGGTTCGAACTGATGACCTCTAAATATTGAGAAGAAAAAAAAAAATCACTAAACGATTATTTAGATGACACTCGTAAACTATTATATGGTGAAAAAAATAATATTAAATATGATGGTGGTGCTTGAGGTGGAAGTACTTTGGTTTCAAAAAATCTTAAATGTGAAGGCTGCAGTTATCACAATCTCAATCACCTGGTCGACCCGATCATGATATTTCACTCATGATCTGGCCCGGTCGAATGCTCTGCTTCTCACCTTTAGAATAAAGGATCATATATCTTTTTTGCCTAAAAAGGAAAAGGAAAAAACCAGTCTTTTTGAAGGTGAAAGTCAGAAAGAGGAAAAAATGGCACATTTGCAATTACCTGTCTCCGACGAGCTTATACATTCTGCAAATGAGATCTTCTTCTTGTTCAGTCATGTTTATGAACTCCCACTCAATGCTGCTCACCTCTGCAAATTACATGCAACAAACAGAAATAGAGACTTTAATTATTGGAAACAACCAATGCTGCATCAATTAAAATAGTGTAGCATGGTAACAAATTAGTAGCAAGAAGCAAAGAAATTAACCTAAAGTTTGCTTCTTTTTTACATTGTTTTCAAATGGAAAATCAACCAAAGAAAGAGTGAAATTTGAGCAAAAAGAAGAAATGAAGAAAACCCATTAAAGATTGAACAAAAAGATGAGAACCCAGAAAATTATTTTTGGGAAAGAGAAAGGGTTGGATGGTTTGCCTTCAGAGCGAGAAGTGCTAGTCTTGGCTTGTTTTCTGCGGCGTCTGTCCATGGCTTCTTTCTTCTTCTTCTTTTTTTTTCAAAAGTTGGTAGTAGTGAATTGGAGAGAACCGTAGACTGAACAGAGGGAGAGGAACCCAAGTAAATTTTGATCAGGGATAAAACTAACAAGAAGAATCGGATTAATAGTTTCCGAAAGGGATTTCAGGAAATACAGATTGCTGGGTTTTTAAGGAGCTCTTTTTTTTTTTTTTTTTAATTTTTATTGAGAGAAGAGCGTGAATGCCTTGGAGAAGAAAGCAATGGAAATATGGAATGGCAGGTCCTACCGAACAAACAAAATAAAATTCTGTTGACTTGTAGTTGTCCCTGTAGACACTTGTATTTATCCCTGTAGACATTACAAGGTCAAAGACTCAAAGGGTTGTTGAATCCCCTCTTGTACAAGGTGAATTGTTACACTCCCAAGCTAACTAGCGCTGCATAATTCCCTAGGTTGAAACATGGGTGGCCAGACATTTGGTACATAATCACCGTTACTAATTAACTAACAAGATGTTAATCCTACAGGTATTAGTTAGTACTATGGATAACATTAATTAACACATAATTCGATGTGTTCTTGACAAGACAACTAGTTCTTGATATTGACTGACACGCTAAATACCTACAAGCACAAAAAGACTACTTGCAAGAAAAGCCTATCTCAAAGAGAAAATGTGCTCCCTGGGTTTGTATTTTGTTTCGGTGGATTTGGATTTCATCATGATTCCAATTGTGAAAACCTAAAAATCTTCACATTCTAATCGTTTATCGTATATTGTGTGGTTCAAAATTATTTTAAATTATTTTATTTATAATTAAATACAAATAGTATCTAACGAAAATTGATCTCACGATTTACGATAAACGGTAATAATGTGAGAATTTCTAAGATTCTCACAAAGTGAATACGGAGATTCTCACAAGAGGATACGGAGAGGGACAAGGATTGTCTGCCCTCCTTATTCCCGTGCCCTCCCATGCTCTCTTGTTTGTGTAGTCACGGTTAAGCCACGTCAACATTTTATATTACTATTTATTTTTGTCTTATTATCGCTATAAAAAAATAATATAAAATATTGACGTGGCTTAACCGTGACCACACAAAATAGAAGGACACGCCAACAAGGAGCGCAGACAATCATTGTCCTACGGAGAGATCCTCATTCTGATTTGGTGATTGGTCACATGATGTGTTGTAGTTTATTTCTTCGTACTTTAAATTCATGTTGTTGAGATTTTGTTTTGGTATTTTTGGTCAATAAGTACATATATGGTGAGATTTTTTGTATGTCACTGTAAGTGAATGTTTTAATTTTGTGTTTGTGTTATTGGCTACTTCTGAATCTGTTCTTTTGTTTTCGGTAGTTTTGTTGATGGCGTTGAGCACATAATTCATGTTGGTAACACTAATTGTTTCTTCTGCAGTTTCTTTTAGTAGCCGGCGCTGTTTGTCTTCAAATAGTGTTATCCAGTGAGCTATGTTCTGGGTTTTGTATGCATAATCTCTCAAGTGTCAGTTTGCCAAGTAATTGAATTTCTAGTCAGGAATAGAGTTATGTTGACTTTAGAGTGCCGACTAAGTCAAGTGAGCTTGTAATTGATGACTTTAAAACTTGATTGCGTTCTTTTGCTTCTTCTCGGATTCGGTCATACTGATAAATTTACCATTATGGTAGCTACTAATTTGACCAAGCTGGCCAATACATAAGTTGAAGCCATTTGATTTAAGGACCTCCCGAATTATATCCACAGTCCCCTCTTTGAAATTTTTATTATTTTTAGGGGTGTGCTATACACACACTTCATTTTACTTCTCACACACCCTTTGATAATTTCTGTCCATTGATCTTCTTCAATTCATTCGATCCGACAGCAAAAAATTAAAAAAATGTGTAAGAAGTAAAATGGGGTGTGTGGATATCACACCCCTATTTTTAATGTAATTATAAAAATACTATCGTTTCGCTTAAAAGATAATTCCTAACATTGGTGTGTGTGTGTGTAGATCATAATATGCTTTATCTCATTCATCATGTAATCAGTTACATAATAAGTAAATAAAATACATAGTTGTATAGTGACATTTAGAAAAGTGTTAACTTTCAGCGAAATGTAGTCCACAACTAATAGTATCGATATTGTCATTTTTAATACCCATACAATCAATAGGTGTGAAGTTTTTATACAAAATGTTTTAATATAATTAAAACTAAAACTGCTTAATATAAATTGTAATTTGTTTTGTAAAACGAGAGACTTTTGTACTTTATTCAACAAAATTTCTCCTACAAAAACAGCCATGCAATTTGGATAGACTGTTAAATCCAATTTGATTGCGCATATAGTCTTTCTTGTTGCTTTTTCCCTTTTTCTTCCGGATGTTATTCTATCAAATGTCTATAGTGTTGTAATCATTTTTTTACGAGTACAAGATCCTCTCCGCATCCAAAAAAAGGGAGCTTAGGTACCGTTTGATACGTGGAACGGAAGCCGTTCCATCCTACGTTTGGTGTGCCTAAAAACTGTGGAACGGGTTGTCCTATGGGACGAAATTTGACTGATTTTTCGTTCCACCTCTTCCCCCTGGAACGACCCGTTCCACATCCGTGGAACACAAATTTATAACATTTTATGACAA
Organism: Malus sylvestris; assembly: GCF_916048215.2. NCBI lineage: Eukaryota > Viridiplantae > Streptophyta > Magnoliopsida > Rosales > Rosaceae > Malus > Malus sylvestris. The sequence goes on from NC_062260.1 coordinate 16,337,547, forward strand.
AATTTCTCCTTATCTTTTTCAATATTTACATCATCTCTTCCGTCATGTTCCGTCCCGTCCCGTCCCATCCTGTTCCGTCCCGTCTCGTCTCGTCTGCGTACCAAACAGTACCTTAAGGATCAAATGATCCGGATCTTTGAAATTTGATCTAACGGTTACAAATAGGGATTCCCTCTAAAAGTTATAATAATTATAGCCGTTGTATCAAATTTCAAAGATCCGGATCATTTGATCCTTAGACCCCATTTTTTTAGATCCAGAGAGGATTTGTACTCTTTTTTTACTAGTCAAAAGAGGAAAATTATTCTCTCCGGATCATTTTTTTGGGGATCCCGGGAATCCTGTGATCATGACCGTTCATCGTATATCATGTGGTGAGAAATCATTTGAAATTTAAAATTTAAAATTAAATATAAATAATACTTTACGAAAACTGACCTTACGATATACGATAATCGATCACGATCACGATCTAGGAATTTCTGAAATCCCTAGAAAAAGGATTCGGCGAGAATCCCTTTCCTTCAAAACAAGGTGGCTGCGGGCTACTTTTTAGTTAAAACTTATAATCCACTTTTTTTCTAGCCGAAGTAATCCACTTTGTTTGTAATGCTTTTCTGAGTTGTTGATTTTTGATTTATCGCACCATCTTTTTCAGAAAATTCTGCACTAAATATAATATAATTTATTACTTTTAAAATATGAAATTGTTATTAGCATTGTAAAAATTTCATTTGGTACTCCAAATTTTCTATAATTAAAAAGAAAAATACATTTATAAGGAATGTAGAATGAAATTTTTAAAGTGATAATAACTGTTTCACTAAAATATATTATTAAAAGTAGTTTGCTTATACGCTACTTTTTCACTCGGTGTTTGGTAACTACCCCTTTTAAGCTTCTTTCTTCCTACTACAGTTGACACATTGGGAGGAAAAAAATGTATGAATCATGAGAAAACATTCAGAGGAGTAAATCCAAAAAAATTATGTCTTTCTTGTTTGTTCTACTTGGTGAAGCCCATCACTTTCACGAATTAACCATACAAAATTATGAATTTAATCAACAAGATTTGATTCTGAACGCTGGTCATCATATCAGTCCAAAGGGGAAAAAAATCAATTGTGTATCCAGTGAACTGCAAATGCACGGTTGCTTTCACCCTTCATATCGAACTTTATTTGAAGGCACTTAGATTTTACCAAAAAGCTGAAATTTGTTAGGGAAGTTGATAAAAAGATAAACTCTTAAGGTTTGTGCATGAGTTTGTAAACTTTATACATTAGTAGGACGTAGACAATACACAAAACTATATATTCCAAAATATCTTAATTAAAGTTGAAGGTTAGCCTAGACCTAGAGAAGGAGAAGATTCCTGCATGGATGAATGTTTGGTAGGACAATTAGAAAGGTCAAAAAAAGGAGAGGAAAAAGAATTGACTTTTAAGATTATGTCTTATTCTTTCGAATTTATGCTTGGGTCTTTGTACTAAGAAAAACATAGATATAAAACCTTTGTGGTTGGCCTTAAAAAGGGCTCCCTATAAATCACGTTTGACAGCTTTTGAAAAGCTTAGTTTAATCACTTAATTTCTCAGCTTTTGGAAGTTAATAAAGTTCTTGAAGTAGGCTTCTTGATGCATTTTCATGTTCTTGATCGAGCTCAGATCTTGGTGTTTGTTTCTGAGCCTAGCTAACTGACACCAACATGGTTTTTCATCTCATCACAACTTCATACGTAAATTAATGGATAACTCCAGAAGTAAATCATTGAAAAATACGCTTGGATTGCAAAGTAAAAGATAAGTACCAGAATGCCAAATGCAAGTACGCAACTGGTAATATATGATAAAAACAAAAGTGCACAAAAGAACATCTCTCTTCCCTAAACTTGATTTGTGAAAGCAAAAATTATTGGTTATATGAAGTACAGTTTCTGGATGTTTAAACCGTTAGGTCTCAATTTTTGTATGTTTTAAGCAAAGATCTAACCGTTGGGTCTTAATTTTGTATGTTTAAACAAAGATCTAACGGTTAAAGAAGCATTCAAGAAAGTCTCTAAATCCTTGTGAAAGATATGCAAGGTGATATTTATTCCCTAAATTTCAGTACTCCTGTAATCAAACAATAATATGATCCTACGATACCACACCATTATATTGTTGACAGTTTTCTCAAAAATTTTGTCAATTATATTTACAGTTTTCATCGTACTCGATCTAAAAAGTGATGTGTGTAAGAACTTAGATTCATTCCAAAGAAGAATTAATCTCTATATAAGTTATCTGTATAGGATCTATGTAAAAAATACCACGGACGAAAACAAAAATAAAACTAAAATTTATCTTATATGCTGTGTCTTGTTTTAAATTGTTGGATCCTTGCAATAGTTAAAATGAAGCAAAACGCGAAAGTTTTATAGAAGTTAAATGCAGAAGCTCGGATTCAATATTTTCCTTCGAGGAGCGTTTATAATTTTAGAGTAGTGTTATCTAAACACTCATTTTTACTTTTCACATACACCCTTATCAAATTTTTATCGTTTGAATCGAATTAATTAAAAAATATCAATGAACAAAAATTAACAACAACGTATGAAAGGAAAAACAAAAGTGTTAATAGCACTATCCTAATTTGATTGGGCAATGTTTAAGAATACTTTGGTTGTGTTGTGTGCAGCCTGACAACCACATCCATTATTTAGTTTGATACATAGATCGAGTACAAGAGAATGTCGGATTCTCTATATGTCAAGTTGAATTACATAATTGATTTATAGGACCCAATTAATCAGCCAATGAGTTGCTTGATACGATCTGAAATATAATATCAATACCATCGGGTTGATATACTAACGTTGTGTGTACAACTAAAAAATTAGTTTTGACTTTGGCTTTTGGGCAAGCAGAACGGTGGATGGAAAAGAGGGAATGCATGTTTTGCTCTAGCCTCGAGGAATATACATCTGTCATTGTTGTAAGGCCTGCAAATAGTAGACCTGGTCACTTGTAAGAAAGAAAACCACTGGTTCGGAATATTTTCCTTCATTCATTTTTTTTCTTTCTTTTTCCGCACATCAATTCTTTATATAAGATGCTTTCCGTTGGCGTAGTTTGGCTCGACCGATCGAAGTCATAACGTGTTAGGCTCACATTCAATCAGATTACAACAACAATGTAAGCTATAATGTGGAACTTGCACATCATGACTTGTATCATGTCAAACTAGACCAATTGTTCTTAGATAATTAAAATCTAAATCAGAGTTAAAATCTAAACATGATTCGGAGAAAAGTGCTTAATATAGAGAATAGAGATGGAATTGTACTAAAAATATTAGTGATAGGGAAAGACATTTTATGGCATTAATCTCCTGCAACAAACGACCAATTGCACCACAACCTAGCAGCCGGGAGCTGTAGTATTCAAGAGGGAAAACAAAATTGTGTTTATTAGGGATAGAAATTAGAAGTTATGTAGTTCCTTAATTTAGTAATAAAGAAAATTATTGATTGCCTATTAAGGAAGAAATGTTGTATTGTGACAGAAAGGAGAACATAAATGAATATGTTGGCCCATAATTTTGTGCACATACGAACAAGCCAAATGCTTGGACATAAAGAAATCTAACAAACCATATAATCACTTAGCCTGTTGGACTTATATGGTGGATATGTATTGATTTTTGTTGATGTGGTGGATAGTTTTATGCACAAATGAATATGATCATACTTTTTTAGATATTGAGGTACACCCTCTTGAAATTGTATTGATCCTTTTTTGTTGGATTGTGAATGCAATTTCGATTGATAAGTACAAACATAACTCTTATTATTAATTTTAAATATAGATTTAGAAATATAGCCACCCGAGACTTTATCGAAAGTTCCTTCGAGTTATGTTCAAATCCACCTCAGAATCTCTTGAGCAGTGATCAAACCCCCTTTTTGTGTGGTTAAAATTAAGCAAAAGAAGAATGGGCTTAAAGTTTATGAGAAATGATATTCGCACACAATTTCTCTCACAATCAACACTTCTGTTTATTTATGACTTTGAGATCGAATAAAACAAAACAGAATCAATGGAGATAAATAAACATAAGCGTCCAGAATGAGAAAAAGAATGTCGAGAAATTATTTCCAATACCCCTTGGTCCATGCATTTATTGTCTCATCATGACTATGGGAACTATGGATTGGTTAGGCAAACCAGAGAGCTATATGAATGCCGACACTGATAAAAATTCAATCATAACTTGCATATCCATGTTTTTGCGTATCTTCTCATCTTTCAAAGGAAATATACATGATATAAAGCCAGTCACAATCATCGATCAGAAGAGATCGTGAGGTGGACCAGTTCATGGCTTTATCCATAGAGGATTTGGTCGTTTTGTTCGGCCATAGAATTCAAGGCTTACCAGCTTGAATCATGGAAGTTCATGCCAATCAGCAGTGACATATATTGAAGAAGCTAGCAACTTTGCATTTATATATGGTGGGAGCTTAGCTATGATTCAATTTATGAACACAGATAATTATTTGAGGACACAATAAGTCAAAATACATTATTTGTGTTATCCTGTTGCAGTATCTACATCTAAGAAAATCTTATGAAATTGGATTTTTGTCAATTCTGTCTTACTCGTTTATATTACACAAATTTAAGATTACAAGTTCACGGATGTGACCTAACACCCGAAAAGTGTTACAAATTCATTTTTACTTCTACTCACTCGCACACCCTTATGCTTACAATACACGAAAAAGAAAAGGTCGAGAAAATACAAGGAGAGGATCTGGATCCCAAATTGCATTGATGTCCTAACCCCCCCTGCAAAACCAAAATATCCATTGCTCTCATGTCCTGGGATGAGGAACGGAATGCATGTTGCTACCTTTTTAGCATTCTCTCAAAAAGTAGGTTGTCATCAACCAACATCATAAGGGGGAAGGAATGAATCATAATACGCACTCTTTTGCCAAGAACAAAATAGTTATCTTGTGTCTCAGAGTGCAAATGCATGAAAACCAAATTTACATTATCTCCGAATGCTAAATCTGTTGATTGTCCCAATGCAGGATTGCCTGCCAATCAATATGAGAGATTTTTTCGGGTTCCGGTAAGCCGAGTGTCATAATATAATTGCTAGATCCCACATCGCCCAAGAGTGAGGATCCTATAAGCCTTATACGTATTTTCCCATCTTTACCTAGCACGAGGCCTTTTGGGAACTCATTGGCTTTGGGTTCCATTGAACTCCGAAGTTAAGCAAGTTCGCGCGAAAGCAATCCCATGATGGGTGACCCATTAGGAAGTTCTCGTGTGAGTTCCCAGAAACAAAACCGTGAGAGCGTGGTCGGGGCCCAAAGCGGATAATATCATGTTACGGCAGAGTTGAGCCCGAGATTTGGTGGGGGCCTGGGCCGAGATGTAACAATTTGGTCTCATAGCCAATCCCTGGTTGGAAGTGTGCCGACGAAGACGTCGAGCCCCTAAGGCGGGTGAATTGTTTGATCCCACATTGCCCAAGGGTGAGGATCCTGTAAGCCTTATATGTATTTTTCCATTTCTACCTAGTATGAGGCCTTTTGGGAGCTCATTGGCTTCGGGTTCCATCAGAACTCTGAAGTTAAACGAGTTCGCACGAGAACAATCCCATGATGGGTGACCTACTGAGAAGTTCTCGTGTGAGTTCCCAAAAACAAAACCGTGAGGGTGAGGTCGGGGCCCAAAGCAAACAATATTGTGCTAAGGCGGAGTCGAGCCCGGGATGTGATGAGGGACTGGGTCGGGATGTGACAATAAGTAGTTGGATACTTAAAAAAAAAAAAATTCAATCACTTGTATTATGACACTGTGATATTTCTAGTATATTGAAAAATCTCTCCATCAATAACTTAAATCTGCAGCCACAACCTTTCATCAGGGCCAGCCTAGGCCCAGTGCAGGTAGGGTGACCTTTCGGGGCCCAAAAAATTAGGTGCACCAAAATTATTAGTGTGGCATATATATATGCGTTTTCATAAAAGTATAAATTTATAAAATTTGGTTTAATGACAAAGAAATTTAACTAGAACCGGTGATTTTGTTCTTTGAAATTAATGAGGAGGTCTTGGGTTCAAAACACCATGTGTGCTTATTTAAATTCCAATTTTTAGAAATTTCTTTTCATAACAGTATACAATTATAAGTTTATAAAATTTGGCTAAATGATTAGAAGTTTAATTAGAAGCCATGGTTTTTTGTATTTAAAATTAACGAGAGGTCCTTAGTTCGAAATGCTATGTGCATGTTTATTTTTTCAATTTTTACGAATTTTTGTTTGGTTGTTAATTTATTTTTAATTACTAGCTAGTAATTATGTGGATTGCTATTTTTAAACATTCTTTCCAATTCAAGTCTAATCTTTAACAAAGGGTAATGTGTAGACTAAATTTTTAAACCAAATTTGCAAATCATACGACGTGTCATCAAAAGGTTTAATTTGGTGCCCATTCATTAATTATACATATCCTTAATATAATTATTTTTTTAGTCTTATATTGACGAGGTTAGTAAATAAGAAAAAAACAAAATACACATCACGATTTATACAAAAACATTTTAAAAGTTCATATGGAAGACAAAACTCATAATCTATATACTTGTAAGCCTGAAGTTTTTTTTGTTTCCTTCTCTCGATACAAAATAAATTAGTTTTTCCGTGTTTCTAAATTATTGAGTTTGAAGTATTTTTCTAAATATAATTTTATCGATGTCTTACGTGTAAAAATGAATAATTTTTTTATATGAAGTGAGGTGACATTTTTTAGTGTCGACCCGAGCCTCAAAAATCTCTGGACCAGCCCTACCTTTCATTGTCCAGCACCAAAAACCCTTCTCCTTTTCTTTTTTATTTCTTTTTTGGGCTTACCAATATCTAATAAACTTGAGTCTTGGACGTACAGAAAGAGCAAAGAATCGTCCAAAAAAGAGAAAACAAATAAATAAGATGACATTGTCTAATAAGCTTTTATATTTCAGAAATTTTTATTATTAGGGCAAACATATAATGATCAAGATTAACGACTAAAAATCTCAGAATATAAAGTACCGTGAAGTATAATAGAATTTATCAGATAAGACATGGAATAACACAAGCTATCCTTTTTGCCCAAAAATTTACCCGCCAAAAGCCCCGGAGTATAAGATACGTGTAGCATAATAGAATTTTCGAATAAGATGTTCAACCGTACACAAGCTACCCAGGTACTAGTTGTCGAATGTCGATTCCGACCTTCCCATTTCAAAGTTCTTTACCAAATGAATTCAAATTGTATAGCTCTAAGAACATGAAATAGGATGCAAGCTCACTGCCAAACTCGGCTATAAAAACAGGCAGAATAATGTGGCGTAGAAAGAAATAAATCAGGGACAAATTCTGGAAAATGATTTTCTTTTGAGCCAGTCCATGAATCCAGCTGATTACTTACAGAGCAAGCAACAAATATGTATTTGTAATTGACAGAAAATTAAAAATATCGGGATTGATCGATTGACAGATAAGTAACTAGAAGGTTATGAATTCACCCCTTCCTAAATATTCACATTTCAAGATCCGCAACCGGGATGGAAATTACCGAAAGAAAAAGAAGAGAGGAAGACTCATAAAAATCATATGGCCGAAGATGTCATAGCACTTACAAATCCAAGTGCAAGAATGTGACGATTACACGGGATAAGAACGCGGCTGCGTGAACACTAACCTGGCACAGGAACTGCCCCTCCGGAACTTAAACAGATGACATTGTGAACTCACTGCCACAATGGGATAGAGGGATATAAGGCAGGCAAGTTGAGTACACACTAAAACAGCATCAACCCTGGCATCAACTCTAAGCATCCATCGAGACAGTACAATAAATCATGAACGAATTTGCTAATCATCAACATTCAATCTAAACTCTACCGTATCCCGCTAAGCCACACTTAACGCTGCAGACTTTGCAGACGCAGAACCGATCTCGCACATTATTAAAGTTTTCATCCCGACTTAATAACTTCAAAATAACTTAAGCACCCCTCAAACCGTGCAAGGTCGAGAAAACAAACAAATGATTATCCAACAATCTCATACCTATATATGATCAATCGATTTGAGGACAAAAATAATGCAGGATTAATCGAAACAAACTTCAAAACAATGAGCTATGATATACCAAATCAAATCATAACAAGTTTCCCATCAGGAGAAAAAAAAAATGAACATAATAGTCTAACAAATTCCAATCCTAAAACTTTGATGATGGTGCAGACGTGTGTCAGTTAAGTAATGTACTTGCATCTTTGCACCCAAGTTCGACTCTCCCTCCGCATGATAATAGTTTAGAATATTGATTTATAAGAAATAATAGCAAAAACTTTGCTATGGATAATTGGAGGATGTCTTCTCTTTCTAGACTTCGGATCGTCTGTGTACCAAAAAGACCAAAAGAATATGAAAAAAACATTGGCCATATTTTACTTGCATCCAAAATATGGGATCGATGTGAAGTTTTTAATAAAAATGCTAACTCTATCAAGAAAATACTATAACAAATTTTTTTTGATGAAAAAATAATAAACCGACTCTAAAACCGTAAGGGCGTTTCCCTTGTATTCTAAGGAGCAATCCAACTAAAAAAATGAGTCTGAATCTTTCTGTAAATGGTACCCTGAAAAAAATCTGACTATCCTTCCGAAATTATCATATATGTCGAATTCAATGATATTTATATAATGTATTAGTTGCAGAACCATAAACATCAAAATTTATATACAAAACAGAGATATAAACCTCTCTGCCCAATGCCAGTTAGCTTTATAGGTTAACTTAAATCACACTCAGAATCCCAAACCGATGAATGATAGAACCCGACAATTGCAATAATACGTCTATCATTGAAATCTGACATGGGAATCCAGAATCACAGGCAGTTGGTATACAGGTGATTACAGAAAATGCTGACTGTTTCTAAAATTGTTACCATCAGTGAGTATGGAGTCGGTTACTGTTGTCATGCTCTCACCAGATCCTCCCCTTCCCTCCAATCTGACGAGCCAACTCAAAATCCTTCTTCACTAAAAGGTCGTACCCAGTGCACAAGGCTCCCGCTTTACGCAGGGTCTGGGAGAGGTGAATGTCGGCTAGCCTTACCCCCATTTATGGAGAGGCTGCTCCCAAGTCTCGAACCCGAGACCTACCGCTCATGGGCGAAGGCACTTGCCATCGCACCAAGTGCGACTTCTTTTAAAATCCTTCTTCACTGAGGATACAAAAATAAATGAAACAGGTTTGTTAACAATTATATTGTACAATACTGGTACAAACCGTCAAAGACTAACTGACACCTGAAGTAAGTATAAGATGAAACAGTTAGCTGAAATGCAGAAGGAGTTGACATGTTTTAGGACAGTCATAAAGTCTAAACAGACGGTTAATCCAAGGACACAGAAAATGTAGTAATGCATCTGAGGACAGCCCTTTTGTGTTCGTCGAAATCCACTACCCACAATTAAAGTTCCACTAGTACCAAAGATTTATCGGATTGGATATAATCTATATATATTTTTTAAAAGAAACAGAATAATCTAAAAGATGCAATTTTTTTCGTGGTTTAGGTGTTATCTTATCTCACTACAAGCATCTCAGTCACAGCTTGTAAATTTACATAGCATTAGGGGGGAAATAACAATTAATTAAGCAGATATTGGATCTCAAGTTTACTTACTAAGAGTGACTCGCTTTGCATGAATTGCACAGAGGTTGGAATCTTCAAACAACTGAATTACATAATCCTCTGCTGCCTGCAAAACAACAAAATACCAATTTGTCTCAAATAATTCATAGTACCTACTACCCACTTCAATTTACTGAAATTTAGAGGATTTCTAAATTTATAGAATCTTCAAACACTTCAATTTGTCTCAAAACTAATTACTTTCCAAATAAAATTTCCCCAAATTCCCCTCCTCACATTCCCGCATTTTCTCGGTAACCAAACACAGGACAAGAAAAATCCGAAACTAATGAGAAATTGAAGTGCAATAAAGAGCAAGAGTACCGGTTGATTTCCAGGTGAGGCCGGAGAGCTTCCTCCTGCAGCCGAAGACGGAGAAAATTAGGGTTTCTTAAGACGCAAAAATCACAATCCTCAACAAAATACACATACATCCATACATTTTAGAGAGAGAGAGATACCAGTTTGTGCGGGAGTAGATTTCTTGACTTTTCTTCCGGCGGTGTGTTTGATTCTCGCCATTGAAGTTCGAGAGAGAAGGAGGAGGAGGGAGCTTTTCGCTGCTGTGGGAAGCGACGTCGTTCGGTTTTGCTGGTTGTTTCAAACTGTTACAGATTCGGTGAGCCGTCGTGGGTCTCCGACCACTGATTTCAGTTACTTAATTTAAAGTGAAAGTAAAAAACTCCCGCTCAACTTTTATGGTTCGTTTACGTAACCATAATTAAAAGGGGAGTGGTAAGCTTATATCAATAAATTTTTTGAGTCACGGGGTTATTAATTTATTAATGTTGTAACACGTACATTTATTAATTAAATATTATATTAGAAGTCTAATGAGTGTGTAATTTATCCATCTATATTATAACATGTGAATTAGTAAAATCATGCTGACGGTTGTTCAAAATCTTTTAGTCTCACTTGAGACTTATGTGAATTTACAGACCGAATTACTAACATTTGATTAACATTAGCTGATTTCTTTTTCCAAAGTACCAAGGCCTCGTTTGGTGACAATTATTTAATTGAAATGGACAATTCACTAGATTCATTATGTATTGACTGAAAGAATAATTGTATTAGTTGAAGGTAAAAGTAAATTAGCCAGTAAGTAAACGCATCCCTCCAATAAAGATTGAAAATAATAAGCTTAGTTCATGACTATTCCATCTTATGATCAACACACATATACACCCCAAAGGCCCTAAAGAGAGAATTTATATAGTAAGTCCAAAGAAAACTAATTTTGTTTGGATTTGAATTTAAGCAGTAAAAAGTAAAAAACAAGAGGGCTACTTATGGAAAACTATTTTATCCAACTCATGACAGTGAATTATCTTCATATAAAATGTAGCCTCCAAAACTTCTTGTATCACACTAACAGGAGCATAGCTAAGAGTATGGCTCTGAAGAATCCTTGATTGCTTGCTGTCGAAGGAACGCGCTTTAAGATACCTCTCTAGGGCTGCGATGGTCTGGGGGATGCCGGAGGCTTGAAATCCGGATACTGCAACCATTAAAAAACATGAAAGAAAGCAAGATTTGGTAAGTTCTTGCACAAACTAATTAATCGTGAGGGTGATGATATATAGACATTATACACACACAAAATTCGAGCAGAAAGTAAAGTGAGGATTTACATAAGGGAATGGGGAAAGTGGTTTCGAAATCCTGGGAAGTGATTCTGCTTTAACTTCTGGTTTTGGTACTGAATTTGGTTCCGGTGTGGCTTCTGCAGCTGCTTCTACAGTTGGTTCTGCAGGTGCAGGAAGAACCTTGCTAACAGTTACTGGCAGAAAAGCTGTCCCGATTTGCTGAAATTCAAGGCGGTCGAGGTTAAAATAACTAGTCTGATGTAGCGATGTGGGAATCCGTTCAAAATGCTTTTAACACATTTGTAGTCTTATACCTTTATGTCATCGACGAGGTCCTTTGGGGCAACCTTCGTGGTCAAGAACTTATCAACTAGTTGTAGAGTTTCTTTTCGATCCTGTCATAAAAAGCTACTTAGGTTACGTGAATGAAGTTAAATGCTAATCCACGGGTTGAGAATGGAGCAAGTTTTCAAGGCCGCGAAGATTAAGAACGTTTATGATGAGTAGACCTCCATATTTATGACGAGTTAGACATGTTTCACAGGAATAACTAAGAGGAAAAATGCCATAATATAACCGTACGCTATTAACTTTTGGCCACTGCGCATTATTTAAGAGACAAACGATATTAGCCCTGATAAACATTCCATCAAAATAACTACTTTGAAGCATACAAAACAATGAGAGACTCACCTCGGCAAAAAGGAGTTTCGTGCTCACAAACTGAACTAGTGCAGCCGAGCCTAAAAGCTGGAGGATTGTTTCTACCTGAAAATATAGAGTGCAACAGTCAGTTCGAAATATCCTCAAGAAGGATACATATTACACCAAAAGGAAAACAAACAAAAAAAATCACAATGCAACGGACTTTACCTCAGTATAAGCCAATAAACCCAATCCGGTTGCTGCAGCAACCCCAAGGGAAAGAGACAAGGCACCCGATCCCTCCTGTACATAAATACCACATAGCTCTTTAAGAACCGTCCTAAAATCAAAATTCTTCGAAGAGAATCAATCACCGAAAACCGATAATTAACAGATTTCCACCGTAGTACACACCAACAGCTTTCTTATTCCATCTTGAAGAATTATGAATTATGGTAGCGAGATGTAGTGAACTTTTCGTCTATGACTTCCACCCATATTCACTAACCTTGCCATTCATCCATCTAAGCATTTCTACTAAACTTTGTAGGCTATCCAACGTCTTATATTTGTGTTCAATACATAAACAACAATATAACATCCCTCTTGAAATGTACGAACCAAATAGTACTCTATCGTTCAACAAGAAAATAGTTTTTCACATGTGAATAATAATCAACAAAGGAAAGTGAAGAAAATTACTCCAACTCCACCGCTAAGAGCATCTGCTAAATTTCCAAAATCAAGACTCAGTGCTTTTGGTGGTGGTGTCCAAGGAAGACCGCTGTTCTGCAAAATGATAATCCACGTCAAGTATTAAAGATCGGCAAGACTTTTATGGAAACAAAGACTAGCCGTGGAAGGAGAAATGGGACTAACCACCCATCCTCGTGGTCCTTCCGCACCATCTTTAATAGCATAAGCAGCTTTGAACCCATTTACAGCGACTAATTCTGCAGCCAGCTCAGAGTTCCCATCAAATCTGGCTTTCATCAGAAAGTTTGCAGGATTAGCTTACATACTGGCTTTTGGAATAACACAAATCCAGTCCCATATTACCAGGTTTGTCACAAAATCACAAGCATTGTGAAAAATGAATGTCAAGGAAAGGACATTAAATCGGAATCCACCTTACGGTAAACTAAAAATGGAAATGGCAAAAAGCCTGTTTTCCTGTCTCATTTATCTTCTATATGGAGGTACTCAATTAAGCTTGCTTCCGCCCCTTTCACAGCACCGATTACAAGCATTGTCTTCTATATTTTTGAACTAACATATCACAATTTGTATGAAATTATATGAAAACCAACGTCTTTTAAGTATTAACTGAGTTATATTGTGTGGATTCTCTACTCCATTGTTTCTTCTCCAAACTAAATGGTAATGTGAATTGAAATTTTCTTTCGCCGTGGAAATAGTGATCCCTACATAAACCAATTGCACAATGTACACACTCTAAGGTGATCTCAATTCAATGCACTTGATAGCAGCTCGTGATTATCAACAACTGCTTCGAAATAAGCTCAGAAATTGACGACTCATTATTCATAAAACAATGAGGAAACGGAAACTAAAGAATTGGGTTAACAGTTTACTTATCTAGGATGAACAATGTGGTATTTTCTGGCTCCTTGAACTTCAAAGAAAGCTTCTTCAAGAACCCCGGCTTATCTTCACTTTTGTAAACAATGGACACGGCCTTCTTCCCCAAACCCTTGACATCGGGAGTACCAACCTGCCTAAACTCCGCGGGAGGTCTTATATCAAGCAACTGAGCATTGGCATCCTCACCCAATTTTGCATAAGCACTTCTTGCAGAGTCAACACCAAACGGCTTAGGAGGCTTCAGAACCTGAGACAGAACCAATGGAACCGCCAAAACCGCAAAACCGCCAGCTATAACTGCAGGATTATCAGTCACAAAACTGATAACATTGTCAAGAACCCCACCTACTTCCAAGTCTCCACCTCCACCACTCACTGACTGCCCCAATGCTTCCTCATATGTCAAAGCCTTGGCAAACCCGGCATTGAAAACCGAAGATAAGAGCGGCAAACCGCCATGGAAACTCCTAGATGAAGACTCTTGTGAAGCTCTCAAACTTGTGGGATTTGAGAATTTGGGAACGGAAATGGAGGGCAGTGATGGGATTTTTTTTCTGTCACCAAGAAGTGATCTTATGGGGGTCAAGCTTGCTGCATGGAGGGCCTCCATGGCATAATTCTAGAGGGAGATTCTAGTGAGAGAAACAGAGAAAAAGACTCTTTTGGGGCTCTCAGAATATTGATGGAAAATCCTGAGCCACAATGAGAGATTGAAGTCTTTTGTGCAGGATTTTTTTGTTTCTTCCAAGGATGATGCAGGGCTTTACAAGCCTTAGCTTCAGTGGGTGCAATTTGGCCGGTGCCTTTTGGGTGCAGGGTGGCGCTGACGTGTCATGCAAGATGAGAGGTTGCCCATTGAGGGATAGACCCGTGGCGAGTATAGATTGCGAGGTTGTTGATCACTTTATTTTGTTTGATTGCTGGGATGATGACTTTGGGTTGCAATTAATGTGTGGCTGAGAAAAGAGTCGCTAGAAGTACTGAGAAACTTTGCGGGTGCAGTACAGGCTACACTCCATGGTGGCTGTTGGAGGATTTCCGAACAACTTTCAAACAACTTATAGTGGCATTGAAAAAATTAAAGTATTTATTGATTTGCTCTCCAAATTTGTATAGAATTGCTAATTTTTTTCTTGAACTGTAATTTTAGTCAATTACCCATAAATTTTTGAAATTGGCTAATTTCTCCCATTAAACTTTAACTTTAACCGACTATCCCGTAAATTTTTTTAAATAACTAATTTCTCCTATAGCATTAGATTTTAAAAAATTTCATCTATTTTTCATTCATTCATCCATCTAATTTTCCATTCTTTTTGCCCCATACAGTTGTGTTGACCCTAAAAACTACCAAGCCAACGTGGCGCGCAGGCCGAGTAATCTATAAGCTAACTCCGTCCTTCGGTGAATGCGGGGCGTGCCAAGAAAGGAACACGTCTCGGCTTCTTGGGCTCTCGAACCTGAAGACAAGGTTACTATTCTTACGAAGTTCAATATCAAATTCGGCTTTCAATGTGCCGAATGTAATAACTTGTAACACCTCACTTCGCCGAGAAGGCTGATGAGATGACCTCGACCAATAAGGATTCAGAAATCCTTCTTGACCGAGACTTGGATAGGTAATCAATCGTCCTCGCTGCAGTGTTGTTGATGCCAACGGAAGATGCTGTGAGATCGGCTGATTCTAAGGTGACAGAGCTATCTATGCCGACTTAAGATATCACCGGTTGCTTTCACAATGTTGTTGATGCCAACTGAAGATGTGTCAGCGAAAAGAGAAAATAAAAAATCTCAAAGTTGTTGAGAGAGTTTCCGCAGAGCAGTTGTGTGTTGAATTGGAGGTCCCTTTTAACATTCCACAGCCTCATGTATTTATAGGGTCGTGCTCACGTAATACACGTTTCACGCATTATGGCGCACACACGATTTTTGTGCAAGTCAATCGTGACCCAAATTTTTTCGTGACCTTCTTGCTAGAACCGTGCAACCATGCACCAATCGAATTGCATCGCCTTAACCTTGACCCCACACGTTGCATGCAATTCCATCCTTTCTCATCTTTATCTACTTGACACAAATTCAATTTGCAATTGTAGTTTTGATCAAATAGAAACACACAAGGAATATTCTTTATCTATCCCATCTGATCACCCCACCATTCCTTATCTTTTGGTACTCATCAGATACCATCATTACCAAGGTAATTTGCATGCATATTCGGTTTCGAGCAAATTTGGCCCTTATCCTTTTTCACCATCTTTATCTCCATAAGTGCATGGAAGATAATCTTTTAACCCACCACGTTGGCTCTCAAACCAGTCGCATAGCAATTTGAACTGACATTGATCTCCTTTGCTTCCAAAAATATACTTAAGATAATTACTACGAAAATCCAATAGTAATATCTAGAAAAATATGAAATCCAACGATTTAGAACCCATTCATTCAACGACCTTGATTATTCGGGCCGATAGTGTAAAATCGAGTCCAAACATTGCCCCCCAGTTTCCTTGAGCTTCGGTTCGTAAGCCGAATGGTTAAGGAAACTGATTTGCTCCTCGGAGTCGCCGACTTCAAGCACCTTAATAGACCACCTCGACCATCCCATAATTGGTGGATGACTTGGTTGGGCCACCGAGAAAACTAGGCCGAGAGAAAAGGCAACAATACACCCCGCCGAGCTCGGTATGTATGGTTATATAATTTTGTAAAGCAGGCCGAGGGGAATTAGGTGTATAACTATTCGGCCTGAATTTTTTTTTTTTTTTCTAAATGGAAATAAAAGTAGCCGAACCATGGTCAGGAGGAGGCCAATGATGCTTTAGTCCAAGTCGAGATCTTGTAATAACAAAATTTTAAAATTGATTTTGCTCTAGGCCGAATAAAGAATCATCTCCAAATACTTTTGACTCAGCGAAATATTTTTTATCATCGGCTGCCGAATGTATTGAACAATTACTATGCCCCACGGGCATAATAATTTCGGCTTTTAATTCAAACATCTTAGCCTAACGAGATTTCTCCATAGCGGCTTTATTGCCAATAATCATATCAATTGTCGTGGTTTCTTGGGCTAAGCCAATGTTGCGGCCTTGTTCGTCATTGGAGCACTCATCTGACGAATCATTTTCTAAGTCAATTTGTGGCTCAGAAATTGGAACATTTTCTTCTAGGCCTACCACACTTTTAGTCTCGACCAAAAAAATAGGTGGCCTTTGTTCTTCAGCCAAATTAACAATTTTCTTAGGCCGAATATTGGTTGTGGCCGGAGCGGAAATTTGCCCCCCGGCCTTTTG
The DNA here is from genome assembly GCF_916048215.2 of Malus sylvestris. Lineage (NCBI taxonomy): Eukaryota > Viridiplantae > Streptophyta > Magnoliopsida > Rosales > Rosaceae > Malus > Malus sylvestris. The sequence continues at coordinate 16,354,445 of NC_062260.1, forward strand.
CCTTTCAGAAATTCTTCCCAAACTCTCGAGGAGTTGTTTTTGCTTCTTTAATAGGAGATGACACTCTTCCCATGAAGCCTGATCGAGATAGATCATGTGAACTTCGTAGTTTTAGCACTGGGTCCCACTGGGCGTGCCAAAATGTTGACCCTAAAAACTATCAAGCCTACGTGGCGTGCAGGCCGAGTAATCTATAAGCTAACTACGTCCTTCGGTGAATGTGGGGCATGCCAACTCGTCGGCCGAGCTCGGTCGAGGAGTAAATTTGTTGATGTTGGGTGCGCGGCTGACTTCTGCTTCTTGCGATTGCGGCCGAGAAAAGAACATGTCTCGGCCTCTTGGGCTCTCGAACCTGAAGACAAGGTTACTATTCTTACGAAGTTCAATATCAAATTCAGCTTTCAATGTGCCGAATGTAATAACTTGTAACACCTCACTTCTCCGAGAAGGCTGATGAGATGACCTCGACCAATAAGGATTCAGAAATCCTTTCGACCGAGACTTGGATAGGTAATCAACCGTCCTCGCCGCAGGGCTGTTGATGCCAACGGAAGATGCTGCGAGATCGGCTGATTCTACGGTGACAGAGCTATCTATGCCGACTTAAGATATCACCGGTTACTTTCACAGTGTTGTTGATGCCAACGGAAGATGTGTCAGCGAAAAGAGAAAATAAAAAATCTCAAAGTTGTTGAGAGAGTTTGCGCAGGGTAGTTGTGTGTTGAATTGGAGGTCCCTTTTAACATTCCACAGCCTCATGTATTTATAGGGTCGTGCTCACGTAATTCACGTTTCACGCATTCTGGTGCGCACACGATTTTGGTGCAAGTTAATCGTGACCCAAATTTTTTCGTGACCTTCTTGCTAGAACCGTGCAACCATGCACCAATGGAATTACATCGCCTTAACCTTGACCCCACACGTTGCATGCAATTCCATCCTTTCTCATCTTTATCTACTTGACACAAATTCAATTTGCAATTGTAGTTTTGATCAAATAGAAACACACAAGGAATATTCTTTATATATCCCATCTGATCACCCCACCATTCCTTATCTTTTGGTACTCATCAGATACCATCATTACCGAGGTAATTTGCACGCATATTCGGTTTCGAGCAAATTTGGCCCTTATCCTTTTTCACCATCTTTATCTCCATAAGTGCATGGAAGATAATCTTTTAACCCACCACGTTGGCTCTCAAACCAGTCGCATAGCAATTTGAACTGACATTGATCTCCTTTGCTTCCAAAAATATACTTAAGATAATTACTACGAAAATCCAATAGTAATATCTAGAAAAATATGAAATCCAACGATTTAGAACCCATTCATTCAACCACCTTGATTGTTCGGGCCGATAGTGTAAAATCGAGTCCAAACATTGCCCCCCAGTTTCCTTGAGCTTCGGTTCGTAAGCCGAATGGTTAAGGAAACTGATTTGCTCCTCGGAGTCACCGACTTCAAGCACCTTAATAGACCACCTCGACCATCCCATAATTGGTGGATGACTTGGTTGGGCCACCGAGAAAATTAGGCCGAGAAAAAAGGCAACAATACACCCCGCCGAGCTCGGTATGTATGGTTATATAATTTTGTAAAACAGGCCGAGGGGAATTGGGTGTATAACTATTCGACCAGAATTTTTTTTTTTTTTCTAAATGGAAATAAAAGTAGCCGAATCATAGTCAGGAGGAGGCCAACAATGCTTTAGTCCAAGTCGAGATCTTGTAATAACAAAATTTTGAAATTGATTTTGCTCTAGGCCGAATAAAGAATCATCTCCAAATACTTTTGACTAAGCGAAATATTTTTTATCATCGGCTGCCGAATGTATTGAACAATTACTATGCCCCCCGGGCATAATAATTTCGGCTTTTAATTCAAACATCTTAGCCGAACGAGATTTCTCCATATCGGCTTTATTGCCAATAATCATATCAATTGTCGTGGTTTCTTGGGCTAAGCCAATGTTGAGGCCTTGTTCGTCATTGGTGCACTCCTCTGACGAATCATTGTTTGAGTCAATTTGTGGCTCATAAATTTGAACATTTTTTACTAGGCCTACTACACTTTCAGTCTCGACCAAAAAAATAGGTGGCCTTTGTTCTTCAGCCAAATTAACAATTTTCTTAGGCCGAATATTGGTTGTGGCTAGAGCGGAAATTTTCCCCCCGGCCTCTTGCCTTTCAGAAATTCTTCCCAAACTCTCAAAGAGTTGTTTTTGCTTCTTTAATAGGAGATGACACTCTTCCCATGAAGCCTGATCGAGATAGATCATGTGAACTTCGTAATTTTAGCACTGGGTTCCACTGGGCATGCTAAAATGTTGACCCTAAAAATTACCAAGCCTACGTGGCACGCAGGCCGAGTAATCTATAAGCTAACTACGTCCTTAGGTGAATGCGGGGCGTGCCAACTCGTCGGCCGAGCTAGACCGATGAGTAAATTTATTGATGTTGGGTGCGCGGTTGACTTCTGCGTCTTGCGATTGAGGCCGAGAAAGGAACACGTCTCGGCCTCTTGGGCTCTCGAACCTGAAGACAAGGTTACTATTCTTACGAAGTTCAATATCAAATTCAGCTTTCAATGTGCCGAATGTAATAACTTGTAACACCTCACTTCGCCGAGAAGGCTGATGAGATGACCTCGACCAATAAGGATTCAGAAATCCTTCTCGACCGAGACTTGGATAGGTAATCAACCATCCTCGCTGCAGTGTTGTTGATGCCAATGGAAGATGCTGCGAGATCGGCTGATTGTACGGTGACAGAGCTATCTATGCCGACTTAAGATATCACCGGTTGCTTTCACAGTGCTGTTGATGCCAACGGAAGATGTGTCAGCGAAAAGAGAAGATAAAAAATCTCAAAGTTGTTGAAAAAGTTTGCGCATGGCAGTTTTGTGTTGAATTGGAGGTCCCTTTTAACATTCCACAGCCTCATGTATTTATAGGGTCGTGCTCACGTAATTCACATTTCACGCATTCTGGCGCGCACACGATTTTTGTGCAAGCCAATCGTGACCCAAATTTTTTCGTGACCTTCTTGCTAGAACCGTGCAACCATGCACCAATGGAATTGCATCGCCTTAACCTTGACCCCACACGTTGCATGCAATTCCATCCTTTCTCATCTTTATCAACTTGACACAAATTCAATTTGCAATTGTAATTTTGATCAAATAGAAACACACAAGGAATATTCTTTATCTATCCCATCTGATCACCCCACCATTCCTTATCTTTTGGTACTCATCAGATACCATCATTACTGAGGTAATTTGCACGCATATTCGGTTTCGAAAAAATTTGGCCCTTATTCTTTTTCACCATCTTTATCTCCATAAGTGCATGGAAGATAATCTTTTAACCCACCACGTTGGCTCTCAAACCAGTCGCATAGCAATTTGAACTGACATTGATCTCCTTTGCTTCCAAAATTATACTTAAGATAATTACTACGAAAATCCAATAGTAATATCTAGAAAAATATGAAATCCAACGGTTTAGAACCCATTCATTCAACGACCTTGATTATTCGGGCCGATAGTGTAAAATCGGGTCCAAACAAGTTGTCATGTTGCTTGTTCGACCAAAATGGATGGAAAATTAGATGAAATATTTTAAAATCTAGCATTAGGGGGAGAATTGCCTATTTATAAAAGTTTAGGGAGATAATCGGCTAAAATTAAATCTCAAGAGAAAAATTGGCTAATTATAAAAGTTTAGAAAGATAGTTGGCTAAAATTAAAGTTCATGGAAGAAATTAACACCTCTATATAAGTTTGGAGAGCAAATCGACAAATAAGCCAAAATTAAAACACATGACAAGTTTGGTAATGGGTTTTAACTTCCGACACTCTAAATTAAAAGTGAAATTCACTATCCTTTTGATCTATAAACTTAATCGTCCAACCAACCAATGGCGCCCAAAAAGAAAGGAAAAAACCAAGCTCGATCTATTAGATGTAGCTTCTAAAATATTCGGGCAGTTTGGTTTGGTTCACGGAATGAACATTTTTTTATTTTTCTTTCAAATAACGCCACCGCGTTCCCTCCCCGTCTCGGCATCCATATCAAAAAAAGTTCCCATGACCTTCGAAGAACGAAACATAAATGATGGATCGAATTCTTGAAATGTGTTATATTTCTTCAAATTATTGTCACCCCTAACAAAAACTTTGTTAGAATGAGCACATGCTCAAAATGAAAAAAATAGGTTGCAGGTAGTAGAAGATCAAATGAGGACTGGTTTACAGAAGATCGAAAAAGAAATCCAGACCTTGCCCAATTTCCCATATCGAGATGCCGCATCCCCAGTAGCGACCTACCTCTAGCCTCACGGAAATTGACATTGGTGACGGATAGAACACGGCGTGGTAGTTATTTTCATCATCGGAGTAATAGAACAAATGTTCTGCACTGTTCTTTTCCCATTGCAACTGGGGCTTGTGCTTCTCCAACAAGGACAGGTAATCCCTTCCAGTGATAGCACCACCACCCGGACCTGCATTTTCGATAACATTAAAGCACTCTCCCTAAGATGAGGAACTGCTACAGAATTCATTCACGTTCAAGATATATAAAAAAACTCCAAGAGATGTCCTCGTAAATGAATTAACAAGGAGTTGGAAAGTCGGAGACAATAACAGACAGATACTTAGATAAACTACTCAAATGTACGATGTTAAGATGATCAATCCAGACCGCGTAAAGTTGTCATACAAGAATTGGTAAGTTTATTTATTCACCTAAGTTCACTCCCCATGGGTTATAACGAACAAGAAATCATAAATCAGATAGAGATTTTCCAATGGCAATCAACAGCAAAAATTGTACAAAGAGGAAGAACCAGAAAAATACCTCCTTTGAGGAGGAAATCATTGCCGTAGAAATTGATGCCAAGAAATATTCTGCGAGCTCGAGCACAATCTTCATCGGTACCAAGGAGCAGCCACAGGGTGGAATGAATCCACTTCAAAGGTGCATTGGGACCTGGATTATGGGGCCCAGAGAAATCATACGTCATAAGTGAGAACCCATCCACAGCATCATCCAAGCTCCGAAGATCTTTTGGTCCAAAATCATGCGGTTGGAGCTTCTCTGATTGTGGTGGACCTATAACATAGACTAATTGCAACCGTTGCTTATCATTCTTCTCTAAGCTCACACCATGTAGTGCATCTCCAAGCTCTTTAATAAACTGCAATGCCTGCGCAGAACAACAAAGATCCACAGATGTTATATAATTTGAGGAGAAAATATATGGTATCACTTTCTAGAAAACAGCACCAACGAATAGCCACAAACTAAGTTCAATAGGAAACATCTACACCTCCGAACAATAATGACTTTCAGCAAACTTGGATTTAGGTATGAAAAAGGCAAGTGCTTGCTGTATTTGGTAACAAAGTGACTCCGATTCAAAGATTTCATAAGCAGGCTAATACAATTTTGTATATCCTTCTTCTTTGTATTGAGGCAAATATAATAAACAGTTGCTTCTCCAAATAGCAAATGAAGTTCGAATTTGGAATATTGCAGTTACAGTTGTTCGAAGTCCTGACACTTCAAAATAGGTGAAACTTATATACTTAACTTGTGAAAAGTAGAAAAGTATTTTGAACAGACAACAAACAGAAGTTTTCCCAAATTCCGCATGAAAAATTAGTATTATCATCATTTGCCTAGTTGGATCATGAAAAATTAGCACATTACCATATTCCGCATGCTTGGATCATGCAAAATTCTGAACGCTGCCCACCTTGACCAAGATTCCAGTACAATACCATCATATCCCATCTCCCTGATCAAAGAAAAAGCCCCCCCCACAAAATTAGTACTTTATCTGCATTCGATTTAAAGAAAAATGACCAAAGTTTTGGTACAGACTGCATAAATCATTAAATATCTTATTAAAACAAACAAACATACAAACAAACAAAAAGTAGTCAAGATCGGAGGCATACTTGCACTCGTTCACTATAAGATTAATAGCTTTACTCCTCTGCTTCTTCTTTGTAAGGAGCTCTGCTGGAAATGCTTCCAGAACGACTCTAGGCAATACCTACATTATAGAGGTGTGCTACAGGTGAGACTACTATCAATCCAGATCGAAAGTGTGCCTCAACTGCATATTAAAGCACAGGAAATTTATCTACAACTTAGCAAAAAGAATTTAAATTGTTTCTAAGTTGACGAACTGTTGAAAAGACCTCTCATATTTTATTCCATGACTTCCCAGATTCGATTGTGAACATTTGATGTCACAGCTGTTCAATATTAATCAAATACGAAAAGTAGTGAGAAGGGGGTTAAAGAGTTCTTCTTCGTACCCTAGCATCGCCTGCAATCCTAATCTCTGAGATCCATCCTGTATCAGCATTATGCCTACCTTCCAGAATTAAGCTATTGCCTTGGCTGTTGACAAAATGAGTGAAATACTGAAAACTTATCCACAAATAAAATAGCAACACAAATCTTAATTATCGCTTAATCTTCATAAATCTACAACTTACTAAATCTTAATAGATATTCCTACTACTTCTTGAGGTTGACGGTCATAAATGAGAGCATCAATTACCATCCCCCCAACACCCCACAACAAAAAAGTAATCATAACGGTAAGTTTGATTCGGCTCCAAATTTATTTAGCAGACGGTTCTAATCTAGAGTCTTGAAAAAAGACACCTCAATGGTCACGTCTATAAGCAAATAACTAAGCAGAGTTTTGACAGTTACCATCTGCTTATTTGGGCAGTGATAACTCTTTAAAAACATGGTGCAAAACAGAACCCCAACTACTCATATCACTTTCTCCAACAACGAAAACAGGGAGCATACCTCTTTAAGTCGTACCAAATTGGAGATAAATGAGTAAACTTGGAGTTGAACCTTTTTGCCATATCATAGCCCTTGGAATTCCTGTATAATTTGAAATATGAGGAGTTCACAAAAATTTCAAGCTAAGTAATGCAAATACGTCTAAATATGATTATATGAGCAACCAAGCTAAATAAATTACTAACCAAATACTTGGTTATTATACAACAACAAACTTTAAAACGAAAAACCATTACATAACCATATCAGATCCACCAAGCTATGTTAAACCAAAAGACCAGCACTTTGTACCGAAGACTGACTAATGGACCGGTTCAGACTCCGCTACATTCTTTACCATAATTCCGTTACCAAATGAATCCCCCAAATTTTACATATACTTGGATGCCAAGTCCTTTTTTTTTTTTTCTTCTCATATTCGAAACATTAACTAAAATTCTCGTTGTATTTCGTTCAAATCCAAACAGTGTATTAGAAACCAATACAATCCCATAATTTATTTATAGCCAAACAGATCGTAAGACATGACATACCATGGAGTAATGTAGGCCAATACAGGATATTCAAAGTGCCTCCTACTCGTATTTTCGGAAACCTTTCCATTTTCCTGAATTTTTTCAAAACACTTCATCAATAAAAACACAGTAAGATCATAAAATTGGTATAAACACTAAAGTTTCTTATCATTTCTTGCATTTCGCTATAACTTCCATTTGTCTTAATTTTCCCGCATTTTCCCGGCAACCAAACAGGCCAAATGCAGAACACAATAAATAATCTGGTTAAAGAATCAGTATGGAGGGTACTTGCAGTGAGGATCTCTTGGTAATTCACATCACGCTTCACGATTCCTCGCTCGTGGACGGGGTAGGAATCCGCCAGGTTCGCCGTCGGAGCATATTTGATGCGGTACGCGAGCACGCCGGTCGATACAGCGACGCAGAAGAAGAGAAATGCGGTGATTGTGTGCTGCCGGATTGCGCCGCAGAACTGGTCCGGCGGTTCGACTCGATCGTAGCCGCGTTTCGCACTCGGGGCGACTCGGCGCTCTCTTTTCTTGGCCATTTTTATGTCGAAAGGCGGGGAATGTTTAACGGACTTTTACAGACACACGAGAAAGATTGACGTTAAATGACATGTCGTTGTTTACGCGGTCGTCTAGGTACAAGAAAACGTCATGTCGTTGGAGTTTAATTCCTCCCCATTAGTGACTTGTATTTCAAGTTTGAGTTAATTGAAAATTTGATCCCTTCAATAGATTAGTCACTTAGTTCTACGGTCCATAGTATTTTTCTTCATTTATAAGTGAGTGATCTTAGGTTCGAATCTTATAGATGACTAATTCAATACCAAATTAGATTGTCTATTGTGTGGTTTAATCGAACTCTTCCCCTTAATGTAAAATATAAAAAATAAAAAAATAAAAAGTTGGATTCAGTTTGGTACTCAAACTTCTTTTCATCCCAAGTTGATATCTGGTCTTGTAAAATATGTGAGGATGATAGTGATGTAAGTTATTAAATTAGGTGATATTGGTGGTACGAAAATTAATTACAGGCATTAAATTTAAGGAAAACTAATGAAAATGATTTGAAAACTTTGAGTTTTAACAAAAATGACAAAATAAAGGGTAAAGTGAATAGTACCATGATTGACTTTTTAGTGTAAAAATGTGATTTTTCGTTAAAGTGAACAGTAGTGGGTACTTTTCTTTAAAGTTCCCTTAAATTTAAGAAAATGCTATCCGCACCCTTATCCATGTTAAAACATTCGAGCACCTTCTCTATGTACCTTCTTTGTGACAAACCTAACAATCCTCTATCTTTGTCACGACTGATCTTAATACCAAGCACACACTTAGCTTCTGTCATGTCAGACATTATGACATGCCCTGATCCCGATATCCTCCAAAGATCAAGATAGACACGTGTTGGACAACACCCGAAAATGACGAAGCCGCTTTAACATGTGTGCAAGTTATGAAGAAAAAACTAACGTAAATAAAATAAGTGAATTTAAATATAATGAAAATGTGCAAATGCAGGAACGTGTTTAAAGCATACAACTAATTAAGAAAAGTGTGAAAGGAATATTACGAAATAAATGAGATTACAAAGAAAAGAGAAAATGGGTCCTACACCGAGAGGACTCGAAGATATCGATGCGGGAATGCCTTGACACCAGGATTGTACGCCTCGATTCTAAATCCTAAAGGGGGACGCAAAACAAAAAGATGAGTGGACCAAAGTTTATTATTATAATAAAACATAATTATTTAAAATAATAAGATAATGGGTAAAAGACTGTTTACTACCATCATGTTTCATGGTTTTCAACATTTAGTACATCAAGTTTTTTTCGTCTCAGAATCATACCTAAAGTGTAAATTTTGGGACAGTCTCATACATCCGTTAGTCAAACTGTTAAATGTGCCGTTAATTGTGACGTGTCGCCCATGTGGACAATGACTGGGCGCCACGTGTCAGCCACGTTTTTCTTTTTTTCTTTTTGTTTCTTCTTCTTTCTTCTTCTTCTTCTTCTTCTTCTTCTTTCTTCTTTCTTCTTCTTCTTCTTCTTCTTCTTTCTTCTTCTTCTTCTTCTTCTTCTTCTTCTTCTTCTTCTTCTTCTTCTTCTTCTTCTTCTTCTTCTTCTTCTTCTTCTTCTTCTTCTCTGCAACTTTTTTTTTTCTTCCTCCTTGTCCTTCTTCCTTCTTCCTTCCTTCTTCTTCCTTCTCCTTCTTCCTTCTTCTTCCTTCTCCCTTCTCCCTTCTCCTTCTCCTTCATCCGAATCTAGGGAAGTTTTTTTTTTTTTTTTTCTTCTTCCTCCTTCTTCCTCCTTCTTCCTTCTTCCTTCTCCTTCCTCCTTCTTCCTTCTTCCTTCTTCCTTCTTCTTCTTCTTCTTCTTCTTCTTCTTCTCTGCAACTTCTTCTTCTTCTTCTCTGCAACCTTTTTTTTTCCTCCTTGTCCTTCTTCCTTCCTCCTTCTTCTTTCTTCTTCTTCCTCCTTCTCCCTTCTCCCTTCTCCCTTCTCCTTCTCCTTCCTTCGAATCTAGGGAAGTTTTTTTTTTTTTTTTTTTTTCTTCCTCCTTCCTTCTTCCTCCTTCCTCCTTCTTCCTCCGGTTTTTTTTTCTCCTTCTTCCTCCTTCTTTCTCCTTCCTTCTTCTTCCTTCCTTTTCATCTTCTTCTTCTTCTTCTTCCTCCGAATCTGCCCAGATTCGGCTTTCTTTTTTTTTTTTTTTCTTCTTTTTTCATTTTTCTTCTTCTTCTTCTTCTTCTTCTTCCTCCGACTGCAACTTCTTTTTTTTCTTCTTTCTTCTTCTTCCTCCTTCTTCCTCCTTCTTCCTTCACCTTCTTCTCCTTCTTCCTTCTTCCTTCTTCTTCATCTTCCTCAAAAAAAAAAAAAAAAAAAAAAAAAACCTTCATCTTCCCCAGATTCGGAGGAAGAAGAAGAAAGAAGGAAGAAGGAGAAGAAGGAAGAAGGAGAAGAAGGGGAAGGAAGAAGGAGAAGAAGGGGAAGGAAGAAGGAAGAAGGAAGGAGGAAGGAGGAAGGAAGAAGGATAAGAAGAAGGAAGAAAAAAAAAAAAACCGAATCTGGGCAGATTCGGAGGAAGAAGAAGAAGAAGAAGAGGAAGGAAGAAGGAGGAAGGAGAAGGAAGAAGGAAGAAGGAGGAAGGAGGAGGAAGAAGGAAAAAAAAAAAAAAAACTTCCCCAGATTCGGAGGAAGAAGAAGGAGAAGGAGAAGGGAGAAGGAAGAAAGAGAAGAAGGGGAAGGAAGAAGGAGGAAGGAAGAAGGAGAAGGAGGAAGGAAAAAAAAATTGCAGTCGGAGGAAGAAAGAAGAAAGAAGAAAGAAGAAAAAAAACACGTGGCTAACACGTGGCGCCCAGTCATTGTTCACATGGGCATCACGTCACAATTAAAGGCACATTTAACAGTTTGACTAACGGATGTATGAGACTGTCCCAAAATTTACACTTTAGGTATGACTATGAGACGAAAAAAACTTGATGTACTAAATGTTGAAAACCTTGAAACATGAGGGTAGTAAACAGTCTTTTACCCTAAGATAATATTACAATATCTAAAATAGTAATTTTCAAAGGTATCTTTTGGATTCATAGTTTCGTAACGTCTCCGTCCACCTACGTGTTCATAAAGTCGAGCACTACAAGGATATACTAATAGAATGAGTCATACGTCGCACGATAAGATGGTCAACGAAAATGAACATCCTCGCCTCTAAAGGTATTTTTGTAAATTCACACTTTTAAAATTATAAAAACTGTAAAATTAGGGACAGGTTATTACATATTACAAAATGTTTTGACAAAAACAACTTGTTCTCACATATCATTGCTAAATTACTCTCAGCCAGAAGTATGTCATCTACATAAAGCATGAGGATAACAAAGTTTCTTCCTCTGACTTTAAGATATATACACTCATCCAGCGGATTTTTCGTAAAACCTTAAGACTGTATCACTTGATCGACTTCAAAATGCCATTGCCTTGAAGCTTTTTTCAAACTATAAATTGATTTTTTTCAATTTATAGACCAACTTTCCTTTCCTTCTTGCACAAAACACTCAAGTTGATTCATGTAAATTCTCCAACCAAATAACCATTAAAAACGCAACCTTCACATCCATTTGATGCAAAAGCAAATTAAAGTGAGCAACAAGTGCCATAATGACTCTAAAAGAATCACTCGTTGAGACAAGTGAGAATGTCTCATTGTAGTCTTTTCTTTCCTTTTGAGTAAAGCCATTTGCAACCAAACAAGCTTTATATCTCTCAATCTCACCATCTGCCTTTCTTTTAGTTTCACAAACCCACATACAACCAATTGGTTTACATCTTGCAGGCAATTCAACTAGCTCCCACACTCCATTATCACTCATAGATTGCAATTCTGACTTCATTGTCTTCAACCAATCTTCATTATTTGAGTCCATTTGATCATGCATTTGAGTCTATTCCTCATCAAGGTTCTAAAAGGTGCCGAGCTCTAGTTGGGAGGTGGGTAAGGGCCTAGCGCCTAGGCGTCTAGGCGGAAGCCTAGGTGTTTATTTAGTTTTAATTAAATTTATTTATATAACATATAAATATCTACTTATACTTAAAGTAATACATAATTGTATTGGGATAAATCAATTCCAAAATATAGTGACATATATGTTATTTTTATAATAGAACATATTGAAAACATAGGAACAAGCATATAATGAATGTTCATCCAAGTATTCAGCAAACCTCTTACAATTTCTAGAAAAAATAAAATGCAAAATGGACATTATTTATTGTTTGTTTAAATGAGAGTTGCGACCTAGGCAGGTGCCTAAATAAGTCTAGGGGTGCCTAGGCAAGTCTATTTACCCGTTCTTAATTTTCAAATGAACTGGGGCAGTGGCTAGTTGGCCTAACACCTAGGCAACTTTAGGCGGGGATATTTAGAATAACGTTCTTCCTTGTTACTTGGACTACTGCAAGGAATAGTTTCTATGGTGAGGTTCTTGTTGACAATGACACGATTGTTGTTTTCTTCTGTTGAATCAAAATCATCTTCCAAGAACCTTGCGTTTCTGGTCTCAATGAATCTAGTAGTGTGATTTGGGCAGTAAAACTTGAAACCATTGGTTCTCTCATGTACTCATCATACTTCGTGCCATTTCAATTAAAATTCGATTTCTTCTCTCTGAAACATCATTTTGTTGTGGTGTATCAGGATTGGTGTATTGGGCAACAATACCTTCTTGTCTAGAAAACAATGCAAAATGGTCCTAAATTCCTACCACTTTCAATGTATCTGCCATAGTATTCTCTCCCTATCAGACATCACCACTTTAATTTTCAAATCCAATTTCTTTTCAACTTTAGCTTTGTAAATCTTGAATGCATAATCAAATTAGATAGACCAAGCTATGTTGGACCAAAAGAGCAGCACTTTCTACCAAGAAAGACCAATGAACTAGTTCAAACCCTACTACATTCTGTACTGTGATTCCAAGTGTGTCCGGTTACCAAATAAATCCTCAAATCTTACATATTTCAATTCCAAGTTCTTTGCTCTCTTATTTGAAATGTTAACTGACATTCTCATGTATAGTGGTCCCTATTTAAACAGTGAGTTAGATAATGGAATTTGAACGCCTAACGTTTAATTTTTAAGAGAAAATTACACATATCATGGAGGAAAGGCCAATACAGGATATGCAAAGTGCCTGCTACTTGAATTTTCTGAAACCCTAGGATTGTCGTGAATTTATCAAAACACATTATCAATAAAAACACTACAAGAACATAAACTTTTCTGTTTGGCAAATGAGAAAATTGTTAAATACACAATAAAAATTTATCATCACTACTAAATATAAGTCAAATACCAAAAGTAGGGTTGGTTGAGAAAATTGTTCTTCATATCAAGCATCTCTTGCCATTTTAACCTCTGAGATCCGCCACTTAGTACTACGGTCTAGTAGTATTCCTTTTCACTTATAAGTGAGAGGTCTTAAGTTCTGTTGATACACAAAATCGGTGAGACTTTGGAACAACATAAAGTGTTGAGTTTGTGACCTTCGTACGGTTACTCCAATCACCTATTGAGGATGAAATGTAAAGAGATAGAGAAAGGGAAGCAAACACAAGATGTACGTGGTTCACCCTAAGTTTGGCTACGTCCACGGGGTAGAGCAGTTCTCATTAATAATGAAGGGTTTACACAATACATAGGTTCAAGCATAATCATCATTAGTGGATTCTAATGATGAGTTTAAGTACAATAATGGCATTAGTTATTAATTGTAGGAGAATGGTCTTCTTTTAAAGTTGAGGAGAGTCTTCATCTTTTGTTCGCAGACGATGTGGGATTCTAGGAGCTTTATTCTAACATTGACACGTGTCGTGCTGTGATTGGCCTCTGGGTGGAGGAAAACTCTTGTGCTTCGGCAGGGGAGCCTCAACATGAACCCCTCAGTGGGTCCTTAAAGGTATGAAGTTGACCGGTGCTTTGTAGTTTCAAGATTGGTCAAGTATGGTACAAACAGCCACTCAGTACTACGATCTAGTGGTATTCCTCTTTACTTGGAAGTGAGAGGTCTTAAGTTCGAATCTCGTGGATGGCGAATTCGATACCAAATTAGGTTGCCCATTGTGTGGCTTTGCCGAACTCTCCCTTCAGTTAGTGTAAAAATATCGATGTACTCCAAAAAAAAAAAGTATGGTACAAACAAGTTCGATTTTCTCCAAAGGCGAATTTAAACCACATTATTGCTAGACCGTTGTGAGGCTAAGCCCACCCTCTCTTTCCTTAATGTAGATAATGTCGATTGTTCTAAATAAAAAAATTTTAAAAAAAATAAAAACCACCTCCGTATGATGCCCACCTTACAGAGTTAATTAAGCAGTTCCTTCGCTGGTGACAAAAAGAATGAAATACTGGAAAATCATCCAGATATAAAATAGTTACTCAAGAAAGTAGCACTCGCCCTTATCATCATATAATTATCGACAGTATGTTGAAAAACACTAGGATTGTTCATGATTTAATTTTGCCTATAAGTATCCCACCATACGTGCCAAACTGTTCGCTCCTAAAATTTCCCATTGGCCTTATACGTAGGCCAAAAATTTACATCAACATGAATTTAAAGATTTCAAGTGTGCCACTACTATTTGCCGCTAGTAGACGGTGTTTGTGTGTGTGTGTGATGGCAATGGCGATTATTTTGCTAAAAAGCTTGAATTTGAGAAATATTGTTTTTGTGTCCCTTTCTTTCCACTTGCTCTATGCATAGTGCTCCATCAAACCCTAGCCTTCCCTTCTCCTCATCAAAATATATTCATTTGAAGTCTACTACCAAGAATGCCTCACAATCACATAATTTTCACCACAAAAACAGTTTGCCCATAATCACACTTTAACCCATAAGGCTACAACCCAAATATGATCAACTCCCACTTAAAACAAGGGTAATTCTATTCACACATTTCATTTTACTTTCCACACACCTTTGTTAATTTTTGTCCATTAATCTTCTTCCATTCACACAATCCAACCTTAAAAAATTAAGAGGGGTGTGTGAGAAAATGGATGTGTGGATATAGCACCACCCTAAAACAATGGGCTCCGGAAACCAAAGCTTTTAGACCCAATTTTTGTCATATTTTCAGTCCAAACAAATGAACCATTTAACATTTTCAGATGAATCAAACAAAGAATAAACACACACTTATTGGTCAATTGGTATGTAAATTCTTTTGCACGGTACGACTACGAGGTCTTCAAATGCACAGATGGAGGATAGTAGGTAGGGTTTCCTGGTGGTGAAGTACAATCCGAACATAACAAAATAATAATTAATCCAAGTAGATATTATACTTATACTCTTCACTTGTTTTGAGGTGAATAGATGGATGGTGAAGTAATCGATCCAAGCAGGTAGGAAACACCAGCAAAAATAATAATAATCTAAGCAGATAATACAATCCGAATGAAACAAAGAGATAATGAGGTGGACATATACAGTTGGTCCTTTTATTCTTATATAATCCTCCACTAACAGTTCTTGCTCTTGTTAATCAATTCATTAACTATAGTTAGCCGGTCTGAACTTTCAAGTGAAGTTTAGGAGTGAGATGCGGCACAAAGTGCAGCTTCTAAACATGTCATTTGGCATTGACGAAGAGGTGTGTAACAGCAAAGGATTCAAGAGGATTTGGAAGCTGGCTATGAGATGATATGTGATGAGGGAATCTAATAATAATCTTTTGGGTGAAGATCTAAGAATCATGTTTTCAAACCTTTGTGATTGGATGAAGAAACTTACAACTTTAAATTACTGGATGAAGAAACTTCTAACTTTTATATTCGTTTGTTGATTTAGTGTTGAATATATATGGGAAGGATGAGGAATAATAAATATGTATTTTTTTATGGTAGGAGATTGCGACCTAATAATGCAGAAAACCACTGCTTTATTATTCTTCAGTTCTCAGCTTATGGTGATTGATCATTTGCATTGGCTCTTAAGAGCCACTTATTTTTGTCCATTTGGTTTTCGGAGACCTTCGTGGGAATCCCTGAGGATCTCTTGTTATGCCACGCATATCAAGTGCAGCAAAAGTCCAACCCTTCATGGGAATCACTGAGAATCTCTTGTTCTGCCACACATTTGAAGTCAGCGCATGTCCCAATCCCACATTGCTCCATAGTCTATGTACAACTTCATCTCTTTTCTATCGCACGAAGAATTATTGTATGTGCCGATTATATTTATTATGTATCCCATATTATGTAGGATATGTGTCCTCCGTGCGTTCTGTTTAAGAAAAATTATATATAATTGGCACATACAATGTTACACATGTACAAGACTACAACCTATAAATATGCATGGCCGTAGCTCAAAATTCATAAAGACAAGAAGTATTTGCAGGGCACTTTATACATTAAGCTTTAAAGCACTGGTTGTTCCCTCCCCTTCAAGGGCTTCCGGCTTTTGCCATCTCAACGTCTCTACCATGATCCTGAGACATAGTCGGAGGCCATTGTCGGGGTATGGAACAAGACGTGCCTTGCTTCCACATATGGTCCGTTGTTGCTTGATCCAACTGTGGACAGACTCCGTCACGAGATCTTGCATGCACTTGACAATAATTTATCAAACGGTCGAAGTCTCCAGGGAGAGTGAACAGCAGTTCCTGCTTTCATGTAAGAGCTTCTCAATTCCCATTCTCCAATAATTATACTTTTTCAGTCGCTGCCCATTGGTCTTTTATCTTTTACCAAAATTTCTTAAGCTGTAAGCATGTTTCCTTAAGATAGATGGAAAAATAGTAAAAAATATAAAAGAAAACTTGAGATGTATAGGACCTTATGGTTCATACTAGATGTTCTTTGTTGCATAAACTCTTTAAAACATCTGCACTATATTTTCAGCATTGACGACATGCATGCTGAAGTAACTAATACTGTTAGAAAAGTTACCAATTAGGCAACGTATGACTACACCTAATTGTGCGAATTTTGGAAGGTAATAGTACTAAATTGGTGAAATTAAAAGCAAAGATGAGAAAGTTACATGGCACCAAAAGGCCCTTTAATCTATGTTTGTTCTTGTATTATAGGTGAGTAAATGCAGTTTTCAAAGAAACATTGTATTCAAATCATGTTTAATTTTGTAAAGCTATAAGACAGTCGTTGATCAAACAAAATGCTCCAATTTATATAACTATTGTTTTCGAACAATTTGAGAGAAACCAGCACGTTAGTGTACAATAGTACAAACAAACGATGGCGCACAATTTGGTACAAAATATCGTTAGGATATATATGATAGGGAGGACCTCTGATTTAAAAGTGGCTCAATTTTCGTTTTAGTTGTTTTCTAGTCTTTGAACTTTCATTCCAATTTTGATTTTTTCTACTGTAATTCTCCAACCTATTTCATCTCTATTTAGCAGTACATTTCTGTACACCAATTGGATGAAGTTAATTATTTTGAAGGGCTTGAAATCAAGTGTTTTGAGGATGTGTTAATTTGACGTCAAAAGGAGGGGGTGGCCGAAAGGGAGCTAGGGTCTAGAAAGGAGAGGGTGAGCGGCTAACAAGAAAAATAAACCATAAATACGAATTTAGATCCTCCGAATTTCTGTGTTCAGAGCAAATGGACCAAAGAATCCAGACCATCAATACTATTGATACCATGTAGGGATTTGATATAATTGGATAGATTTCATTGACAGGTTAACACCTTTATATATACAATGTGATATCGAGCAACAAAGTTTTAGAGTACAAGTAAAGGAATTACAGACGTAGAAGAATAAAAAAACTCACCAGAGCTGAAGTTGAAGAAAGTTAAGGTTCTATTATAAAATCAATTGATAATATGGGGAGTAACTCAATCTCTTATAAACCCTTACAATGTTTCTCCTGTTACCGATGTATGACTATTTTACCTTCACATCCTCACCCACTCCTCATGTATGGCGAATTTTCAAGTAAAAAACGTGAACAATACGAATTGGGTGAAGTGAAGCAGTGTGACTGTTCAGCTTCACATATGGGCCAACCTACTCTGATACTCGTGGGATACCCTTGAAAGATGAGTTTGCTTCTTTCTCGAATTTGGTTTCTTCTACTCGTCGGAGCTGTAATTTTGAGCCATAGCTTATCGAAGCTGTAGGTCATCATCGTCTGATGCCCGTCCTCGCACACATGATTTGTATCTCACTAGGCTTTATGATTAGTATTGGGGTTCATGCTGTACTAAAAAAAAAAAGATATTGGGGTTCATGTTCATTTGTTACCCTCAGCAATTAATTAATGGACGCTCCACATTCGGTGACTCTATGATGATATTGTTGAGATGAATCCTATACGACGACAAGAGAGATCTTACGTAAGCGTTGGGTTATTCTTTATATTGCCAATTGGTTTTATGTGAAACCTCAACATCATGGTATTAGAGAAAGTTATCCAATATATGAAGTCCAACGGCCACACGTACTCCACGTCACTTCAGTTGTTTCGTCCCCGTATCTAGCTCGAAAATATGTATTTGACTTGAATATTCCTCACATATGACGAGGCACCCACATTGATAAGAGAAAAGACATTATATAAGCTTATAAGTTAGGTTACTCTCCATATTACCAATTAGCAACACTACTACTTTGCTAATAAAACTAAAATGGAAACGAATCAAATTAATTGGTTTCACTAATTGATTTAGGTTATTATAGAAATTTACATTTTGCAGAGGGGTCTTTTGATCGTCGCCCATAACAATATTCCTACGACACATAGATTATGAACGGGCATCATTAAACTCCTTAAATCCATCTGGTATAGGGACGAGTTTGATGCATTTCATCACGTCGTTCTTTTTCCGGAAATGTATCTTGAGACTGGTATAATCTTCAATAATACTATTCACCGCCAAAAACAATATTCATACGAAAATCACTATTCACGCTGAAACTCGCCAATCTGAACTGCTCTTCCAATCCTACGTCATATTGAGATGTAAATTTCTGTGCATGTGCCCGCTAGGAGGTGCAACTAAATATGTAGAATGCACAGGTGAAGAAGGAATGGGTAAGGGTTTCATCCTTGACGAGTGGCTTCTAAATGAAACAAAAAGATAAGTCATTGAAGTAGATTATACTTCATACTCGTCACGTATCATGAAGTGAATAGATGGATCTGGTGAGGTAATCGATTTAAGCAGGTAGGGAAACACCAAAAAAATTACTAATAATCTAAAGAGATGATACGAAAGGGAATGAGGTGGACAAATACAATTGGTCATTAATTTTATTCTTGTGAAAGCCTCCATGAATAGTTCTTGCTCTTGTTAATCAATTAATTAACTATATATTAAGTTGGTCGGAACTTTGAAGTGAAGCTTAGGGGTGAGATGCGGCATAAGAGAAATGTTAAGGAGAATCAAAGTGAGATTCTTCATGGATTTTTTGTCACCTCATGTTTTTAGCACAATGTTTTATAATGTGCGTACATAAATTCACGATAAACTGTGAGGCACTATTCTAAAATCCACCGCCTAGCGCCGCCTATGAAGAAAGTTGGGGTTCCACCATAAAACTAATTGGCAAAAGAAATTGAGGTTCCTCCATAAAACCAATTGGCAATATGGGGAGTAGCCCAACCTCTTATAAACTCCTTGTAAGGTTTCTCCTTTCACCAATGTGGGACTCTTTTACTGTCACATTCTCACACGCCACCTCACGTGTGGTGAATTTTCAAACCAAACACGTGGACAACACAAATTAAGTGACGTGCAGCACATGTGGCCATTGGGCTTTACACGCGGGCCAACCTACTCTGATTATATGAAGAAAGTTGGGCTTCACACACGTACATTGCTGGTCGATCCAGATCTCTCTCCCCTCTTTCAAATTTCAGTCCTCTATTTCCCCTTTATTTCCATACACTAACCCTAAAATTCGAATTATCCTATGGCGACCAAAGAAGCCTCTGTGGTCGTCGCGACCAAGATGGTTGAGAATCCTCCTCCTGAGCCAGTTACCACCGATACCGCAGACGACAAACCGACGACAAAGGCCAGCAAGGCAAAGGAGCCCAAGGCGAAAAAGGCACCCGCTTCGAGGAAGCCTAGAAGTGCTCCGGTTCATCCTCTGTATGAAGAGATGGTTAAGGAAGCGATTGTGATGTTGAAGGAAATGACTGGTTCGAGCCAGTACACGATCACTAAGTACATCGAGGAGAAACATAACCAGCTGCCACCCAACTTCAAGAATCTTTTGCTTTTCCATTTGAAAAAGCTTGTGAGTTCTAATAAGATCGTCAAGGTCAAAAACTCCTTCAAGCTCCCGCCTGTGAAGTCATCGACTCCAAAGCCTGCTTCTCTGGTGAAGAAGAAGCCGACGTCCGCCGTTAAACTGAAGGCAAAAGTTGTTGCTGCGAAACCTAAGGGAAGGTAAAAGCCAGCTACCAAAGGCTGCTGCAACCAAGCCTAAGGCAAAACCCGCATCTAAGCCAAAAGCTATTGCTCTAACGCCCAAAGTGACTACTCCAACAAAGCCTAAGCATGATGCTAAGCCTAAAGCCCACGCCGCCAAGCCAAAAGATGTTGCCAAGCCTAATGTGGCTGCTCTAAAATCGAAGCCAATTGGTTTTATAATGGAACCTCAACTTCTTTATGGTATCAGAGCAGGTTGTCCCACGTGTGAAGCCAAACGGCCACACGTGTTCCATGTCACCCATTGTGCTATCCACATGTTAAGCTTGAAAATTCACCATACATGAAACAGTGTGTTGAGAATGAATCCCACATTGATGAGAGGAAGGACCTTGCATGGACTTCTAAGTAAGTTGGGCTACTCATCATATTGCCAATTGGTTTTATGGGGAGTAGCCCAACCTCTTATAATCTCATGCAAGGTTCCTCCTTCCATCTATGTGAGACTCATTCACAACAGCCTAGGCCCCGCCTAGGTGTTAGGCAGTTGATCACCACCCCGATTACTCCCTAAGCGTATGAAAATTAAGAAAGAGCACCTAGACCTGCTTAGGCATCTGCCTAAATGGCCTAGGCACTCGCCTAACCCACCAAGACCCGCCTAGGTCGCAACTTTCAGATAGACAGGAATTGTTAACTTTCATTTTGCATTTTATTTTTTTTCAATAAATTGTATGATACTTTTTCAAATACTTAGATGAACACATATCATATGCTTGTTTCTCATGTTTTCATTATGTTCTAGTACTTTATAATCTATATGTCATTTTATTTTTCAATTTATGTATCTCAATGAAATTATGTAATATTCAAGTATAAGTAGACATTTATTTATACAATATATAATAAATTACTCAAATCTGCCTAGGCCCCCTACTAGGCCCTAGTCCGCTGTCCGACTAGCGCTTAGCATTTTTTGGAACCTGAAGTGACAAAAAGTCCATACAAAATCTTTCTTTAAGCAAGTCTCCTTAGAATTTCGGACGGCACTAAGCGCAACTAGGTATATGATTGAGTGTGACGTGCACAAGTATAATTAGCTTGAAGAATATATACACACACACGTGAGCAAAGGGTCCTAGAAGATCTAGAAGTTGGTCATGAGATGATAAGTGATGAAGAGAATTTAATTAAGACTCTTTGGGGTGACAAATTGTCTTTATATTTATGTTTGTGATTTTTTAAGCAAGTAATTTCAATTCAAAATATTAGAGAGATTGTCAGGAATAATATCAATTTTACATGCTCTGACAATTTTAGAATTAAGTTCGAATTTGTACCATCTTAATGTTGGACAAAAAGAATAGAGAACGATGAGAGCTTTTTCCTTTTTTATGGTAGTAGATGCCTAAATACAGAAACCACTAATTTTTATTCTAGTGGCAACTGGAATATGAGTTCTGCTTTCTTAAGGTCTTTATTTTTAGGATCTATGATGACTAAATGTATATTAACTATAAGATTATATTAATTTATATTAAAAAACTTAAAATATTTAACAACTTAATAAAGGAAATTGGAATTGTAATTACTTGGTTAAAAAATAAATAAAATGTGAAAATTGAAAATTTTAGGTTGTGTCACTTGGCCCAATCTGGTGCATCTCAATTAAAAAAATTGAAAATCAATGGTCAAGATTTATCCACATGTAAAAAAAATGCAATTTTTTTCTTCAACATACTTAAACAAATTAATTAATTTTTTAACTAATCATGCTTGCTTGTAAATTGTAATGCATGTTTGTTTTTTTATTTAAAATTAATTTATTAGAGTTAAACAAAAAAATTTGTTTTCAAAAAACAAACTTACATGGTACACACATTCAAGGCATACAAAAAAATAATATTTTGTAAATAGTATTCGCTCTTGCTCTTCCTCGCCTTAAAATGGTGGTCTTGCACAAAGACATTTCAATGAATAGGAAGAGCAACTTCACAGTTCTTGTCCTTGCCTTCCTAAAACGGTTGGAGATATTCTAACCAACAAAGGTAATAACATATCAAGATCATCTCCTGAGCAGATGGAGAGGATCCTCCTGATCAAGCCCATCAGGCCATTCAATTTTTATCCAACGGCTATAATTATTATAACTTTTAGAGAAACCTCCAGTTTGTAACCGTTGGATAAAAATTGAATGGTCCGATGGACCTGATCAGGAGGATCCTCTCAATATGCTCAGGAGAGGATCCTGATCCGGTAATAACAACACCAATTCTGACTCACATCACATATAGCAATTAGCAGCACACGTAAAGTATCAAAACTCGACCAACTAAATTGTTTGCCACTTTTAAAATGGCATACAAAAAGTGTTTTAACTGGGTTCAACCAACTCCGGCCGGACCCAATAGCAATCATTCTGACATAACCGGCCGGTTCAAAAAGAATTACGTAAGAGGATCAACCTTATCCAAAAGAATCCAAAAATCCAAATACTTTCCCAATTTCCAATTGCAAATATGAAATCTCCCCAATATTCTCATAACTGCCATTTCTTCACAGCCAAACTACCTTGGCTTTCCTTATTAACTACCTAACCTCCATGGACAAACTAGCTCCATTTCACCACCTCTCCACACCTTTCCTCTTAAACCCGACAATCTTCAACCCCCCAAGAACCCAAAAAGCTCCAGGCTTTACCTTATTGGATGACTTGGGTCAGGTCAAAACTCTGAATTTAGTGAAAGCAAGGCATGCCCAGATGATAAAATTGTCTAAAAAGAGTAACATGGATGCCAAGGGAAATAATTTGGTCACATATTACTTGGAATTTGGTGATTGTAGGTCTGCTGCAATGGCTTTGTTTGCCAGCTCAGCACAAAACTATCACTCATGGAGTTCTTGCCTAGATGAACTTAGAAGATTTGGGGGGGACCCACAAATTCTTGAGCTTTTTTGTGAGTTTCATGGAGGTGGAGCGATGTTTAATAGCAAAGTTTTTTGTGTTGTTTTGGAAATCTGTGCAAGTTTGAAGAAGTTGTGGCTTGGGGTGGAAATTCATGGGTATTTGATCAAAAGGGGTTTTGAATTTGATGTGTATTTGAAGTGTGCATTGATCAATTTTTATGAGAGTTGTTGGGGCATAGAAAGTGCCAACCAAATGTTTGATGAAATGCCTGAGAAGGAAGATATTTTATGGAATGAGGTAATCAAGCTCAACTTGAAGAATGGGAGATGGGTGAAGGCATTGGAATTGTTCAGAAGTATGCAGTTTTCACGTGCTGAAGCAAACAGTTCTACAATTGTCAAAGAACTACAAGCTTGTGGAAAAGTTAGAGCTCTCAATGCAGGAAAGCAGATTCATGGGTATGTTTTAAGATGGGCATTGGATTCAGATTTGTCAATATGCAATTCACTTATTAGCATGTATTCAAGAAATGACAGATTAGAATCAGCTAGGAAAGTTTTTAATTCAATGAAAGATCGTAACTTATCGACGTGGAACTCGATTATCTCTTCTTATGCTTCACTTGGTTGTTTGAATGATGCTTGGATTCTTTTCCATGAAATGGAATTGTCTTATGTGAAGCCAGACATTGTGACTTGGAATTGCCTTCTGTCAGGACATTTTAACCATGGCTCATATGAAGCTGTCCTGGTGGTTTTGCAGCGAATGCAAAAAGCGGGCTTTAAGCCAAATTCAAGCTCTATCACTAGTGTTCTTCAAGCGGTTACTGAGTTATGTGTCTTGAAACATGGGAAAGAAGTTCATGGTTTCGTGATAAGAAATGGGCTTGATGAGTATGATGTTTACGTAGGAACTTCGTTGGTAGACATGTATGTGAAGAATGATTGTTTGTCCAGTGCTCGAAATGTTTTTGATAATATGAAGAACAAGAACATTTTTGCTTGGAATTCATTGATCTCAGGGTATTCCTTCAAGGGTATTTTCAAAGATGCTGAAAGACTATTACATAACATGAGTCAGGAAGGAATCAAGCCCGACTTAGTTACATGGAATGGTCTGGTTTCGGGGTATGCAATGAGGGGCCTCCATAAGGAAGCTTTGGCTGTGATTCATCGGATTAAAAGTTCAGGGTTAACTCCTAATGTGGTTTCATGGACTGCTCTTATATCAGGCTGCTCGCACAATGAGAATTACGCAGGCTCACTCAAGTTTTTCATCCAAATGCAAAAAGAAGGTATCAGGGCAAACTCTGCCACCATATCCATCCTACTTAAAGCTTGTGCAGGCCTATCATTGTTGCACAAGGGTGAAGAGATACATTGTCTCAGTATACGAAAAGGTTTCGTTGAGGATGTATATGTAGCCACAGGACTCATCGACATGTACTGTAAGGCAGGTGATTTCAGAAGTGCCCATGAGGTTTTTAGGAGGACTAAGAACAAGACTTTAGCTTCTTGGAACTGCATGATTATGGGGTTTGCCATTTATGGCTTTGGGAAAGAGGCTATTTCTCTTTTCGAAGAAATGCGAGGAGTAGGTGTGCAGCCAGATGCTATAACCTTTACAGCTCTGCTCTCTGGTTGCAAGAACTCGGTCTTAGTTGATGAAGGATGGAACTTGTTTGATAGTATGACAACCGATTATAACATAGCTCCGACAATTGAGCATTTCTCTTGCATGGTAGATCTTCTCGGAAGAGCTAGTTATCTTGACGAAGCTTGGGATTTTATACAAACGATGCCATTAAAGCCGGATGCAACCATATGGGGTGCTTTCCTCACATCCTGTCGAATCCACAAAAACTTGAGGTTTGCAGAGATTGCAGCAAAGAATCTCTTTGAGTTGGAACCTCATAATCCAGCCAATTATGTCTTGATGATGAACTTATATTCAATGTCAAATAGATGGGAGGATGTAGAGCGTCTTAAAGATTTGATGAAGAATGCCGGGGTGAAAAACGGGCCTGTGTGGAGCTGGATACAAATTGATCAGACAGTTCATGTGTTCTCTGCCGAAGGGAAACCTCATACCGATGCAGGAGAAATATATTTTGAATTGTATCATCTGGTTCATGAGATGAAGAAATTCGGGTATGAGCCTGACGTTAGCTGTGTACATCAGAACATTGATGAGGCGGAGAAGAAGAAGCTGCTGCTAAGTCACACAGAGAAACTGGCCATTACTTACGGACTGATGAATACGAAAAGTGGAGAACTTATCAGGGTGATTAAGAACACACGAGTTTGTTCCGATTGCCATACAGCAGCAAAATACATGTCGTTAGCACGTAAACGCGAGATTTTACTCAAGGATGGTGTCCGGTTTCACCGTTTTAGTGAAGGAGAGTGTACCTGCAATGACTGCTGGTGAGGAAGATCAAGGCAGATGGAGTGAAAACTTCGCCCAAATTGGTCAAGTTTTTGGTGAATGCTCCTTACAATGCACAGAGCTCTGCGAGGATTGCTGAAGCTGGTTTTTCAACCGCCAGCCGGTTAAGATTAACAGAACTTGGGTTACTAGGAAAGCCCCTGAGATGTACATGTTCTTAAGGTTTTACAGAGATATCATAAGAAAGAATAGGCCATTTTTACTGAAGTTTCGACGTATTATCCAACAAGAAGAAAAAACGGAAGTAACGCGATTACAATAACTTATTAAGAATGCAAATACATAAAGTATACACACAAACAACGGAACAGCGGCTCGACGCCCTGAATCCTCCCTGTCCTACAAGATGAAAACCCCAATTCCATAGATACCATCTCTTTCCAAGACATATATTTACAGATCAGAGTCGTACTAACATCGGTATCACCATGCACGAAACCCAGGAACAATAAAACTCACAGTAGCTTTCCCTTTCCCTTCATGGAGAGCTTATAAAAACCTAGAAAGCTCGTCCTTGAAACACAAATACGAGAAACCCCAGCATCGTTACCAGAGTGAGGAAGGATGTTCATCAGTCGGAAATGCTAAAAGCAGCAATGTTCCCAAAGCTTCTGTGAATGGAAGGAAAGCTCGTACTATCCCTACAAAGCATCTAAGACAAAAAAACCACATGGTTGGTATAGCTATAGTCCATCGTACTCCTGTGCCATCCCCCAAATCCACTATTGATTGATAGGTTCGGTTCGGTCCTGGACAGCCATCCTCTCTGAGACATCAGCCAAAGACTTGAGATTGCACCGGATCAGAGCCTCAACAAAGTAGCATGTCTCATCCTTGGTATTCCCATCAGGCACATCCACTACAAAGGATTCAATAACAAGTGTCCCTGGTCTTCCTTCAATAACCTCACGGTGGACGGTAATAATTGAAGAGTAGTTCTGCAAATCCAAAGAACATATAGAAATGAGGTTGGGAAAGCATACTTGTACCACATAATAATACCGAAGTGTAAACAATATGATCCAAATATTAACGAAAAAAAATAGAAAACTAAATTGAGCATGATAAATTAACAAAATATACTTATTTCATGCATGTGATGGCCAGATCCTGGCAGCGTCATCTGCCTAAAACAAAATTCCAACAAACTAAAAGCCAGACAAAAATTGCCATTATCAATATTACATGTTTTAAGCTTAAGTCTTGAGACAAGTTGAGAATATTGCCAAGGGCAATCACCAAGGACCAATATCTGCAGGCACATGTTACATGCATTCCTCATACCATGCATATGTAGCATGTGAGATAATTCGACATACACATGGCCCGATCCACGACTGAGTGCCTATGGCTATCACAAACAAGCAGCTAATGCTAGCAGTCAAACACACTCTCTATCCACTCCATCTATAAATAGAAAGCAAAACAAATCAATTATTTGCAACACAATTTGGAAAATTAAGATATTAAAACGAAAAAACATTGTCAAAAGCATTGAAATCCAAGCTAAACGGTTACTCGTGATGTATTCACAGCCAGGGAACCCTAAAATATATGCTGGTGATTAAAGAGCAGTCACAAATTAACATATAAGAAACCCTCAGGCACGCAGATGGAACAGTCCCAAACTACAAATCAATACAGTAGTTTTTTTTTTTTTTTTTTTTTTTTTACACTTTTACTGCCATGTGTACCCGAAGTTTTACTTGGGTTAACCTGAAACTAACATAGCCATCCATGGTGATGGCACGAGTTATTTGTAAAGCGTGGAGCTGTGGAATGTGCCGCATACGCGTGGCATTAAAACACAAGGGCTACAAAGCAGCAGACACAAGTGTACTTCCTATTTGACAATCAGCTGGATAAAGCAAGAACACGCCAGTAGGCAAAAAGAACAAGAAAGCTTCTTACCCTTAGCCTATGATCACCGCCAACAATCCTGATGCCAAGAATGTGCTCATCATCATCAAGAAGCTCCAGCCTCTCAGTGCTGGTTGTTGCGGGAAGACCAGATTTAACATTCACTTCTCTAACGCTCCCAATGCCAAGGTCCCCCTTCATGGTGCACCGACTAACAAACGGCTTGTACTTCTGCGGTTGATCAAATCTCCTCACCAAGGACCAGACCTGATAAAATAAACCAACTTGATCACACTACTAAATCAACATCTTATCAAAAACAAAACAACAGTGAACCCAAAAGGAAAGCGTCAAACTTCCACTAGATATTTGCCATTAAAAAACTAACAATTTGTTTGGCTACTGAGAAAGTGCAAAAAAAAGGAAGCATTTTCTTTGCGTGCAAGCTAAAATTAAAGAAAAAACGGCAAAAGAAAAAGAAACCCCCTTCCAATTTTCATAGTTCTTTTACATTATCTTACAATATTTCAACAACCAAATGGATTATACCTAACAAAATAAGTACAACAAACTGAAATTAAGCCCAACCATACAAAATTCAATTTTACTAAATCATCCTCAACACCAAAATTACTTTTAGCAACCATAAATTAGGTGAAAATAACAAACAAACTCGAATATTACAAAGACCAAAAAGCTAATAACAATTTCTCAACACATATCCGACCCAATTGAACAAAGTAATAAAAGCCCCAGAAGAACTAACATAAGAAAGAACCCAGAAAAACTTCCCATCATCCCCAATTTCCCAGATCTCCAAAACCCAAAAAAAGTCAAACCCACAAAAAAAAAATCCAATCTTTAACAAAGAGTCATACAAATCAACACCACCCAAATAAAAAGAACCACAATTCAGAGCTCGGTCAGACGGTTCAGAGAGAGATAAGGAGAGAGGGAAAGTTAGAGAGAGGCTTACGAGATGCACAGGGGCTTTGATGTGCCTGACCAGAGCGGAAGTGCACTGGTTCTCTCTGGGCTCGTGCCTGTGGTGCCTCCTTATGTACTCCGCCTCCACCGAGTCGCCGCCGCCGATGCTCATTTTCCGATAAAGTTTTGTTTCCTTTCAATCTCACAACCCTCACACCGTTTCCTTCTTTTTCTCTACAAACAAATGAGGAAGAAGGCAATACAAGACGGACGCTTCCAGAGAGAGAGAGAGAAAAATGCTTTTCTTTATTTCTTGAAGAGGGAGAGAGAGAGAGAGAAGAGAAGGCAATACAAGACTGACGCTTCCAGAGAGAGAGAGAAAAATGCTTTTCCTTTCTTTATTTCTTGAAGAGAGAGAGAGAGAGAGAGGGAGAAGAGGAGGACGAGAGAGAGAGGCTTTCGGTGTGAAAAGGGGAGTGCCTCAGCTTATAGCTTGGCGGGTTATCATAAAACCTATGAGAGGAGGAGGAGAGTCCACTCTCCCCCACCGACAATTTAAATTTTTAATTCCAAAATTTATGCCCAAAGCCTTCTCTTTTTCCATTGGGTCCATTTGTACTAATTTACAAATAATAAGATAATTACAATTAATTTATTTAAATTATAGGTAGATTTATAAAATATGTGTATACTTAACAAAATATATATATATATATATGCGTGTGTACAATGTTAGGTAACATCTTATGTGAATATAGACTTAAATGTCTTGTCATATCATTATTAGACACTACACCTTCAACGTAATAAGAACATATCAATTACTCTGTGTACTATAAAAGTGAGATTCAAATTCGAGTGCAGAATTCTAGCCATTTTAACTAAAAACGAGCCTCTTCGGCCCCATTTGTTGTCCTGTATTAAAAAAGTGCTTTATGCCTTTGTACAGTTTATTCATTTTTTTTTTTTACCAGTAAAATAATATGAAAAAAATTCCCACAAAATTTTGTCTAGGTTGGCATGGTGGTGATGAATTGTGTGGCGACAGACCACTATCTGGGTTGGTTTGTTGGGTGGTCAAGTGGGGATGCCATTCATTGGGTTAGCTTTATGGGTTTAGTAGGTATGGATTCTGCTGGCTTTGTTTTATTAGCCACTGAGCAAGTGGATGATTTTTAAAGTCAAGATTTGAAGGAGTGGGGTTGGGGACGATGCCCACTTGCCTGCGTTAGAGCATCTTTAACGCAAGCCAAATGAGATTTGTTTTGTTACTTTAATACAAAAAAAAATGCAATAAAAAAAACTCAAGCATCTCTGTCCAAATAAATGTCAAAAGTAAGAAAAACAGCAGTAATATTTTCTAATCAAAAATTCAAATATGATGAGACAAAACATGAATTATCAGCCCTCATTTTTCAGTTAATTACTAAATGCATTTTTACTTTTATTTGTTTTTGGTAAAACATTTATTATAATAGTTTATAAGGTAATAAAATAATAGTTATATTTGAACGAGATTTTTTCTTCTGTTTTTTCTTAAAGTGATGAAGAGTGCCTTATTTTTGAAGTGAGGGGTGAGAGGGTTTTTTGGAAAGTTAAAATGGGTGTATTAAGATATTTTCTCATTTAAAAAGTAAATATTGGGTGATTTCAGTATATGGGATGTAGTTAATAATTTGTGAGGTGTTATTAAAAAAACAACCATTTGACATATCAAATGGAGCATAAAACTTTAAAAGTTGTCAAAGTGACAAAATGTCACATAGGCTGTCAATTTTATATTTTATGTTTTAAAAATTTGACATTTCATTTGAAGATGCTCTAATAAATTAGCTAAATACCTAGCTATCATAACTTTTTAAACAGTAACTAACTAAATTTAGCTAGGAGGAGAGAGAAATTGCATACTAAACTAATTTTTTCGGTTTGGTTTGATTTTATAACATGAATCGGTTTGTTTGCCGGACCAGGATCCTCTCCTGAGCAGATGGAGAGGATCCTCCTGACCAGGCCCATCGGGCCGTTCATTTTTTATCCAACAGTTACAAACAGGAGGCCCTTCTAAAAGTTATAATAATTATAACCGTTAGATAAAAAATGAACGGCCTGATGGGCCTGGTCAGGAGGATCCTCTCCATCTGCTTAGGAGAGGATCCTGATCCTTGTTTGCCCACCCTTAGCTGAGTTACTCATGCTTTTAAGGAATAGAATAAACTTAAGAGCTTACATAGAAATTCCAACTCTCGAATTGGACCCAAATTTCAGCATTTTAAAATCTAAATAAAAAACTTGTGTCGATTAATCGATAATGACAAAAAATTTACACAATTAATTGACCGACCGAAAGGGGAGTTGTACTAACTGTGTTAGCATTCGAATCAAAGATTGAATTAGAAAATAAATGAATATAATCTTCGTTCCACCAATATCAAAGGATAATATCAATGAGTTGGAATAAAGATGAGGAATAATGATTAGAGTAGTAGTCCAATCCCTCAAGTCATGGAATTACTTACATCTAGGGTTTTACCCTTTGAGTTTACTGTTTACCTATAAATGGAATGTGATGAATGCAAGCGTGAACCTTTTGAAAATCCTTCCATGGCAACAGAGCCATCTCCCTTGGTCATATTCCCAGCTAGTGGTCCAAGTTTTGTTGCTTCCCTTAGGTCATCTTTAATGGAGAGGGCTAAAGGTTTAAAAGCTAAAAAATGATCTGATTTATCAAAAAAATACCTCTAACCGATGGTAGGGGTACAATTATGTGAAGCCCACCATGCTATTATTTGACCAAAAAAGCATGCCAAATGTAAGCCCCCCTCTTAATCTTTTATTTCGGACTCAACTCCTCAGTTGCAATAATTAATTCAAATTCAATAGCTATATTTGAAAAATTCGACTGTAGTTTAACTAAATTAACTAATAAATTGAAACTTAAAACTAATAGATTATTGAGATGGTTATGTTTAGCCCATTCGGTTGGTGATGATACTTGAGTATGGTCTGACATTGTTTCATTAAAAAGTTTTTTTTTTTTGCAAGGTTATAATTATAGACGGAGCTATATTTAGCACTTTCGGTTAGAGTGGCATTAGCTTTTGTTTGTGTTATGTTTGCCACTTGCTTTTGAGTTCTTCACACTTTCCATGTGAAATCCACACGAGACAAGAGAGCTGACACGGTTTGGTATTAAGAAACAAAAGCCAAGTGGCCAGTTTCTGTTTTTTATTTTTTCCTTTTCTGGTCCATCATTTGTCATTTTCTACTTTTTTAAAACCTAATTTTTTTTTTTCTCTGCTCACTTTCAAACTTATTCTCTCATTATTTAACCAAAAATATAAAATATATTATTCTCTTATTTATGCAAAGCCATATATTTAGGACCCTACCTCCAATTGCAACTTTGTTCTTCTTTGTGAATATTACTTTGGTCGACATTAACAAACCAAAATACCCCATATCATTAGGTTAGGACCTTCTTCCCCATAAGCCTCACTTCTCTCCGATCTATATGTAATCTCTTTTTTCATTTTCTACAACTTTCTTTTATACTAAAAGCAGAAAATTTTCGACTAATTACCATAATGAGCCATTAAAATAGTATAGTATCGAACTGGTTACAACACTTGCTTTTGTTTCTTTATTGTAAGTGATGAAAAATGTCACTAGACACAATACTAGTGACATCTAAATAATTAACTTTTGATGTTATATTTGACTATACAGATGGATAATTTA
Organism: Malus sylvestris; assembly: GCF_916048215.2. Classification (NCBI taxonomy): domain Eukaryota; kingdom Viridiplantae; phylum Streptophyta; class Magnoliopsida; order Rosales; family Rosaceae; genus Malus; species Malus sylvestris. Next base: position 16,386,612 of record NC_062260.1, read on the forward strand.
CATTTATTCACACAAAAAAAAAAGATATATAATTTACATATGTTAGACTTAGATATTTAATCTTGGTTTTTTTTTTAAAGAAAACAAAGACTTTAGACTTATTATTTAATTTACATTGATTTGTTTATGAGTTAAGATTGGAGGCACACATTTGTGGAGCCAAAAATATTCACAAGGCGACACGTGGGTTTTTTGGACAAAAAGGACAAAAATACCCTCGAGGCATACCGGGTCTCCTACACGCGAGCAGTGGAGAATCATCCATCAACCAAGTCAGAAGTACCCAAAATGGGTAACAATTCAAAACCTATTTCATATATGTTTTTACCTCATTTTTTCCTTATTCAATTAGCCATTTATTTCAAACATTCCATAACATCCTCAACCAATTAATATAATCAATATATTAAAGGCTAATTACATCACCAAATCACCCCAAAATCACACCAAGGGCCGGCCATTCCCATCCAAAAAGAGCCTATCATATTCTCTACCTTTTCTACCATTTTCCCTTTTTAATTACACTAATTAGCTAGCCAATTAAACCCATAACCATCAAAACATTCCTTTATGTTTAAATTAGCCAATTAATCATAATAAATTGGCTAATTAAACCTAAATTAAACCTAAAAACCCTAGCCACCTCCTAACTCTATAAATAGGCACCTATTCTCACCAAAAAATCAATTCCAACACTTTGGCAAAAATCCTAAAATTCTCTAAACACTCCTTCTCTCTAAATTCTAACTTTGGCATCGGAGATTCTTCGGCCAAAGCCCCCCCATTCATCGTGGGCGCGTGAGGCTCTTGGCCTTAACCTAAAGTGTTAATTGTTTTGTAGGTGCAAAATTGTCCAAGATCAAGGAGGAAGAAATTTGCATCCACAAATTGGTGCTTTCATTGAGAGTTGAAATCCATACTCGTAGAAGACTCTCGCACAAAAAGGTTTTTTCTTTATTTTCTAGTCCATTTGAATATTTTTCATACGTTCTTATTATTAGAATTTTTTACTTGCAAAGGTTCTTTGATAAAACGTATAAGCAAAATATAATGGCTAGAAATTTAGAAAATTCCACAAGTGAAAATTCTAATGTTCAAGAAATGGGATTGCGGAGATCCGTGAGGCTAAATGCGATAATAAGGGGAACGGCATCATCATCACGAGCTTCCACCATGGGAACCACCGTGGTGGCTACCTCGGTAGCCACCCGCGGCGAGGTCCATGGTGCCTTCACCACGGCCGCCATGGGAACCACCGCGGTGGCTACTTCGGTAGCCACTCGTGGCGAGGTCCATGGAGCCTTCACCACGGCCCGGAGATCCGTGAGGCAAAATGCGACAATAAGGGGAGCGGCATCATCACCACAAGCTTCTACCATGGGAACCACCGTGGTGGCTACCTCGGTAGCTACCCGCGGCGAGGTCCATGGTGCCTTCACCACGGCCACCATGGGACCACCGCGATGGCTACTTCGGTAGCCACTCGTGGCGAGGTCCATGGAGCCTTCACCACGGCCCGAGCCGTGCCATCCAAGGCTCACGGTACCAAGACCACAATCCAAGTCGTGCCATCTAAGTTTACGTGGACCCAAGCCCAAGCCTCGCATTCACATGCACCGCGCATTGAGCAGCCTGCTCCCGTGATCCAGCCTGCTCCCGTCAAGCAACCCACTCTCACAGCCCAACTTGCTCCTCCCGAGCAGCTTGCTCTCGTGACCCAGCCTGCTCCCGACGAGCAGCCCACTCCCGTGGCCCAGCCTGCTTTCGTCGAGCAGCCCACTCCGGTGGCCCAGCCTGCTCCTGCCAAGCAGCCCACTCCCGTGGCCCAACCTGCTCCTGCCAAGCAGCCTGCTCTCGTGACCCAGCCTGTTCCCGACGAGCAACCCACTCCCGTGGTCCAGCCTGCTTCCGTCGAACAGCCCACTCATGTGGCCCAGCCTGCTCCTGCCAAGCAGCTTGCTCTCGTGACCCAGCCTGCTCCCGACGAGCAGCTCACTTTCGTGGTTCAACCTGCTTCCGTCGAGCAGCCCACTCTCACGGCCCAACCTGCTCCTGCCAAGCAGCCTGCTCTCGTGACCCAGCCTGCTCCCGACGAGCAGCCCACTCTCACGGCCCATCATGCTCTAGTGGCTTTCCAAGCAGCCCAAGTCGACCCAAGACTATCTCAACCATCCGGACCTACCATCGAGCCGGGGGCATTCTCACCATATTTTTTCGCGGATTTGACATTTCCCAATTCAAATCTCGCACCCGGAGTCTACCACATTTCCACTGCCCAAGGAGGCGCATTCCTTCCAAGCTCTTCCAATCCAAATGGCGAACAACACTTGTCTCGACAAGTCATAGAGTTGACGAGCGCCCTTGCACAACAGACAACTTTGGTGAATCAACTTTTGCAACGCATCGGGATCCAACGTGCCCCGGACGAGGTATCCCGAAGTAGGACAAGGGCAGACGAACCTTTCCAGCAGCGTCCCGGCAAGCAGCCATTCGACCAGCCACGAGCCGAACGTTCAGGCAGTGTATATTCCCGATTGGGCCCCCGAGATAGCGTATACTCCCGTCTTAGCGCGCGGAGGAGCGTGTACTCTCGACTAGGCCCACGGATAAGCATACATTCACGGTTGGGGTCACACTCCGATAGTCAACATGAGCAACCTTCCGGACAAAGTGTTCATTCGCGGCTAAGCCCACAAGGAGCATCATCCACCTCACATCAGAGTAGGCAGCACGACGGACGGAAAGAGGCAGTCACTCAATCCAGCTCAAGTTCAACCAGCAGCCTGCGAAGAACTCGCTCGCCTGCTAGGAACGCACCACATGCATTGCATCTGCGGCGTAGACGAGCCAAACACATGGAAGAGCAGTCTAGACCACCAAGTCATGGCTGGGGGCAACCGAGAGCTCCGCTACCCCAACAAAGGCAAATTCAGGAAGAAGTAGAGAGACTCTTGACCAAGCGATTGCATGATTTCCAACGCAACGAGGTCACCGACGAGGCACTACGATGGAACATGACCAACATAAGCAGGTCACCCTTCACGGACGAGATCGAGCAGGCAGAGCCTCCACGAGAGTTCAGCATGCCACATTTCACATCTTTCAAAGGGGATAAAGACCCGGAGAGACACTTAAAGCGCTACCGAAGCGCAATGATCCTTTATCGAAACAACGATGAGCTTATGTGCAAGATATTCGCCACCACTCTACAAGGCGAGGCGCAAGATTGGTTCTACACCCTGCCGCCACAATCCATCCGGAATTTCTACGAACTTTCTTTGGTTTTTACCAAAGAATATTCATCCTATCGCTCGATCAAAAAGAAATCTGATCATTTGTTCAACGTCAAGAAGAACCCAAAGGAGTCACTTCACGACTATGTGAGGAGGTTCAAAGTAGAGAAGGCAAAAATAGTCGGATGCAACGACTCGATAGCTAGAGCAGCCTTCCAAAAAGGACTTCCAGCAGACCACCCGCTATTCGAAAAATTGATCATGAAAGAAGATCTAACTCTGGCAGACTATTTTGCTTTGGCAGAGAAGTATGCACTTTGGGATGAGGCTCGCCAATGCACATTCAAGGACTTGAAGAAGTACCCGACATCACCTCCCTAGAAGCAGCGGAGGACTTATTCACATGTTTGACAGTATCTAAAGTAGCAATAAGCTCTACCATCATGCGAGAAGAGATGGGGGCCCGACTACCTGTATTCCACAGTTACCTGTATTCTACAGTTCAAAAGCTCTCCTCGATGTTATTAAAAATTCAAAAGCTAACTTTGGCGATAGTTGTTGCAACCCAGAAGCACAAGTTTTACTTTCAAACGCATGCAATTATCCTAATGACGTACTATTCTACCCAATCCAGACGCGCGACGATAAAGGCGTAGACCCTGGCGGATGTAAAGTTTTCTGACGAACGCAACACTGGAAGGACACACTCGAAAGCAAGTTTTATCCTCATCACCCTAAAAGATTCTACATAGGAGCAACATGTACCGGCAGTTGAGTACCATTTCTTGCTGCGCATCACACGGCCCTAGCCGACCCTTGCTCAATGATTCAACTCTAGAGTGGCCCAATACCGGCAGTTGAGCATCTCCTGTTGCGTATGACATGGCCCCATCTCCACAGCTCCCTACTGCGTCTTCACGCCGAGCCTAGGTGACGCAACAGAGCGGCCCAATGATGCCTCAGAAGTAGCCGAGCACACTCTAGCTGCGCCTACTTCACCCGATGGAGACTTCTGGCATTTGCATGTCGACGACGCAGAAAAGCCTTCATCACTGCCGGCAGAGAAGGCTCCAAAAAGATGGATCCCATCTGGGAAGGTCCGTACAAGATCAGCAGAGTAGGGGGCAAGAGTAATTACACCCTCACCACCATGAAGCGGTAAAAAGATTGAAAAGAAATGGATGGCCTACAATCTGAAGAAGTACCATGTGTGACCTCCCGCTACATCAAAACCCGAAGACTCAATAAGCTCGACGGGCACCACCTCACAAGCTGAGGACTATCCAGTTGTTATGCAGTTCCTACCTTACAGCTAAAGTTCTTGTTCGTTTCACTCGTTTTTCAATGAGGAATTTAGAAGTAATCACAACTTGGCTTGGCTGCATGCTTACAACAACTAATCATTCCTGCACTTCAAAAGAAGACTGCGCCCTTCTTAGGGACTCATCGCAGGAATTGCGCCCCCCGAGGGACCAACCATGCTCTCCAGTGCGAGAGGGTAAACCAATTCTCCGACACCCATATGGGTCAGCTCTCCAAGACGGGAGGATAAACTTTACACTCCGAATATCCAGACGTGGATGAGCCTGGCTGCCCTAGTATAACTAGATGCACGATGGCTTGCGCCGGGATTCCTAGAAGTAGCCGCAATGGTCTTTTTCAAGGCTTAGCTAACTGAAGGATTTTGGGTCTCTTGGCCTAATCCGTAGGGAACCGGGCCCTAGAGACGGAGAGGGCACATTACGCAGTACATCCGATGGATGGCTGCCCTGGAATCCTAAAGCTGCTACCGAGTGCACTAAGGTAGCCTACGGATTCCGGAAGACTGCCTACGGCTTGCCCTTCGAGCAGTGAAGCTGCACTAGACTTATACAACCGCACATTCTTGTGAAAGGTTAAACAAGCTAGCGCGCATATACGAAGTTTTATCCACTGCCGACATGCTACGTAGTCGATAAGCTTCACCTCTGCCAAGTGCGGAACAACCTACACCAAGTCCTAAAGTGTTGTGATACTTGCTACGCAACCTACGGAATTGAAGAAAGTCAAGGTTAACAGCCTAGTGGTTACGCGGACTTGTCTGCTTCTGTAAGTAAGGCATCCGGCTGCCAACCCTATGGCTAACAAATTTGCAAAGTTCTACACCAACACCTACGGCTGCATAGGCTACGCGAGTTTGTCTGCTTATAAAAAAGTAGCATGCCTGCCACTGGTCTATCAAGTCTAAAGGTTAGGGCATGAACAAAAGAAGTGAAGATAAAGAAAAACGAAGGAAAACATGTTTATAAACAACTAGCAAAGGCCGAAGGAGTTCAAGCAAAACAAAAGCTACAAGGAAAAACAAAGAAAATCCTAAAGGCTACCTAAAATACTATACTACAGCAGTTTGGACATCCCACGACTACTCGGTCGCCACACCTTCAACAGCCGTAATACTCTTAGCAACGGCATCATCCGGCGCTTCACCCTCGGCTGCCCCAGTCTGGGCACTAACTTCTCCAACTACTTCACCAATGGAAGCCTTAAAAGTAAAAGCAAGCAAGTCTTTCGGAGAAATAGAGAAAGGTCTTAAAACCTCAAGCCCATCATTCTCACCCTTCAGCTGCTCATTCTTCTTAAGCAGACTAACACAGACGCGCTGCAGCTCATCCACTCCCTTCTTAGCATAAGCAGTGAAACGAAGCTCAGAAATTGCAAGCTTAAGATCTTGAATCTGAGGCGAATCAATCTCAGCAGCAAAGGGAGCAGGCTTTGGTGCCACTTTAGTAGCAGAGTCCACCTTACCACTCTTCATAATAGCAAGTCTCTACAAAGGTGAACCGGACTTGGCTCCCAAAGAACGTCCTGGTACAGACTTCGGCACTGGGGGCATGATAAAACCTTTACGCTGAGCAATCTTATCCACAATTGTACTAGCCATTCTCAACATGGAAGACGCCACATGCTAAGATCTAGCAGCCTTATTTTTCTTCCCATTAGAAGAAGTCATGTCAATCACATACCTCTCGGTAGCAAGCGGACCCTCATGAGTAGCAGAAGAAGTCTTCAGTTTTTTCTTAACTAGGCATCTCATGAGCAGGCGGGGAAGATCTCTTCTTTCCATCTTCATTCATAGTAAGCTCCACGACAGCGATCAGACGAGCCAATGCATCCGCCTTGATCCTCTTTACCTCATCTTTCTGGAGCAGCCCACCTTTCTTTCAGCAAAGAAGACTAAGTAGCCAACGACATTCATGGTACTCAGCAGGGGAGCTCAACCCAGCATTCCAGCAGGCAGAAGGCATGCATGCCCAACATTCCAGCAGCCCATGAGACCCGCAATCTCCTTATTTCTCTCAATCGCCAGCCTGGCCCGAGTCAGGTCCAAGAGCCCAAAGGACATGAGCTATGCGGCTCGCCTAACACTGTGCCCTAGCGCCACAATCCTCGACCCCAGCTGCACAAGCTGCCCTTTGCTCAGGCCAAGCCAAGCTGCCCAAGCAGTGGTCCCTGCCACGACATCTCCTCAGCTCATGCCGAGCCAGCTCCTGGCCCCTGCCAGCCGACGTGCCGCACCACCCCAACGGCTACCCCGCAATAGCACTATCCAAGAATAAGGCAAGAAAAATTAAATTTTTCTTACATTGGTGCGGCACGAAGAAGACGAAGAAAGCAACGAAAGACGGTCCTTTGCACGGGCAAGATGTAGAAGATTGCTAGAGGAGGGGAAACAAATATCCTCTAAGCTATCTCTCTCTTGTAGGGTAGAATAAATCGCTCTCCAAAGTTGATTTAATAACCCACTTAAGGTGGACTTAAATAGGCTTTGAGAGAAATTTATTTCCCTTTCCTAGAAGGATCTAATTTCCTATTAAAGAGAGAATCTACATCAAAATAGGAAGCAGTCCTAAGTTTCCTAAAGCAAGAAAATCTCTACACCTGCCGCCCTTTTCTGCGAGCAGCCCAACAGGTGTGGGGGCATTTATGGAGCCAAAAATATTCACAAGGCGACACGTGGGTTTTTTGGACAAAAAGGACAAAAATACCCTCGAGGCATACCGGGTCTCCTACACGCGAGCAGTGGAGAATCATCCATCAACCAAGTCAGAAGTACCCAAAATGGGTAACAATTCAAAACCTATTTCATATATGTTTTTACCTCATTTTTTCCTTATTCAATTAGCCATTTATTTCAAACATTCCATAACATCCTCAACCAATTAATATAATCAATATATTAAAGGCTAATTACATCACCAAATCACCCCAAAATCACACCAAGGGCCGGCCATTCCCATCCAAAAAGAGCCTATCATATTCTCTACCTTTTCTACCATTTTCCCTTTTTAATTACACTAATTAGCTAGCCAATTAAACCCATAACCATCAAAACATTCCTTTATGTTTAAATTAGCCAATTAATCATAATAAATTGGCTAATTAAACCTAAATTAAACCTAAAAACCCTAGCCACCTCCTAACTCTATAAATAGGCACCTATTCTCACCAAAAAATCAATTCCAACACTTTGGCAAAAATCCTAAAATTCTCTAAACACTCCTTCTCTCTAAATTCTAACTTTGGCATCGGAGGTTCTTCGGCCAAAGCCCCCCCCATTCATCGTGGGCGCGTGAGGCTCTTGGCCTTAACCTAAAGTGTTAATTGTTTTGTAGGTGCAAAATTGTCCAAGATCAAGGAGGAAGAAATTTGCATCCACAACATTTTTTGACACCCCTTATGAAGTGGGTGCTACAAAGTGTTGTGTACTGAAATATAGACATTTCAGATCGTTATAATACATTACGAAGTGGGCGCTACAAAATGTGTGTCAAAAAACTGTGTCCCCTTATTCTAACCCTTTAATTATAACTTCATATAAAACAATACTCATTTGTATTCCTGGACAGTTTTGTTTTGTCACTTTGTGTGCTCAATGTATAAATCCAAAGGTATAAGCTTGTAAGAGGACTCACAAGCTAGATTTTGTTTAGTGACGTTTTTCTTTCTACATTTAGGAACTAAAACTTGAAAACTCTTTCAAAGTTAAATACATATTTTTCTCTAAGAGGAGAATTGAAGTTTCAATTTCTCGAACGGTAGGAATCCAAATTGAATGTATCGTGGATAGGGTTTGAGGGACTTATCAACCCGCCAACTTGCACAGTGCACTTTACGTTACATGCAAGAAAAAGAGAAGGTTTGGTAAGTCTTCACGTGTTGTGTGCATACATATATATATATATATATATATTTAGAACTAGAACAGTTGCGCTGCTTGAGCATATACAGTGAATCTCAATGATACTGCAAACTAAAGAAAAAAATAGAGAACTTTAATGAAAAGTTTTGGGTACTGTTCATTTTAACAAAAAATTATATTTTTATACTAAAAAGTCAATCATAGTACTATTTACTTTACCCTTTATTTTGTCTTTATCGTTAAAACTCAAAATTTTCAAGTCTTTTTCATTAATTTTCTTAAAAAAAATGATAGTCCAATTTCTTAAACACAAAAGTCTTAAGGCGGGTCTATTTTTGGGAGATTATCTTACTTATATATGACCGTTTGCATACGACACTAAAGACAATTAAATTGTGCTAGTTTTAATAGATAGGATTGAATTAGAAAAGTCTCACGTACGTGTGAATATGATCGCATAGTAGATTGGTCTGAATACAGCGCACCTCTGAATACGTATCCTATAATAATGAGGTGTTAATAATAATGTTTTTTCCTTTCTTTCTTTTGAGGTCTTTTGTCACAACTAGTGGACTCGGTCACTCAGATTCGACCCAATCTTTGTTTCTCTTCAAGAAAGCAATTTCACAAAATTTATATTAAAAAGCCATAAAGATACTTCGTACTTCCTAACAAAATTTATTCATAGACTAGGATGGTCACTGTGAAAGTCTTGGTAAATGTCCCCAACATGTATTTTTATTTCTTCTTCATTTTTTCTCAGAGTAGGTAAAGTGACTCCAGACCCAACCAAAAGATGGGGAGGTACACTGCTTTTGGCCATCATTTTTTAAATCTCTTTTCTTTTTCAAATGTATTTAACCAATTACTTGTTCTTAATAAATAATTTATTTTGATACAACGGTACATTTATCTTAAGAGATGGAGAATTAATGACAAACTATCTTGAGGGAAGAGAATTGAATATAGGCATGCACGAGTTTTTAAAAATAATTTTGATGGAATCGAACTATGAAAGTGACACGTCCGACTCTGATATCCTCCAAATATCAGGGTAGGCACGTGTTGGCCGACACTTGAATGTGGCAAAGCTATACTAACATGCATGAGAACTATGAAGAAAGAACAAACATAAATAAAACTCGTAAATTTAACTATAATGAATATGCAATTGGGGAACGTGTTTAGAACATACAACTAATCCAGAACATTGTAAAAGGAATGATATAAAGATGTACGGACAAGGGAGTGGGTCCTACACCGAGAGGACTCGAAGATGTGGATGTGGGAGTGCCTTGACGCCGGGATTGTACACCTCGATTCTAAGTCTTGAGGGGGCGCAAAACAAAACATGAGTGGACCAAGTTTATATATATAGTAATACTAAAACAGTTATTCATCAACGTACTAACCTCCAAAGTTTATGAAAACTCAATAGCATAATATGTAGTAGGTTTTCTAAAAACCCTAGCATGCCATAAAACTTTCGTAAAACATATATCATATATAGTGTGCATAGTAGCATCATAAAGGCATATGTATATATAAATCTTCATTTGCCCAAAGGCATATATGTATATATAATTCTGCATTCGCCCGAAGGCCCTTCATCACGTGGCCATAAGCATCACCACGCACCCGTAGGCATGTATAAATCTTCATTCGCCCGTAGGCCCCTACATCATCCGACCGAAGCCATATATAGATATCATTCGCCTGTAGGCCCCTACATCACTTGACCGAAGCCATGTATATATATCATTTGCCCGTAGGCCCCTACATCACCCAACTGAAGCCATATCAAAATATCATTCGCCCGTAGGCATATATATAAGCATAGAAAATCATAAACATAATATTTCCAAAATATATGTATATACCTCAACGGAGCTTAATAGCTCAAACATCATATGTTAAATCATATTCATAAATATCTCAGTAAATATAAGTCTAGTAAAGCATGATATTTCATAAAGTGTAAATCCAATTTACTCATAAACGATTCATAAAACGTAGTCATAAAATCATGTTTTTCATGTATGCATTTGTAGCAATAAAAATAAGCATTTTGGAAGGGGTCCACTCACTTTACTCCATTGTCGAAGAGCCGTGCAAACAAAAGAAGACAAAAACACCACTAACAAACGCACCTAAGCACATAAAGGGACCAATTAACAAAACTATACTATAACGATTGAATTTGGGAAAACGAACGTCATAAACGGATTCAAGACGTTGAAAAAACCTAAGAGGGGACCTCGGGTGCCCCCATGGGCCGCCATGCGCCGAGTTGAGTTGCCAAAAAGTTAGCCAGAAGAGTCGTCGGCGCCGCTGTCACATTACCTCATGCGGATGCGCTTGTGCTCCACGCGCCGGCCAAGATAGATGGCCACGCGCTGGCTAGAAACTGGGATCCGGTTGGGTCGGGTTGGATCTAGTTCAGTTATGGGTTTTGGGTTGCAAGGTTGGGCCTGAGTAATGGGTTAGGCCCATGTTAAGGAGTTGGGCCCAGTTTCTAGGTTTGGGCCTGAAAGTTTTGGGCTGGTTTCAGATCTGATGTTGGTTTCAGGTCGGCTTAACCCGGTTTCAGACCGTGGGTTTGGTCGGAATCTGGGCAAGGTTTCCCGAGCTCCGTTCGAGCTCATTTCTACACCATTTTCGACGTACAAGTTATGGAAATGAAGCTTAGAGAGAGAGGAAGAGATTCGTACCAATTTAAAGTTGTGTGGTGGCCTAAAAACGACCTGCAAGCTTCGGGTTCTCGCCGAAAAAATGGGAAAATGTCTCCGAGTAGTTTCTTCGTAGTTTCAACGCCCAAAATACGTACAAATGGGTTAACCTTCAACATAAGATGAGGGAAAGACGATGCAAAGGGTTTAGAACCTTACCTTCTGTCGTGACACGTCGAGGGAGACGATGAACGGTGCCTCGGTCACTATTGGAGTGCAACAGTCATAGCCTGGTTCGAGATCGTGACTGGGAAGATTTTAAGGTGGTGGTGGTTTGTGACGGTGCTCGCCAGAATGGCGAGTAGTGGTGGTGGTTCTCGGGGAGGGAAGGAAAGTGAATGAGAGAAAGATTCAACAGAGGGAGAGATGAGAGAAAGGTCCGAGAGTTATACACGGGAGGAAGAAAGGAGAAATAAAAGAATAATGGTTGGGCTAGGGGGACAAAATCAAAAGGAGTGGGCCCCACAAGGCACACTAATTAAGACCCAAAAAGCAAAGATTTCAAAATATCTAACCCCAACCATAGTGAAATTACAAAATTGCCCTTACAGTTCGTAAATTTCGGGACGGATTGTTACAAAAGAACTCATTGATGTGGTCAACAAAATATGAATGACATTCATCAATTTGAAATTTAGGAAACAAATTATGTCTAATTAAAAGCACAAGGATCAATTGTTGTAAAAGCCTATTTCTTCTTGAGCCATACTTTTTTCAGAAAACTAACAAAAAATTCAAAAAAAAAAACTTTAGTTTTAATGAAAAATGAAAAATAAAGGTGTTGTGAATAGTACTATGAAAAGGTAAAAATATGATTTTTCGTTAAAACTGAACAGTACATAGAGTGTTTCATTAAAACTCCCTACTTTTTTTACCCCTTCAATTTTTTACTTTTTAAAAGTGATGTCAACCAATATAATATTAGAATCTTTAGTCAAAGGTCAATCAAATCTTTACTAATTAGCATATATCAATAACTATTTTTTAAGGACATAATCAATGAAATATTTATAAAAATTATGGATAAGTCAGTAAAGCATGCCACATGGGTTTAAGCTAGTTAGAAGATAACGTTTGTACCTTTCTTTCTTCACTTTATTCCATTCTTTATCTCATCCCCTCTTACAACCCAAAAATCCAAAATACAAATAATTCACATTGAATTGAATGGATGGAAGTTGGTATCTTGAGTAGGATTATCATGTGTTTTTCAGTACGGCCAAAATCCAAGCACTAAATTGTAATTATTATTTTGACGTGGAAGTAACTAATGACATTATTATAGGTTAGGTTTCATTCTTTGAATCAAGAAATCAAATTTAGCCAATTTCAAAATCATAGATACACACGAATCAAATTACATAAAACAAACAAAAATCTTAACACAATGTAGGGAAGATTGAAAGTTTCAAAATTTAACCTGCAACGATGAAGCTCGAAGAAGGTCTTGCCATCATAAGACGTACTGTATAGGAATTTAGCCAAATTTGCAACCCTACTCCGAAAGGCATGGTCTTTGGATAACTATCTATCATCAAGGGCAACAAGCTCTTTTAGACACATATTCCAGGGTTGGAGTAAGGCGGCACCGAATACAAGTACTTCATAAGTTCGGTTATGGACTCCACAACTTCCTTAGCAGGACTACACAAACGAAGCAGTGATGTCACCATCATTCTATTTCGGAGCAGTAGGTGAAGTCCGATGACTTCGCCGAGATTGACCATGTTTGTTTCATAAGATAAGGAAACATGATCCAATAAGGAATCAACCAGGTTTCCTATATTCTTGGAATCCTTACAATCTAAGAATTGGCATGGGACGCAAGTAATCATACTGGTAAGAGGATGCAACATCTACTCATAGATATCCTACGAGATTCTTCCAATTTAACACGAATTCCATATCCTAAAAGGTCTCTATCTCAACTGATATACATACACCATTCTAGGATTCATATCTGGTAACGTAATTATAGCACACTTGCCAATTTGCTTGAGTCTCATAATATTGCTTACTGACTTGACCGTTAAAGAGCCTTTGACCGGCATAATCCAGTCTTTGGTTGCTTACGGTTGTTTGTTTTTTTATAGGTTACTCTATTCTGCATCTCCACTTGTTGCAGCAGTGCGTGAATTTGGTTCCAACAATCATCAAAATTAAAGGTCATATAGCCGTTAAATCGTGATGACACGTTTGTAACCGTCCTGTTACCAAATCTCCTAACGTTTTCATTGGTGATTTTTATCATATGCGATCTTGGAGTATATACAAACAAGTTTGACAATTATATAGTTGAAAATAGTTTCATAGAATGCATATCCCATCAAAAAAATAAATTCAGCAAACACTTAAAATTTATTATATACTTCTATTAAGTAGAATGTAAAATTTTGCAGTATCCAGTAGTGTAAATATTCTAAATTGATGATCGGGTTCGTTCATTGTGTTCTTCAAGGGTCGATGAGTGTAGCTATGAAAAAAAATTCAAAATTTGAGCTAAAATGACCTTTAAATCGTGATTTTTCATTTCTATGTGTCGAATGATTTCTTCCCGTTATCTAATCCTCGAATGTTTGTTTTTGGTGATTTTTGACGATTTTTTGCTTATGCAATCTCAGAGTATATACAACCAAGTTTGACGGTTTAATCATTGAAAATAGTTTCGTAGAGTGTGTATCCCATCAAAACAATAGACTTAACAAACACTTAGAGTTTATTCTATACTTTTATTAAGTAGAAATTAAGATTTTGTGGTATGTATTAGGGTAAATATTCAAATTGGTGATCATGTTTGGACATTGTATTTTTCTAGGGTCGAGTAGTGTAGTTATAAAAAATCATCAAAATCAAAACTAAAATGACTGTTAAATCGTGATTTTTCGTTTCTAACCATTGAAAGATTTCATCCCATTACCTAATTTCAAAAGTTTGCTTTTGGTGTTTTTTGGCATATGCGATCTTGAAGTATGTACAAACAAGTTTAATGGTTGGATTATTGAAATTAATTATGCGAACTGCGAAAATCATCAAACAAATTAAATATGCCAACCATGTCTCACTTTTGCCTGACGAAATAAAAACTATAAACCCCTAAACCCTAAATTGTACCTTTGTGCGACAAAATAATATTCTTTGCCCGAGGAAATAAAAATTTTAAACCCTAAATTGTACCTTTACATGACAAAACCTAGATGGTTCATTATGTAAAGGTTGCCACTATACGCACTAAGGTTTTTCCTTGGCGTGGAAACTTTACCGGACGACTGAAGCTTTGCCTAACAAAAGTACTGTCGAGTAACTTTCGTCGGGCAAAAGCTTTTGAAGAAACCAAAACGTTATTGTGTAAAGATTATTTGCCCAACGACCTGTCGTTTGTTGGGCAAAACTTCGTCATACAAATGGTATTTTCTGGTACTTCATTTCCTTGACATTAATTGAGACGGCAACGGAACTTCTTTGAAAGTTTGAATTGGAACTTTAATTAATAGCTTGGTCATTAATCTTGAAAAATCCTATGGTTTTTGTTCGTTCTTTGACTTGTATAGAGAATAGAGACTTGTTAGCAGATATATATACAGTCTACGTTTTGGATAAACCTCTTGATAATATCAGATATTCAGCGTCGCTTTAGGGTATTGGTTAATGAACAAAAAGCGAAGGAGACAATAGCAGAGAACTGAACTAAATAATGATAAGTTTCATGAAGGGACACAAAGAAAGTTGTAGAAAATGGAAAGTAATGATAAGTTTCATGAAGTTAATCTGAAATAAATACAACAAATAATCCTACAGTATTTGGACCACCACCACTCCATTTAACCTAACCTAACTTCAAAGGAATGGACATGGATCCTCTCTGGATCCAATTGTCCTAATCCTAGGGATCCATCAATTCGGGCTGTTGAAATTTGATTTAACGGTTAAAATTATTATAACTTTTAAAGTAAAACCTTATTTATAGCCGTTAGATCAAATTTCAATGGTCCGAATTGATGGATCCTTAGGATTAGGACAATTGGATCCGGAGAGGATCCATGTCCCAAAGGAATATATAACTAAATTAATAAATATGTCCAAAGGTGAACGTAACGTCAAGGCGTGCATGTAAGGACCGATGTGTCGTGTTAGGGTTGGGTCGCATGCAAAGTTGCTGTCAATTATTATATACGCACATAGTCACACTACCACAAAATACCAAACCCTAATTTCTGGAAGAGAAAGCTTTTCTTCTTCCTTTTTTTCCTTTCCGTTTTTCTCTTTTTTTTTTTTGGTAAAACTTTCCGTTTTTCTCTTCAAAGAGTAGTTTTCACAGTTTCAGGTACATATTAATAGCCTTGCTTTCAAAGGACATCGGATATTTTTGAGAGAGTTGGTTCTTTCTTGCTACTTTTGGCTGTTGTTAATTTGTTGGCTAGTCACTGCATGCATGCTAGTAGTGGATAAGGTTTTGTGGGGGTGGGGGCGGGGGGTGTGGTTTTGAATTACGTAAATTAAAACACCACCAAAAGTAGAAGAATATGCATTAGAATCTGAAGATCAAACCAAAAGCATCTCGCAATCTCTTCATCTTGTTTGTATCGACGTTTCCACATCCCACCTTGTTTCTTTGACCCTCCTTCGTATATAAAAAGAAGAAGGAAATATTAAATACAATTCGAGGAGATATTCAAGCTAACTTGGGATATTATATGTGCGTTGAATTGGCATGCTTATTAACTACACTAGAGGAGAGGAGGTGAGGTGAGTTTAGCCAATAATATGGTTCAAACTCGTCTTTGGCGAGAATCGAACCTAAATAAAGAGGAATACCACTAAACCATAGTATTAAGTGACGAAAAAAAAAAAAATTTGTATGAAAGATATTAATATAGTGAAGCAAAGAGAAATACAAGTAGAGGTCACACTACGACTCCCAGTCCCACAACGGGGAGAAAAGTGTTACCTAATCACACAAAAAGCATCAAAGAACCCAGAAAGAAGAGGCAAACATCACCAAAAGCATACCAAAAAAAATGAGGGGAGAAGAGGAAACACCCCCTTCAAAAATTAAAAAACTAAAGGATAAGGTATTCTATCAAGAGAGAGGACCATCACCAGCGAGGAAGGACACATAGTTGCCTAACTCATAAGAGTAAATTGTAGCAATGGTCCCTTAATTTTAATCAAATTGGAGCAATGGTCCCTCAACTAAAAATCCATTATCATTGGTCCCTCAACTTATCAAAATGTGTAGCTATAGTCATTTTCATCAATTTCGTCAAAATTTTGTCAAAATAAGTTATGTTGGAATAACCATTTATATAATTATGGTCCCTCAACTCAACTCATAAATTCACCCTACTTTCCTAGTGGAAACATGCATATTCATTTATCCAATTCTAGTAAGTTAGCGTTACTCTTATAGTTCTTAATACTTTGGAACACTCTAGTCAGATAGTGAACTGATCGATGAGCAAGAATAACGCTCTCTAATATATATATTATCCCAAAGCAAATTGTTGGATTACAAGTACCTTGATCCAACTTTATTGCATGTATGGTACGTAAACAAACTTTTTAAGTATATCAAGATACTTATAACTTATATGAAAACACCTCAATTTATCTGTATGTGCGAAGTTAAAACTTTATACTCAACGGTAGTCTAGAGGAAAATCGGTGAACCGTGAATCAAGCAACCTCTCTACCTTGAATTCATAACTTGCACAATAAGTGGCATCGACATCTGTGCCCGTGAGTCAACTACCAACCACAACACAGTACACCACCTGAGCAATTATCCAACACTCGTAGTTTAAAAATTGGACAGGATCAAGTTGACTTAAAATAACGTAATTTTTCTTCTGAATCCAAGTTCGAATTTTCATTTCTATAGTTTAACAACGCTTGAACGACAAAAAGGACTAGAGAGTAGGTTGAGTGAATTTCCCACGATACCCAAATATAGTCCACAAATTTCTTGATCAAAGAATGGCTTCCCGAATGGATCCCTATCCAACACAATCTTGTGTCTGGCAAGAAGTTAGAGCCCAAGTAGAACCCAACAAAATGGGCTCAAGTCCAAATATTGAGGCCCAAAACAGGTAAAACCGACTTTGTTTTGGTGGTGAAATGGGCTTCTGTTAAACCTCGGTGGGCTTTACAAGGATGGAAAAATATACGGAGTGTCCACACGACGCGCCACTGGAATTTGGAGGGGAAACAGGGTGAAGCAGAGTATACCAACGGGTGGACGAAATGTGTAAGCTACCGGGACAGGGTGCTGCATGCAGCCGCACAGTTGTCCCTGCGACATACATTGTTCCTCAACGGTTTGTTTGTACGTGGGAGCTGGGACAAAACCTATCAAGAGGTTCTTTTAAAAGTGAAACCTATGTATTTTCTACCATCTTATATTTTGTATGTGCCCATATGCTAGTTACAATTATTAAAAGTAAATAATTTAATAAATAATAATTTAATTTAACATATTGGGTGGAGAATAAAATTTAAACAAAAAAATTAATATGTCACATAAGACCATCTCCAAAGGAGATGTCAAAAATGCCACATAGACGTATGACGGTAACAAATGACGTACTATTTACTCCAACCGAGATGTCAAATATGACATGGAAAATAAGACTAAGCTGACATGGACAAAGACATGTCAGATTTGAAGCTACCTTCAAATTTGATTTTTGCTATTTCTAAGGGCATTACACTTGCCCTGTCTTAAATGTTAGCATATTTAAGTATTTTTTTTAATTTTTTTAAACCAATAACAACCCAACTTTTATTATTTTTGTTCACAAAAAACATAAATGCAACAATAAATTTTGACATACCGAGTGGAAGGAAAATATTAACAATATGTTAAATTGTCAAGTCAGCCATCAAATTTAAATTTGATGTTTTAAATTTAACAATTTGACATCTTCTTTGAAGATGGTCTAAGGTGACAGAGTTCGTAAAAAATCTCAAAGTCTGCTTAACATTTCTTTTTTTATGAAAATGAGTAACTTACCATCTTCTTATACTCACAATGCTTCTCCCGAATCCGGATCCTCTTTGTGAGGATTCCAGGGATCTATGAATCGTGTCTGTTCATCGTACATCATGCGGTCAAAAATCATTTTAAATTTTATTTAAAATTGAACACAAACAATACCTAACGAAAACTGACCGCATGATGTACGATAAATGAATACAATTTACTGATACCCGGGATCTTCACAAAGAGGATCCGGATTCACTTCTCCCAACTCCCAGGTGAAAAAGGAATCTATGGGTCTAAATTGACAAAAATACCCCTAATTACTAAACACATTGTTCTTGTTTTCTTGGCTTTCACAATTTTTGTTTTTTTTAAAAAAACAGAAAAATATGGTAGACAATGTCATAGTTTGTTTCATATTTTCTGATCACATTTTAGACTTTTCGTATAAAAGAGACAAGAAATTGATTATAACTTATGTGCATTTTGTAGGGGCTTTGCATTAGTGTAGATTCAAAAATGCATTTGTTTAGATAGGACGGAGCCATAACTTTGTCACAATGGAAGTACGATAAGCTTCAAACCTCACGACCTTCAATTAACATGCCTAATTTCTTTGGGGCTATTTCGTTTTTTATTTTCACTTTAAAAAAAAATGTGAAATCTTGTTTGGTAATTATTTTTAATTTTTAACTTTCAAAAAACAAAAGAATTGAAAATTAAAAGTAGGTACCAAATAAGATTTCAATTTTTAGATTTCAAAAAGATAAAAACCAAAAATTAAAAACAAAAGATGAAATGATTATCAAGCGGTTCCTTAATCTTTTCCTTTAACTCGGATATTTCTTAAATGCATTCTATCAAATATTTTAAGATATTAAATACTGTGGTCAAAACTGAACGTTCAACAAGATTAGTGAAAGCCGAGCCATTGAGGTGATCCGAACCGACCAGTTTTTTTTTTCAAATGGTCATTTATCACAGTGGTAGAAATAAGTATTATTTTTGTACCATGACGATGGTTTGAACTCCGTCTGTTAACTAATCTAAAATTTAATTTAACAAATTTATCGTTTGACCAAAAAAAAAAAAAACCATAGCTTCGCTACTGTGTTTAGAAGTAAAACTTATTGAGAAAAAAGTTCTAGAAGAAACCCCAACTCTTAGAGGGAGCATGAACGAACATGAAAAAACAAAAAGAAACAAGGGTATTTTGGACCATAAAAAAGTTGGTTCGAAGGTGTCAGCTCCTGAATTCCACAATTCCACGTGAACAGATTCTTCATGGCTGTTTCTGTAACCCCCTAAACACATTAAAACCAGAACCTCCAATTATAGTAAAAGCCAGATCTTACTCCCTCTCTCTCTGCAGAAACATTAAGAACCCACAAGGAAGAACGAGTCCACATTCAAATTCAAAGGCAACATAAACAAATTTAGTCCCAAATACCCGATTATTTATAATATTGTCCCAGTCCAGATTCCGTTCTGATATACACTACTGCATTTCTTCACTGCAGAAAAATTTCAGGTATTTCCAGTTGGCTGGCTGAAAACATATGGCGATCCTCTTCCATTGTTAGAGCTTCTTTCAGTCCTCTATCTTCCTCACAATGTGGATGCTATGGAGGACATTTGAAGGCTAGGGTTAATTGTTTGAGGTAAATAATCTCTAATCTTTTCTGGGTTCTTCTACATTTTGTTAATTATAAGTGCATTGGCTTCATTCCTCCCCACATTTTTCAAGGAGAAGAACAAAAAAAAAAAGGGAAATAACGCCTTTTCTTTTAGTACATAAAGACTTTTGGGAACCCTTTTCTTTTTATTACATAAAGAGTGTTCGAGACCTTCGTTTTCTTTGTTTGGATTTTCCTCGGGTAGGATTTTTTCCGGCAAGGTTTTAACGGGGCCACTTTATCTTCGATTCTGTAATGTCTTTTCGAAGAGTGACGTTTTTCATTTTTCTTGACTTCTTGTTAAATTGGCTACTTCTGTTCGTTTTTGTTTAAACCAGAAACATATCTTTGAAAAATCGTTATATTTGAGATGATCAGATGTTTGTTAAAGCCAAAAACTGTTGTTTTGTGAAGACATCATTTTAGTTAGTGTCAAGTCATTTGTCTCACATCGATCGTTGATTAATCTGAGAAAGATTATGATGACTTTAGCTATAGTTCTAGTATTTTGTGATTTATTAACTAATTAGAGTTTTGAGTCTTTGAGCTTGTTTTTAATAACACTGTCTGCTCTAAGCTTCTGTTAATTAACTAATTAATTACGATAATATCTAGAGAAGAAAAGTAGTTAGAAGATATGTCCTAGAATTCCAAACGCAAAACAAAGATTTACAAGTTTGTTTTGGCTGAAGATGTTAAAGGGGAAAAGTGATTAGAAAAATAATTTAGGTGCGATTCCTAAACGGATCAGAGCATGACGGATGGTTTAAAGCTAGGGTTTGGTGATAATCTTGTCAATCGGGTAAGCCAAGGTAAAACCATTGAAATCAAAAGTACCAAAAACCGTTTTTGGTTCCAAGTACAAACTACAAAGACAGACATCATGGTTGTCATGGTTGTTATGCTTTGGTTTCATCTCGATAAAGTGAGGACACGTGAGATTTGCAGAACTTGCTAGATGTACAATGGTTTTGTTGGTTTTGAGGGGCTTAAGAAATGAGAAAGTAAAAGTTTGTTTGATAATCATTTCATTTTTTTTGTTATATTTTTTTGCTAGCGAGAGTCAGCTAAAAAAAATATATATATATAGGATAAACGAGGAATTAGGATAAATTAAGAATGAAGAAGAGCAGATGAAGAATGGTAAGAGAGTTATAGAAGAAAGCATGTACAATAAAAGACAATGAAAACGCAAAAAGTGGTTTTTTTTTTTTTTTACTTTTGATATTTTGTTTTTTTTTTCTTCGTTACTTTTATTCCTCTCTCTCTCTCGTCTCTTCATCTTTTTTTTTGTCTCATATATTCCATCGTATTTCAAACATAAAAAAAATAAAAATAAAAAACGCAATGGTTGCCAAACAAACTTTAAATTTTTTGGATTTGAACAAAACAAACTGTTTATGTCGTGGCAAGAACTATAAAAATAATAGTAATAAAACCTATTTGACTATTTTGAATCTTGAAGTTAGCGTTTTATAGGAAAATTTGAAAATAATAGTAATCTCGAAATTAGTGTTTTATAGGGAATTTTAATCAGAATCTAAATTTTTGGGCATGTTAAAGACTGAATTTTAAAAGGAATTGGCTCCTCAATGGATGAGGAGGAGTTGATCCTCAAGATGCTTTGTAACATATTCACGGAACTTCGAATTTATGATCGTCAAGATGCTCGTTCGTTAACATTTTCTGAAATAATTTTTCGTTTTGTAGATACAAAAACAAGTGAAAAATGTGTTTGACAAATTGTTTTCCAAAAATAAATTCAGAAAACGAAAAATGCAGAAAATAATATTTAGCTTAAATTTTGTAGACCATCAAATTGATGTTTCTCTATTTTTCAAGAACAATTTTCAAAATAAGAGAAAAGAATACACACACACACACAATCAAATTGATGTTTCTCTATTTTTCAAGAACAATTTTCAAAATAATAGAAAAGAATACACACACACACACACACATTTAAAAAAATTATTTCATAAAAGATAAAATCATGTATGTCACCATCACTGTAGCCACACGACCACAACATTGTACACCGTCTCACCATCACCACCACCACCACCACCACCACCATCTTTGGCACTACCACCTCCCACCACCATATCCTACACCGCCATCACCCTTGCCACCATGGCTACCACCACCTTCACTGTCTCACAATTTCCACAACCAACACTGTCGTCGCTGTCTCACCATGGCCACCACCACATGCACCTATGCTGCCACCACCACCACCACTAGATGATCCACCACCATCATTCCCGCCACCATGGCCGTCACCACCTCCATCATCTTATCGTTGCGACCACCAGCACGACCCTCCACCACCATCACCACATCTTCACCTCATTACCCTCACCATGGCCACCACCACCTCTGCCATCTCCACCCTATTACCCTCACTACTACCACCACTCCAACCATCATTGTTACCACCACCGCACCATTGCTACCATACACGAATTTATATTTATTTTGACATTTTAGTTATTATAGTGCCATACGAGTTTTCTATGTTTTTTTTTTTTTCAACAATCATTCTCAAATTAAACTATTGTATTCTCAAATCATAGAAAGAAAGAAAAAATTGTCGTTTTCGTTTTTATAAAACACTTCTTCAAAAATTGTTTTACAAGACGTTACCGGGCGTTATTTGCTCCAATGCAATCTCATTTTAGGCACAAAAAGTTGCATGGTTTTTCCCCGATATTATTGTCCCTAGGCATGTGGTTTGTACCTTAATTATATGCTTATCTGGTCCAACTTATAATACATATGCTGCGTTCGATGTTTACAATAACATCATAGTTAAGATGCTAAACGTATACAATTTATGGATTTATTATGTTCCTTGAATTTCACTGTCTTTTTTGTCAGGATTAAAGCTACATTTTGTCTAATTAGAAAGTCAAATGACTTCAAAACCCTTACCATAAAATGCATTATTCGAAGACTGGTAATTAGCCTTGTGCACAAAAACGTAATTCCGCAGTGTATCCGTTGTAAACGAGGAGTTTGAGCTGATTAGTGTGATTATAAAAGTCCATTACCATAAGCAGATTTGCTTTCAAGAACTCGGCCAAAAAATAAAAAAAATTATGAGTTCTGAACCCTCAAAGCTTCTTATGCGATAGAGTTGCACATTGTTGGCTAACACGAAGTTTGAATTTTCCAGGAAAAATCTTCATTACTTGCGTTTTTGGTGCAATCATGCCATGCAGATGCAGTTCACTAGTTATTCCTACCTCTCCGGCTTCCGCCACGACGGTAGACGTTTTCAAAGAGCACAACGGTCTCCGCCGGTCAAACTCCAACCAAGACCTTTACCGTCGTGCTACTATGCGGAGGTCTTATTCGGACAACCATCTTTGTTACCGCAGCAGTCGTATCCACGCAGCAGCAACAGAACCAAAACTAAAGAACAGCCGTTCGGGGATTTTCTCGTTTCAGTTTTCGAGTTCCATTCTCCCAAACTCGGTGAGATCATTCTCGTTTGATCCGGAAACGAGTAATCATAGGAGCATAAAGGCGAAGGACACGAGTAAGGAGACGTCTGGGGAGAGCGCCAGTGAGGAGGAGAGCAAAAGAGCCAATTGGGTGGAGAGACTAGTGGAAATCAGAAGTAAATGGAGGGATAGGCAGAAAAAGGACGATGCGGATGAAGACAGCGTCTGTGAAGCGGGTGAAAATGGTGATTGTGAATGTGGCAGAGATGAGGGTGGTTGTGCGGTGGATTATACTGCAGAAGACGATGGGGGAGAAACCAGTCCTGAAATTTTCCGGAGGTTTTTGGTTCGAGTTCCATGGTCTGATACCAAGCTGCTTTCCAAGCTATCCTTCTTGTGCAACTTGGCCTATGCGATGCCACAAATCAAGGTATGTGTTTGTTCAGCATAACGCACGAACCGAGTTTCGATATTTCAAGCACGATAAATAAATTCATACTTCTAATTCATTTGCAGGAAAATTATATAAAGAGATATTATGGCCTACGATTAGTAACAACTTCACTAGAGAAGAAGGCCGAAGATGAAATCAAAGCAAAACTAGATGACGACTCTAATTGTGTACCTGTAGCTGCCGAAGTAGCTAGTGAATCCAGTTCGGAGAAAGCTGTAGAAGCTGGGCAGAAGCGTCCATGCCGTCCTGCTGTTGCTTATAATATTGCTGCCTCAGCTGCATCTTATGTGCGGTCACGCAATCAGGACAGCCTATCACTTGGGCCCAAATCGCAGCAGGAGGGTGATGGCGAAAATTCACGAGAGGAAGGAGGGTACTCACCTCGAAGCTATAAGCCAGAGGTGGCAGTTTCCATGGCAGCGTCAACAATGACAGCAGTGGTTGCAGCAGGGGAAAAGGAGAAACAAGAAACAGCAAAGGACCTTCGGTCACTCCAGTCCTCACCTTGTGAATGGTTTGTCTGTGATGATGCCAGTACGTATACTCGATGTTTCGTGATTCAGGTAAACTTTTACCCCTTCATCCCTCTGGATCTGTGTTTGATAATAGCTCTCCAACAGTCTTTCAAATCCAAATGTGGGATTAAATAGACAGATTTCATGTGGCAAAATCATTCTGAATTCTGAAAGAAAGAGATACCGAAGAACATATTTGTAAATGCTTTGACATGCGAATTGTTCTTACCTGCAGGGTTCCGACTCCCTTGCATCCTGGCAGGCAAACCTGTTCTTCGAACCTACCAAATTCGAGGTAAGCATAGATACAGATAACACCCTTACTACTGTCTCAGAAGGAAGGAAAATGATTAGTCATAACATCTTCATATTCTTGTACAGGGGACAGCTGTGCTTGTTCACAGAGGAATCTACGAAGCAGCGAAGGGAATGTACGAGCGATTTATTCCAGAAATAACTGAACACTTGAATAGACACGGTGAGCGAGCGAAGCTTCAGTTTACAGGCCACTCTCTTGGAGGAAGCCTTTCTCTCTTGGTCCACTTGATGCTGCTGAGTAGGAAGTGTGTAAAACCCTCTACTCTTCGGCCAGTTGTCACATTTGGCTCGCCATTTGTGTTCTGTGGAGGCCAGAAAGTACTCGACAGACTGGGAGTGGACGAGGGTCAAATCCATTCCGTGATGATGCATAGAGATATCGTCCCTAGAGCCTTCTCCTGCAACTACCCTAACTATGTGGCCACACTTCTCAAGCGTTTAAATTCATTTCGGTCACACCCTTGTCTAATAAAAAATGTAAGTATCACCATCATTAAATCATATACCGTCACAAATTATGGGTTACGGCTTTAAACTCATCTGCAACTTACCACTTTAACCTCAGAGAATATTATTCGTGCTCAGAAGGCTTTAGCTATGCAGTAAAATGTTATACGAAAACCTAGAACTTGATATCGATAACTTATCTACTGAACTTTTACTTAGGGCAAGTTTCTAATTCATTTCTTATTGTGTGTGTTTCTTCTATGCAGAAAATATTATATTCTCCGATGGGCAAACTAATCATTCTCCAACCTGATGAGAATGAATCTCCTCCACACCCTCTACTTCCTCCGGGGAGTGCCCTCTATGCTTTGGACAAGACCCAACGTGGATTCTCTTCAAGTGTCCTTACGACTTTCTTGAACTCTCCCCATCCACTAGAAACCCTAAGTGATCCTACAGCTTATGGTTCAGACGGTACAATTCTACGAGACCATGACTCAAGCAACTATCTAAAGGCTGTGAATCAAGTCCTAAGGAAATACACAAGGACAGCTGTTCGGAAAGTGAGAAAAGAAAGGAATCTATTGTGGCCGCTACTTACTTCACCATCTCCACACTCCTGGAACCATGAAAGTAATCTGGAGAGCAGCGGGTTGGTAACTAAGGAGATACTCACAGGAGTTTAAAATCATTGTTTTGTGTGTGGGGGTTTCGACATGCATATAGAGGATGTTCATAAGAAAATAAGTAGAGGACTTAGTTCGTTCTCTCTGTTTCGTGTACATCTCTTACATCCTAACCGTCTCTGTATCTATGAACTCATCCTTGACTCGCCCTGAATAAAATGTAAATTTTCCAGTCCCTGTGAAGAGTCATTTAAAAGGGTACTACAACTGGGAGTACATAATTGTAATTTTCTTTAATACTAAACAAGGAGGAGTAAATAAGCACAAGCATGAATTCCGACACGACCACCAAATCAAATAAAGCTGACTATTAATTCCGATAAGCAAAGGCGAGTAATAAAGTTTTCCACTAGCTTTGCCACAATTGTTATGCATTTCTAAATTTTATCATACAATGAAAAGTGAACTCTCACTTCAACACTTAACCAAAGGAGGTAGAGGCGAAGAACTAATGCTGCCACATGACTTCAAAGCAAAGAAAGCAATAAGTAGTAGCAGCTATTTACCCTCTGCAGCCATTCTTTTCCGTATCTCATGAGCTGTGTTGAATATGCCAAGTGTAGGCTTGTCGCAGACAAAGCATTTCTTGTTCTTCGAATGATGCTGTGAATGAAAAGCATATGGTTAGAAAATACTTGAAAGAAACACATGGAAACAGAAAGAGCCTGTTATACTTGATACACTTGATTCATAAATCAAAAACCATAACTGAATGTCGTAAAGTTACCGCAACAATGAGAATGCAGATGGACACGTTAAGAAAGAGAGGTCACCTTTAGTGCACAATGCTCACAGAAGTAATGATTGCACTTAGTTACTACAGGATCAACAAAAGGCTGCCTGCAGATGAAACATGCAAAGGGCAACCCAGCATCATCTTCGTCGTCGTCATCTTCCTCAGTCTCGTCGACATCATCCTCACCCATAGCTAGTTTTCTCTTCCTTGCTTTCTCTGCTTCATCCCACTCTTTTTCCATCTGCCAGCCTGACTTGTAGTCCCCACGATCGTGCATAAACTTGCAGGAATCTCCATACCCACAGTAACCAGTCTCTTTGTAATCCTTACAGATGTCTGGCTGATAATCAAATCTCGTGGATGTCCTGATGTGAGCAGAAGCCCTGAGAGGCCCATGTGCACCTCCTGCTTTCTCACTGGCCACTGTTAGCTCTCTTCGGAACCCAGCCTTGTAATCAGTATATCCATGGATCCCTTTATACAACTTTTCATTGCCAGTAGTTTTGCCCTTTCCCTTCAAAGCCTCCTCTGCCTGCTTGAGAACTCTCTCGCGAACTGCTCGTGCATCTCTGGAGAACTCAGTCTCAGTCTCCATAGTCGCTGTTGCTCTGCTATCATTTTCAACTTGGATTTCTTTTGAAGACTCAAACTCAAAGACTGCTCTGTCATCAGATACAGAGCTCTTGGAGGGTCCGGTAGAAAAAAACAGCTTTCCATCAGACTTTTGGGCCTTTCTTTGGTTTGATAAGGATGTCCCAGACTTTGAATCGTCCTCCTCCTCATCTTCATCAGTCCTTCGCTTTCTAATGTTCTGCCTCCTTGATGGCTTCCGGAAGAAGTTGCAAACTGTAAATGCAAAAAAACTATGAATAGTGTACATAGCATATGCAACGTAAGCATATAAACAAAACTCATCAAGAACAAAAAATACCTTCTCCAGGCTCTTTATTTTCACCCGAATCCGCCATGTAGACACAAGAAAAGAAATGCAGGCAACCAAAGCAAGTAGAACAAAGTACAGTTCCAAGGCCTAGGTCAATTGCCGCTACTTGAGCTTATTGGAGCCGAATGGCCGAACTAAGGATTTGAGAGGTAGCTCTGAATTCCTCGTTTTATGGCTGCTGCTGGAAAACAAAGTTCACTTTATAAATTAACCAAAAAACCTCCAGAAAATAGAGAAAAAATCATAAGTTCATACATGGAAATCAACCAACACTAATAAAAAATGGAAAACAAAGTTCAACTCAAAAGAAAGTGGATCAACCAATACAAAGCGAAAATTTAAACTTTATCGAAGAAAACAAGAAAGAAATTTGAAGGTTTCACAATTCATTGCATCACGTGGTTTCTCAATACTAAATCAGTAAACCCTAACCATTTTGGTGAAAAAGTCCTGCAAAATTACTGTTTCTTTCCTGGGAAACATATGAAAAAGAAGGGAAGACGCATGAATCCTTGAGCCCATTCCAAACCAAAAATATATATGTATATGGAAGATCTGTGTATTGAGTGGCAAATATGTGCCGATTTCGTTTTTGGCATTTCCCAATACAGACCTGTTGAACATAGGATACTAAAGCTAATTGTTGAATACACATCAAGCTTGGCTTCTCTTTTAACTAATTGATCCTTTTCTTTCCTGCCAAAACCGAAAGGAGTTCATATAACCGGTTCATGCGCTTTATAAACACAGTCCCTAATCAAAATTTGAAACTTGATTAAACACTAAGAATTTGCTTCTGAATCGCATAACAAAGTTCAAACCTTTTGGGCGTGATGCTGCAGTCTCTGCCTGAAGCACCCAGAATTTGCTTTTGGATCCCCCCACAGACAAGAAGGGGTTTGAAGAAGAAGAAGAGGAGGAGGACAAGAATGGACTATTTTGGTTACCATGGGCTTACTGGACTCCTAAGTTTTTTTTCTCGTATTTTTGGATAGGGCTTAGAAATTGGTATTTACACCCAAAACCCTGAAAACTTTTCCCAACTTCCTGATTGTACACTCTGCCTATTCCATCTTTGTCAACCAAAAGTAAATGAAATTACCACTTTAACCTCCACATTAATATTGAGCAGAAATTAAAAATATAGGCAATTTAGTAATTACATGATTGCAAATTTTACTGTTTTTTAGTTGAGCATCACAGCCATGTAATGCTAACATATTTTATTTAAAATTTCTCTTCGTTCCTGTTTCTCTCTCTCCTCACCACTACTGACTTCTCTGCAGCACTCTCGCCAAAACATCCAAAAACCACCCTCCCACACTCCTCAAGCTCCCTTTGTTCCTGATTCTCTCTCATCAACTCTCATGGACTTCTCTTTGCAGCTCTCTCGCCAAAACCCTCTTCAACTGCCCACCTCTTCCCTCCCACGTTCTCCTCAACCGCAAGCATCATGATTTCACTTACCTCAAACTCCCACGTGTTGAAGAAACTTCAAAATTTTGTTCATACTTTTACCATTTTAGATGCCCAATTCGTTTTGATTTAAAAGAATTCATTACTGTTCCCACCCCTGCTTCTGCTGTTGTTGATCGCCATAAGTCAGCCGCTTCCGTTGGTTATGGGGGCCTCTCCTTCCTATGGTAGCACCAAGGTTGTTCAGAGTAATCATCATCATCACTCAATCTCAATGGCCTCCTTCCAAATTGCTGAGCCCAGGTTTAATTTTAATTCTCTTAATAGCTTTTGGAATTGGATCTTCAGTTTTATTAGTTTCATTGAGAGAAAGCATCCTTTCAATTGTTTAACTTACCAATTACATATTTGCAACAATTGCAAAGGAGTGTAGGAGGAAGTTCACCGACGGAGTACTAAGAGAATTACAAAGAAATAAATTTTGTAGTCATTCAATTAGCTTTAAAGAAGGTAGGTCATCATGCACGTACTATGTTTCTTCATTCCTGGTTTTGTGATGTGTTGTTTCACATTGAATACAGAAACCAATTGGGGTTTTCTTTGTAACTAAAGACAGGGCAAGTGACAAACTCATTGGAAAAAAAAGGGACATGGTTATTTTTGTTACTATGTTTGTCAATCTTAGTTGTATTTTCTCATTTTTGTTTACTGTATTTTCAATTTTAATAACTTATTTTTCAATCACTTTCATGGATATAGCATTATAATGGCTGCGGAAGTGTACAACTTACAATAGGGGGATAGTTGGATTACCCCGATTTATAGATTCCTTGCTCATGGCACCCTTCCAACATGAAACAAAGTCTAAGTATATGTCAACAAGACTATACAAATAAATGAATAGTTTCACAGTGTATTCGTTTAATCATACATTCCAACACATTCATATATAAGCCAACTGTGCTTCAAAAGGGTTCAACATACTTTGTGTCATTTGCCACTTGCTACAATGTGCCTCGACACCTTGCCCTTATTCTCACCAACCAGGTGATGAAATGTGAAGAAGGAACTCATCTTCATGCCACCAATCAGGTGATGAAATGTACAACCCGTATTCTCCTTCATGCCACTAACCAGGTGATGAAATGTACAACTTGTAGTCTCATTCATGCCACCAACCAGGTGATGAAATGTACAACCTGTACTCTAATTGAAGGAATTATTTTGTGAAACATGTTCATTTGAGCAACATCATATAGCATGCAATTAACAATTAAAGGCGGAATCATGCTTACATGCACTCAAAAACAAAACATTTACCACATGAAATTCAAAGCCTAGTAGATTGGTGAACCAATAATCAACTCAAAACATAAGTGAGTTGAAATTAATACCTTTGTAGATTCCTCTTTGCATAAGCAAAGGCTAATCACCCAAAGAGATAAGGGCCTTCATTCCTTGCTTCTTAGATCCATGGATTTGGATGGAAGAATAGGTTCTCCAAGTTCCCAAAATTGAGAACCTCTAATTCTCGACACCAAGGTTCGATTGTAGAAGAAATGAGTGACCTTGGAGTAGTAGGATTGCTAGATGTACCCTCCAAGGTGTTGGCCTCTTTAGAGAGAAAATGGAGAGACAATTCTCACCTATTTTCCCCAAAAATAAACCCATTTTTCACTTAATGAATATTTAGTTATAAAGTCATTTATATAGTCACTTCTTTAAGTGACCTAAACAACCAAAACCCTAATTCATTTCATCATGGCCATCCATTTAGGGGATTTTGGGCTTTTGGGCTTTAATGAATCTTTATTCATTAAATTGTCATACAACTTAAGTTAATGGGCTTGACGTTCGAAGCCCATTGGGCCTTAAGGTCCAAAACTATCCCGAAGTCTTTAACGAACTTATTCGTTTGATTAATTAACATATTAATTAATCCTTGCCATAAATAAATGATTAAACCATTTAATCATTCTTACTCATTTCCGTTTAATCTTCAATCTCCACCTTTCACGGTGTGCGATCCATTAGGTTCCTTTTAGCGAGGTAGTGGGCGATTAAAACCATTTTACATCGATTGTAAATTGAAACTATTTTCAATTCTCCCTTTAGTGATTATACACGTTTAGGGCTTCCACAAACCATGAGTGACACCTAGCAGCATATCATGGTTACCCAAGCTAATCAGAAGAGGTTAGAGAACCTATTCAGTTCGAGATTACAAATGCAATACGGTCCTTCTCTAATCTAATACTCTTGACCACATTGTTTGGTTTGATAGTTTATTTTCTCATGTCTACTATCCAATGTGTGTCTTGTGCTTATATGATTACCTTGAATGTGATTCGGAACGCATTCCCTAATCTCATTCATACTCTGGCCAGAGATTCAAATCATATCAGAGAGTATTCTCCTTCAAACGGTTTGAAGGTTAGAGATCCCTTGTTGCGCATTCACTTGTCTCCATAGCTAAGCGGCTTGACCCCAACGATGCCGTGGACACCCTCCTGGTGGGATGACTTTGACATAATCAAAGATCAAGGTCTTAACCACAAGACAACTATGATGCCTCAGGTCAAAGGACTACTTTGCATTATCCCAACCATGAGTTCTCATGTGACATGGAATATGAGAACTCTTCGTTGATCGCGTTCAGTGAACTCATTCTCTATTGAGCACCTACCGTACTTGTCTTGATGTCACACACACCAATGATTCGAGACTAATCACTCTCCCTGAGAGAAGACATAGTACGTACTGATCTTAACGGACTGTCAACGCCCAATTGGCAATCCTATGATCAGGAACGTTTAGGATGTGTCTACGAAAGAATGGTCTCATGAATCTAACTTCATTAGATTACATTCTCCCAATCACAAATTCCTTGGACTTTATTGTTTAAGCATATAACATTTATATGAGACGGCTCAAACAATAATTTATGCCCTTTATATGTTAAACTAGATTAGTTTAACATGTGAAATGTCCGTAAAGTATCATCACATGATTGGCTTTAGGGCACATTTCCAACAATCTCCCACTTGCACTAGAGCCAATCAGCTTGATCATCAATGATGATATCTCTTCTGTAGTCATTTCATAAATGGCTGAATAGTAGGCCTAGGCAGTGGATATCTATATGTGTTATCCACAGAAGCAACCTTGAGAATAATGACGTCACCATTATACATGATTCTCAATCATGTGGTTCAGTCTCTCATTTGTGTTCGGATCTTGATGAGACCTTGATTCCCAGGCTTGAGCTATCGCCCCATTAGTGTCATACACTTTCTGGTTGGAACCGAATAGAGAGTTCATAAATGAACTTTCCCATCCAAACAACATTGTTGTAAACTTCTATATGGCAATATATTTTGCATTCATAATGGAACACACTAAAGTCATTACTTTAATGTTTCCATCCAAATATCTCTTTAGTCATAATAAAGAGATATCCGTTTATCTCTTCATTCATAATGAAGAAACATCCAATGATGGATTAGATTCATAATCTAATACATTTACGCTTCCATTACGTCACTTTGATTCTTCCTCGATCTTTGAGGAATTTATCCTTTAGTATTTCTTAAATACTTAAGGACTCACTTGACAGTTGCCATGGTTCTGATCCTGGGCTTGCACTGATATCGTCTTGTACCGTTCTAGGTACAACTCATATCAATGTTTTTCATACAATATGAAATACATAAATCACCTTTCTGCGTATGCATAAAGGATTATATTTACGCATTATTTCTTTGGGAGTCAAAGGGTACATTCCCTTTGAGAAGGGCAACTTGCTAGTCTCACTAGAATCGTCCTTCTTATTGAAGTTTATCATCATATGAGAAACTTCCTAGCATCCATTGTCTATTATTAGGGATTGATATAATCCAATTATATCATGAAATATATCATTATAGATTTCCATCCCATGTATATAGACTATATCTCCCATATACATTCTATCTTCATATAATGTATTAAAGTCATAACTTTAACGAAGAAGTATTCTTTTCATTTCCAAAATTAATATATCATATATATTAAATTTTAGGAACATGATTAACTCCCACTAATCTTTTGTAAACCTAGTAAACAAAAGATTCATTTACATCTTTATGAGAAATCAAACGATTTGATCCTTTTTCCTCATAAAATGCAAATAGCTCCCACTAACTTGCTAAGATCCATGATGGATGGATCTCTACAACTTACATGTCTTGTGATTTATAGTTTTAGACATATATTATCAAGACTATCTTAATAATGGTTTCGGAAACCCATATTATGTCCAAACATTGAATCACCATTTAGTTGTAGCTAGCAATCTTCGAATTTATTGAAACTAAGACTACGTCAAAAATGGTTCCTTTAGAGTCAACCATTCTATTTGATTGTAGTCACCTTAAGCTACCAATTAGCTTTGAAGGTTTCATTATTTCGAGTCAAATGGTACTTTACCATTTTCTTGAGTATATATCGTATATGCACTCAATGTAGTCATAAAGTTCAAAACCATTCAACTGAGACGGTTTATAAATCCTTATCGACTACCTTGGAGCTTGTGGTATAGGAACTAGGTTGTTATATTTGTTGATTACTTCCTTGTCTCTCAAAGAACCCATTCTTCGAGTTCTATCTCTCGTTCATTTGCTTTTAGGCAAATCACATTGTATTATTACAATGAACTACCCAACAAAACAACATTTGTTAGTTGGTTTATAGAAGCGATATCCAAAAGTTATTTTAAGGATATCCTACAAGATTGTTATCAAACAAATATTGCTTGTTAGCACACAACCCCAAATCTTTAACATGCTTAAGATTTGTCTTTCTTTCCAACTACATCTTATGGAGTCATGAAAATATTGGAAGATCTTCTCATTGACAATCATATTGTTTTTAGAAGTATATATCCTATATATGGGTAATAGATAACATCTAACGAACTAAATCTTATTCGAGTTCGTTCTTCTCCTAATGGAGAAATACATTATCATATGATGCTTATTTCCTTGATATCTTTCAAGGAAACTTATCTAAAGTGTTACCTTTCCTTGGATCAAACCTAAGGAGGTAAATACTTTAGATGTCTAACTCATCAACTTACATTACTTGAATTTCTTTGAAACATTTTGCAAAGTATTCGGACTTGTGTTTATTCAAAATAAACTATAGTCCAACCGAGAGTGATCTTCGGTGAATGTTATTCAACATGAGTAATATTATGTTTGTGGACAAGTGCCACTAACATTTAAGTGAATTAACCTCAACAACTTTGTGATTCTTTCTTCTTTCCAAAAGAATAAAGATTCGAACATTTCGCCTCCATACAATTTTAACAAGAAGGTATTGGATCCGGATCTAACGATCCAAAGCATCCATCTTTCACCAACTCGTAATTTATGTTTTAGAGGTATCACAACTTTAGTTGGGATTAGTCACTACCTTGCAACCTTTTGGGTTTTAAGCATCATTATTTTCTAAACAGTTAACACTACCATATTATCTCTACTATAGAGATAATTAATTAGATTACCATAATCCAATCATTGATTAATAAAGAACATTGTTTTGTCAAACAAAACATTTATCCATTTCACATAGTGACGGAATTTAGTTCCTTAAAATTGGAATATAAAGACAATCTATGTTTTTCCAATTTCTTTGGTAGTTCATATGAGGAAGTAAGTACCATCTGCTTTCGCAGAGATCTACATTTGATTCACGCTTCGAATGTGAAGTACTTTCTCTTCTCTCATTAATCTTCTACTTCTTATTAGCCACACTTTTACAACGATTGTAAAACATAGTCACTAATACGGAATCATGCATTCAAGTAGAAGAACCAACTGTTTTGAACTATTCAAGAACAATTTACAACACCTTCGAAAGGTGTGTCCTTGACACTTGCAAGACATTTCTTGCAAATACCCCTTCCAATGTCCATCCTTTCATAAAGAAAGTTTGTTCCCTTAGAGTTATTTATCTTCTTTATTTGACTTTCACCTTTGACTACATTAGTCATGGTCCCTAAACTCCCACTATCTCTCTTGAAACCTTTTTCAATTGTGTTATACACATCAAACAATTTTGGAGAGCATGTGGTTTATTGTTCACTACATAGTTTACAATAAACTTAGTGAACCATTAGGATAGGGACACAAAGGTGAAGTCCTTGCCTAGTTTCCGTCTCATTAAGTGGTTTATCACTTCAACATTCAATGATTCAAAATCATCATAAGTCCATGTTAATGGACTACTTTTGTCAACCAACCATTATGTTCTAAACATAATTACAAACTTTAAAGAGTTGTACAAGGCAACTCTTATTTCTTCATACAACAAATTGTAAGTGAAGAATCATGGCACATAAAGTGTCCATGCCTTTGTGCTTTCTTCTCAAGTTCTTTGTTCATTTAATCAAAGAAACAAGCACTAAGTGTTTGCATTGACTAAGAGTTGTTCAAAGCAACTCCTATTTCTTCATACAACAAATTGTAATTGAAGAATTATGACATTAAAAGTGTTGTCCTCTTTATGATAGACCTTTTCTAACATATTCTTCTAATGATACATTATCAATAGTAAGATTGTGAGGATGAGACTACTTAGATACATATGCAATCCTTTTAAGACATTCTTTGGGATTGTGGTACCTAAGTCCGTAAACTAAACGTTCGGTTTTGTCAAGTGTTGGATAACGTTTGCAAATATATTGGTAATCAAATACATAACGAATATAAATTGATTGATTTTAAGCCATTTGATTTGGGTCTTTAAATCAAATAGCACCACCCACTATTTTTGGCAAATTCCATATCCCTCATAGGAATTCGAGAGTTTTGGATGAAACTCCTAGTAGGTTATGGGAGGCTCACTATTACCAAGCCCACCTCACGATGATACGATATATGGCTAGCAACAATAATAATGAGAGAGTACGCTTACTCATTTGCAACTCATGCAAGTACCCATCTTATTTGGCCTCTAGAGAATGTAACCTCACAATGATATGATATTGGTTCCATTGCACTTAGTTAAGTTCTTCCCACCATGCTTAGTGTGTGAAGGGGTTCAAGAATAGCCTCACGATGATACGATATATAGCTATCCTCGTTGCCTACACTCACCTCATCATATGTATATGGATTCCTCCTGAGTATAAGCATGCACTGTGTACTCCCCCATGATAGGGTGAAGCCGGTGTACAAGTCATAAACGATTGGATCCCACCACGGTGGAAGGCCACGAAGAGATATTCTAAACATCTCTCGCTTATCAACTTAATATTGGTTTGGTTGAGGGTTTTAGGTCTCATCACATATAAACATATATTTTAATCTCTATTAAAACAATTTTGGTCCTCTTACAACTATTGGTCCATCTCTTTGTTTTAGTTGTACATAATACTCCCACTATGCTTTTAAAACGATTTTAAAGCAAGAGTATATGATACTACTAACATAAACTTTGCATTCATTTGATGGACTACATAGTTGTCTTAGGGCCTAAGGATGATTATGAACCTTTGTTTAGATTCAACACGAGCCTTGTGTTGAACCTCGGTCTAGGAATGAAGATTGATTTTAGTTACGCGTTTAATCACATTAAGGCGTGTTGTCTTATGGGCGTTGGACCCAACTACTTCATTTTCATGCATATCATATAAAGCAAGAAAGAAGTACTTCAAAGTAAATGTGAGCTTATGCTCATTACAACATTTGCATATAACAAATTACTTTAAAGTAAAGAAGAGCTTAAGCCCTTTTACAACATTTGATCAAATCAAATTACAACCAAAATCTAATCTACACATTCCCATGGTTCAAACAAATTTGAAACGGCCTTTCACATAGCTCAATTATATTAGGCTTAGGTTCATAATCACCCTTTAATTAATTAACACTTTAACTAATTAATTGAATGCAACATTTTCATTTGGTTTTTGTATCCATAAAATTGATTTAAATGGAGCTAAACAAAATGAAAATCCAATTCTCATTTAAAGAGACAAAACAATTTTGTTCTCATCCTATTTGGGCCATCATGCAATTAACCTCAACTTTTGGGCCATATTGCAATAACAAAAACTTTTGGGGTCACTTTGTATAATACACAAAAGTCACAACTTCATGTAAATACAACTAGAACCCAAACTTTTAATAATGCAAAAACATCATTAAAGGAACAAAACAATTTGCCCTTTAGCGTTTTTGGACCTAAACGTCAAAACGTAAACTTTTGGGCCAAAGTGCAAATACACAAAAGTATCAAAACTTTATGTAATTGCATAAAAGCCCCAAAAGTACTCCCTTTGAGGGAGTGGCTGGTTTTAGGGAGGGATAAGGTTGGTGTGTGTGTTGATTTGTGAGTTTTGTCAAAAACATGCAAGTGTATGTAAGATAAGATATGTTTTTGAAATAATTCAAACACAATTATTTCAATCATCATTTATACAAATATTTAACACTTTAAATACATAATAAATCATTTAAAAACATATCACATAAACTTTATGAAATAATTCAAAACTTTGAATCAAAACACCAAACCTTTTTGTTCTTGGCAAGAACAACAAGAACAATGAAGAACATCCATGAAAAACCCAAATTTTTCCATGAACCTTTTTCACCCAAAAACATTCCAAAACCATTCTTACTTAAGGGAAATAACATCTAACCAAACTAGGGTACTTAGGGGTTCCAAAGAACACATTAAAACACTTTTAACAAGTCAAACAAGAACCCAAAAAACCACCCTTTGGATTTGGCCGAATTTTCCCAAAAGCATGGCACCAAATTTTAGCTCCAATATTCATGCTCATATGAACAACATCTACAACATTTGAGATAACAAATTTTCCAACAAAATTTACTTTCAAAGAAGCAAGAATAAAGCTTGTAACAATTACAACTTTTAGATCACAAACTTATGAACTACAAAACACAAAAGGATTCACCAACTACTAGACCTAGGCTCTGATACCACTTGAAGGAATTATTTTGTGAAACATGTTCATTTGAGCAACATCATATAGCATGCAATTAACAATTAAAGGCGGAATCATGCTTACATGCACTCAAAAACAAAACATTTACCACATGAAATTCAAAGCCTAGTAGATTGGTGAACCAATAATCAACTCAAAACATAAGTGAGTTGAAATTAATACCTTTGTAGATTCCTCTTTGCATAAGCAAAGGCTAATCACCCAAAGAGATAAGGGCCTTCATTCCTTGCTTCTTAGATCCATGGATTTGGATGGAAGAATAGGTTCTCCAAGTTCCCAAAATTGAGAACCTCTAATTCTCGACACCAAGGTTCGATTGTAGAAGAAATGAGTGACCTTGGAGTAGTAGGATTGCTAGATGTACCCTCCAAGGTGTTGGCCTCTTTAGAGAGAAAATGGAGAGACAATTCTCACCTATTTTCCCCAAAAATAAACCCATTTTTCACTTAATGAATATTTAGTTATAAAGTCATTTATATAGTCACTTCTTTAAGTGACCTAAACAACCAAAACCCTAATTCATTTCATCATGGCCATCCATTTAGGGGATTTTGGGCTTTTGGGCTTTAATGAATCTTTATTCATTAAATTGTCATACAACTTAAGTTAATGGGCTTGACGTTCGAAGCCCATTGGGCCTTAAGGTCCAAAACTATCCCGAAGTCTTTAACGAACTTATTCGTTTGATTAATTAACATATTAATTAATCCTTGCCATAAATAAATGATTAAACCATTTAATCATTCTTACTCATTTCCGTTTAATCTTCAATCTCCACCTTTCACGGTGTGCGATCCATTAGGTTCCTTTTAGCGAGGTAGTGGGCGATTAAAACCATTTTACATCGATTGTAAATTGAAACTATTTTCAATTCTCCCTTTAGTGATTATACACGTTTAGGGCTTCCACAAACCATGAGTGACACCTAGCAGCATATCATGGTTACCCAAGCTAATCAGAAGAGGTTAGAGAACCTATTCAGTTCGAGATTACAAATGCAATACGGTCCTTCTCTAATCTAATACTCTTGACCACATTGTTTGGTTTGATAGTTTATTTTCTCATGTCTACTATCCAATGTGTGTCTTGTGCTTATATGATTACCTTGAATGTGATTCGGAACGCATTCCCTAATCTCATTCATACTCTGGCCAGAGATTCAAATCATATCAGAGAGTATTCTCCTTCAAACGGTTTGAAGGTTAGAGATCCCTTGTTGCGCATTCACTTGTCTCCATAGCTAAGCGGCTTGACCCCAACGATGCCGTGGACACCCTCCTGGTGGGATGACTTTGACATAATCAAAGATCAAGGTCTTAACCACAAGACAACTATGATGCCTCAGGTCAAAGGACTACTTTGCATTATCCCAACCATGAGTTCTCATGTGACATGGAATATGAGAACTCTTCGTTGATCGCGTTCAGTGAACTCATTCTCTATTGAGCACCTACCGTACTTGTCTTGATGTCACACACACCAATGATTCGAGACTAATCACTCTCCCTGAGAGAAGACATAGTACGTACTGATCTTAACGGACTGTCAACGCCCAATTGGCAATCCTATGATCAGGAACGTTTAGGATGTGTCTACGAAAGAATGGTCTCATGAATCTAACTTCATTAGATTACATTCTCCCAATCACAAATTCCTTGGACTTTATTGTTTAAGCATATAACATTTATATGAGACGGCTCAAACAATAATTTATGCCCTTTATATGTTAAACTAGATTAGTTTAACATGTGAAATGTCCGTAAAGTATCATCACATGATTGGCTTTAGGGCACATTTCCAACACTAATATCATTTGGCAACTTGCCACTTATGCCACAAACTAGGTGATGAAATGTACAACCCGTACTCTCTTTCATGCCACCAACCAGATGTTGAAATGTACAACCCGTACTCTAATATCATTTGGCAACTTGCCATTCATGCCACCAACCAGGTAATGAAATGTGATGAAAGGTGATGAAGGAACTCACCTTCGTACCACTAACCAAGTGATGAAAGTAACTCACCATTCGTTCCACCTACCAGAAGACGAGTGATACAACTTGTACATGTGAACTCCTACCATTCATAAATAATCAAAAACCCTCAAGCTTGACAACTCAACTAGGTGAGCACTTATGCCCAACAAGAGTTATAGTCACCAACAAAGTCTTATTGCAAGCCAACAACAACTTCAGTGCATGGCATACGAACATCAAACTATTCAGCCCTCTTGCATCTGCTTCAGACATTTCCCCTCTGTAATAATGCAAACACTACAACTCGTAGAAAGCTTCACATACTCTTGATCAAGACAGTGTGAAGCAAAACCAATTTATGGTTCCAACAAGAGCTTCATCAAAGGAGTTCAACCACAATTCTTAAAAGCTTCACACACTTTTAATCAAGATAATGTGAAGCAAAACCAATTTATGGTGCCAACAAGAGCTTCATCAATGAAGGGCAACCACAATTCTCAAAAGCTTCACACATTCTTGATCAAGACAGTGTAAAGCAAAACCAATTTATGGTGCCAACAAGAGCTTCATCAATGGAGGGCAACCACAATTCTCAAAAGCTTCACACACTTTTAATCAAGATAATGTGAAGCAAAACCAATTTATGGTGCCAACAAGAGCTTCATCAATGGAGGGCAACCACAATTCTCAAAAGCTTTACACACTCTTGATCAAGACAGTGTAAAGCAAAACCAATTTATAGTGCCAACAAGAGCTTCATCAAAGGAGTTCAACCACAATTCTCAAAAGCTTCACACACTCTTAATCAAGATAGTGTGAAGCAAAACCAATTTATGGTGCTAACAAGAGCTTCATCAACGGAGGGCAACCACAATTCTCAAAAGCTTCACACACTCTTGATCAAGACAGTGTGAAGCAAAACCAAATTATGGTGCCAACAAGAGCTTCATCAATGGAGGGCAACCACAATTCTCAAAAGCTTCACACACACTTGATCAAGACAGTGCAAAGCAAAACCAATTTATGGTGCCAACAAAAACCTCATCAAAGGAGTTTAACCATAATTCTCAAAAGCTTCACACACTCTTGATCAAGACAGTGTGAAACAAAACCAATTTATGGTGCCAACAAAAACTTCATCAATGAAGGGCAACTACAACTCGTAGAAAGCTTCACACACTCTTGATCAAGACTGTTTGAAGCAAATTCAATTTATATGGTTCATCCAAACCTTCGACTACTACAAGGTGTGGCTTGCATCACAATCTCTTGCTCAACAGTGTGGAAACAAAATTTGTATATGTTGTCTCTCCCATATTTTCAAATTTCTAATTTTCCAAAAAAAAAGGGGGAAATTCAACAAAGGTTCACCACAAAAGCTTTGCCAACAAAAGCTTCACCAACAAAAGCTTCATCAATGGATGACAACTACAAATTCTCAAAAGCTTCACACTATCTTGATCAAGATAGTGTGAAGCAAAATCAATTCATGGTACCCAACAAAAGCTTCAACTTTAAGCTTCACCTACATAGCTTCAACACCAAAGCTTCACCTACAAAGCTTCACCTACAAAGCTTCAACTCCAAAGCTTCACCTACAAAAGCTTCAACTTCAAAGCTTCAACTCCAAAGTTTCACTTACAAAGCTTCAACTCAAAAACTTCACCCACAAAGCTTCAACACAAAAAGTTTCATCCACTATAAAAGCTTCAGCCACAAAACCTTTACCTACAAAAACTTCACCCATAAAAGCTTCACATACAAAAGCTTCACCCACTACAAAAGCTTCACCCACAAAAGCTTCACCCACCACAAAAGCTTCACACACTCTTGATCAAGATAGTGTAAAGCAAAATCAATTCATGGTACCCAACAAAGCTTCAACACCAAAGTTTCACCTACAAAGCTTAAAACATATATATATTCGAAAATTCAAAAATTCGAAAATTCAAAAAACAAATTGCCTAGGCCTTATTTTTTTTGGGCCTAACAACTTTCATAACAAATATTTATGGAGGAGTTTTGGGCTACCACTTAGAAAGGAAATGCCTCATTCGTCAACTCCCTCGACCGGAGATTTAGGGGACTCCTATCATATGCTACTGCACCTTGATACTCGGAAGTCTCACGACCACTCAGTGACTTGGATTTTTCAAGTCTCCAATCGAGAAGTTTTCCTCACTCGGGAAATTAAGGGAGCACTACCTCAACATAGATGCTTCACTCACAAAGCTTCAACATACAAGCTTCGACCAAAGAAAAATTCAAAGAACTTAGTGAAGAAGGCTTTGGTGTATTTAACACAATAC
This sequence comes from Malus sylvestris, assembly GCF_916048215.2. Classification (NCBI taxonomy): domain Eukaryota; kingdom Viridiplantae; phylum Streptophyta; class Magnoliopsida; order Rosales; family Rosaceae; genus Malus; species Malus sylvestris. Next base: position 16,428,679 of record NC_062260.1, read on the forward strand.
GTTGAAATGAAGCAAAGTTTATTTATTCATATCTCTGATAAGTTACAAATATGTACATATACATGAATCAAAATAAACAAACAAGATGGCGCCTTCACAAAGGTTGCTCAGGAGAAGTCTCAGCAGTCGGTAGAGCCTCATAAAGAGTAGGCACCGGAGGGTGATCATTCGGAGCCTCAGTACTGGGCAGAACCCCAGAATGAGGAGGCACCGAAGGTTGATCATTTGGAGCTTCATTATGTGGTATAGCCCCAGAAGACGAAGGCAATAAATAACTTTGGAACAAACCCACAAACCTCTGATGATCAAGTAAAATCTGACCATCAGATTCCTGCAGTTGGTCAAGCTTCATCTTCATGTTTGTAGCATAGTCATGCTTGAGCCCTCTAATCTCCTGTTTGAAACTTATCACTTCAGCCGCTAATGATTCAACTTGGCGGGTTCGAGCAAATATGCGTTGTGCCATATTAGACACGGAACCTGCACACTGAACACTGAAAGCCAGGGAATCCTTAACTGCCAACTCATCAGACCGTTTAGAAAGCAGTCTGTTATCTTTGGCAGTGAGAAGGTTCATGGCCACCACCACAGCGGTCATATCATTCTTCATCACATAGTTTCCAACGGTAAGAAGACCAGTAAGGGATAAGAAAGATGGGTGCCATATGTTGTCTTGAGGAGACATAGCTACCTCTTCACCAAAGTTCAAGTCAAAACGACGGTCAAATGGGCCAAACATTTTCAAAAATGATGAAGGAGAACTGAGGTCCAATAAATCTCTAAAGTACAAAAATAAGGGGAAAATCCTACAAGCAATAACTCTCTGAATGTACTTCTTGCACATAATTGGTGCCCTTATAAAAGAAAGGGCAACATGGCCGTTGGTTCAAAAATCGAAGAAACACCACTATTTGGATTTCGAAGAGGCACCACTTTCCACACGCAACATCAGCTTATCGGGTACCATAGATAACTTTGCCAAAGATCTTTGACAAAGTTTAGACATATAAATTTTGAAGGTTTAGCTACCCTACTATTACCCACAAGGGTAAAGGAACAGCACCATTGCTTGATAACTGGAAAGTCCCTATATGTGTCAACCTCTGTGCTCCGTGGCAAGGCAGACTGGCAAAAATGCCCAACCTTTACTCACATTCGAGAAAACACTCCTAACAAGATTGCTTGCTCAAAAATCGAAGATGCACCACTCTCCGAATCTCGAGAGCCAGACTCCTAACATGATTACTTGCTCAAAAATTGAAGAGGCACCGCCCTCCGAATCTCGAGAGTCAGACTCCCGACAAGATTACTTTCTTAAAAATCGAAGAGATACCGCTCTCCGAATCTCAAGAGTCAGACTCCCAACATGATTGCTTTCTCAAAAATCGAAGAGGCACTGTTCTCCGAATCTCGAAAGCTAGATCCCCGACAAGATTGCTTGTTCGAAAATCGAAGAGGCACCGCTTTCTGAACTTTGAGAGCCAGATTTCATTGGATAAAGCTTGTCTGCAATCTTTACACGCAACATCAGCTTTCCAGATACCACAGACCACTTTTTCAAAGTACTCTTACAAAGTTAAAACACGTGAAGCTTGCAGCTCCCACTACATTGCTATGACCAAGAAGGGTAAAAGAATAACATTACTACTTGTTGTTAGGAAGACTCCTATATATGTCGACCTCCATCCTCCACGGATAGGTAGACCTGTAAAAATGCTCAACCCTTCCTCATATCTGAGAGGGCACTCCTGAGGAAGCCTCTCGAAATACTCAGCTTCCCCCCTAATAATACCTATGCAAACCAGCCACACTAGAGCAAGAGTATCTCATATCATCAGGGTTAAAAGCAAGAGTATCCCATATCATGTTTTTTCCCTGTCTTTTTCTTTGCCATTGTTCTTACCTGCAAGACAAGAAGAAATAGAGCAATCAGTCAGCACTTGAAATCAAGTTTCCAGTCAAGAATTGACCGCCTAGAACCCCTTGCCTGATTACTTACCTGGCATTACTCTCGAGTACTCATCTTCAACATTTTATGCTTCCAGAGAAGATACCACATCTGCTTGAGGAACAGATAGGGCAAATAAGAATGATACAAAAAAGCATGTAGAGACAAGCGTAACAGAACATGTGCCAATACATCAACTACTTTGTCAACAGCAAAGGTATCCCATATCATCAAGACCGAACGTACTCTAGATTTGATGGACTTGTTTTGACCCTCAAATTCTTGAGCCGGCCTTATACTTTGGAGGAAACTAGAAAACCCTCCAGCCTAGTTCAAGAATAAGCATGTGGAAAATTACTTCTTCAAAAGCAAAAGTATCTCATATCATCTCTTCTCCTTGTTCTTCTCTTTATCTTTCATGCTGCCTGCAAGATAGAGAGAATGAGAACAATCAGCCAGAACTCGAAATCAAACTTCTAATCTGGGACTGATTGTTTGGAGCTCTGATTGCTTACCTTGTCTGTCACCTTTTCGGCAGATCTCTTAGCTCGGCGACTTAGGGAACTCTTACTACATAGTTTGTATCACGCTTGACCAAGCCTGAAACTACAAGTAAGCTTCAAGTGAAATTGATACAGTACCTTGTGCATCTCAACCAGTTAAAGATACCACCCATGGATAGAGGAAGAATACTTTCAGAGAAGATGCCACATCTACCTATGAGATAGATAAGGCAAGTGAAGACGATACCACACTTCGGTACTTAGAAGTTTCGTGATTACTCATTGGCTTGGATCTTGCAAGTCCCTAACCGATAAGCTTCCTTCACTCGGGAACTTAGGGGAGCACTGTTTGTACCATACTTGACCAATCCCGAAACTACTGAGCACCGATCAACGTTATACCGTCAAGGACCCAGAAGAGCTCTAACCAGGAGGCCAATCACAATGTGCCACGTGTCGACATCAGAAGCCAATCACAGCGCGACATATGTCAACATCAGAAGCCAATCATAACATGACACGTGTCAATGTCAGAACAAAGCTAGAAACTCTTATATAAAAAGAGATCATTCTCCCACAATATTTCCTAATGTCATTTGTACTAAATCATTCACTAGTACTCATTAAAGGAGAGCTTGAACCTATGTACTTGTCTAAACCCTTCACAATTAATAAGAACTCCTCTACTTCGTGAACATAGCCAATCTGGGTGAACCACGTACATCTTGTTTTTGCTTCCCTATCTCTATCCATTTACATACTTATCCACACTAGTGACCGGAGCAATCTAATTAATGTCACAAACTTAACAATTTTTGTTGTACCAAAATCCTCATTGATTTTGTGCATTAACATCATCAATCTTTTGTTGCGAGATCTAAATGCATTGTTACAACAATATGGTAAAAGAATTTGTGATTATGATCTTCCACAAATTAGCTCAACAACTCTAACAAATATACAAGATGAGCTCGCAGTTCATGTTCCCCCAGAAGACCTGTAATCAGTTCAGACATTAAACAATGATCAACGTATTGCATTCGACACAATCATGATAGCTGTTACATGTAATCAATCAACAGCTTTCTTTGTAGATGGTCCCGACGGTACTGGATAGACTTACCTTTATCGTGCAATTCTTGCTTCCCTAAGGAGTGATGACCTCATAGTTATTGCAATAGCCACATCTGGTATTACAACTACTATTTTACCTGGAGGAAGAACAACATATTCACGATTTAAGATTCTTATCGACTTATTGTCCACCAACACTTACTCTATAAGCAAGCAATCAGATTTGGCAGAACTTCTAAGGCGTGCAGTTGTTCTTATATGGGATGAAGCCACTATGACTCATAGGAAAACATTTGAGGCTTTAGATAGAACCTTACGAGATATAACGGGCATAGAAACACAATTTGATGGCAAAGTGATGATTCTTGGAGGAGATTTTCATCAAGTTCTTACTGTAGTGCCTCGTGGAACCAAAGTGCAAACAATAGATGCATGCATTGTAAAGTCCTCATTATGGAACAAGATTCAAGTTATCCAGTTGAAACATAATATGAGAGCTCAACAAGACCCTGATTTTGCAGAATTCCTACTTCGTGTTGGTGATGGAAATGAGTCATTTGTAGAAGATGATATGATTAGAATCCCGGATTCATGTGTTATTCCTTGGCATGGCGATGAATCAATTGGTGAGCTTATTGGTTTTGTATTTCCAAGATTAGAGGATAATGCTTTCAACATTTCTTATATGGTTGATATGGCTATCATCACCCCAAGGAATGAGGACGTTGACAAGTTAAATGAAGTGATGTTAAACTCATTTCCTGGGGAACAACACATTTATTACTGACTTGACGATGACCCTCAAAACTTATATCCATAAGAGTTTTTGAATTTTATAACTCCAGGTGGCTTACCTACTCATAAGTTGACATTGAAGTTGGGCACTAATCATTCTCCTTAGAAATATTGATCCAAAAGTTGGGTTATGCAATGGAACAAGGTTGATATGTCGGTGATTCTTTCCAAATTGCATTGATGCTGATATATTAACTGGGCATTTTAAGGACACATAAGTTTTCCTGCCACCCATTCCTTTGAAACCTTCGGAAAATGTAAAGCTTCCGTTCTCTTTTATACGTCGACAATTTCCTGTAAGATTAAGCTTTGCGCTGACCATAAACAAATCTCAAAGCCATACAATTCCATATGTGGGTGTCTATCTCCCTAATCATGTGTTCAGCCATGACCAACTTTATGTAGCTTTGTTAATAGGAGTTTCCACACATACAACCAAGTTCTTATAAGAAATGGTGTCATTGCAGGACAATATGGAGTTTATACAAGGAATGTTGTATATAAAGATGTTCTAACATCATGTCATATGCAACAAGATGAATAAAACATCAGGTTTACTTACTTATCCCTTTAACATTATTTTCTTTCTTTTTTTTTTTTGGCCAAAATGAATCAATTATTACAAATTGATATTTTTCATTTAGACTTGAGTATAAAATTTGGTTCTCAGATAAAATTTGGACTGGGGGTACCAAAATCTCAGATAAATACAAAGACCATCTTACCTTTGGATGTTTCTACCCTAAATAGTTTGACGACCGTCTTACTTAATTTCCCAATACATATGTGGTATTTTAGTTTTGAATTTTAGTTTTTTTTTTTCTTATATGTTCTGATGTCCTGCTCATATGGTAATGCTTTGTGCAGGTTCAGTCATGCCTTCCAATTTGTTCTACCAATTTAAAAAGTAAGTCATATTCAATTCCCTGAAGATTTGGAATTTGAGGTGCAATTGTTGCAAATTGTAACTCAGTTATGCATTTTCTTTTTACAGCAATTGTTATCTTTGCAAATGTTTCTAGTGCTCAAATGTTGTATATAAAGATGTGCTAACATCATGCCATATGCAACAAGATTAACAAAACGTAAGGTTACTTACTTCTCCCTTTAACATTATTTTCTTCCTTTTTTTGCCAAAATGAATCAATTATTACAAATTGCTATTCTTCATTCAGACTTGAGTCCAAAATTTAGTTCTCTTTAATCTATTTGTGAATGAAAGAACTACTTGGTCTATTTCTAAAGCTTGATACAATAGTTGAGGCCCCTAATTCTTTTCTTTAATTTTGAATGCATAGGGGCTGTTGTCTACGATATGCTGAAAATGCAATCTAGAAACTATTATGTAATTATGGGAGAGCTCAGTTATTCATTATATATATGTTTTGTCTTCTCTATATGCAATTAAATTCCTTTCCTTTTATTAATATTTTTAAGAAGTAAGAGACTATTTTGAGATTGTGCATTCACATTAGCTTTGATTTGTTGACTCTAATGTTCTTTTCACTATTTGTTGCAGGCCTTGCTCTCATCTTTAGTAATGTTCAAAATTCAACCATTGCTTGAAAGTTGGAAATGGTACCAAAATTTTAAAATTAGTAAAGTTCCATGTCAAATCATCATTGGAAATTATTTCAAAATGCGTTGTAGCCCAACTCATGTGTACTCAGTAACTTCTAATTTCTTCAAATTTGGAGTGTTTATGTATTATGCCTATTGTATTTTTATCTGTATTTTGGAAGTTATGTAGAATTGTAATTTCATTGGTTTTTTATGGTTAGATTGAGCAACATATACACAACTGCCACATCCTATACTCTACTTTTGGATGTTTCAATTATGCCGAAACAATAAAAAAAAGGAAATAATCAAAAGTAAATTTGATTGCACACGCATATCATGTGTGCCTGTTGCTAGTTTGTATTAAAGGAAGGGTTTTATGTGCAGATTACCAGTTAATTATGTAATTCCAATAATTTATTTAAAACTTGTGGGGGGAATGATCACCTCGAGTAAGGGCTGGTTTGGTATTGATATGCTTTAAAAAAAAGATTATGTTGTCCTGTGAGAATAAGTTCATTTTTGCTGCTTTACGTTTTCAGCTTTTTTCCATCAAAAACTGTGAAAATAAGTTGTTTTTAAGTGTTTATCAAACACTTTTTTTAGTTCAACTTTTTTTTATACCAATTTTTTATAAAAGTACCTCAGTACCAAACCAATACTAATTCAGTAACGCAATCGGTATAGCTTTCATCCTTATTAAATATTATGTAATCCAAGAATTTATTTAAAACTTATGGTCTATGGAGGTCAATCATCACCTCTAGTAATTTAGTAAAGCCATCGGTATAGCTTTCCATCTTTTTGCAGAGGCTGACTGGGTTTGGTTAAGATATATATCACCGACCTCCAAGGAAAAATGGAGGCTACGCTAGCCTTCATGTGCAATAAACACTAAATCATATTTGATATGCATGTTGAGTTGTTTTTTATCTCTTTATTTGAAACGAAGGTAGGTTGGTATCTGCAAAGTCGGGATTTTTTTTTATTTTTTTTATCTTTACTAGAAAAAGGGTAGTATTAGAAAGTTATTAGTTTTTTGAGATGGAAGATGTGGTTGGTGGTGATGAGTTTTTAGGGTGTATATAGCAAAACACCCTCACTTTGGAGCCATAGTCCAATTAAAAGGTACTTTAACGAAAAATTTCAGGTACTGTTTATTTTAACGAAAAATCATATTTTTACATTAAAAAAATCAATCATGATACTATTCACTTTACCCTAAAATTCAAAGTTTTCAAATCTTTTTAATTAGTTTTCCTCTAATTAAAACCATATCTGGGTTGAAGCACACTAATCCCAGATCATTGAATAGAACCCATCAAATAATATTTTATTTTATTTTATTTTAATTTCACTAATAATATAAACCTTTTTTTATTTATGATTATGCCCTCTCTCTCCTCCTCAGTCTGTCTCTCTCCGCCTCAATTTCTCTCTCCCTTCCTTCTCCAATAAATTTTCATATGAAAAACCCCTCACAAATGCGCCTCAACCTCCAATCCAAAATTTCTCCGTCTTTGAAAACAGAAAAATTTAAAACGACCTAATTTTCATCAAAGCCTGAAAGCCCTATTCAATCTAATCCCTACCTTTCTACCCACATTTTTTCTGGGTATTCTTTTTCTTCTCCTCCTTCGCCGAGCTTCTACTTCTTCCCCATTTTCTGATTTGCCGACACTACCAATAGTTGGTTTCCTCAGTTCCTCTAGGTTACCAAAATCCCATCCCAATCCCCCAATTCTCCCCTAGTTTTTCTAGGGTTTCATCCCTGTTCATCAGATTGGGGATTTGATATTTTATGTTTTGGTTTTTGTTTTTATACTGGGTAGGGTTCTAATTTATGATCTTCCTTCCCTGAATACCAAATTGGTTAGTGTTTCTGCAGCACATGAAAAATTCCTATCTGGGTTGTATTCCTTTGTATTTTTTGGAGAAAGGGTTTACCTTTGAGCAAAGATTTTCATTTTTTTGTACTTTTGTAATTAGTTGTTGCCATTGATTTTTGGGATTGGGAAAGAAGTTAGCTCTTTTTTTTTTTTTTATTCTGGTGGTTTTGGGATTTTTGGGTATAGGGAAGAGTTATTGTTTGGTGTGGAAGTGAAGGGAAAGCTTAGGCTTGCATGGGCGAACTTGAGGGGTGGGCAGAGCCACCAAGTGGGCTGTTGCCGAATGGCCTATTGCCCAATGAAGCTGCCTCGGTGATGCGAGTGCTCGACTCAGAGCGATGGTTGAAGGCGGAGGAGAGAACTGCAGAGCTTATTGCCTGCATTCAGCCCAATTCACCATCCGAAGAGCGCCGAAATGCTGTTGCCGATTATGTGCAGCGGCTCATCATGAAGTGCTTCCCCTGCCAGGTGGGACTTGTGTGTATACATAATATTTGTTTGTTTCAAAAACTGTAACTACACTTTAGTTTCAATTTGTGCTGTAACAATTTTGCCGCAGTATTCTCATTTAGTTCTATGGCAAGAGGTCGCACTTGGTGCGATGGCAAGTGCCTTCGCCCATGAGCGGTAGGTCTCGGGTTCGAGACTTGGGAGCAGCCTCTCCATAAATGGGGGTAAGGCTAGCCGACATTCACCTCTCCCAGACCCTGCGTAAAGCGGGAGCCTTGTGCACTGGGTACGACCTTTTTTATTCTCATTTAGTTCTATAGGGTAGAAATCAGTCATGATATTGTGTTTGAAGAGTATGCGTAAGTTAAGTACTTTAAGTTAGTATTGTTTGTATATTGTATATCTCAGATAATTTCGAGTTTCGAAAGACATAATGTGCGAAGACCAATAAATTCTTTGGGATGAGGATTTTTTGGAAGTTTAAGGTTCTAAAAGGAGAAGGGAGAAAGCACAAGTTTGTAGCTTGAGCTTATGAGAACAAAGAGGTAGATGAATTATGTATGATCAGAGTGGTGTGTAGAACCTCCCACCGTGTAAACTTGGAGACTTTGAAAATGATATATAATGCCAGTGATTTTTTTCAGCATGTCTTTTGTTGTGCCAAAATTGGGGCAATGGTCATGGTTATGTTATGAAAAGTTTTTGTTAACTTGTTCTACTGGTGCATATGTATTTCTGTTGATGCATTTATTTTTGTTTATAAATATGCGCAGGTGTTCACTTTTGGGTCTGTACCCCTCAAGACTTATTTGCCTGATGGAGATATTGACCTGACAGCCTTCAGTAAGAGTCCAAATATGAAGGACACATGGGCCCATCAAGTTCGTGATATGCTTCAGAATGAGGAGAAGAATGAGAATGCTGAATTCCGCGTGAAAGAGGTTCAGTACATTCAGGCAGAAGTAAGTTCCTCCTAGCATCACTAATACTTTTACCTTTTTTTCTATCTTGGCAATGTTCGTTAATTTTTGTTCTTTATTGTTATTAAGTTTGACTCCCTTTATATCTTGTATTTGCTTTGTTGATACTAGATTTAACCTTATTAATTCTTTTTGTACTACAGGTTAAGATAATCAAGTGCCTTGTGGAAAACATTGTTGTAGACATATCATTCAATCAGCTCGGGGGCTTGTGCACCCTTTGTTTCCTTGAGGAGGTAAATGGTTCATTTGATAACCTTGTTAACATGTGTATACTTTTCAGTCAATAGCATTAGTATGCTTTGACTAATTGTATTGTCTACTTCTGCAGGTTGATCATTTGATAAATCAGAATCATTTGTTCAAGCGCAGTATCATACTGATAAAGGCCTGGTGTTATTATGAGAGCCGAATACTGGGCGCTCATCATGGGCTTATCTCAACTTACGCATTGGAAACTTTGGTTTTGTACATATTTCACGTTTTCAACAACTCTTTTTCTGGACCACTTGAGGTAATCTTGTTACCTTGGTTTATTATGTTGGCATTATTCTTTGTGGATCCACTGAATGGTTTTCCTTGCTTATGCAGGTCCTGTATCGTTTTCTGGAGTTTTTCAGTAAATTTGACTGGGATAATTTTTGTGTTAGCCTATGGGGTCCTGTACCCATTGGTTCACTTCCAGATGTATCTGGTACTGATTTTTTGCTTAAAATTCGTAGTAAACTTTTGACCTTCAACCCAATTTTCTCATTTTTTTCATTTCTGGGTTAATTTGCGATTGTTCATGTTACAGCGGAACCTCCTCGAAAAGATGGTGGAGAGTTACTGCTGAGCAAATTGTTTCTTGATGCCTGTAGCTCAGTGTATGCCGTCTTCCCTGGTGGTCAAGAAAATCAGGGCCAACCTTTTGTTTCCAAACATTTTAACGTTATTGACCCTTTGCGAATCAACAACAACCTGGGACGTAGTGTTAGTAAAGGTATGTTGTTCCAAAATATATGTTCTTGGATAACTCTTTCTAATGGATTTACTTATGTTTCTAAAGTTATTATTTTGTAATTAGCCAACATCTTATTGGGCTGTGGTATGAGAAATAAATTGTTTACTTATTGGTCACGCTCATTACAAGGGTGTCAAATAGTTTATTTTCAAGGCGTTTCCAATTTGGGAGATAACTATGTGTATTACAAATTGAAAAACGTTGGACTTCAAATAATTAAGAACCTGATTTAGATTCCTCTTTACTGGAAGTAGAACAGAAGATGATGAAACCATGATTTTTCTGTTGGCTTTTTGTATGTGCTGCTAACCTCCCAATAGGCTCCACTTTTTGTCACTGAAAATGTACAATGTGCCTTGTCGGTTTTGTGTTTATGCCTCTTTTATATCTGATAAATGATAAGGGTCCATTTACATTTGCAAAAGATTTGGAGGTATAAATCATTCAACTCCAGTGCAACCTTTAGAAAAAGAAAACATATAGCTGAAAACAGCTGTGTGGAACTTGCATGATAATGCGGAAGGCAACAATATGCAATTTTTACTTGGAAATAGCCTCATTCAAATAGAAGAAACATGTCTTATATTTAAGAGAGTAGGGTTATTGCATGGGAGACCGAAAGAATAGTTTTTTCTGTTTGCAGTTGCACACAACTATACATATATACTTCATTTGTCTTTCCTGCTTGTAAGGTGTAACTTTGTGGCTTGATTGTCTATCCGTTCAAATTGTTGGTTGTTGGAATCATATATGTCTACGTATATTTCCAGGTAATTTCTTTAGGATACGCAGTGCATTTGCGTTTGGGGCTAAAAGGCTGGCCAGATTGCTGGATTGTGCCATAGAGGATCTATTTTCCGAAGTAAATCAGTTTTTTCTAAACACTTGGGACAGACATGGGAGTGGTCATCGACCTGATGCACCGCGAAATGATTTGAGGCGCTTGAGACCTTTAAATCCAGACCAATTACATGGATCGGAGAATCTTAGGAATATTTCAAGCAACCGAAAAAAGGAAAGTTCTTCTGGTCGGGATACTCAAGGTGAGAGAATGCATGGCTTCATTAATGTTCCCTCCCAGCATGCTAGTCATCGTTTAGAAAGCACCTCCGGTAACGGTAGTGTATCTACAGTAACTCATCCTCAAACTCAAAGGATTCATGGGAACACAAACCTCACTAGATCCTCTGATATGATTAGAAAGGAAACGAATTCCGACCTGGGTGCACACATTGATAAAGGTCAGAGAAGTGCTAAACCTGATAACTTGGTGAATGACTTACAAGGGAGGTTTCTTTTTGCAAGGACACGCTCTAGTCCTGAGCTTACTGATACATATGGTGAAGTTTCCACTCAAAGTAGGGGCAAAGCCCCAGAGAGTGGGAAAGGTCAAACTTCAGCAAGGTTGGATAATAGCAGGAGGAAAAACTTGGATTCTGATAGTATGGCAAGCCACAGAAATAGATCAACTGATGATCCTTCATCTGCTAGATCCATCTCATCCCGCCAAAGTCTTGATGCTGCCGTTGATTCAAATAACTACCTTGATGAGTCAGGCATGAGTGTCGTTGCTGACAATTATGCTTCTGTTTTGGGGACACAAGGGATGCACCAAGAGGAGCAAGATCTTGTTAACATGATGGCATCTTCTGCAGCTCATGGTTTTAATGGGCAGGTTCATCTTCCACTCAATTTGGCTTCCGGTCACCTACCGCTTCCGATCCCACCTGCCATTCTTGCTTCTATGGGATATGCTCAGAGAAATATGGGTGGAATGGTTCCTACAAATTTCCCCTTGATGGAGACTCCTTGGGGCACAAATATGCAATTTCCCCAAGGTGTTGTTCCGCCGTCACTGGCCCCTTATTTCCCTGGCATGGGGTTGACCTCAAATCCTGAAGATTCAGTGGAACCTGGTAATGAAAATTTTGGATCTGTGGAAATGAACTCAGGTGAAACGGAGCATGATTTCTGGCATCAGCAAGAGAGGGGATCTACTGGTGGGTTTGATCTTGATAATGGAAGTTATGAAATGCTTCAGGAATTTGATAAGCAACAGTCAACCTCAGCTGGTTATAACTTTCATCCATCATCTCGCGTAGGCTCCTCCGGAAATTCTGTGCGAGCTCAACTGAAGTCTACCAAAGAAAATCATGAGTCAACAAGAGGGGAAGAGCATGTGAATAATTTTCAGTACCAAGATAAAAGAGGTAATGAGGTTTACTTTGATGATCGAAGTGTGAGTTCTAGATCTGCCACGCATGCAAGTTCAGTGAGAAGTAAAACCTCCTCTGAGAGTTCTTGGGAAGGATCATCAGCAAAGGTCTCAAAGTCAACAAGGGAAAAACGTGGTAGGCGAAGTGCTCTTTCAGCAGTGCCATCTGCTGCATATGGGAAAGGTAAGAATGTGTCCGAACATTCGTCTACCCAGGCAGATGATGACAACAGAGATTGGAATTCATCACCTACAGCTTTAGGTGCCGAAATGGTAGAAAGAAGCACAGGACCTCAACCTGTTGCGCCTTTCCATTTTCCAGGGCATCAAATGGCCGGTTTTGAACAAACTCAGACGAGTGGATCAGATTCAATGGTACCTTTTGCTCCATTGCTCTTAGGTCCTGGCTCACGACAGAAAGCTACAAATGATTCTGGAATGTTTACATTTTATCCTACGGGGCCTCCGGTTCCATTTGTTACAATGCTTCCTTTTAATTATTTCTCGTCAGAAACGGGAACTTCAGATGTATCAACAAGCCAATTTAGCAGAGAAGAGGGACCAGATAATAGTGATTCTGGTCAAAATTTTGATTCATCTGAGGGAGCTGATCAGCCTGAGGTGCTAAGTACTTCTAGCTCTATGGGAAGGACTGCTCCTATTGAGCCATCAGAGCATAAGTCTGACATTCTTCACAGCGACTTCGCTAGCCATTGGCAGAATTTGCAATACGGACGGTTTTGCCAAACTTCTCGGCACCCTTCACCTGTGGTTTATCCTTCACCAGTTATGATGCCCCCTGGTTACTTACAAGGAAGATTTCCTTGGGATGGTCCTGGGAGACCTCTTTCAGCCAACATGAATCTCTTCACTCAGCTTATGGGTTATGGACCTAGAATGGTTCCTGTTGCTCCTCTTCAGTCTGTTCCTAACAGGCCTGCCGGTGTTTACCAACGCTATGCAGAGGAGATTCCAAGATATCGTGCTGGGACTGGGACATACCTGCCAAATCCCGTAAGATAATATAAACTCGTTCCTTTGTTAATGATTATTTTAGATTTTTTTTAGTTAAGCATGTTGCATCTCCCAATCTTGGTTGTTGGGCCATGTGGTTTCTAGAAAGTTAAGTCTTTGGTTAAACATGATATAGAATCTGTTTTCCCTAGATTTATTATAACTTAGAACCTGCCGTCGGATTATTTCTCTTACCTCCTTTAATTACTTTAGAAGGTTTCTGTACGGGACCGGCCTTCAAATACGAGAAGGGGGAATTACAATTATGATAGAAATGACCACCATGGTGACAGAGAAGGGAACTGGAATGCCAATTCAAAGTCACGAGCTTCTGGGCGCAACCACAGTCGCGGTCAAGCTGAGAAGCCAAATTCCAGAGTAAACCGTTTGGCAGCCAGTGAGAGCCGAGCTGAAAGGTCATGGAGTTCACATAGGCAGGACTCATTCCAGTCATATCAATCTCAAAATGGTCCTATCCGCACAAACACTACACAGAGTGGTTCGACCAATGTTGCATATGGCATGTATCCGGTACCAACCATGAACCCCAGTGGGGTATCTTCGAATGGACCTTCCATGCCACCTGTTGTCATGCTATATCATTATGATCATAATGCTGGCTACGGGCCACCTGCAGAACAACTTGAGTTTGGTTCTCTTGGACCGGTGGGATTCTCAGGTTTGAATGAAGCACAGCTAAATGAAGGGAGCCGGATGAGTGGGGTATTTGAGGAACAAAGGTTTCATGGTGGCTCTACTCAACGATCTTCACCTGATCAGCCTTCTTCACCCCACCTCCAAAGATAGTTGGTTCAAGTATCTCCCTTTTTCTGTTTGGGGAAGGAGGTCGTTCAGGGTTAACCATGGCAGTGTCTCGTGGCCAACTATTCTGAAGATTTTATTCGGAGCGATTTCCTTTTCATTTTGTTATTCTCGACCTATCACTTCACTGGGATTGTATTGCGATGCTTTCCATTATCTTAACAGGGGAGTTTGATCATTTTACCAGATTAGTGGCCCAGGGGGGATTATGAGATGAAAGGTGAGGAGTTTCTGCCTTTAGCATTAACCGAACAGTGAGGGGATGATGACGGTAGAAACTACAATGACAGTCCCTCGCAGCACCGAGGGTTCCCTGCTCTTGCCCCATTCTTAAGAGGGGAAGGAATTAGACTATTTCATTCCGTGATTCTTGGTATCTTCTTGATCACATCATGCCTGCTTTGAGTTCTTATGTACACTAGATAGTAATTTACTCGCTCAATTTTCGTCAAGAACAAGATCGGTGGTAAAATGATGGTGATGTGATGGTGAGGAGGTGGGACTCTGCGGCTTTATTGTTCGTTCTAGGGTTAGGCACGTTGTAACTCTACTGAAGTAGAAACTTGGGTTTAGGTTCAGAGTTTAGGATTTTACTGTTAGGAAACCGTTCTACCAGGAATCTCATGCACACAATGTATTAGGGTTTTTGGATAAGAATACGTGTACCATTTCTCTTTGATGTACTCTCTAAGACTTTCTACAGTGTAGCAATAACACCACCATAGATGAAATTGTAACATTTTCGGTTTCGCTGACGGTTCTTTTTATCCTTTTCATTTTTCAGGTACAGTAGGTGTGCATTTACATTCATTTCTTTCTCAACATATGTTCAAAGTAGATGATTTATGTCATGCTTGAGAAATTTGTTCAGCTCTCGGAACACCTAGGCGGGCAACACCAGCTGGTGTTCCGAGAACCTAGAAAATTTTCTCCATGCTTATAGACGTCGAAGCATTGCAAGTTATAGACCCGAAAGGTGGTGAAAAAATAAAACAGGTGAAATCGACGATATAATTGTGTTTACAATGAGGGAATGTGTACAGATGAAATGTCTTTGGATTAGGGTTTGTTTAGGCCCTTAACCCCTTTTTTCATTAGGTTGTCTTGGTTCTCGTAACATGGATCATTTCAAAACCGACTTTTCATGAATATTGAACCCATCCACAATAATTTGTGTTTAATAGTGTTGCCAGTGTCAGAATAACTTCTATTAAATCAACACGTAAAGTATCCGAAATCTCTTCGATTTGAGGTTAGTTTTTTCCGATGTTAACTAGTAATCGAAACAATCAATTCATCTAAGCTGCTGCTGCCGGAGCTACTTGGAACGCAATCCAGGGACATTCTTAAGCCCCATCTTGCCGAGAACAAGCTTGGGAATGGCGGGAGGGTTGTCCAGCCCCATGCTTCCGCTAAATTCGTTAGCAAGCTCGACAAGCCTATGCTTATCGCGCCCCACTTTCTTGTTCGAATTGTAATACCCGAGCCACGCTTGGTATGCTGCTTCTTTGTTCTTAATCTCCACCTTGGACAGTGCTCGTTCCACCTGTTAGACACAGTTCCAATATTAAAACATCAAACTATATGCTTCAAGGGATTACCCAACAAAAAAACTATATGCTTCAAGGAAAACCGGGATGAAACAAGTGACAGAGATAAAGAGGGAGAGGAAACCCACCTTCTTCATAGTATCTGGATCGACTGAAGGTACCGAAGCCTTGGTTATTGGCAAATCCTTAATATTGGACAAGAAGAAGTCCTCCCAAGGAGCCAGTAACAATATTCCTTGCCCCACTTTGCCTTTACGACCAGTTCTTCCAAGTCGATGTATATACTGTTGTCTATCGGCTGGCACACCCACCTATGTTTGCAACAAAGGGGAGAGTGTCAACAATAAGAGGACTATAGGTTCAAATCTACAGCGGCTGAAGTTGCAAAAGAATGTACTGAAGCTGTTTATGATGCTTAAACAAGGTCAAGCAACTTTGGTAAAAGATTTTGAAAGCCATGGAACTCGGGAAACTGAAAGCCACAATTTAAATATTGCATGCTGAATATATGGCAAAGGAACTTCTAGTTAAGTCCTGCATATTACCTGTATGACTAGGGAAACATCTGGATAATCAACCCCGCGTGCAGATACATCAGAAGTCACAAGGATAAGACCCTTTGATTTCCGGAATTCATCAGAAACCCTGGTTCTATAACTCTGTGGCTTTCTAGAATGGATCTCTCTGACATTCAAGTTCAGCTTGCCAAGAAGGTCTGCAACCAGTCGTGTGACCATTGCGGTAGTGCAGAATACAAGAACCTGTGCATAATACAAGAATCACATGCTACATAAGATAGCAATAAAGGTGATGCAGCTCACATATGTTATATAAAATCGCAATAATTGTGGGCAACACAAATCATGCTTCCTAAGAAATATATCTATGGTATTAAATAGATATTAACGAAACACCTGAAAGCATGGTGCATGAATTGAACAAGCCAAGGTTTTGGGGTAATACAATGCCTACCTTATAGTCAACGTCATCTGCAATATGATTTTTAAGAAGACTATATACTATGGAAAATTGGCTGTCCAATGGAGCGACCAAATGCGTCTGTGCAACCTGAAATCATACATACAAAATACAAACATAGATATTAATCATCAAATTGTCAAAATTATGTCATATCAATACGTCTTCACACACGTCATAAAAGAACCAACCTGTGCATGTGTCTCTTCACTGCCTTCTTCAACTGTATTGATATATTCGTGATCTCTTTTCAAAGCAATATGACAGATTTGACGGACCTACAATCAGGAAGAAACCACTGTTCATGTACAGTATTTAAATGTGTGTTTTTTCACATTTTCCAAAAAAAAAAAAATACACATTACCACAAAAATAAGTAGTGAAAGAAACCTCTTCAGGAACAGTGGCGGAAAACAAAAGTGTCTGCCGTTGTTTGGGAACAGCTGATATAATCCTTTCGATATCTTTACGGAATCCCATATCCAGTAAATGATCAGCTTCATCAAGTATAAGGACTTTGACACCCATCAGCTTAGTTGCAAAACCTGCGGTATTCTCAATGTGATCTTTGAGCCTTCCAGGTGTAGCAACAAGAATCTGGATGTTTTTAGGGTGTTACATCGCGTATAAACAGTGCCCATTAAACATGTCTCAAATTATGTTGATAGGCATTTTCATCTTTGTCCGTAGTTGGCATAGTACTAAAGCATACACAAAGTAAGAGCCAGTATCAAGTAGATGGAATCTAATGATCTACTTGCGAACCTTCGCTCCCCATTAAACCTTAAGTCAACTTTATAAAAGCCTATCAACTAGCTTGATTCAGCTGTTTACCCATTAGACTAGCTTATGAAATTCTAGTGCTATGTCAATGCATAATAAATCATTAGCTCAGTTTATATTTAGCTGGTGAAGTTAATGAAACAGGACGATGCAGTAAATGACAAAGTTCTCCAGCAATGATGAAAACCTTACCTGGCAAGGGTTGGCTTGGATGCGTTTTTGTTCTAGAGCAAGTCTTGTACCACCTATCACAACTTGGACACCAATAGAAGGATGATATTTCAACAACTTATTGGCTTCTGTAGCAGCTTGACTGGCCAACTCCCGAGTTGGGCATATAACAAGTACAAAAATTGGGGGTCGCTTATTATCATGGGTGATAGGAGGTGAATTTACAACAACTTCAATTGATGGAAGCTGAAACAAAGAAACTCAACGTCAAGTAAGATGAAAAATCTCCTGTAACTGCATAAATGGAGAATACAATGGAATGCCTCAGATAAACCAAAAGCAGCATGGAATTTATCATAAATGTTGCATCTTTTTTTAATACGAGAACATTACACACAGAGAAACAAATGAAATATCTTACCAAGAACGCCACAGTTTTTCCAGTGCCCGTTCTAGCCTTGGCCAGGACATCCTTGCCTACAAAATACAACTAAGTAGAATAAGCATTTCCATTTCATGGACACGCATGGAGATCGATCAAATTTTAGATGGAAAAACAAAAACAGACATCCTTAAGAGGACATAGTAGTTACTTGATCTTATTTATATTATGGCACTCCTGATTAAACAAAGTTTCTGTTTCTTTCAGTGTCCTCGTGATGAGGACTTGTTTACAACAAGATGGCACCCCTTATCCTAAAGTCAGTGCATGATTTCGTAAAGAAATAAACCTTTCAGTATTACTGGAAGAGTAGCTTCTTGTACTACAGTCATCTTTTCATATCCTGCATCCTTGATTCCTTTCAAGGACAGCGGAGAGACGGAACATTGATCAAACCTGCAAACATTCAAAATAAGTTAAACAAGAAACTTGTCAACAATCCATTATGAAAATGTTGATGTTAAACATACCGTGATTCACTCAAATAAGAGTCGGAGCTTCCAGCTGAACTTTTCGGCAGAACCTTTTTGCTCACTTCATCCTCCGAACCACGAAACAAAGAAGCTGCATTTTTTTCTCTTAATACTCCAAAACCATCATCATCAGAAGTAGCAGTATCACTCTCTTCCTCACTAAGAAAATCCCCAATAACACCGAACTGTTTTACCTCCTCCTCTTCAGTATCATCCATTACACGCAATTCCTTACCCGAATCTCTTCCACCTCTATTCCTAGTAAAAGATTCCGCTTTCACCTTTGAACTCAAACTCCCTTTAGAAAATGAATTTGAATCCCCACGATTGTTTCTACGGTGAAATCTGTCTTCCTGGTCGTCATCACTCTGAAATTTCTTATCAAACCGCTTGCTTGCCCCTGCATTTCTCGAAAAGGAATCATTTTGGGCCGGAAATCTTCGCCTACTCGAATCTCCAAAATCGCGATTTGAATTCGGATTCCCACGATTGTTTCTGGGTGGAAATGATCTCTCTTTCCTATCACTCCCGGAATTATTATCGAACCTCTTACTCATCCCCGGATTTCTCGAAAACGAGGACTGATTGGGGGACCGAAACTCTCGCCTTCTCGAGTCACCAAAATCTCCAGAGTCACTATCTCTCCTGCTCCTCTTTATCGGATAAGACTCCCCATCGGTCGCCCTCTCTCTAACCGTCCCCCTACGGCCCTCCGGTTCGCCACGCGAGTCACTCTTTAACTCGCTGACCCAGTCACCGAGCTCAGCCTCGTCCTCAATCAGACTCTTCGAAGCTCCACCCGCCCTTCTCTCGTATCCACGTGGCACCTCGGACCCGGACCCTGTCCTGGATCCCCGGAACGCCCGAGTGGAGAATGCCCGCTCAGTCTGCAATGAACGGCGAAACCCTAGGTACCTGAGCCTTACGGGGAAGACCCGCGACAAAATGGGTACAGCCCGAGAGGAGGAAATGGAGGGCGCGAATTTCATGGGCGGGAAATGGGCCGCCGGAAGAGAGGCGCTGAGGAGTCGGAGTTGGGGTAAAAGTCTGACGGGCATGAAAGTGGCCGAAAGAGACGTCGTTTTCATGGAGGTTTGTGTGGTGGAGAGGTGTGAGGAGTCCCCAGAAATGGGGATTTAGGGTTTAGGGTTTTACGAAATGTTAGCGTTCGTTTTTTATAGTTCCCAGAGAGGATGGGGTGTAGGCTCCAAAGCCAACGACACCGTTTCAGCTGATTTGCAGTGTGTACGAACTCACAGCAGAGCATCCGATGATCTTTTTCTCTTTTGGGCTTAATTGGGTCATGGGCCAGCTACCATTTTTCAGACAAAGCATTTCTTACCGTCATAAATTAAAAATTGAACTATTTGCTCACAAAAAAATGACATATACGAATTAGCTCTCAGTCTAACGATACTTAGGGACAAAACATAATTAGGAGCGGAGATGTGTGGCGGGAACAATCGTTCCCCTACTAAAAATGACAATTAGTATAGAGAAATATTAGAAGAAATTATAAAATTATTGATTAACGTGTGTCTCATAACGATTAACTCAGCTTGTTTCAAAACAACTATGGTTTGCTCCCTTTTCTTGTGCTTAAAAAACGTTGAGTGGTTTAAAAAATTACCAAGAACATAGACAAAAGTCACAAAAGTGTGAAGAAAGATGAAATATCGAAGTGGTTCATCCTGCCCTCCAATAATCTCTTGATGGGTTTGAACAACCTTGGGACCCCTAATATTTGGGTAAAACACACCAAAACAGTTCATCAACGATGTGTACAAGTTTTTTTTTTATCTACTTTTATTTTTGGATTGAAGACGCGTCTAAACTTATTTCCATACCCAAGCTAGTTAATCAATTCGCTTATAATTTACGTATTGTACATGTATGTATATATTTTAATTTATTTGAAAAAAAAAATTCCGCTTTGTAACGGAATTTTATGTCACAATGAGTTGTACATTCCTATTTTAGTTTGAGTCTTCCTAATTGAGTCCGAGTCTTAATAGGAAATATTTCTAATTTTTTTAAACATATTAGAAATTTGTTATAAATTTAAGAAAATTTTAGGAAAAATTCGAATTTTTGATAGATTATAAAGTTTATAGGAAATATTAGAATTTTTTTATATATATTATAACTTTTTAGGAAATATAAAAAAATTTATATATCATAAATTTGTAGGAAATATTAAAAACTTTTACA
Source organism: Malus sylvestris (assembly GCF_916048215.2). Taxonomy (NCBI): domain Eukaryota; kingdom Viridiplantae; phylum Streptophyta; class Magnoliopsida; order Rosales; family Rosaceae; genus Malus; species Malus sylvestris. Next base: position 16,449,540 of record NC_062260.1, read on the forward strand.
AAATATTGAAATTTTTAGAAATTGTTTACAATTTTTTTCCATAGATGTCGTCATCACTCCCCGTCCGATTATACTTGTTTACAAGTTTACAACCCCTGAAATATGTGTGCGGACACCAAAAGTCAACATGCGGTTGAACTGCGAGATGGGAGTCGTCATTCGCATGAGGTGCCCAATGAACGCCTCTAAATGGAAAAATATATCACTTGAGGTGAAGGAAGCAATGATGACTAAGTGTGTTTTTTTCAGTTTTATTATTTTTAATAATTTTACTTATTTAGTGTATTTTTAAACTAACATTTTTTTTTCTAGAACATTTCGAGATCGACTTGGAAGAGTCAGGTATGTTCGACTACATAACCTAGTTGTGGACTCGGCAATTCAGGGAGTGGGTGCACGTGCTGCGCAGGCATTACAAAACTTTTGAAGCTTATGATGAAGCTCTGACCCATCCACCCCAAGAATTTGAGCATAGGATGGACGAGTGGCATTGGATATGCTGTTATTTTCAGAACTTATAATTTCTAGAGAATCTAGAGATGAAAGTTTTTCAGAATTAAGCAGTTGGACAATTACATGAGCCACCAAATAAATTTGTTTTTCAATTTTAATATAATTGTATGAACATTTCAGTTTAATAATTAAATAATTTTTTTATATTGTAATATCTTTTGAGATTAATATAAGAAAAATTAATTAATTAATTTACACTATATTTGTACCATACTTAGGGCCTCCGTATTTAGATCTCATATAAATACTCGGGGGACTCAAATGTAATTATGTAATAAAGGAGTGGGCAAATATATAATAAGTGAGGATCCTTTATTTTATAAAAGGGACTCATCACCCTCACAACTGGGGGAGGCCAATTCCTAGGCCATGAGAAGCCTCCTCACATCCCCTAAGCTCTAAGCTCTCTCATGCTCTCACCCTCATAATCAAGCTCTTACAGAGAAATACAATATCAGTGTGGACGTAGCCCAAACCTTGGGGTGAACCACGATACATCTTGTGTTATTTACATTTATTGCAGATTCACGGTTGGATTTACGTTGTTCCAAGACCTATCCAGTTTTGTGCATCAACATTTGGCGCCGTCTGTGGGAATCGACACAAAAACTATGTCAGTTCTCTTTCATTTATTCACATCCGCCGTGAATCTGCAAAACCCAAGAACCCATAAACCCTATCCCTCACTTGCGAGACCCTATCCTCGTTTTCTCTCATGATGAAAGGCTTAACGTGAAGCCCCTAGCAAGCAGCAGGCCATGGGCCTCATCTCTGCGCAACTACAACTTGATTCCGATGGTCATTGAGCACTCATCCCGAGGGGAACACACGTAGGACATCTTTTTCTGCCTCCTCAAGGAGCAGACCATCTGCACCAATGGCCCCATCAACGACAACACCTTCCACGTCGTCGTCGTGCAGCTTCTCTTCTTGGAATCCGAGAACCCGTCCAAGCCCATCCACATGTACCTCAATTCCAACCGTGAATGAGTGCATGATAGTTGGGTTTAGTTACGACGGGATGATGACGTTTAAAGCTAGCCGAGCTTTACCCGGACCTGGTGGGGACCATGGTAGTATCCAGTTGATCCTGGGCATGACTCGCTCGGACCGCGACGCTATCATGCAGGGGTTCGGGTTCTCGTCGTCGTCAGAGCTTCTGTTGCCAAGCTCGGTGAAAGTGTTCAAGACTATGCATGTTAACTTATTGACTGCACTTCTAAGTTCACGGAGTGCGCCATCTGCCTCACCGAGTTCACCTCCGGGGACGAGATCCAAGAGCTTCTGCAGTGTGGCCACGGCTTCCACGTTATGTGCATCGACAAGTGGCTCTGGTCGTACTCGTTCTGCTCGTCCTGCCGTCAGGTTCCAGAGATCTCTAGTCTTCTTCTCCTCCACTGCCGGTCCGGTCCATGACTTGAGCGCCCAAAAATCTTTTGGCCTGGGACGAAACCTCTCGGCTTTACTTCTGGGACTCAGATAAGCTCTGCCTTCACTGGATCTCCATCTGGTTAGGCGAACCCAACCCGACTTTAGTCATCGCTTTTTTGCCTTCCAAGGTGGTCTCTACGTTATGTTTCTTTATGGGCGGACTTCCAACAAAGACAATGCAACCGTTTGTAGGACTGTAACTGTTGGTTCACAAATCTACTTAAGAGGAAACTGAAGATGGTAGAACAGTTTCAGGCAAGCAAATTGAGGCTGCTCCCGCGAGAGTTCTAAAGGAAAACAGAAAAGGAGCAGAGAGATCAAGAAAAACAAATGGGTGGTGTCGAAAAGGCTGTCCAAGCAGCTGTCACTTTAGAGAAAGGATATTGCCTTTAATCATGTCATCAAGCGACATATCCAAGCAGAAAGCAGAAACAAAAGCAAAAGCAAAAGAGAAAGGCGCCGTGGGAAACAAAAGCGAAAACAAAGCAGAAAAAAACCTGCAAAGCAGAAAGCAAAAGTAAGGAATAAACACCCACACTGCAAAAGCAAGGAATAAACACCCCACCAGAATGATGTGATTTACTTTTCTTGTTTTTGAATGGTGTAATTTATTTTTCATATCTTTCGGAGATATCTGTATAACCCTATCAGAGGGTAATAAAAAATAAAAAAAACGGCAAAGCCCAAAATAAATGGGCTAGAATGTTATGTGGAGGGCGAAGGCCCATATGCCTAAAAGAGCCAGGCCCTCTATTATCACCAACCAGGTGATCAAAAGTACGTCTAGTGCTACAAAAATTATTCGGCAGCTTGTCGCTATTATCACCAACTAGGTGATCCAAAGTACGCCCAATACTTCAAAATTATTCGGCAGCCTATCGCTATTATCACCAACCAGGTGATCAAAAGTACGCCCGGTACTCCAAAATTATTCGGCAGCCTGCCGCTATTATCACCAACCAGGTGATCAAAAGTACACCCAGTACTCCAAAATTATACATGAGCATTACTTATGTCAATCATACATAAACATTTCATGAGCATCACTCATGTCAATCATACATAAACATTCATGAGCATCACTCATGTCAACATCCATGAGCATCACTCATGTCAACATCCATGAGCATCACTCATGTCAATCAACATAAACATTTATGAGCATCACTCATGTCAATCAGCTTCAAAAGCTTCAAAAGCTTCATTTACAAAAACTCCAACTTCAAAGCTTTACTTGCAAAGCTTCGCCTACAAAGCTTCAGTGCAAGGTATACCAATACCGCCTCCGAACAACCGCCACGTCGGCCCATACATGGATCAAATTTGAAGTCTCCAGCCAACAGACTCTATTGACTGCAGACTTGGGGGACTACACTATGTACCATATATTAGGCTTCCACAACTAGGCCTCATGAAAAATACTTGGGGGACTTAACCCATTATTCATGTATTGAGAAGCGAGCCCTTATTTTATAAAAGGGACTCCCTCACTTTCATTAGAGAGCACTCATCACTTATGTATTGAGGAGCGAGCCCTTATTCTATAAAAGGGACTCCCTCACCATCATTAGAGAGCATCGCCGCCTGCTGAGCAACCGCCTCGCCGCGAGCATCAACTCTAACCCATCATTTATGTATTAAGGAGCGAGCCCTTATTCTATAAAAGGGACTCCCTCACCTTCAACGCCATAAGCTGAACGAACCAAGGCAACATAAGCCACAAGCAGAGTAGCCTCGCAACATGTGCTACTTCTAGTTGAGCACCGCCTCATATCGAGCATCAGTTCAAGACAACATCTAGTTACTTCGGCCCACACATGGATTGAATTTCAAGTCTCCAGCCAAAAGACTCTCTTGACTGAAGACTTGGGGGATTACTGTATGTACCATACTTAGGGCCTCTGTATTTAGATCTCATATAAATACTTGGGGGACTCAAATGTTATTATGTAATAAAGGAGTGAGCAAATATGTAATAAGTGAGGAGCCCTTATTCTATAAAAGGGACTTTTCACCCTCACAACTGGGGGAGGCCAATTCCTAAGCCATGATAAGCCTCCTCACATCCCCTAAGCTCTAAGCTCTCTCATGCTCTCACCCTCATAATCAAGCTCTTACAGAGAAATACAATATTAGTGTGGACATAGCCCAAACATTAGGGTGAACCACAATACATCTTGTGTTATTTACTTTCTTGCAGATTCACGATCAAATTTACGTTGTTCCAAGACCTCCAGTTTTGTGCATCAACACACTGCATGATATATTATCTTAAAAAAATTAAAACAATTTGGCTGACAAAAAAAGTCGTCGAACAAGTATTTTATATTTTAATTTTTTTTATAAAGCTTAGCCAACGAAAATTTCATCGGTCTATATAAATTTTATCATAAAATACCATTTTGCCCTATAAAATTATTTGATCGGGCATGTCAGGCTGGTCGAGCAAAGTTGGTCAACTCACATTTACTGGACGAATGTTTCATTGGAATATTTGCACGACAATTTCTTTTTTTCATCGGGCAAAACTTTGTGCAACGAGCTTTATGCGACGAACTTCGTCCGATGAAATTTATCAGGCGCCATACAGTTGGGTAACGAAACTTTATCTTGCCTGACCAAATTAGAGCTGTTGTTAGATTTATGTGGTTTAGATTTGGTAGCTAAATGGATCGAGTTCATATATTTGTTGGTCGGCCATATAGAAATGTTGGCAATTTGTAAGTTGATGAGAGGTGCATGGCCCCGGTATGCTTATGAGTAGTTGAGCGAAAATAAAGATCAGAATTTACCTGAGAAAGCTGATTTCCAGGCACCATAACCATCATTCAAACTCACATGGTTTTAGACCAAACTGCCTTACGTACGTATCTTAGGACGCTTTCATTTAAAAGTTTGAGACTAAGTCGACAACCCTAGCTCTTAACTCACATACGTATACGTGTTTAGTTGTAGAAGACTTATTGAATTGTGTTCACTCTAATTCGAATATCATTTTTTGATAAGTTTGGGTGCATGTGGTGTGATATATTTGAGTAAACGAGGAGTTTATATAGTTTAGAGTTTTGTATTTTTAAGGGCTAGTTTGAAAATATTAAAAAAAACATTTATTTATGCTCGTATAAGCACTTTTCGTGTAAACGTTCTTATCAATAGATGCACATTGAAATTTATGAAAATATTATAAAATTTATCAAATATTTCGATGTGCATCTAATTAATAAGAACATACAAAATTTTGATGTTTCTTCTATAAAGCTCTTTCCGGTACTTTTTTTACATATAAGCACCTTTAACTCTTTTTAACAACAGTTATTAGCTAGATACGCTTTTGATTACCTTAAAACGGTTTTTGCTATGTTCTAAAAACACTTCCAAATAAAACATGTCTAATAATATGTATGGATTAATAACACTATATGATGGTGTTATTATAGTGATACTATGTGATGGTATACATAAAAATAACTTATCCATATCAAAAAGGGATGCTATATATATTATTTGGAACTCTAAAAACTTATTTTACACGTGTATTTTTCTTTGTAAATATAAAAAATTTGGAGTGCAATATGAGTTTTTTGGAATGCTAATAACAACTACTTTAAAATAACTCTTCATGATTTTTCCTCTTTCTAGTGTAATTTTGTGAATCAAAATTCCTCATCTTTCTTCACTCCTTTTGGTGTTAAGGTTAAGCTTGAATGATCGAAGTTCTCTGAGCTTGAGCTAACCCTAGCATCAATTATTATGTCAGGATCCGTAAGGGTAAATAAATTCACATGATAAAACCTAGTTATATTTATATTGACAAATACCAAAGCGTATGATAGGGTCCCAAGAGACATTCTTTGGAGGATTTTAGAGAAAAAGGGAGTACGAGTAGCATATATCCAAGCTATAAAGGATATGTATGAAGGAGCAAAGACTGCCGTAAGAACTCATGAAGGACAGACCGAAAGCTTCCCCATAACTGTAGGATTACATCAAGGCTCATCCTTAAGTTCTTACATTTTTGCGTTGGTAATGGATGAGTTAACAGGACATATTTAAGATGATATTCCTTGGTGTATGCTTTTCGCAGACGATATAGTGTTGATAGATGAAACTCAGGAAGGGGTAAATGAGAAGCTTAACCTTTGGAGAGAAGTGTTAGAATCTAAAGGTCTTCGCCTAAGTCGATCAAAGACAGAATATATGGAGTGTAAGTTCAGTGCAAATGGAGGCCAAAATAAGTTAGGGGTGAGGATCGGAGATCAGGAAATACCAAAGAGCGACTGCTTTCGCTACCTAGGATCTATCTTGCAAAAGAACGGAGAATTAGATGGATATCTCAACCATATAATACAAGCTGGATGGATGAAGTGGAAGAGTGCATCCGGCGTGTTGTGTGACCGTCGTATGCCACTGAAGCTCAAGGGAAGATTTTATAGGACGGCAATTAGGCCGTCGATGCTGTATGGCACAGAATGTTGGGCGGTGAAGCATCAACACGTACACAAAATGGGTGTAGCGGAGATGAGGATGCTTCGTTGGATGTGTGGGCACACGAGAAAGGATAAGATTAGGAATGAGGATATCCGAGGTAAAGTGGGAGTAGCCAAAATTGTAGGAAAACTGAGAGAAAATTGGTTACAGTGGTTTAGACATGTGCAAAGAATGCCTACTGACGTTCCGGTTAGAAGATGCGACTACGGGATAGAGGTTCAGGGCCGAAAGGGTAGAGGAAGACCTAGGAAAACTTTGGAAGAGACTCTAAGAAAAGACTTAGAGTACTTGGATCTAACGGAGGACACGACACAGGACCGATCACAATGGCGTTCTAAGATTCATATAGCCGACCCCACTCAGTGACTTAGATTTTTCAAGTCTCTAACCGAGAAGTTTTCCTCACTCGAGAAATTAAGGGAACATTACCTCAACCTACATGTTTTACTCACAAAGTTTCAACATACAAGCTTCAACAAAAGAAAAATTCAAAGAACTTAATGAAGAAGGCTTTGGTGTATTTAACATAATACGTTGAAATGAAGTAAAGCTTATTTATTGATATCTCCGATAAGTTAAAAATATGTACATATACATGAGTCAAAATAAACAAACAAGAGGGGGCCTTCACAAAGGTTGCTTAGGAGAAGTCTCAGTAGTCGATAGAGCCCTAGAAAGAGAAGGCACCGGAGAGTGATCACTCGGAGCCTCAGTACTGGACAGAACCCTAGAAGGAAGAGGCATTGGAGGCTGATCATTTGGAGCTTCATTACGCGGTACAGCCCCAGAAGACGAAGGCAATAAATGCCTTTGGAACAAACCCACAAACCTCTGATGATCAAGTAAAATATGACCATCAGATTCCTTCATTTGATCAAGCTTCTTCTTCATGTTTGTAGCATAGTCATGTGCGAGCCTGTGCAACTGTTTATTCTCATGCTTGAGCCTTCTAATCTCCTGCTTGAGACTCATCACTTCAGCAGCCAATGATTCAACTTGGCGGGTTCGAGCAAATAGGCGTTGGGCTATATTAGACACAGAACCTGCACATTGAACACTGAGAGCCAGATAATCCTTAACAGCCAACTCATCAGACCATTTGGAAAGAAGTCTGTTATCTTTGAGAGTGAGAAGGTTCATGGCAACCACCGCAGCGGTCATATCATTCTTCATCACGGAATCCCCAACGGTAAGAGGACCAGTAGAGGATAAGAAGGATGGGCGCCATATATTGTCTGGAGAAGGCGCGACTGTCTCTTCACCAAGGTTTAAGTCAAAACGACGGTCGGAAGGGCCAGAAATTTTCAAAGGTGTTGAAGAGAGAAGATGTCGGACAAATCAAGATCTTAGAAGTGCAACAAGGGAGTTTCTACTGGTGGAGATTCAAGTGTGCTTTGGAACTTAATGCCAGCCTCTATAAAAATCTACACTCGACGAAGCTTCAGAAATCGAAGAGGCGCCTGCTCAGAAATTGAATAGGCGTTTGCTTTCTCAAAAGCTGGGCTGCTCAGAGACCACGAGGGCCGATCTCAGAGATCGAAGAGGCGTTTGCTTTCTCAAAAGTTGGGCTGCTCAAAGACCACGAAGGCCAATCTCAAAAATCGAAGAGGCGCTTGCTTTCTAAAAAACTGGGCTACTTAGAGACCACAATGGTCGATCTTAGAAATCGAAGAGGCACATGCTCTCTCAGCCTTGTTAGCACTTGTCACATGCACACTTAGAAAGCACGTGAATTTTACTGTTCAATCATCCACTTTCCACACGTAACATCAGCTCATGGGTACCACATATAATTTTGCCAAAGATCTCTGAAAAAGTTTAGACACGTGAAGCTTGCAGCTCCCACTACATCGCTATGACCAAGAAGGGTAAAAGAATAGCAAAGAAACAGCACTAACAAAGTTTAGACATATAAATTTTGAAGATCTAGCTACCATATTATTACCCACAAGGGTAAAGGAACAGCACCACTGCTGGATAATTGGAAAGTCCCTGTGTGTCAACATCTGTGCTCCGTGGCAAGGTAGACTAGCAAAAATGCCCAACCTTTACTCACATTCGAGAAAACACTCCCAACAAGATTGCTTGCTCCAAAATCAAAGAGGCACTGCCCTCCGAATCTCGAGAGCCAGACTCCCAACAGGATTACTTTCTCAAAAATCGAAGAGACACCGCTCTCCGAATTTCAAGAGCCAGACTCCCAGCATGATTGCTTTCTCAAAAATGGAAGAGGCACTGTTCTCTGAATCTCGAGAGCCAGATCCCCGATAGGATCGTTTGTTCAAAAACCGAAGAGGCATCACTTTCTCAACTTTGAAAGCCAGATTTCCTTGGATAAAGCCTGTCTGTAATTTTCACACGCAACATCAGCTTTCCAGATACCACAGACCACTTTTTCAAAGTGCTCTGATAAAGTTAAAACACGTGAAGCTGGCAGCTTCCACTACAGTGCTATGACCAAGAAGGGTAAATGAATATCATTACTACTTGTTGTTAGGGAGACTCCTATATATGTCGACCTCAATCCTCAACGGACAGGCAGACCTGCAAAAATGCTCAACCCTTCCTCATATCTGAGAGGGCACTCCCAATGAAGCCTCTCGAAATACTCATCTTTCTTTCCCCCGATAATACCTCTGCAAATAAGCTACACCAGAGCAAGAATATCTCATATCATCAGGGTTAAAAGCAAGAGTATCTCATATCATGCTTTTTCCCTGTCTTTTCATTTGGCCTTGTTCTTACCTGCAAGACAAAAAGAAAGAGAGCAATCAATCAGCACTTGGAATCAAGCTTCTAGTCAGAAACTAACTGCCTGGAACCCCTTACCTGATTACTTACCTGGCATTGCTCTCGAGTACTCATCTTCAACATCTTATGCTTCCAGAGAAGATACCACATCTGCCTGAGGAAAGATAGGGCAACTGAAAAGGATACAAGGAAGCATGTGGAGACAAGTGTAACAGAACACGTGCCGATACTTCCACTACTTTGTCAACAGCAAAAGTATCCCATACCAGCAGGGTCGAACGTACTCTATATTTGATGGACTTGTTTTGACCATCAAATTCTTCAGTCGGCCTTATACTCTGGAGGAAACCAGAAAACCTTCCAGCCCAGTTCAAGAATAAGCATGTGGAAAGTTACTTTTTCAAAAGCAAAAGCATCTTATAACATCTCTTCTCCTTTTCTTTTCTTTATCCTTCATGCTGCTTGCAAGATAAGGAGAATGAGAACAATCAGCCAGAACTCGAAATCAAACTTCTGATCTGGGACTGATTGCTTGGAGCTCTGATTGCTTACCTTGTCTGTCACCTCTTTCAGCAAATCCCCTAGCTCGGCGACTTGGGAGACTCCTACTATATGGTTTGTATCGCGCTTGACCAAGCCTAAAACTACAAGTAATCTTCAAGTGAAATTGATACATTACCTTGTGCATCTCCACCAGTTAAAGATACCACCCCTGGACGGAGGAAGAGTACTTCCAGAGAAGATGCCACATCTACCTATAAGACAGATAAGGCAAGTGAAGACGATACCACACTTCGGTACTTAGAAGTTTCGTGATTACTCAGCGGCTTGGATCTTGCAAGTCCCCAACTGAGGAGCTTCCTTCACTCGGGAACTTAGGGGAGCATTGTTGTACCATACTTGACCAATCCTGAAACTACCAAGCACCGGTCAACGTTATACTGTCAATGACCCAGAAGAGTTTCCCTCCAACCAGGAGGCCAATCACAAAGCGACACATGTCAACATCAGAAGCCAATCATAGCGCGACACGTGTCAACATCAGAAGCCAATCATAACACGACACATGTCAATGTCAGAACAAGGCTAGAAACTCTCTTCTATAAAAGGAGATCATTCTCCCAAAATATTTCCTAATGCCATTTGTACTAAATCATTCACTTGTACCCACTCAAGGAGAGCTTGAACCTATGTACTTGTGTAAACCCTCTACAATTAATGAGAACTCCTCTACTCCATGGACGTAGCCAATCTGGGTGAACCACGTACATCTTGTGTTTGCTCTCATGTTTCTATCATTTTACATACTTATCCACACTAATGACTGGAGCAATCTAGCGAATGTCACAAACTTAATACTTTCTGTTGTACCAAAGTCCTTACTGATTTTGTGCATCAACAATCCTTAAGTCCTTACCTTTTTGCATTGGTAATGGATGAGTTAACACGACATATTCAAGATGTTATTCCTTGGTGTATGCTTTTCGCAGACGATATAGGGTTGATAGATGAAACTCAGGAAAGGTAAATGCGAAGCTTAACCTTTGGAGAGAAGTGTTGGAATCTAAAGGTCTTCGCCTAAGCCGATTAAAGACATAATATATGGAATACAAGCGAGATAGATGAAGTGGAAGAGTGCATCCGGCGTGTTGTGTGACCGTCGTATGCCACTGAAGCTCAAGGGAAAATTTTATAGGACTACAATAAGGTCGGCGATGCTGTATGACACATAATGTTGGGTGGTGAAGTATCAACACGTACACAAAATGGGTGTAGCAAAGATGAGGATGCTTCGTTGGAGGTGTGGGCTCACGAGAAAGGATAAGATTAGGAATGAGTGGGTTGGACATGTACAAAGAAGGCCTACTGACGCTCCAGTTCGAAGATGTGACTACAGGACAAAGGTTCAGGGCCGAAGGGGTAGAGGAAGACCTAGGAAAACTTTGGAAGAGACCCTAAGCAAAGACTTAGAGTACTTGGATCTAACGGAGGACATGACACAAAACTAAGCGCAATGGCGTTCTAGGATTCACATAGCCGACCCCACTTAATAGGAAAAGGCTTTGTTGTTGTTGTTGTAAATGAAGACTTAACGAGAAAATTAACTATAATTGTGAGAGAAAAAGCAAGCCAACGGGGTTTTGCAGTAACTCATGAGTTTTACTTTTTCATAAATAAATTGTTGTCGTTGATGTTTATTAGTATTAGTAGGTGTTGGAGGAGCCTTTCTCGAGTTGGGATCCAGAAATCTACATACGACCAAACTGGCAAAGTCGTCTTCAACCATGATCTACTTCATTATGATTGTATACAAACTACAAAGGTGGTCCTGTGTCGATCGTCTCATTTGAAGAATAATATCTTGAAACATTTTTACGTAGTACAATGGAAAATCAGCATGGTGGGGTATGAGATTTTTTTTCCATGGTTGGACCACACTGATATAATTGGCCCCTTCTTTAAAAAAAAAAAAAAAAAAAAAAAGGAAATTACAAAGAAAATTCTCGTCAAATTTATAAACCATACATATCAAAACTTATTCTAGGTATAGTTTCTTTAAAAAAAAAATTATAAAACGAAATACAAGGGTGATTATACATATGTCCTAAGTTCGCAAAAGCGTCTACTACCAAATGGGCTTCTTTAAAAGAGAAATGTTAAGAAGACTCTCTCAAAAGTGAAACTCTTCATGAACTCATGTTTTTGGCATAATGTCCGTGACAACAATATAAAACATTGTGCCAAAACATAAGGTGGTGGAGAGTCCATAAAGAATCTCACTTTAAGAGACTCTCCTTAGCATTTCTCTCTTTAAAAATATGTTAAAACTGGATATTATTATGCACCATGCTGTGTAGTGCATGTGTATTCAGAAAAATGAGTTCATAAGTCCATAAACAACAAACAACTTGGATTTTCTTGCATGCATTATTACAAGCACTCTTGTCATTTTCTTATACCTTCTTTAATTATTGAGATGGCCATTTTTTTTTCTTATGGAGATCGATCGTGCATAAGTCCACACCGCAAATCTCATAATTTTTGTTCACTTCATGGCCACACTCCCACGATGTCTTTCTACTTTTGTTCTTTTCTTTGGAGTGTATTTTCTTTTAAGTTGTTGGTTTTGTGATATCTCTTAAATCTGTCTACTGTCGATTTGCTTGATCGGGTTTCTCTGTGTATGGTTGGATACGGGTCCTCTCCGTGGTTGATGGTTCATTAATTAGCTAAGAATTGTGTAATTATTTGATTGTCAATATGGTGTACTTATATAGTATAGCATGTGTAGTTCTTTTTCCTTGTTCGGAGTTTTTCCATACAATTCTATTGCCACCTTTTGTGCATGCAGAACGTTGTATCGTGTTTGCTTATTGAAGTTCTTTTTTACCCCTCGTGAAAGAGTATATGAGTTTCTATGTGTTATTTGATTACGAGAATAGAACTAGAAGAACGACAACAATGAACCGTGGACTAGAAACAAGAATAATGCTAGGTACATCAAACTTACGTACTAAGTTTGTGCACTAAATAATGTGGCACCAATCCAATTTGTGCTTTAATTCAAGTAATTTGATTAATGATTGTAATAAAAATTGATATGTTGTAGAATGTGTCAAATCATTTAGTATACAATTTGGTGCATGTCACATCCTAGCCCGAGCCACCACCACATCCTAGGCTCAACTCCGCCATAGCACGATATTGTCCGCTTTGGGCCCCGACCACTCCCTCACGGTTTTGTTTTTGGGAACTCACACGAGAACTTCTCAGTGGGTCACTCATCATGGGATTGTTCTCGTGCGAACTCGCTTAACTTCGGAGTTCCGATGGAACCCGAAGCCAGTGAGCTACCAAAAGGCCTCGTGCTAGGTAGAGATGAGAATATACATATAAGGCTTACATGATCTACTCCCCTGGACAATATGGGATGTTACAGTGCATATAGCACCGCCCTTAAAACAAGTATCTATTATTTGGTTGAAAGTTGAATCAAGTATGAATTCTCTATTGTTTGGTTTAGAACTAAGGGTTTCTGGTCTCTGCTTCGATATTCAAGTTTGAGTTTCAAGTCTACAAATCCTCGTTCTAAAATTATGTGTCACACACAACTATCCTAGACAGGCTAAACTCTTAAATCTAACAAGTAGTAACTTTCAAGAAATTTATAACATGTTACATGTGTGGTAGTCTAATAACTTATTTAATGGGAGGCCGGATCATAAAAAATGATATGAAAACAAATTCTGACCCGTAACATGTGTGTGACTTCAGTGATGATATCATGCCACATGTCTGCATCATATTGTTACGTGTGCACTTCTGTTATTAGAAAAATGTAACTGCAAATTGGAAATTAGAGAATAATTTTTTTTAGAGCAACGATAGCTGTTTCATTGATTAGAAGGACAAGATTGCAAAGAAAACAACAAGGACATACAAAAACCACAACAGGCTAATCGCTAGAGCACTCTTCCAGAAGAAGGTCAATGACCCATGACTGTCAACAGACTCCGAACAGGCGCGGCGAGCCAGACGATCGGCTATCTCATTAGCTTGGTGGCGCACATGGATAAATAATGCTCCAGTAATATCAACCAACATAGATTTTGGCGTCCTCCACAACGTGTCCAATAGGAGACAAGTTTTTGGTGCGCTCCGTTGCGCTGTTGCAATTGGGAGTGAATCTCCTTCAATTGTTAAATTTTGAAAAGCCCTTTCGACCGCCAAAGCTATTCCTTCCCTAGCTGCCGATGCTTCAATATGAGCGGACGAGAAGACATGCTTGAACCTTCGAACTCTAGCAGCTACAACTCCAACACCTTCCACTTTATCCACCTCTCTTCAAGCCCCGTCGACATTTATTTTGAGTTTTCCCGGAGGAGGTTTGGTCCACTTGATCGATCAACTGATACCTCCATGGCTACTATTATATAAGCAATTAAAGTTGGTGGTTCGAGAAGCCTTCAAGAAATCCTGCCACTAACTTATTGCTCTAAACGCAATATCACATCTGGTCGATCGCATTTTCCAATCCATAACAGTGAAGGTTGAAAAGACTTGTATCAAGTGATCACGATGCAACATTGGAAAGGCGATTGAGGGCTGCTAAATTTTCTACCAATGGGTTGTTAGATGTACTTTGATACTCATAAAGGTGTGCCCTAGAATGCAATTCCTTCACCTTAGTTGTGATTAGCAAATCTTCACTCTACACATTTTGTAACTGAAGTGTTCATCTCTTAAATTCCAATTTAAAATGTACTTATGCAAAAAAATCAATCAAATGAGACTCGTTAGTAATTGATAATGTACAAATAGATTGATGGTTAGTAACAATTAAGATGCTTGTGATACAAATAGGCGACCAAACAATTTATAATTTGGTTGGTTTTTGTAGACTCAATCTTTAAATGGTGATTAAGATAATGAACGATTTAAAAAATGACATGTGTATGATTATTCATTAATCATAATATGGTAAATAATTAAGATGTACTTAGAGTAGTGCACCATCTCCAAAACCCTAAGAGTCTGCTTGCACAGTGATATGTTTACTTACCATAAATGTGTATGCAAAGTTATGCAACATTTTCATTCCTCACATGTCATTTGTTTACTAACACAAGAATTGAAAAGTAAGTAGGTCTCTCACATTGAATTTAGTTATGTTATGTTATACTTAATTTCAACCAAATATCATTGGGAGAATATACAATAGGTGTCAGATGAGTACATTTTTTTAGTGATCAATTTATTGATCTGGAGATATGTCGAACAAAATGTAAATGATTTTAAACACCCATACAACTACCACATAGACCAACATAAACAAGAGTCCTGAGCAAATTTGTCATAAAGATGGCAAACGTGACAAATCAAATGAAAAACAAAATAACCAAAAAATATATATTGATAAAGAAAATTGACTTAAATTTCAAAGGAAGAAAATATATTATTAGCACAGATTTGGGAAAACAAGGAACCGGATCCCCTTCGGATCTAAAGGAACTGATCTCAATGTTCAAATGATCCAGACCATTGAAATTTGATCCAACGGCTACAATTTTTTTTAACTTTTAGAGAGCCTCTGTTTGTAGCCATTGAATCAAATTTCACTGGCCCGGATCATTTGATGAGTGGGCTTAGTTCCTTTGGATCCGGAGGATCCGGTTCCTGAAAACAAAGGCTGCTCTCTGGTGAACCATGACAAGTGCCTGCACCACAAAGGCCTTGTGAGCCGTGAATACTGCCCCATTATCATCTATGTGGCTCTATTTACTAATTTTTATTTACACGAGAGGATCTTCGTCGGATCTTCTTTGTGAGGATCCTAGGAATCCTCCAACCGCACGATGTATGATGAATGGATGTAATTGGAAGATTCCTAGGATCTTCACAAAGAGGATATGGCGAGGATCCTCCTGGTATTTACACAACAAAGTAAATGAGATATTATATATTTTTTTTAGGAAAATAATCTTCACCTACAAGTGAGAGATATTCAGTTTGAATATCTTAGATAGCTATTACGGTAGGAATTTATCATCCTTACTTCTTATTATACATATATCATTGTATTTAAAAATAAAAATAAAAAGAATTGTTTTTAGCATTTCAAGAATCTCATTCTACACTCCTTACAAATGTATTTTTTTTTTCTCTAATTATAAAAAGTATGAAGGTCAAAATAAATTTTTTGGAGTAAAAATAACAATTCCCAAAAAATATCATACAAAAGAGTAATGATATTCTTACCATGTTATTGTACCATAATTTATGTACCACCTTATGTGGCAGCTTACTTGGACATGCCACATCTTTAGTTTTAGTTTTATTATTACTATAATTAACACATTCATTTTTAAAAAATTATAATTAAAACACCCCAATTAGAATTGATTAGGTCTGACGCTTCGTTTTCCACTCCATCTCCTTTCTCCCTCTCACCCCAATCTCCTTCCTCCTTCCTCTTCAACCTTCTGCAATCTCCATTTTTTTGTCAAATTTTATTTTGTTTCTAACTGATCGTATTTGTTTTCCTTTTTATTGTCATAAAATAAGGGTTAGCTAATCGTTTCTGAACAATGACTTTATATGCATGTTTAAAAATTTGATGGAGTCAAAAGGAACAAGTTTTCTATCAAATTGAAGGTTATGGGCTCACTGTTCTTGAAATATTCTCATATTTATGCTGCAGTTGCTTGCCAATTATTGAAATTAATTATGCGTTTTTTTTTCCTCTTGCAATTGGCCTTTTTTTTATGTTCTTTCTATTTTTTTTCTGGAAAGGAGGAGGATGAAGAAGCAGAAGACAATTAAAGGAACTTTAAGGAGGGAGGAGGAGATTGGGATGGCGAAAAGCGTATTTGAGGGCGATTGGATGAGGGATGCAAGAATATGAAAATTAAAGTGTTTTAATTCAATCTAATATTTGTTTCCAAACAAAAACTAATTAAAATTAATAAAATTTATATGGAAATCCAAGTATACTGTAATTAAGTGAGGTGTTATGTCCAACTCAGCAACCACATAAGGTGGTATAAGATTGTGGTAAGAATAATCGTACAATTCTGAAGAGCCCATGGCCCAAGCCATTAAACTCCTAAATAGAATAAAGAAATGCTAGCAGTCTTCTTATTTGCACCTTTTTGTTTTACATTTTCAGATATTCTTCATCCTTGATATATTTTGTAATGATTCGAATAGTTTATTTTATGATTAACCTTTTAAAAATTACATATGCAAAAACATTAACTAAACTTGAAATTGTTGAGTAATCTAATGGTTATTTAATAAATAGATAAAATATTTTTCTCACATTAATATTGAAATTTTGACAACGTTAATCTAATGGTTGCACAATTTCTTATTTAATTGATTTTCTGCATAATTGATCTTTAAGATGATCAAGAAGTTGGACGATGCCGATCATCAAAAACATTACAAGATGATATGACTCATTTGAAAATGTTTTAAAAATAATTTAGAAAGAAAAAAAATATTTGTGGGTTTCAAAAGTATTTGAAGTGCTTCTTATAAGTGTTTTTCCTGAAGGAAGCACAATATTTTTCCTGAATTCACTTACGTTTTTACTAAAGATTGGTTTCAGAAATATTTACATCAAAACGTTTTTAGACATTTTAAAAGTATTTATAAACGAGCCAATAAATAGCTTGATAATTTCTATTTATTCATTTAAACAATTTATTTTTCAAGAGAATTTCACTTTCTCACATAATTGAATTTTCCGGGAAAATTAAGTTTGAAAATAGAAGGCCCAACTCAAGTCAAGTGTATAAAAGCCAAACCCAAACATCATCTCAAACCCGGTGTGATTTTTGTTTCTTTACAATTGTCTCTCTCATGCTTCACCTTCCATTGATGCCGTAGCTATCTAGCAGCAACCTTTCAACTCCCAATTCCTCCTTCCTCCTGTTTTTTTTTTCCATGTAGATATAATGGAAGTAAATCTTGAACTAATACCAGCTAATTAAAAGCCATAGTCCATAATTTGAGCTGCCAAGTCTGTTTCTTTTTGTACATGCTGAAGCTTTTTTTAGAGAGAGAGAGAGAGAGGGAGAGAGAGAGGGGTCTCAGTTGGATTTTTGTTGACTCTTCAGCTTGAAAAGGGGAACTGGGTTTTCTTAATTCGTCGAAACAACGTGTGTCTTTCTGTTTTCTGGGAGATTTTGGAACTGTGTTTTCTCAAATTTGTCGAAATAAAGTGTGTCTGCTCTGTTGTCTTGGAGATTCTTGTTCCTGGGATTTTAAGGTAATATATTTTATTTTATTGCTAGATCTTCACTTCTTTTTCCTTTTTTCTATTGATTCTTTTAGAACTATGTCTTTCTGTCTTTAATTTTTTTAATGGTTAATTAAGTTGAATTCTTTGATTAAATTAGTTTATTTTCATGGTTAAACTTGTATGTAGTGTAAAGGTAGCGACTTGGCTGAGATATTTGGACTTACTCAGATCTGACTGAACTTAACTGGTTTTGAAAATCTTTTTATTTCTGAGATGTTGAAGGATGAACCCTAATTTTCATATTTGTAATAATTTGTGAATTTTGTAGATTTTGTCAGTTATTAGGGTGTTAACGTTCTTACATAATATTCAAGATTAGGCATTTTGTGGTAACAAAGCTGCAATTCTTTGCTACTCCAAAGAGTATGGCAAATACACAAAATTCCAAGCAAGCTTTAGATTCTCTTTTGTTGATCAAAAGTGAAAACTCCAAAGATTTCGGAAGGAACTTGTTTGGACTGTAAATACATCCATTTGTTTTTTTATGTTTTAGCGTCGTTGAATAGAGTAGTAATCGTCATTTGTTATGGTAATGAGGCAATTGTTTTAGGTGTATGCTTGCTCTAAACCCGATTTGTTACATGTGCTCGTTGTGTATTTAAAAGCTTACCGGCGATTTTTCTGGACCAAGGTAGATAAAGCACAAATATTGACTATTAAATTATATAGTTAATGCTTTTCTTTGAGCTCATTATTGTACATTAGTGTTTTAAAATGAGAAATACGTCTTTGTTCATTAAATTCCAGTAGAAACTTATGATCTAAATGCTTCAGAATTTAGAATACGTGTTGTTTACTGATAAACCAGATCTTGCTTCTGTGTTATTTTAGCAATGGGTTTATGTGTTTTCACCGTGAAATGTTCACGACTTATTTGGTCTAGTATTTAATTGGGTAGGTTTATTTTTTTGTCATTCATCTTTCATTCTAGGTGAAAACGGCCTTAGTTATTAGTGTTGTTTATAAGTGCAAACTGCAAAGTAATGATATCAGCAAAGACGAGCTTTGCATGGGGGATACCAGAGCCATACTGAAGACATGTGGTCCACCTGCATTCAGATGAAATGAAGAACTTACAGGTGCCACTCATAATTCTTCACATTTTTAGCGAGCCATATCTTCTTGTTTGCACATATAGCTTCTGACTAAAGAGAAAGTCCTATTTTCGGATTCACAGAGCACGCAAGAAAATCAATCATCAACTCAAGTTTTACATGATTCACAAGGTGACCAAGTGAAAAACCAAAGTAATAAGCCTCCTGCAACAGATTCAGCTTCAGTATCTAATTCAGGCAATGATAACAAGAAAGTATCACGCCAAGATATTGAACTTGTAAGGACATTTTTCGGCAATCTTTTCTTTTCTTTTCTATATTTTCTATTCTGTTCTTTATGTCTTACTTTGTTTCCTTTTCTGAATAAAGTTTGTGAAAAAGCTTGATTAATCTGTTTCTCATCTGTGTGATGGTATATTGTGCACAACAAATGTTTTAGGTCCAGAATCTTATAGAGCGGTGTTTACAATTATATATGAATAGAGATGAGGTAGTTAAAACCCTCTTGACGCGTGCAAGGATAGATCCTGGATTTACAACTTTGGGTAGGCAACTCGAAACCTACTTATAAGTTGAAGTATTTGTATTGTCAGTACTGCCATTACATTTACTTAAGTATTTATACTGTAAATTCGATTATTTCTGAAAAGAGAATCCTGATGTAGTTGTTTTCTATAGCTATTGTTGACAGTACGATCCTGAATTCTTCTCTTCTTGTATAGTGAGGGATTAATGAATAAAACATCTAATCTCGAAAAGCTACATGTTTATCTTTATAATTTTGATCATGAGTTGGAAGAAAATGGCAAATGCTTACTCTTTTTTTTTTTTTTTTTTTTTTATTTGTTGATACAGTATGGCAGAAGTTGGAAGAAGAAAATGCCGACTTTTTCAGGGCCTATTACATAAGGCTAAAATTGAAAAAACAAATCCTCCTTTTCAATCATTTGCTGGAACATCACTATCATCTCTCGAAGTATAATCTCATGCCTCTGAAGGTTCCTTTGGCCCCCATACAAAACGGGATCCATCCCATGCCTGGTAAGTTTTCAGCTTGCAGTAACATGATGGTATAAACGCATGAATTAATTCTATGAGCTCTACTTTATCCTCATCTCTCTCGGTGGATGCATAGGGATCACAATTTGGTTCCTCAATGCTAACAGAGATATGCTTCCGTCTTTAGAACTTTGGATGAACTCTCATTTGACTTTAAGAGTTCAAATGTTATTCTCAATAGTGATAATTAAAGAATTATTATTTCTGTAAGTTCTAAGGTGTCTAAGGATCTCTATATGCATGTCAATTTGTGGCAATCTGTAGTCTGACATATTTATGTGATAGTTTTCGTTAGTATTCATTGCCACTTGTTCACAGTGCAGTTAACAACTTACCTATGGGATACCCCGTCCTTCAGCAACCTCCGATGCCAGCAGCAGGTCAACCCCATCTTGATTCCATGGGATGTGCAATATCCAACTGTCATGTAGTTAATGGGGTACCTGCACCTAGCAACTTTCATCCCATGCAGATGAATTCTGGGAATGAGTGAGAATTTGTCTTTTCCCTCCTTCTCTCTTTTGATGCAACATACCAATTAATTTGTTACTGAAACCTTAGAGACCCTTTTGTTCTTCTGTACCCCATTTCCCATTCTATTAGGAATTACATAGGTTTGAACATTTTCTTTTCCCTATGGAACTAATGTATTGGATGACATTCCCTTGTCTTTGCAACTGTTTCCTGTTTCGGTCGATAAAAGTTTTCTAATGGCAGTTTTTTTTTTATTTATTTTATTTCCTATTCTTTTTGAAGTATTATGATGGACTGCAGTGGTGCTGATGTGGTTCCTGTCATTCCACCAAACAGTGCCATGTCATCCATGTCGGAGATGCCTGTAAGTCCTACATCAGTTGCATCGAGTGGTCACTTCCCGTTCTCTGCCTCAGAAATATCTGGAATGGGAGTAGACACAGCACTTGATACGCCATTTACATCTGACGTGGCAAGTTCTGTTGGATTGCAACTTGCACCTGATTGTGGAGCTGGAAATTCTCGGGATTCTCTCAGATCACTGGACCAAATTCCAATTCCGTGGAATCTCAGTTTATCAGATCTTACAGCAGATTTATCAAACTTGGGAGGTAATTTATAGTATTGAGCAATTTCCGAGCAATTATATGTCTAAATTTTGAGTTGATTTGAATCACTTGTAGCAGTCATCAAGTGTTAATTCTTCTTTTCGACTGTTATGGCCATAAAGCATTTGAGCTACCTTTTTCTAGTATAGAGCATTTCCGTTGTAATAGGAATTTTTGTTAGATTGTCTATACATAAGTAAAGTTGTGTCTATGGTTAGTTACAATTTCCATCTAGACACACTGGAGTTATCTCCAAAATATTGCGCATGCGTGCTAAGTCCCAATATCTGGTACAAGCTTTTCATTCCTTCCTCCAAAAGTATAGCGGGAATGTTACATTCTAAAATCATCGAAACAAATTTTTGAGCATTTCCTTTTCCTACTAGCTTTTAAGTTAGCAACTGTCTTCTGAATGAATCACATGAGTAGGCACATATAACATGTCAGATGCAAGTATGAACAGAGCAATAGAGCTGCTTTTGCATAGTATCACATGTTTTCATAATTGCATTGCCTTGATTTTCTGTGCAGATTTAGGAGCCTTAGGAAACTACCCCGGTTCACCCTTTCTGCCGTCTGATTCTGAAATTTTACTCGATTCTCCAGAGCAAGAGGATATAGGTAATTGGAGTTGCATCACTTATTCTACCGTTTTATTTTATATGTAGTTTTTACAAAATAATATTGGTCAGGCGGGTTCAAATATAACTTACTAGCTTTTCCTTGCATCAGTGGAGGAGTTCTTTGTTGATTCTGTACCCGGACCGCCATGCTCTCAGTCAGATGAGGAGAAACCCTAGACAAAGGTGAGGAAAGTCCCCTTTTTTCACTTTAAATTGTTAGGGAAGGACAATAAATTTAGTAGGCATTTCAGGATTTTATCGTTAACAGAACTGAATATTTCTGGTTAGCTAGTTTGATCTGTATTAGCAGACGGATAGGAAACTTGTTACATCACTAGCTAGTCTAGCATTGTAATTTTCTTTTACTCGAAAAACTTAATTATCCGAGAACGTTCAGTACTGTAATTTGGATAAACCGGCATGATCATCGCCATTTTTAGTCGTAATCATCTGCCTCTTCCCCGGTTCTGCATATCTTGCTATTTTTCTGTCATGGGAGCTTAATAGGATCCCATGGAAAGTTGAACAATTCCATTTCTTTGTCATGTTAATTGCGCCAAATAAATTGCCACATATTTGAGCTATTTATATTATCCGCAAATTGATGAAGTCGAACCAGTCTTTTCGAATATACTTTTGGGCCGTTTGGTAACCATTACAGTTTTCAATTTAATGGGAAAACAAAGCCGAACTCATGGTCAGTTGAGCCCTTGTGCAGGACTCTCCGGATACAGGATCTATATCAAGATTCTTTTTGTTCAAGTAATATTCTAATCTAGTCTAACTTATGGAAGGATGTTTCGAACTTGGGGAGATTTTATTTGAACTCATAACATTTTTCGCTAAAATGGAGGTCCCCGAACTCGACTAGCTTAATCCTGACTTATTTTTTCCACCCACTTCCGTGGACTAGGGAACAACTATCCAAACACTCTTTTAACAAGCAAGTTATGCACCTCGGGGTGAGGTGCGAAGCTTCCACTCCTTTCTTGGCCTACTTCGGTTACAACTTGATCTACGGTGCGATCAGACCTGCTTTCCTCTCCCGCGGCAAGAGCTCGTTCGCCAAGTCCGAACTCCCGCTTTATCGTCGATGACGGCTCTCTTCGATGCCAGCAACCGCGTTTGACCCTTTCCGCGCTTCTTTCAATTTCCTTGCATTATAGTTGTACTTTTTCTTTAAATTCTCTAATTGAAAGCGTTGTTGTTAACCAACTTGCAGAAGTGCTTCTAAATTGCTAATTGACTAATTAATTCTAAAAAGACCGTATTTGGATTAATCAAGGGAACTTTAATGAAAAATTTAATGTACGGTTTATTTTAACGAAAAATCATTTTTTTACAATAAAAAATCAATCTTTGTAATATTCACTTTATCTTTTATTTTGTCATTATTGTTAAAACTAAAAAATTTCAAGTAATTTTTATTGATTTTCCTATTAAAATTAAATCAGTGCACAAGGAAGACCTATTCAAATTTCAACTAGTTAAGTAATGGACCTTTCTACGTATGTGGACAACCATTTTCTATTCACGTATGATAAACAAAGTCTTTATATTCACACTACGTACTTTTTCTTAAGTAGCCTCCTTTTCAGTTTCCAAAAAATAAAAATAAAAAGGACAAATTACATAGTAATCTCTATTATGTAATTTACCCAAATAAAAAAGTACCCTCCTTTTCTGTTTTTTGGTTTTGTTTTGAGACAATGGTTGGTGGGATCAAAACGTTAATTTTTTCTTAATCCTTCAATTTTCTCAAGTCATCAATGATCTCTCAATCCTAAAATCTTGATTTTTTTCGACAATCAGAGATACCATTTAAGCACGAACGTTGTATTCTCATTCAGCGAAATTTCTCGACAAATCGAAGAAATCAGTAAAGAAGATATAAACGATTTGTGGTGCAATACTTTCTCGATTAAGCTCCCCTAACAGATAAGATAGCTTAGTCGAGATAGTTAGCTCTAAAGTCGTGAGGCCACTTAGTATTATGGTCTGGTAGTATTTCTTTTTACTTGAAATTGAGAGGTTTTAGGTTCGAATATTGTGGATGACGAATTTGATACTAAATTATGTTATCTATTTTGTGGCTTAACTAAACTCATTCTAATGTAAAAATATTGATGTACTATTAAAAAAAAAAAGTATACGTCGCGAGAGTATTAGTATGGATGGAAAAACAGAACTTCATAAATGCAACAAGTCTTAAAGAAAAAGAGGTGCACTATGGGCTATGACATTGATGGGGTTGTGGATTTATTGGGACTTGAAGGGAGGGGATGAGGTTACTTAAAATCTATGTGAAATGATTGAAGAGGCTTTTGTTTTGGGGTCCCTCCCTTTGTGTGAAAGACGAGTCGTTTTTGTCGTGCTTGGGATAGTGCCAATGTCCAAACATGGTATGCACAATTAGGTCATGTCTATGTTACTTAAGAGTTGTTGAATTATGACCAATGAGTTTTAACGAAACATTTTCGGTACTGTTCATTTTTAATGAAAAATCACATTTTTACTTTTCCCTTGTACTATTCACTATACCTTCATTTGTCATTTTTCATTAGGACTAAAGTTTTGTTTGGACTTTTCGTTAATTTTCCTTTATAACTGTACTACACAGTGTAATTCATAATTCGACAATTTATGAGAACCAGTGGCCGATTCAAGATTTTAATTTTAGGGGGTCTTGGGTAAAACATCAAAGCCAGTGAGGAAATTTGTCGAGCACTTAGTGGATCAATCGTCATTTGTGTTCATCTCGTTAAATGCCAAAGTAATCTGTCGAGTGATGACGAGACTCCATGTCGTATGGTAGTGAGATATTCCTAGAAAACATTTTATCAAACACCTTATGGGCAGAAAAAGGTTTAGTATGATATTCGGACGGTTCCCGATGGACCTTCTTCACATGCATTTTTCCTTGGTCTTCAAAGAGTTTTGAGACCACCCAGGTCCCAAATAAATCCGCCCATTCTGAGAACTGCTACTAACACTCTTACATAGTTATTCAACATTTATTTCTAGTGTAATGTTACTATTTTTACGGCTAATAACAATTCCTAACGTTTACTATTTGCTGAAGGTGCAAGATTGGCCAGTTAGACGAGTTAGGTGGCCAACTCGAGTGCAACAACTAGGTTTAAATAAAGAAAAATTAATGAAAATGACTTGAAAATTTTGAGTTTTAATGATAAGGACAAAATAAAGGGTAAAATAAATAGTTTCAAAATTGATTTTTTAGTGTAAAAATGTTGTTTTTCGTTAAAATAAACAATATCAGAAGCTTTTCGTTAAAGTAAATAATATTGGAAGATTTTCGTTAAAGTCCCCTTTAAAAAAACTCAACACATTAGAGTGGCTCCAAGCTAAATCCCCGTGGGTTGGATCCCTAATTCGATTTTGCTCCGTATTTGATCAAATTAGTGTTAAAAAAAAATAAAAAAATCACATGTAAAAATATTTACAAAATCAAATATGACTTATATTAAGCGATCCCATTTTGAGTTACGTCAAAATCTTTTGTAATTAATAATGAACCGCTAAATTGTCTTTTTTACAATTAGTAATTTTTCAACCCTGATCACTAAAATTTAGGGTAGTACCTATCCACATATCCGTTTTTACTTCTCATACACTTTTCTCAATTTATTGTCATTGGATCAAATAAATTGAATAAAATTAAAATAAAATAAAAATTAACAAAAATGCATGAAATAGAACCTTCCAAAATTTACTCATATAATTTTGATATTTCAGAAACTGGTCGAAGTAACACCCTACATATATTTCTTTAATCAACGGGGGAAGGAGGAGGAGAAGCACACAAGGTTGAAATGTTGTGGAGCTTTGATTTGACCAAGCCTTTTAACCACTCTTATTTAAATGGATTTTTTTTAATATTTGTTCAATCCAAAAATGTTAAGTAATAAATATTAAGTGCAACCAACCAAATAAGGTAGACTGTCACATATTACCAAAAGACTAATTCAAATCTTTAATTTCCTGGCCACATTTGGGCTACTATTAATAATATTATATCAAGGTTAAATGTTTAACTAATGACATAAGATGAGAGATTTGGACATAGGATTTCAGGTGCAAAAGTAAATGTTTTTAATCAACTGAGTTTCAATTCACTCGAAGTAATGAAAGATGAGAGATTTTTTCACAACTAAAATTTAGCTTCAATATTATTAACGTTCAATAAATACATGCCACGTGTTCGAAAGTTTATATTATTAATCGAATAAACGAGTGATACATGGTAAACTGATGACTCGAGTTAGTCTGACCATCCTCAATTTCTTTGGAGTTTCGTCGGGCTTGACTTAGACTCTTCTCAAGCGTGGACTCCATCCGTGCCTTGTGTTTTTTCCCCTCCCTCTTTATTATCTCTCTCTCTCCCTCTCTCTTAAAACTCACACAAGAACACATATAACTGCCATTTGCAGACTCTCTCTGCAAAACTTGTTTTGCATTATTCAGAAACGAAATTTCCCTACAAGTTGTTTTTTCCTTGATTTCTTCGTCCTAAAGTTTTCTGGCCTTTGGTTTTCTGTTTGGGGTCCGAGAAAAAAAGGTGGGAAAAGAAGAGAAAATACTCAGAACTTTGGGAAAATCAGGAAGGAAACAATAACAAGCGTCATCCTTGTTGGGTTTTGGTCGGATACATCAGTCTAGCTTTTTCTGACATGGGTTTCCATGATGTGGGAAAATAAGGTATAACAAGACAAGCACAGCGGTGTTGAAACTTTCTTTTCTTAGCAACCAAACAGAAAGTTATAACTTGTGTGAGGGGGCAAAGGGTGTTATATAGTTTAATTTTTCTGAATTTGTTACGGTTTTTCTAATCCGTGTTTATTTATGGATCATTCTCGATTGCCATGTTTTCATCCTGTTTCTCCTTTTTTGGTAATATTCTGTCTTTGTTCCGACTTTGAGTCAATGCTATGTTTTACTTTGAATGTGGAATGATTAGATTAATTAGCTTAGAAGAAAATGATCACTGCATAGTTGATTTTTTCGAGTGTGGAAACATCGATTTTTCAGACTGACGATTCCATTGGAAAATTTTTGTTATAAATTTATGACCATGTTCGTCACTCTTGCTTTAGAGGCTGATCACATTTATCTCTATTGCTGTTCTTGTTAGGTCTACTATATCGTGCGCCTCTTCGAGTTTCTAGATAAGTAAATTTCAATACCGAAGATCGGTGAACAACGGGAATCTGAATATCACAAGTATGAATTCCAAGGGGCTTAAATTTGTAAGGTTAGTTTGTTCAATGCTGCAGCTATTACTTTCGGAATCTGATATACTTTCACGCAATTGTTTGTGCACCTGCGTTATGTTATGTTACTAATTCACGGGACTAAAGCAATCGGCATAAGCAGTAGGAGACAGATTGAGATATGTAGAAACCCTAGTGCAGCAATACAGTTACATTTACTGAAATATTATCATTTAAATGCAGTAACTGACTCGTTTGAGAGAAGACTGAATTTAATTAGGAGCATTTTCATGCGGTTGATCCTTGATTTAGTTGTCTGCCTTATCTAACTAGTTTCTCCGGTGCTGCTTGCTATGTTTGCTGTTCCATCCAGGTTTGAAGATTGGCAATCGGAGAGTTCTCTAAGTTCTGAAAGAGACGCTTCTGCTGATGATGGACGAAATCCAAGAAGAGCGATACCATCTGTGAATGCAGTTTTGAGGAGTATTCGGAGAGGACTAGATAGAGGTTCCGACAGGTTTATAAGCTCGAAAAAACCATTAAGTTCCACTTCCGTAGGCAACCGGCTAGCAAATGAGTCAGGCTCGAGGAGGAAAATTTTTGACCCTCAGGGGTCATTTCTTCAGAATTGGAATAAGATATTTGTGCTCTCTTGTGTCATTGCTGTGTCCTTGGACCCGCTGTTTCTTTATACCCCGGTGGTTGATGGCAAATACAAATGCGTTGATTTGGACAGGAGATTGCAGATCATTGCTTGTGTTCTTCGATCATTTACCGACATCTTTCATGTACTTCACATCATCTTTCAGTTCCGCACGGGGTTTATTGCCCCATCTTCTCGCGTATTTGGGAGGGGTGAGCTAATTGATGACCCCGTGGCCATTGCGAAAAGATACTTGTCCTCATACTTCATCATTGACATTCTAGCCATTCTTCCATTGCCACAGGTATAGTCAGGTGTTTGCACTGGATTTTATTATAACGGATTGGTTTCTGTTAACCATATCTCTGGTTGGAACTTATGTCCGCAACTCAAATACTGACGTTTTTCCTGGTTCTGCTACATCTGTTCAGGCTGTAGTTTTTATTGTAATTCCTACAATATCACTTCCGGTTTCACTGGTCGCAAAGGACATGATGAAGTTTGTAATCGTTGCGCAATATGTGCCGAGATTTTGGAGGATCTATCCACTCTACAAAGAAGTAACAAGAACTTCTGGCTTCCTGACCGAAACAGCATGGGCCGGAGCTGCTTTCAATCTTCTGCTCTACATGCTAGCCAGTCATGTAAGTCTGATTTGATGTTTTGATAGTTTTCACGTCCTCAGAAATATCTGAGAAAATCATGTGGCATTTCTGATCCGGTGGTAAATGCGTTATACCAGATAATTGGAGCCTTTTGGTACTTGTTCTCCGTGGAACGTGAGTATAGGTGCTGGCGCGATCAGTGCAATGGAGACCGTCGTTGTAAGAAGTTCCTGTACTGTAATTCTAAGAATGACACTGATGCAAGCTTTGTGGCAAATAAAAACGCTTCTTGCCCTTTCATTGACCCGGGCGACATTAAAAATTCATCGGTGTTCAACTTTGGGATATATTATGATGCTCTGGCGTCTGGTGTGGTGGAGACAAGAGATTTTCCAAAGAAATTGTCGTTCTGCTTCTGGTGGGGACTGCGCAACCTTAGGTTCGTAATCGTGATCCTTTAACTCTCCTTTCTTAATCACTTAGCATTGTGAAGTGTAGCAGCTAAAACTCTGAAGTTTTGCAGTTCACTTGGCCAAAACCTCAAAACAAGTACATTTGTTTGGGAGATAGTCTTTGCAGTTACCATATCGATTTTGGGATTAGTTCTGTTTTCGTTGCTCATTGGCAATATGCAGGTAAAAGTTGAACTTTTGTCCTAGATTGAATGAGCAAAAGCCTAAGATGCTGACCTTGTTTCTTGTGATGTTGTAGAAATATCTGCAGTCCACAACTGTGAGAGTAGAAGAAATGAGAGTGAAAAGGCGCGATGCAGAACAGTGGATGGCACACCGAATGCTCCCGGAGAACTTGAGGGAAAGGATTAGACGGTATGATCAGTACAAATGGCAAGAAACAAGAGGTGTTGACGAAGATACTCTAGTTCGTAACCTTCCCAAGGACCTACGAAAGGACATAAAGCGCCATCTTTGCTTGGCTCTTCTCCAGAGAGTGAGTGTTTTCACTAATAACTTCTGCATCCTCGTTTTCTCCAAATATTAGCAGTTTTGTTAATCAGCTCAATTTGTCGTAGGTGCCAATTTTCGAAAAAATGGATGAACAGCTGATGGACGCCATGTGCGATCGCCTCAAGCCAGTACTATACACGGACAAGAGCTATATAACCCGAGAAGGTGATCCAGTAGATGAGATGCTGTTTATCATGCGCGGAAATTTAGCAACCATGACTACAAATGGTGGAAGAACTGGCTTCTTTAACACTGCTGATCTTAAGGCTGGTGACTTCTGTGGAGAAGAGCTTCTTACATGGGCCTTGGATCCAAACTCCTCCACCAATCTCCCCACCTCAACTAGGACAGTGGAAGCTAAAACCGAGGTTGAAGCGTTTGCGCTCATGGCTGATGATTTGAAGTTTGTCGCCTCCCAGTTTCGGCGCATGCACAGCAAGCAGCTCCAACACACTTTCAGGCAAGCTTCAGATTACAGTGATTCTAATGACTTGAAGGAAACTTGTGTTATGAAAAAGCAGCATTAATCCGATATATGGATTGCGATTAGTGTTCTCGTTGATAGTTTTGGTCTTCGGATGTCGTTTTCTTATGCTGTAAACTACAATTTCACTTTTTCAGGCTCTACTCCCAGCAGTGGAGAACATGGTCAGCCTGTTTCATACAAGCAGCATGGCGCCGGCACTGGAAGAGAAAGCTCGAGAAGTCGTTACGCGAAGAAGAGGACAGATTGCAAGATGCTTTGACAAGAGATGCAGGAACCTCACCTAGCCTCCTTGCCGCTGTATATGCATCAAAGTTTGCAGCCAACGCGCTGCGAGGGTTGCGACAAAAGGGTAACCGCGACACTAGACCGCCACCAACATTGCTGCCTCTGCTGCCTCAGAAGCCCGCTGAGCCCGATTTTACTGCAGAACGTCACTAGATACATACAAGTTTACTCTTAGAGAGATTTTTGTGTATAGTTTATTGCTCTTAGTGATTTTCTGATGCGTTGAGGGTAGGGATGGGAAACTGCGGTTACCCGCCCATTTAAATTTCACGGTTATAGTTATGGGGTAATTATTTAGATAAATAAACGGTTATGGGTATAACCGTTTACCCGTGAAATTTAAATGGACGGTTATAGGTATTAACCACGGTTATAAACGGGTAACCATTTACCCATTTATTTTATATATGTAAAATTAACACAAACCATGTTTCCTATCAGACAAAACTTAGATCAATGCTATTGACTATAGTGCATGATTTCTATAGCTAATATAATATAGTTTTCCTTAACCACTTTAAATTTCATGGTCCATTATATATATTATGTTAATATTTTACATTCCGAGTCAAATAACCCAAGAATACTGTCTTTTAACAATTTTTGTAACTCAATAATGCTTAGCAAATTTTATATTACCTTCATTGCTAACAGTTAAAAATATCATCTATAAACTATTATTTCAATTATTGGAATGGTATACGAACTTAAAAAATTAAAATGCGGAACTGTATGATGTATAACGGTGTTTAACTGTTGGAAAAAAAAATTATGACAAATTTTTCTTTTTTAATTTTCAAATTGTTAAAAAAACACGTAGATGGGTGAAAAATGAGTAAATGGCAAAAAAGAAAGGATAAACGGGTTTAAAAATGATAAATAGGTAAACAGGTACTAAACGGTTACAGTTAAATGGGTACACGGTTATGGGTATGGTTAACCGTTTATAAACGGTTATGGGTATGGGTATAACCGTTTAGACAATTACCCAACGGGTAAACGGTTATGCGGATATGAGAATAAACGGTTATAGATAAATAACAGCAGTTACTCGCTCGCCATAACCATTGCCCATTTGAGGGTTCCACTTGTTTACAAGCCATTTACAACCTTCATATGTGAAGTTAGATTCACACTGGATGGTTTTCTATGTATAAATTAAACCTTCATTTCAAAAAATTCCAAAGCACATTAAAAATACCAAAGTAATTTAAGAATACTAAAGCACATTAAATTTTTTTTATAATAATTAATTTACAAGTGTGAAAATTGGAAAAAAAAATATGCAAACCCTCATGATGGTTACATCATCGTTTGGATTTCTAAAACCCTTCAAACCCTCATGAATGGTGTTTTTGGTTGAGTGCAAAATTTAGGTGATTTAGCCAAAATAGTCCCTAAGATTAGCTTAATTTCTCACTTCGCTATCTGATATTTGAAATTAATAGAAGTGCTTCCTGAGTTTGTCTACTATCAATCATTTTGGGCATCCTTTGAAAAATATATGTTAAATAAGAACCAAAATAACAAATATACCCTCAAGTAGAAATTTTTTACTTCAGGACTACTCATCCAAAGTAAATATCCCGTCAACAAGATATAACCACCCTTCCCGGTTTCCCACTCATCCAAACCAAGGATATAGGAGTGATTAAAACTAAATAAGTTTTAAACTCTTCTGCATGTCATGGAATACTTCCCACAAAAAGGGGTAATCAATAAGGATAAGCGGTTCAGTTATGAGCAAGAAAACAAAGAAAACGAACATAACACTTGAATGTAGGATTTATGTTGCAGACACATACACGAATACGGCGACCCGAGGCACGGTAGGATGAGAGCTCAAATGTATTTTGTATTAATGCAGACAAATGCATCCTACTGGTCATACAATCTCTAAAAGTACTACCTAAATGGTAGGTAGGCAACGGAGGTGTGACGTTTGGAGTTGTCATTCGCGTCATTCCTCGGAATGAAGGCATAATGGCAATAAAACAACCCTTTTATCACTATCCATGGACAGATCACACATAGATTATTGCATTAGACGGTATTTGAAAGATGCCCCTTTTAGTTTTTCTTTGAGAAAATCAGCCTCACCAAGCACTTCCCTTCTCTCACCCTCCAAGCATTTGAGACAGGCTTCGTATGCTTTAGTGTCCCTATTCACATCTTCAACCTCCTTGTCAAAGGACTCATCCATTGCCTTTCCAGACTGGCTTGGATTGACTGCTTCAGCAGTAGGACGCGGAGGGACTCCTTGTGCTTGGCCTCTTTGCTGCCGCAACACAAAAAGAATGGGCGGATTGAAGAACCCTGCATGACTGCATGTATTCATCACCAAACCACACATGACTACAAACCGAATAAACCATATCTCGCACACATTACTGCACCGGGCCATCAAGAAACCATTAACCCTGCATAAAATCATAAACTCAAATGTCTGTTGAAGTATAAGCTTTGTACCTGTCCAATTTGACGTAAGCGTTTAAGTTGCTCGCATGCAACTCACATGACCTACTAGTTGAGGTGTGAGCTAGCAACGGCTATTTTTGCTCACACTTCCAGCATTTTTGGCATAACCGAATCGAAGAGAATCCAGCGTAGATTTCTCCTTGAAGTTTCACACTTTGCTTCTTCTTCCTTCTTCATCTCTGCTCTCTGAAATGAGCTCATCACATTCTCTGTGATTTCTAGAAACTGAAACCAACTAGAATTACAGTTAATCAATCCTAAAAACGCTAACAAGTAACAATGTCCACAAACAATAGCCAACTCAAGAAATCGTATGTTTAGTACACGCAATGTGATTCTAGTCAAATGATACGCTTATTTGGATCGATTAGTCAACTTAGCTCTTGACAGGAACAAGTCCCATTTCTAACTCAAACTATTTGCTCAACAAATTAGCACTTCATGGCAAAACTTAAAGCCTATAACAGCATAATTAAGGTTTTCGAGCCACAACCAAAACTTTAAAAGTTCAAGAGAACAACACTTTGGCTTAACTAAATCAAAACCCAACCCATTTTAACTATAAATTTTCCCCTCAAGGAAAAACGTTTTGCAATCTCACCCATTTGAAACTTCAATTCAAAGCCCCAGAGAGTTGCGACACTTCTGGCAGACATATTCGGGGACGATGATTGAGAAGTATGTGGCAGAGGATTATTTGAAAGATGTGGCGAAGAAGGGCAAAGATGGAATATTTACATACAATTGGAGTTGACAATTTGCAGAAAGAACTCACCTGATCCATATTTTTATACGCAAGGGAGAAAAGCTAGGAGTTCGGTCAATAACGGAACAGCGCCCCCAAAAAAACACAGAATTAAACAAACAAAAATACAGGATCATGCACGTACTCTACCCCAAAGTTACAAATCAACAAACCAAATTAAACAAAGAAAGTGAAAATAGCATGCACATACCTACACCCGGCTTACAAACCAACAAACCTAAAAAGCTCAGTATTTAAGCATCTTACTTGTATCAAAACAAAAACAACTTTTTTTGAATCTCTCTGATAACCAATTTCCTGGGACGAACAAAATGTTTTGCTTCATCACGCTTTTCCAATGCCGTATGAAATCTTTCAATACGTACAACAATCACCATTTGTATTTTGCACATTCAATCCGGGGTTTGCGGAAACCAATTTGAGCCCGCAACTTTCACCACACATGGTCTTTGGCCAAGTAACACAACCAACCCCTTCACACCGCTAATATGCACTGGCCTAGTTTTCAGCACTTATAGCCTTATAGGTAACATAAAACAAAAGTTGAAATTAAAAATTAAATTTTATCTATTCTTCCCTCCCCTTGCTTTTTTTTTTTAGTTTCGTATACAGTGAGTGTTTGTTTCTGTCCCATGTATTTGGGCTACACTTTTCTTTCTCTAATCACTCGTCGTAGGTAGATAAAACCGCTTTGGGGCAAGTCCTTCTTGGCATTTCTCTCCACACACACAGATATATACATACATATATATATGATTTTAGTCTTGTTTGTCTTTTGTCCTTTTATTGTTTTTTTTTTTCTGTAGCATTTTAATGTGATTTATTGTTTCAGATGAGTCAAAATAATGAACTGCAAAGAAATTTGTCAATATTTTGGCCAAACCTGAATGTGAGGAGCACGGATATGTATTTCTAGCAAGTAGAATATAACAAGCACGCATTATGTTCCGATGACATATTTTCTCACACACTATTTTCAACGTGCACATAGCTTATGGTTTGACTATAATGCAGATATACGGTTGTTTCAAGAGATAATTCTGTCAGGCTACTAATATCAGTTTAGCCAACTTGAACAAGTCATTAGCAAATTAATAAATGGATAGACACCAACTCTGCGTTGCCAAATGGATAGTAATCGGTTGCATAGTGGTCAAAACAAATAATAACTTCCTGTAGAAATAAATGGTTGTTGTCCATTCGGCAATATAGAGTTGGTATCTTTCAAGTTATTGATCTGCGAATGGCTTGTTCAAATTGGCTAAACTGATATCGGGAGCCTAGTAGAACCATAGCTCGAAAGAACAATATATCTACATTATAACCAGACCATAAGCTATGAGCACGTTCAAAGTACTGTGTTTGGGAAAATGTGTCCTTGGAGCATAATCCAGGCTTATTATTTTCTGTTTGCCAGAAAAACATATTCGTGCTACTCGCATTCGGGTTTGACCAATATATTGATATTAACAAGGTTTGTTTACATCACATGATTTTGAGTCAACTAAAACGAGAAATCACATTAGAAAGCTGCAGGAAAAAAGAAAAAAGTACAATAAAAGAACAAAAAGAAAAGACAAACAAAGATATATGTATATATGTGGAGAAAGAAATGCCAAGGAGGACTCGCCCAAGAGATTTCATTCGAACTCTATACCTACACATGTTTGTCGTTGGTGTTGTAGAGAAACAGGGATTTGGTGATTGGGAAAGAAAAGTGGGGCCCAAATACATAGAATGGTTATGGAATCATGGAAGATGAAAGAAGCACTCACTGTATATGGAATTAAAAAGAGCAAGGGTGAAGGAAGAAGAGAGAAAACTTAATTTTTAATTTTAACTTTTACGTTTTTTGTTAACATTATGTACCTCATAAGGGTTGAAAGCTACGCAAGCGCACAATAGCGTTGCAAAGGGGTTCGTTAATCGGCCAAAGACCATGCGTGGTGAAAGTTGAGCGCCCAAATTGGTTTCCACAACAAGATTGAATTTGAATTTGCAGAATACAAACGACGATTGTTGTACGTACGGAAAAAATTCATGAGGAGTTGTTGCTTCATTAAGAACAACTATATTGTTAAACAAAAAAACCTTAAAGAAGCAATGCATTTTGTTTGTCTTGGTCATCATAGAGATTCAAAAGAAGGTGTTTTTTTTAAGACAAGGATAAGGTGGTTAAATGGTTTGTAAGTTGGGTGTAGGTATGTGTATAATTCAAGTGTGTCACTAAATGGTGGTATGCTTTCATCAATGACCCCAGCTTCGTTGACAAGCACCTCTCTAATTCCTATTCCTTGCACATCAATCAATTCACTCGTGTCCTTTTGAAGCAAATGCTAGTCCCTACTAGGGAGTCGGAGGACCCCAAGGCCAAGGGTAATGGTAATGAAATTCAATCCATATTCTCAATGCTAAGTTTTGACAACAACAATGATGTTGTTGGTGACTCAGACAACACCAACTATGGTGACTTATACCTTTATTTCTGAAGGTGAGGACATCCATGTTCCTCTGTCTATGAATCTAGAGGTCGGGGACAAATCAATTGGTATTATAGGTCAATGGGATCATTTGTCTAGACCTATCTAATTCTACTATGGTGTTTTTGTGGAGTCCGGCAATTCATGAGTTCAGGCTTCTTCCCCCACACCTTCAGAATAATTGGCCTAGCCCACCATTTGGATCCCTCACGGTGGAAGCTCCCTACCTTCGAGCAGGCCGACTCATAATTCCTCGAGGATTTGGCTATGATCCCTTATCTAAATGTTACAAAGTTGTTAGCATTGCATTTTCTGGTTCAAATTGTACGGCGAGAAAGAACATCTGATTGTTAATCCTCTCTGAGTACAAGTGTACACCTTGGAAACAGATTGTTGGAGAGAGATCAAGAACTATTCTTTAGAAACAGATACCACTTTCTTTGGTTAGGAAGCGAGCAACAAAAGGAGTTCATATGTTGCGATAACACTCGTTATGATGATGAAGGAAAGATTAGGTTAGTAATCATTTCGTTTGACATGAGTCGTGAGGTATTTTATAATTTATCGTTACCACATGAGGTCACCTACAAAGATTACCTTGACATATGGATGATGGATGATTCTGGCGGGGCTGCAAATTATAGGGGTGGCATTGGCTATGGTGGTGGTGAGGGTGGTTCAGGCCATTTTTTTTATTTTTTTCTGTCAAGCGTGTGCACCCCACTCGCGTGTGGGGGCACATCGCCTAACACATTTTCAGAAAAATCAGCCCACTTTTCAGACTAAAATGTTACCGTTGGGAAGCTTCCCAAGGTCCGTTTGATCTCAACGGCTCTTTAACTTGGACCGTTCGATATCAACGGTAAAAAAAAAAAAAAAATCTTTTTTAATATTAACCGTTCGATCTGAGATCAATGATCGATATTAATATGCTTTATAAATAAATAAATAAATAAAATAATAGTTTTAAAATTAAGAAATGTTACCGTTGTGACACGTGGCATAATCTAGAGTGTTGGAATTTAATTTTTTTATATCCAACGGCAGAGATTAATTATTTAAATAAAAATTTTAAAAATTGTAAAAAATCCGAAACAATACCTGAAATTTTTTTAAAAAAATGTTTCTACTTTTCTATAAATACCTTCTCATTATCATCTACCTTACACCACAATTTCATATTTTCTCAACTACTTTCAATCACATTCCTATCTTTCTCTCAAAGTTTTGATCCAATTTTTTTCAACAAAATGACTACTAATGCAGGTACGAATTGGACGCTTTTTGAAGATGTTGCATTGTGTACTAGCTGGGTTGAAATTACTCATAGTTCGCGTACGGGTAATGAGATGCAGTTGCGAGAAATGTGGAGTCTTATTCATACCAATTATCTTGAAAAAATGGGTGGGAGTAGAACCAAAGAATCGATGTCTAGTCGTTAGAAATTACTTAGCCAATCGTTTAGTATTTGGAGAAACACCTTGGCACAAGCTAGTAGTAATCTTCGAAGTGGGGAAAATTACACGGATCAGGTAACAATATATTATTTATTTGTTTGTCAAATTTACATTGTAATTATTTGTTTGTATTATTTATTTGTTACATACTTTGATTATAATTTTTTGTTTGTATTATTTATTTGTTACATACTTTGATTATAATTTTTTGTTTGTATTATTTATTTGTTACCTACTTTAATTATAATTATTTGTTTGTATTATTTATTTGTTACCTACTTTGATTATAATTATTTCTTCTCCCCCATTGTGTAGCTAATTCAAGCACAAGCTTGGTATGGTGCCAAAACCAAATCCAAAAATAAATCATTCAACCGGTGGGAATGTTGGAATATTGTCAAAGATTGTCCTAAATTCAGAGTTGTGCCTGTCAGTCCAGAAGTTGTTATGAATAGCACCCATCTACACTCTACACCTGATAATGGCTCGCATGAAGATGATGGAGAAGAAGTGCCCGAAACGCCCATCCCTAAACAAGCATCGAGTTCGACCCGTTATCCAATTAGGCCTCAAGGTAAGAAGGCTTCAAAGAGAAAAGGAAGTGCTTCCAAGCATGATTATGCAAAGTACATGGAAGAACTTACTCGCCATAGTGAATTGACTTTGGCGCGGGAAATGGCAAAATTTGAGGCTGATAAGGCTAGAGAGAAGGCAAAAGCTGTAGCTGTTGAGAGAGAATTTCAAGCTAATGAGAGAGAAAGAGAGCTACTTAGGCAAGAAATGGAACTGGTTAGAGAAGAAAGAATGGCTCAACGAGATCGTGAGATTATAAACACGCCTTTAGAAGGGAAGTCTCCAAATTCTAAATATTTTTGGAATTCGGAGAAAGAGGATGTGGTACGTATGAGGCGTGCAAGAGAAGCGAGAGCAAGAGGAGATGGTCCTAGCACGACAAGAGAAGATCATCCTAGCACCACAAATTGGTTAAGTGATGATGATTAAAGTACTTGTTTTAATCGGAGCTCATAGTTTTCCAATCACATTGGGTTGTAATTTATTATTTATTGAATAGAGTATTTTATGTTGTTTCCAATTTATTGAATTTAGTATTTTATGTTATTTAAAACGCACCAAATAAAATTACATAAACACACCAAATAATAAAAAACTCACTAAAATAAAACACACCAAATAATAAAAACCTCACTAAAATAAAACACACCGAATAAAATTACATAAACACACCAAATAATAAAAACCTCACCAAATGAACTAAAATAAAACACACCGAATAAAATTACATAAACATACCAAATAATAAAAAACACACTAAATGAACTTAATTATCTTCAACTTGTTTCAATACCCACTAGTGCTCTATCAAGTCATTTTGCCGAGCATTGTGCATGTCTGGCCTTTGAAATGCAATATATCATTGAATGAGACTTTCATTGTAACATACATCCCTTTCTAATGGCTCATGTTGCACGAGCTCATCGGTGGCGTCATGAGCACAATATATATGTGTTCTTGAATTGTTCATCGTGTCTGGCTCATATTCATCAACAACTTCATAATCGTACTCATCTTCCACAATCATGTTGTGAAGAATGATGCACGCCATCATGAAGGATCGAAGCGACTCTACATCAAACAATCTGGTTGCACCCATGACGATCGCCCAGCAAGCTTGGAGGATACCGAAACAACGCTCCACATCCTTCATGCACCCCTCTTGATAGCTTGCAAAGTGTTTTTCCTTTGCACTTCGCTGACGTGGCACTGTTTTGACAAATGTTGACCACCTTGGGTAAATGTCGTCAGCTAGGTAGTATAGCCCGTCATACATACGTTCGTTGACCTAATACGTGACTTTTTGTGCCTTTCCTTGCAAGACATCGTTGAACACTGGGGATTGGGCAAGGATGTTGAGGTCATTTTGAGCTCCCAGAACCCCAAAAAAGACGTGTCAAATCCATGTATCAAAAGATGCCACCGCCTCTAAAATGATACTTTTTGCTCTTTTCTGTCTCCATAAGCGCCTTGCCATGCACTTGGACAGTTTTTCCACGTCTAATGCATACAATCAATGCTCTTAATCATCCCAGAAAAAACCTCGCATCTCGGCCTTCTTCATAAGCCTTTCCAAGTCCATGTGAGTAGGTTGCTAGAGGTACTCTACGGTGTAGATAGATTCGATTACTTTGCAAAACCTCATCAGGGACTGAAGAATGGTTGATTTCCCTATCCTCGCTATCTCATCCACTTGGTCTGCAGATACTTCATACGCAAGCATCCGCAACGCAACAGTAATTTTTGCTCGGGAATGAGACCCATAGCACCAAAAACATCATTCTTTTGCACAAAGTAAGAATCATGGTTGCAAGCAGCAATCATGATTTTGTTGAACAAATGTCGTTCCATTCTAAAACGACGTCTGAAGTACGTATCAGGAAATGCACTGTTATGGACAAAATAATCATCCAACAGCTTTACACCTCGTCGTTGCCTGTTTCTATCAAGGTTTCCGGAACGGGTGGGCCTGCATATCTGATCCACGGCTTGGATGACTCGACAGGAATGAGAGTCTCTGGCCATTCTTGCTTCGTCATCTCTCTTTCTCCGCTCCTCATACTCTTCCTTCTCATTTTGGGCTATATAAAGATTCAACATTCCTTCAAATTGGTTAAACAATTCTTCATCTTCTTGATCGATTTCCCACATCATGCTTGAAGAAGAAGATATTGTAAGTAGAAACTATGAATAATGATACAGATTTTGATTTGGTGAAGAATGAAGCAGAAAATATGAATAATGATAGAAATATTGAGAAAATTGGTGTGAGATTTCAAAGGATGGATGATGGATTATATGGAGGATTCTGAAATGATTAGGTTGTAGATAGAGCCACGTGGCATGCCGTCATTTGTTAAAAATATGATCGAAATCTATTCTAAAAGATTCTGAAAAGATAACGACACGTGACACGATAGCATTGGATAAAAATCTTATCGAAATTCATCACCAATAATTATCTTTTCGGATAATGACACGTGGCGCAACGAGAACGATTTAAAATCTGATCGAAATTTGACATCTCCTTTGGAGATGCTCTAAGTGATATGGAGATTTTGGATGCGGTCCCTAGTTATCAATATTATTGACGGAAGCCTTGTTAATTTTCAATTTTTAATCCAATTCCCTGAAATTAATGTAATACTTTATTTCTATGTATCTTATTATATTTTTTAAATTAAAAATTAAAAATTTATAGTTATTTATTTAATGAGATTTTAAATAAAAATCCTTAATTTGTGGGATTAAAATATTAAAGGTAATTTAGCCAAAAGTCAATAAATTTGTGCGATTAAAATATTACAACTTTTATTATATAAATGTACTCATTTTATAAAAAAATAAAAAAAATAAAATCCCTTTTTTTTTATAATCTAGAATGCACCCATAATTAATAACAAATCATTTACAATATAGCCTCTTGGAGTTTATTTTTGAATAATTAATTGGCATTTATTAAAATCGAAGGACCTTGATCAAAATTTGAAAAACGAATAAGGTTTTAATCAATGGAGTAGAAAAAATAAGGATGAGAACCTAATTTTTCATATATATATATATAGAGTACTTTGTAACTTTATATAATAACAAGTCATTCACAATGTAGCCTCTTGAAGTTTTGTAACCGTTTTGACATTCTTGTTTAATAATATTCTATTTTATAGTTTTGTTCGTGGCAGACTCTGATATTCAACTTTTTTCGCATTTCTCACATTTTATTTCTCAAACAATTTAAATTACTACTCAACAAGTATTGTCTTAGGCTCCATATATATATATATACACATACATACATACATACATATATATATATATATGTATATATGATACAGACTGCTCAAATTATGAATTAAAGCATCCCATATTTTCTTGGGGCTTGAATTCGAATAACCCGATGGTATTTACACGAAAGCTGAAAAGAATGAAAGCAGTGACTGTTATCATAGGAAGAGTTGTTACAATCAACAAAGTATTAGATTTTCCGTTGCAGTACCATATTTTCTCAGAATCCAAACAGAAAATAAGAAAACAGAAAGAGAACTATTGAAAATCAATTACCTTTCTGAATCTTCTTAGCTCTCTTCTATATGGGAGGAGACAGAAACTCCATCAGCAGCAGAAATGCTTCATTTTTTTCATGAATTTCCAACAAAGCGGGTTTGAAAGGAGAGATAAAAACAACATGTTAAACGCCATGTCGTGAAAATTGAAGCCTTGGTAAGCGTCATGTCGTACTATGCGCACCATGTCGTATTTTAAACGTCATTTCGTATGTAGACAATTATTTTAGTTTTATTTGTTAAGAAATATAAAGATAAGAAAATAGCTGAAATGATGAAATAAAAATCTTAATTACTGAAATTATGACTTTTTGGGAAATTGTGTCGACATCTGTGAGATAATGTCGTCAATATTTAAGCGATATGTCGTCGTTATTTGATTTGGATCTTTTTAGCAACTGAAATTAATAAAATTTTCATTTATGCCGCTTTGCACGATAAAAATGTAAAACAAGAATGAATATGATTCGATAATTTATAATTTAATAGGTTTTTCTCATAAAAGTGGTATTATTATTCGACAATGGTACAATTTATTTTTCATAAGACCACTTTGCATGTAAAACATTAATCCCTGCATGAAAAAAGAATGGAGATAATTCAGTAACTCAAATGTTTGCATTAGTTGATGTGATAGTTAATGTGTTAATATATATTACTGACGTAACAAGTAAATATCAACGTAACGTGATCATAAAATACGATACCTTAAGCGGTTGGAGCATATCAATTACTTTGAGCAATTTGTATTTTTGTCAATTGGAGGGAGGACGAGGGAGATGCCACATTTCTTGGGAAGAGCAGAGACTTGAGAGGGATTATAGGTTCCAATGGTAGACAACGCTTGCTTGAGGCACAGGCAAACAGCTTCCTTGTCTGCCTTGTTATTGGCATGCACACTCAGGTTCTTGACACCCTTGCAACACGCTTCCGATGGTTTGGCGTCGGCTCCACCCTTCACGAAAGGGACGCACGGAGCCACCTCCAGTGACACCGTAGGGCATGAAGGCGCCGAGTGTGCAGTTATCGAAAGGAGTAGGAGAACAGCGAAGAATCCGATTAGGCGAGACATGGCTGCTCCCAACTCTTAGGATGATCACTTAGCTAGTTCTCAAGTTTTAATTGTAGCTGAGAGCTGTGTCTTTGCAGCACACCAAGGTATTCTATATATACATGAATGTTTGAGTGTAAGCTTTTGCAGCTTCAAGTTCTTCAGCTGTTTTTATGATCATGCAAGATTCATGCCAGCCAAGGTTTTATTTCCGTAACAACTAAAAATAGGAACTTTTCATGTTTTTGTTTTCATTGGAGCGGTATTCTAATATAATTTAAGTTACGAGGAGGAGATTTCAAACTTCAATGCAAAAAGAAAGAGCGCGCTGCTCTAGCCAGCTTGGATACAATTAGTTCTGCAAGGACTTATCAGGTTAAACAGCCACGCAAGGAATCAGCAAAAATTGAGGAAATGTCCATTTTCGTGTTAGCAAATTGATGCCATGTATTCCATATGCTTGATGAGACAAAATGACACCTTTCTCCCATCTCCAGTGTCCCTGTCCTAATTTTAGGGATGGGCAAGAACTCAAAATTATCCACCCATATAAATTTGGTGATTATGGTTATGAGTACCCGTTTATTTAAATTTTTTTCGTAAAATTTTTACTTTTTTAAGACACTGAAATTCAACAAGTACTGCAGAAAAAAAACAGCAATCCTTTGCTCTAAATATTATGAATACTTCAGTACAGTTTTACAATACACTACAAATCATGCTTTCAACTGCACAAGACTAAACCACGGTGTTTCTATATACATGTCGGTGTAATATGTATTCAGTATCTATGTCGTGGATTTGATTAGTTTTGGAACTCAGACTTGGAGTTGGTACTGCGTCTCGAGTACGAAGAGCCTGTACCTGAGACTTCAGCATGTGAAGAAGACACTGCTGGAGAAAGAGGCTGGAAGTTTGTATTCCCAACAAACCAATACAGAGCCCATTTCAAATTGTTGAGGGTGTACTTGAGAGCTTTAGTCCAATTCTCCTGCTTATTGAAGCTTTGTGTGATCGAACACGTTTCCACTTTGTCATTCTCAATCCTGCAAATGAAAAAGTCCAACACGGTTAACGGTTGGGAGAGAGTATCGTGACCGAAGTCTCTCCTTTTTCCTAATAGAAATGAGATAACAATGCAGAAGAAAAACTTGTCAAAACTTATGTCAACATTACATCCCTCATATGCTTTAAAACGGTTGAAAGGGTAAACAAGATAAAGTTATGGTCGTAGATGCAAATATTGTATCATTTATGAAAAACAAAATATGGAGGAGAGATGGAAAATGCTTGAACATGATATAACATACTATTGGTTCAGATTGCATAACTTACTTGTAGGGCAATTTAAAGCATTTTTCGAGTGGTATATTGTTTTCTT
Source organism: Malus sylvestris (assembly GCF_916048215.2). Classification (NCBI taxonomy): domain Eukaryota; kingdom Viridiplantae; phylum Streptophyta; class Magnoliopsida; order Rosales; family Rosaceae; genus Malus; species Malus sylvestris. Next base: position 16,493,316 of record NC_062260.1, read on the forward strand.
GGTCCTTGGAATTTGCAAATTCAGCAAAGTCCTTGAGGCATGTCAAGAACAATGTCATTGCTTTGTCATAGCGAGTGCTCCAGAACAAGTTCACCGGACCAAACCTAAATACTCAAGTTAATTAAAACATCCAACAAAATAGCTAACATGACAGTCTTAAATTTCCGTACAGGTAATTCTAGAGAACAGATACAAACATTGATTATACATTTTTAATCATCTAACCATGCCACTCAGCATTTGGGTGATACCAATTAAATAGTAAATCGAAATCACCACTATGCACCATATGCTGCTAAACCGGGGGATCTACTAAAGTTGTTTTTTTAACAATAGTGAGATTAGATAAAATTAAAATATGGTAGCTCTCCATAAAAGTCATTCGGCAATTCCCAAGCACTTTTCTCCCTTAAATCATTAAAAGTTTGGAGTGCAAGATGACTTTTTGTAGTGCTAATAACAGTTCCTTAAAATAAAAAGACAATTAAATGGTGATTAAAGTTATAGGCATAGTCTATACTTACAGCTCATAAATATTGTTATTGTTGTCCAAAATCCGAGGGTAGCTGCCCATAGGAAGTATTTTTATTCGATACTCAAACTTTGGCCGGAAATATTGACACATTGTATGGAGAAGAAGGCAGGCTTGACCCCAGGCAGCATTTATCTCATCCCACTCAACCTAATTGTTTTCACACGGTAACCATCAATATCAGAGCCTATTTTCTGTCTCAAGGTAAATTAAAAAATTCAATTAACTGGTCCTAAGACAAACTCAAAGGAGAAGGAAATGCATGTTTGGCTTTCTAACCGGAATTTTAGGAAGTCGTCCTAGTCGAAAATTGTTAGTGGTACCAAATTCTCCATCATGCCCGATGGGAAAGGCATCATTGAGCACATTAGTTCGTTTCAACAACTCCAAGTGTGCTTGTGAAACTTCTATCTTGGCCAAAATTGCATCTCTTTCTTCCTGTCAGCCAAAAATATTTTTCTTAGACACAAACAACAAAATACCCACGGGGCACCAAAGGAACAATGTTTTCTTCAAACTTGCTTAAACTTTGTTCCAGCAATTTATAAAAAGAGGTATCATCAATCCATATAAAGTGGGGAAACAGATGACTCATAAAGGATATATCCGACTAGGGGTGCACCACAGTAAATTTAAATGCTTCCAGAGCATGATTGTTTTACTCCTGAACATATCTATTCACAAGTTAGATATCAAGTAGAACATACGTGCACTATGTATGCGACTCTTTTCTTTTATGAAGAAGACAAAAACTAATGGCGGCGAACCTGTATAGAATTAATATAAGCTACATTACGAAGAGTCGAAGACAAACATTGATATAATAATTCAATGTCAAAGAAACTTTTGAACCCATGATAAACTACACCAACCAACAGCCAGACATATCAACACAGAGTCACACATACAGGGAAAATGTACTTCCTAGCAGCTTGTCATGCAAAAGCTAGAGAAGCAGAGGAAGTAACTGAGCAGAAGTTGCACACCTGATTTGAAATTAATTGAAACTGAAAATTATTGAACTTGTGCCAGTACCTGAAACACGTTAAGCAAAATCAACAATTAGTAGTTCCCAGGTCCTCCAACAATAAGCGATGAAACCTGATACGTACTGATGCTCACTTGATATTTTATCAGTAAGTATACCAACAAATTCAACAAACAGCATACAACAACAACAACAACAAAGCCTTATCCCACTAAGTGGGGTCGGCTATATGAATCCTAGAATGCCATGCGCTCGGAAATTCAACAAACAGCATGAGGAAAAGAAATTTACTGCTCCTCCAACTCCTTAAATCTGCTAGATTTTAACTCAAGTCCCTTGAGTTCATTATTTACTTCAGCATTCTGTTTCTCCATCTCTTCAATTTCTGCTTCAAGTTTTCTCTGTTCTTCCTCAATCTTAAATAGCATCCAAAGAAGATGATCAGTGAGCATTTAGACTTCCCTTTGGAAAATTATGATACAAAATAAGCTGATATGAAAACAAACATATTTTTGAAGGTTCATTACAAAAGAGTTTTGGTATCGATCAATTGCTGCAGGATTGTAGGCAAGCTAATATCCTGGCCTTAAATTTAAAAAAAAAAAGAAAAAAGAAAATACCTTCACAAATATGTAAGTTCCAATGAATATAAACCATTGCAACCTTAAGATTATTCCCATATATTTGTGCCATTTTTGGATCAAACTGCATGCTCTAAAGAACAAAGTAAATATCCCATCAGCAAGAGATAACCACCTTTCACCACTCATCCAAACCAAAGAAATCAGAGTGATTAAACTAAATAATTTTTAAACTATTATGCACGTCATGGAATACTTCCCACAAAAAATGGTAATAAATAAGGCTAAGAGGTTCAGTTATGACCAAAAAAACAAAGAAAAAGAACATAACACTTGAATGTAGGATCAGAGCTCAAATGTATTTCATATTAATGCAGACAAATGCATCCTACTGGTCATGCAATCTCTAAAATGGAAGTGTGATGTTTGGAGTTGTCATTCGCGTCATTCCTCGGAATGAAGGCATAATGGCAATAAAACAGCCCTTTTTCACTATCCATAGACAGATCACGCAGAGATTATTGCATTAGACAATATTTGAACTAAGCACCTTCAGTTTTTCCTTGAGAAAATCAGTCTCACTAAGCACTTCCCTTGTCCCACCCTCCAAGCGTTTAAGACAGGCTTGGTATGCTTTAATGTCCCTATTCACATCTTCAACCTCCTTGTCAAGTTTATCAAACAATACCCTCATGCATTCAATGCATAAAGGTTGCTCAACCTGGAAATGTTAGCAGAAACCTACAGATTATAACCTACTTTCAAAACAATAACCGGCACCAACATATATAAAATGTCCAGTTGTTTTGCATTCTGATGCATACCTGTGTTTGGGTGGTGGCAATTTCAAATGCACGATTCAGGAGAGTTATAGTAGAGTCAAACCCAGAATTGTTAGGCTGCAAAGGACCATTGGGTCCTGCATCAGGTAACGGCAAATGGGCCCCACCACCATCCGGTGAGGACTCAGATTTATAAACAACCACAAAGGACTCATCCATTGCCTTTTCAGACTGGCCTGTATTGACTGCTCCACCACGGGGACGCGGAGGGACTCCTTGTGCCTGGGCTCTTTGCTGTGGTAACACAACAAAAGAATTGTCCATCCGTGTGGATGATAACACACTGTTCGCCCCATGCATTGAAGAACCCTGCATGCCTGCATGTGTTCATCACCAAACCACTCATGATTACAAACCAAATAAACCATTTCTCGCACACATCACTGCACCGGGCCATCAACAAACCCTTAACCCCACGTAAAATCACGAACTCAAACGTCCACAAAAAACAGTCAACTCAAGAAATCGTATATTTAGTACACGCTATTCGATTCTAGTCAAATCATACGCTTATTAAACTTAGCTCTTCACAACAAGGAGCACCCAGCAACAAGTCCCATTTCTAACTCAACAAATTAACACTCCATGGCAAAATTTAACGCCTATAACAGCATAATTAAGTTTTTCGAGCCACGATAAAATCTTTAAAAGTTCAAAGGAACAACACTTTAGCTTAACTAAATCAAAACCCAGCCCATTTTAATTATAAATCTGCCCCTCAACGATAAACATTTTGCAATCTCACCCGTTTGAAACTTCAATTGAACCCCCCCCCCCCCCGAGACTAATTGGGACTCCTTATCCGATTCCCAGAACACAAATTTGGGCGATTATATGCAAGGATTAAGCTAAATTAATAGCGGGATTAGAGAAAACGAACCGGAGCGAGAGAAATCGTGGAAGAATTTTTCGGCGTAGGAATCGGCGCCGACGACGCAGAGATAGTTACGGCAGTTCTGGCATGCATATCTTGGGACGTTCGGATCCACCTGAAACCTCCGACCCCTTTCGCCCATTAAATCCTTGTGAAAGTGGAAGGCTCTTGTATTCGTACAGGAGACAGTTTTTTACTTGGTTTTTTCTCTGTTTCTTGGCAGAAGAGAGATCACAGCAGTCTGACGTCCGGTTTGTTTGTTTGTTTTTCTTAAATAAAGAATTACAATCCTGGGAAGAAAATCCCTACTAATTAATAAAACACTCATTGTCATTCAAAATCTTATGAAATTATCACTTTAATTCTCTAATTAAAACAGAACATGAATAAGAAATATGAGGTAGAAATATAATTTCATACAACCAAAATTTGTTGTTTTTTTTCAAAACCTCATCTACATGTAATCATATCTTTAATTAAAAAAATAAAAAAATAAATAAAAATAAAAATAAAAAACTTCCCACTTCTACATTCTTTATCACCCTCTTCCTCTCTCCTTCTATTTCAAAAATAAAAAAAAAAATTTCTCACACACAAAAGTGAAAGTAATAATATCGATATCATTTCCTTTCTCTCTTTCCTTATAATATTTTTGTGTTATAATTACAGTCGTTTTGCTTTTACTGACACACCCCGACCGAGATCGAGGCATGATGGCCGCCGAGGGTGACGTAGTCATGTGCACAGTGCGGAAGCAATAAAGATAAGAGTTAGATGAATAAATAAAAACCGAAAGTTACAAAGGTGCACTAAAAAACAGGAAGCGTTAGGAGTGAGATACAAAAGTAAATGCTCCTAATCAGAGTATAGAAAGTCTAGGTGCAGTCCAGTATGACAAGTACTAATTATACAGTACCAGAAGATGTCCTACAAATATTTTATTATGTCAGAACCGCCGAAATCCTCAAAGCCACCAATAGCAAGCTTACCTAAAACCTGGAGGGGCGCAAAACAGAAAACATGAGTGAGCAAAAACAAATGTTTTACAAAACCATTTCATTTCTCAAAAGTTCTAACCCCTCACCGTAAAACATGTATAATTTTCCCAGAAATAGAATATAAACATATGCATAAATATATATGTAAATATCTCAATTCAAATCATGCTTCACATATTCATAATCGTAAGTATGCCATGCCAAGATATGACAGAATAAGTAATTCAGGTGAGAATAAATTCATGGAAAATAACGTATTAGCCGGAACCCCTGTAGAAGTATGTACGGCTGAATTCATATCTCATTAGTCAATATAGCCGGAGTCACTACAATGACCTATACGACACTACACTGCACATAAATCGGAACCACTAAAAAGGGGTCTATACGACAAGACTGGATGTAATATAATTTACGTGTGCATGAACAATACCACGATCGAGGGTTACAGTTCTCGGGTTTTCCAATGGTTCCACGGCCTAAAAATGGTATGGTTGAGTTCGTGATGGCGAGGAGAAAATGATGGTACTAATCACGAGCTCGATTTGTGCAAAAAAAGGTTGGTTTGAGGTTCGTCCGTACGTTTGTATGGGTTTTCTGCAAAATCCGAGAGGAAGAAGAGAGAGAGAAATCACGGGAGAGAGGGAGAGGTCTTATGGGTGTGTGTGTGTGGTCCTCACACTAACACATCATCAAACAACACCCACCATAAAATATCTAGGTCTAAACTTGACCAAAATAAACTAGGGCAATAAAAGAAATAAATCGAATATCTTGCCCAATTCCAACGACTTCCCTCAGGGATAATTCCATCAATTCACATCATCGAGAATATAATACAATAAGTTTGGGGACAGGCTGTGACACTTACCTCTAGCAAATGTTATTTCTCTCACTTGTGCATATTTGTAACACATTTGCCTTTTTTTTTAAAAATAAAAAATATCAAATATCAAATCTTATTTATATAATTTAGTTTCGGAAAGGAAAAATAATTTCCACAAAAAAAGAAAAAAAAACACCCGACCCAGATTGGCTGTCACAGAAACCCGCGAACCGTATAAAAACCCAATTCCCAAATCAGACCGCCTTTTCCTTCTCTCTCCTTGGACTCGAACGCCATCAAATCTTTCGTCCTTCGAAACCCTAATAATCCCCTTCAATTTCATCAATGGCGGAATCCACCGTCACCAAATCCAACACATACAACCTCTTCGTGACTCTCTTGGAGGGCAAAACCCTAACCCTAAAATTCACTACCCCGGAGATCCCCGCCACTTCCCTCAAGCACCTCCTATACAAATTCACCAAAATACCCCTCCAGCACCAGCGCCTCGTCACCGGGACTCGCCAGCTCGAGGATGATTCCGTCCTCTCGTGCTCGTCCTCCCACGCGCCGGACTTCCCAACCGTGCATCTTCTGCTCCGTCTCGCCGGAGGAAAGGGCGGGTTCGGGTCGCTGCTGCGTGGGGCGGCGACGAAGGCCGGGCAGAAGAAGACGAGCAATTTCGACGCTTGTCGCGATATGAGTGGTCGGAGGTTGCGACATGTTAATGCGGAGAAGAAGCTGGAGGAGTGGAGGGCTGAGGAAGAAGAGAGGATGCTTGAGAAGATGGCAGAGGATTATTTAAAGGGTGTGGCGAAGAAGGGGAAAAAGGGAACTGGGGACGATTTGGCTGAGAAGTATGTGGCCAAGTATAGGGAGCAGTCGGAGCGCTGCATTTCGGAGGTTTTGGATTCAGTTAAGGAGGCGGTGAAGGGGAAGCGTAAGGGGCCAGCCAAGGAGGCCGTGGAGGATTCAAAAAGGCTGAAAATTTGGTAAGCATTTGTGTTGGGTTTTAATGTTTGCTGTGTTGATTTTGTGCTAGGGAATTGGAAATTATGAATTTGAAGGAATCCTTTCAGAAGAATATATAAAGAAATGCAATGGGGAATTGATATGGTGGTTTGAGAAAAATGGTATTTTTCTTATGTGTTGAAATGAATATTAGGATTTGGACATGTGTTAGTTATAGGTATAGAGGTTAATATGATAATTGAAGTAGAAAACTCACATGATAAATAATTTGGTTAACAAAGCCAAGTTCTTTGCTTTCACAGTTTGCTTTTGATTTATGGGGGATGATCGGGATTATATGTTATAGAGTGAAGGAAAGGAGCCCATCAAGTTCATTTAGGAAAGGAAAACTCGGCTTGGTTAAGCCGGAAGGTTACTTAGATGTCTCTTTTATTGTATAATTTTGATCTCTGGTGAAACCTTGTTTCGGAAATGCTACATTTTCTTTATTTCAGAAACTTTTTGGATAAACACTGTATCTTCCTGCCATTTCTCTTTAATATTGTTGTATAATATGATTGTCATTGGTGTTGATATCTGATTTGTTGTTTTTGTCAGGATGGGCAAGAGGAAAATGGGTGAAAGTGATTCAGAGGATGATGACAGTGATAATGAAGATACAATGGAGAAATCTGTCGTATTGAATAATGGGAATAACTCAGATTCAAGTAAAGAAACTGAGAGAAGTTTGGATTCTGTGACTGGTAGGAAACAAGATGGTGAGATCTCAAGTGGGGGCTCAAGTGAGAGTGGTTCGGAGGAAGAGAAAGAGATGGTTGTGCAGGGACCACAAGCTTTTGGTGGATGCCCTGGTCAAGGATCTCTTGATATTGAGAAGAATGAGATGGTTGGACCAGTGATTTCTGAAGAGAAGATAGTTAGGAGTGCAAGTGTTACTTGTTCAGATCCTGATGTGGTTTCGGGAGCTGAAGCAGAGCAAGATGGAAAGATAGGTTGCAATGAACCTGAGATGGGAAATCTGGAGAAAGTAGTTGGTCAATCTGAGACGGTTTCTAGATCAGGGCGTGGGCAAGAAATTGAAAGTGCATCACTTATTGCTGAAGCCAATGATTCTTCAGAGTCCAATCCAGGAGTTCGGGAGGAAACAGTTGCGAGTGGAAACACTGCAGGGATGGAAAAGCCACTGAATTTTGATGATTACAATTCAGCAGCAGAAATGGAGGTATGCTTCTGAGTTTTTAATCAGATTTATAATCTTTTTTATTGAAATTTTATGTTATTGTTAAAGCGATTTAGGGCTTTTAGCGCTTCTATTGCTCTTCCAGTTAAATGTTTTACGGCGCTGTAATTAAATCTATTAGGGGCACCTTCCTCACACTAAGTTTTTGGAGCTGAATTTTTTGCTTTCCCTTGTTTGTTGATTATGTATAATATAGTCTGCCTTGTGAACATGACTAGGCATGTCCACTTTGAAAGCAAAATTAAAGCTCATGTTATTACGTCCCCGTCTCATTGCTTTTGTTATCACAGCTTTAACCATCATCTCTCCCACCATGGTCATTTTAGTTAGGGAGGGCTCTGACTATAAATCGTTAGGAAGCATCATTAACATAATTTTCCACCTCTATTGTAGGTTCTTGGCCGGGAAAGGTTAAAGTCTGAACTGCAAACTCGTGGGTTAAAATGTGGGGGTACTCTACAGGAGCAAGCTGCGAGGCTTTTCATGCTAAAAACTACCCCAATCGAGAAGATTCCAAGGAAGCTCCTTGCAAAGAAATAAGAACATTATGTGCTTCATTTAACCTCAATACTTTGTAGAGAAAAATCCCTCGGGGTTCGGTGTGTATATTTCAATCTCCCCCCGGTTGTCGGACTAGTTTTGTACTTGTATACCGTGATGCTTTGACTGATGCAATAATATTGTGCAATTTTCGTTTTGTGAAGTTCACTATTGTAGTACGCGTCCATAATTTAGTGTTCTTTTGTCCACGAAACTACATGTTCGATTGTAGGCATTTTACATGAGCTGGGGGTGTTGAGTTGGCTTGACTTGGGGACGGGTTGTTCCGGCAACCTGGGCAGGAACTGTTCAGTTTCAGCCACCCATCAACACAATCTGCATGGAAGCAGTTTTTGCATTCTGGTATGCATCTCACCGTCTCTTTGGTGAGATACTCCGAGAAGCATATAGCGCAGGTGGGCACCTTCTCTCCCCAAGAACTTGCATCTGGTAGGATTCAATGGTTGTCTGACCCAAACAAATTTACAACGGTGGGGCTTGTGGTGGCGGTCAACAGCGGTGGACCTTCGCTGTGCAGCATTAGCCCTGTCCTCGATACAAGCAGAACAGGCAATCACAACTGCGCATGTGATGGCTGGGTACCGTGATGGACAAAATGTGTTAAAAAGTTTTAACTTTTACTATTCCCCTCAAGTCTCTTACTCCTTCCTCTGTACCTAGCATTGGATTTGAATAAATCAAAGACGAATCAAGGGACAGGAAGAGGGCGGGAAATGGTGCAGAAGGAGAAAGCGGGAGTGTGAAACGCTTAACGAACTCTCACCATTGGAAATTGCAATTAGGCAAATATATGAATCAGGAGATTTACCTGCAATTAGGCATCTTGGGTGGTGTTGCTGAGAAATCCACAAATGCCACCTTCCACATCTCAAGTACTGCAAGCAGGCTTATACCAAGTCTAACAAAGATCCGAGTCAAGGTTGGTTGAGAATCCATCCCCGTCTGAACCTGCCCGGAAACCAGAACCGCCAATGCGGCAACAATCCAGCAAGTGGTGGACATCGAATCCGTCAGGCTGGTGGAAGGGGTGGCCAGAACCAAGGTGGTGGAGTTGCTGAGGCAGTCAATGGGAGTGAACCTTGACTTGCTGAGGAAGGTGTAGTTTTGGTGCATGGGAGCAACAAAAGGAGAGCCTGAGAGATCGAGAGTAAGGAGCTTTCGAGGGAGGCAGTTTTCGGGTTTGAAAAGTTGGATTTCTTGTGTGACATAGCTGATTCCTCTGACGAAAAAGTCTCTGGGTTTTGGAAGTTTTAGAGTTTTTAGGCCGTGGCTGTTGCAGTCCACGTTGAAGCCCGGGAAACCGCAGTTTTCAGGTTGGTTGGGTACCAACTAGAATGGGAATCGGATTGGGAAGCTGGCGTCACCACAGTTGGAAGCCGGGCAATCATTGAGTTCAGAGACGTGGGGGAAGAGAGGGAAGAGGAGAGAGACGAGGAGTAAGATGTCCATGTTATCTCAGGACAAAAACCAGAATGACAAAGGTGGAATAGTGTTATAATAGCTTTGTTAACAACCCGAAAGTCAGCTTCGAATCCCCTTCTGCATCCAAGTTTGACGTAATTTTGATGAATTTAATATAGAATATCGCTTATATAAAATTTTAATTTCAAAGATGTTTTGAACAATTGATCTGAGCCGTTCATTGATTCGCAAATATGTGTGTGAGCATGTATCATGTATCTGTAGTAGCATATGTGTTTATCATTTCTACAAGGAAGACCAATCTATCTCTCTAAGCTAACAGGAAATATTTTCATGTATCTGATTATTCGAAAGGCGTTTTATTGAGTTGCCTTTCGGAGATTGGCAACTAGCAATAATCTGTGGAGTTCCGGGAATCTGTTTCGTGTAGCTTGGCAAGGAAGTTTTGAGGCCTGTGACTTTACAGGAGCTGCTGTGAGATTCTGATGGATACTACTTCTCCTTGAGGTCCATCTCTCATGGCATGGTATTTCACTTGAAGTCCTGGCGTTGAGAAAATCGAAGAAAACATCGAAGTTAGAAACGGATTTTGTCACTCAGATTCTTAATTAAGCTGAGTTTCGGTTATGTCTATGGCAAATCGTCTACTTAGTACCTTCGTTCTTCTGCAGATTTGTGTTGACTGCAACTGCATGTAGAGTAATGATAGCCTTTGGTTGCCAGTCTGTTGGTTTGCCCACCCATGACTTGAGATTAAACACTGCTGCAGTTCCATTCGAAATTAAATGAGATCACTTTATACTTTCAACAAACGCGAGGAGTCAAAATTATGGTTGCTGAAACAGCAAATACCAGTATCACAGATGACTAGGGAAAAGAGTATCTGAAGTTTACCAGATGTTGAAGATTCCTTGAGGTGTTTCATATCGAAAATAGCCCCACAAGCACCATCGGCATGCTCGTTGACATCATGGCGACCTATAAGTTCGTATTCCCAGCTTCCATTCTTGTACCCCTCGCTCAAGAACAGCTCAATATGCCTTGCATCCAGTGTCTGCATCGTTCCTGTGTATATATGCAAACATTCTCAGTTGCTGTTAACGAATATAACAAAGAAACATAAGCAGATCGCGAAAACAAGGTCGTTTTGAAGAGTTTGATAATGTGTAGCATTTTGGCAAACACACATATTGAGCAGTGATGGGTTTGTTTTGCCTTACCATCACAGGTATTGAGCTCGCAGACGGGGCATCGGACAAGCTGGAGATCTGTCGAACACCATTACAGTTGAAAACACAAGTTAACTAAATTGAACATTAGCACTTTTTCATCTTCATTAGTCCAAAAATAAAGCGCCAGGATGACTGAAGCTCAAGTAATTACCAGCAATCCATATCCCAGTTCTAACTTTATCCAACACACAACTGCCGCAGGACTCCAACATTTTCTGTATGGTATCTCCTTCTGGGAGCCTTGATGGTTTGATCAGCTTTTCTGTTAGGAATGCTTCTGAGGATTCAACGGAGAATGCACCGATGCGCATCCAGTCTGTGATTCATCCAAAATTCAGTGAAAATCCCATCATGATAGCCAAATATTTCACTGCACTCTCAATCAGACAAATGAGAGCAAGGAAACCAGCTGAAAATTAACAAGATGGAAAAATGTCACAAGTCACTGACTTTTTCCATAGTCAGAAATAACGAAATGTGTACATAAAAAAAAGTTCACCAAGTGATCGAGAGAATGAGACTTTATGAGTTTTCTTACACATAAAAAGATTCATACAAATTTCCTGTAAATCTTACAAACATTTTAAACAGAGCTATATAAATTTCTTGAGCATAATTACATGAAAGCACCTGAAAATTCTCACCACAACAAGCAATCCAACGGGGGCAAAATGGGACACTCACCGATATGCTTCTCCTGCTGGCGAAACATGTAAGAGTGACTCCCATCTGCAAAACCGCAAATCCCACTTAATCAGACAATTACGATAATAAATACGTCTTAAAACTAATCTAATCCATATTATTATGCTAATTGACTTCTGTTGGCTCTCAGATTCTTACCAAAGGCTGAAACGTAGAGCTTCCTCCAATTGAGTGCCACGTGACGAGGCTCAGGGACCTGAAGATCACGTAGGCACACGTGCTTCCATATGCTCCCTTCTTCCATGATCAGACCGCGGAACCAACGACATGTCGTCGCGAGCATCACCAGTGACTTGGCGTCTAGATGATTGGCGATCTCTGTCCAAACGTCCTCTTCGTAGCTTTTGATGCATTATAAACTCACATAAATAATCATATTACTAAAATTAATTAATTAAAATTATTAAAATAGTTAGGATCGATTTGAAAAGTAGTTACGCTCTGTTTGGTTACTGGTGAAATACTTTCCAAATTAAACAGAGAAATATTCTCAGATTTCGCAGTGAAAATCCGAATTGGAAAATTTGATCATCTAAAATATTTACAAACTCTGGAGATTTAAGACAGAAAAATACGTAATGTACGAAGAGGAAAGAGAAGAAAATGTAGTTTTCTCGTTTCGTCTGTTTTCTCGGCAGCCAAACAGACGGCTGCATACTTGCTTACGAAAATTCAAATCGCGGAAGTTTACAATCGTTTCGGAAACTTTTATTTTTGAAAATATAATGTAAATTACGACGATCGAATTCAAGATCGAGCTCGAAGAAGTAAGGTCACATGCAACGCAATCAAATTTAGAGCAAAACAGAACGATTTCAAAATCGCAGCTCCGATTTGAATCCGAGCTACTGAATTCTCAACTACGTGCATGTAATCGTACAGATACAAGCTCAATTACAAGAAAAAATGAATTAGAATTGAAACTAATTCAATCACAAGTCATCACTTCCATTCGAATTCACAATGCATGAGCTCAAACAAAACAAACACAATCAAATCCACTCGCGGATGAAATTTCGAAGAAAAAATGAAATGTAGGGCGAGAGAGAGATAGAGAGAGAGAGAGAGAGAGAGAGAGAGAGAGAGAGGACCAGCAGAAGGCAGAGCGAGCGGAGCTGCGAGTGAAGCGAGGGGAGCTGCAAGAGCAAATCGTCTTGGCTCTTCGCATGCGCTTTTGCATCGGCGGAGGCCGTGGCAGAGCGACGGTGGTTCTCTTCCGCTTCGGAGGCATTTTCTCTGAGTGCGTGAGTGTTCGGTTGTTCTGAGCAAATAAGTAAACCGATGACTCTCTTTCAGAGCTGAGCTTCAAGGCTTCGCTATTTATAAGCGCGCCAATCCTCTAATTCAAAAAGGTAACAGAACACATTTGAATTTAATGGGCCGTATATCGATGCTCTTTCAGCTGAGTTGGGCTTGCCACGTGGACTAGGCTGGCTGGTTTTCATTCTTTTTCGTTTTTCCTCACTTTTTAAAAATTAAAATTGCAATGTTATCTGATAACTATTTTCAGTTTCAAAAAAAAAAAAAATACAAATTGAAAATTACGTTCTTGAGTTTTTAAAATTTGGCCCGAATCTTAACTTTGGTTTTCAATTTCCAAATATGTAAAAACTAAAAACACAATAGTTATCAAAACTATCCCTAAAATTTCTAGATTAACTAGATTTTAAAAGAAAATTAGGTGTTTTATTTTACGGAAAATATGCAAGACTAAACCGATTATAAACTTTCTGAGGGACACTAAACAAATAATAAAGATTACACAATTTTTTCAGACGAAGATTACGCAATTTATTGACTGCTTAGTATCCTCACAATGTTGTTGATAGAAAATTTGGAACTAATTCTATTCGTGCATCTCGCTTATCTTCTTGTGCATTGGTAATGAGTAGAATCTTGCTTCATTAAGAATTTCCTTACAACCCGAATGGCGAGATCGGATACATAAAACCGAATTTAATCTCCGCTTTGTTGGAAGAAATCCTGATTTCAAATGCCCAACACTTGATTAATAAAAATAATTAGAATAAGGACAATTAACAAGAAACACTTTCAATATTGATTCTTTAATTTGCATAGTTCTTTTTTTCTTTCCTTTTCTTTTGGTGTGAAGGAGGACCAAAAGCTCAACAAATTACTCGAATAAAATCTGAGCCATAGAAGGGAATTTACAGTTTTATTCTGTTACTCTCTGGTTACAACACGAATCGCAGTAAAGAAACCGAAAATTACAAGCTCAGGTGAAAGAAAAAATGGTATCCTAAATGGTTAGGAGACGGGTTCGAGCTCTGCAGACATGAATTGGGAGCAAGAAATGTATGAACTGTTGTTTAATTCATAAATTTTCGACAGTTTGGTGCTTTACAGAGGCACGGAACTTTCAGCTCATCAAGTTCGTCCGGATCAAACAAGTAATCGTACCTGTTAAGGAATGACGAGTAAGAGGGAAACGTTACTTTTCTGAACGGAATACAGGTCGATCTAAACTAATTGAAACGGAAATTTAAAGCACAATAAGAGAGTGGAGGATTTTACGTTAGTTCTTCACCAGTGGCCACGCTGGTCTTAGCAATGAGAACAATCCGGCTGTCTTCATCACCTACACTCATAATCCTTGCATAGCAGTTGGGCATGCACTGTAGCAAATGCGGTTCAATTTAGCATTCAAGGTATGCAAAGATGTACATGTATGCAGTGCTACAAAATGCCATCTCTATTACCCCAACCGAAAAACTCCCACGTGATTAGCTACGTCTTTAGAAAACTGGAGAGAGATTAGAGAAAATGGAACGTACCGAATGGTTGATTAAGCGTGCTATATTTCCCTTGCTTGTAGCATCAATTACTACTTCCTCGCTGATCTTGAAGAGCTGCAAAAGATAGTTCATAGACTTCAGAATCACATCCCAGTGGGATGATCCCACAAACAAATTAAATTTGAGAGAGAATGAACTTCTAGTGGTACAATGCTCTTCAACCCGATCACCATAACTTTTCTTCTATCTTCGTATTTGTGTCTAGCTTATACCATTCCTACTCGTTGTAAGAGGAGAAGCAATTTTTGAAACACTACATAAACTAATCACTTTTTGAAATTACAAGTTCCCAGCATTTTTTCCCCCATGAAATTGACTTGTTAAGCATTCTTGTATCCGTCAGGGTTGTCAGATGATACAACTCATACAAGATCATTTTCTATTGCCAAGACAATGAGACACCCTTATGGAAACAAAGGAGTATCTTAATAAATCGACTCACATAGCAATCTTTGCCTTCACGTCTGTATCGTGCTTCCCTCATATCTGCAACGCTCGGCCTCACCTTCTCTCCGCGATACTCAACAACCTGGAAATAAACATTTGGTTGCCTAAATCAAACACAAACAATATGCTCGAATACAATTCCTAGAAGTCACTCATCAAACTAAATTTTCAAAAAAAAAAAAAAAAAGGAATTAAAGAATTCACTCAAGTGTATCAACTTCTATCAGTAATGTAATCTTTATGTGGCTATACTATTAGAAATAATCTATATGAACTCACAATGCACATCCATATTACTATAAATAAATGCATATACATATACGTAAGTGCAAAGGGAACTACGGCATTAAATACCATTTCTCCTTCTTCAAAATTCCTACGAGCAAATAGGCCCCATCCATGTATTCCAGATTTACCAAAACAAACACGATGATTCTCAGTTTTCTGAAACAAAAACAACAGTAAATCAATTCTGCAGAAGAAATGTTAACGAGAATGTCCATCTCAATAAAGTAAAGCAACTACAACATATGAGAGAGTTGACGTACCTGTAAGTAGAAAAGACGATCCTTGAAGGAGGAAAAAACTTTAGAATCTTCTGCTTCCTAATAAAAGGCAATAGATGTAATTACTGTCCAACCAACCCACTAAAGAAAGAAATATATATATATATTGTCTATACAAAAAAAAATACCTTTAACATTTAGACATCAATGGAAAGTTTAAATCATACCCCATAAAAGAAAAGTTTAAATCAACAAGGACAAGAATATTACTTCAAATGTACTCAAGCTATTTATTGTGCCCAAGGAATGATGTGTTGGCCCCATTGGTCGGTGGAATATTGGCAGCCGTTCACCTCCCTGGTTAAGAATAACAAACAGATAATAATCCATAATTCAACTCAGAAACAATAAATAATTCTATGAAAAATGATGAGATCAAAGAGATGCAAAATCATATAGCAGAAAATTACCTTAAAATTTGATCTTTTAAAAGCACTGCCTCTTGCAGCAGAGAGCGGTTCAAACTCGTTAGTCTCTGAGGTCGAAGGTTCTGATTCTGGAAGTTCAGTGCTCTCTGATGGCACTGCCCTTGCAACTCTGAAGCACCCCTTCTGATTTTGAAGCGAGCCTCTGGCAGCGAAAACCCCTGAATTAGTATGAACAACTACAACAGCATCTGGATTTGGGGGGCTGCATTAAGACAAAAGTAAACAAGATAGAAATCAATAGATCTGGCGCACAATGACTTGCAATTAAAGCCAACCACCACTCTCATTGGTGGAGCAATAGAAAAAACTAGTTTCATTAAACATAAGAAAAATATGGCACACTTCTAACCTATGAAATGGGCAATATATCAACTTTCTTGTTATTGGTATGCCATTCTTCTCTAGACTGTGCACCTGAAAGTTCAAGATAATATTTGATCACAACTACCAACCTTTTTCACTTAATTCTAACCATAAAAGATAGGTGCAATTTATACAAACTACTAAAGAAAAATTATTGCCACATTAGGATAAGATAAGGGAAGGTCTGCATAAATTTGAGATGATCTCTTTTTTAGGTCAATTGAGATGACCTATTTAGGATGATTCAATGGACAATCATCATCACCCCTAGTGAGATGACCTTTTTAGCCAAAATGAATTATACATAAATTGTAGATTCTGACTGAGGCTGTGTACACAATGTAATTCAACGAAATTAAACTTACTTCCATGCTGTAGCCTGCTCTTGATGCGCACATTATATGAAAACCAGTTTCACATCTGCGACACTTGGTGCAGGAACCGTGAATCTGCTTACAGATTGTACAGCGCTGCATTCCAGAAGATAAGGTAAATTGAAATATAGAGATTGTAAATTTGAATCATCATGTTATCACACAACAAAAATTACAGGCTATAAGTTTATTCAGAACTTGAGGAGTAAACATGGAGGATAGAAACCCCCCACCCCACCCCCCTAATTAAAGAAAATTTACCGCTTTTCAGTAAAAAAAAAATTTTAAAAATAACCCAATTGCAATATCACTCAGAACATAACCTTACCTTCAAAAATGTAGATGGTAGGATTCTAAGGATTCCTACTGCAGGTTCCATTTTGTCATGATCCAAGAAACCAACTCCAGGACAAAACCAAGCACAAGTGATATGAACCCACAAAGTGTCAACATCACTAGGCTTCAAAGCACCTCCTGAAAAAACAATTTTAAAGTCAGTAGCAGAAAATAAACATGGGAATACAGCCAACTTCATATATAAAGAGGCAGTCTTGTAAATTTCACTCAACATGCATCAAAAGATTAATTAATTAAAAACAAAAACTTAGTGTACACCATTAAGCTTATTCAAAAATATGCAGGACTATTCATGACTATCCACCCAAGCTTCCAAAATACGGTTGAAAAGAATATAGATACTAAGCATTGTTAATTCAACAGTGAGTCATCATTCATATGAAAAATAATAGTCAAATGAGAACAAAAGTAAACATCTGAAGTAGGAAATAATAAATGTGATGGACAAATATTAAATAAGCAATGAAAAATCAATTTACAGCAGTGTCATTAGAAACTCCATAAGTAATAACTACTCGAGAGACTAGATATAGGTAACATACCTCTTACAGGACAAAGGCAACACTGTCTAATGACATCGGGCGTTTCACATGCTCTACAAACCCATGATGTAAAATCCTGCACATCATTTGCCCCATAGCATTCTTGGTGCACAGCTATTTGACACCTGGACATCAACAAAAATTATTTTTAAAACTTCTTGTAGACTTAGAGCTACAAAAAAGGCCCAACTTGTTCCAAAAACAAGACTAAGTCACTTATCTAAAATACAAAAATTTGGAACACAAAAAATAGAGACAGACACCTGTTGCATATAATAATTTTATTATCCTCCCAATCTTCAACCCATCTACAAACAGCACATCTTTCCGTTGTCCACTTTGTATTAACTGGCTCGTACTTTTCTGTTGAAGCAAAGATGCACATGAGTATCCTAACCATACAAATTCATCACACAAACGCCTCAATTGTGACATAAGCACAAGAGAAACCCCCATCTCCTTCCCAACACGCACGGACACAAACATACATACAGAAAATCAGCATCAACATGTGAAGCATGTGGCACAAATTTCACCTTTCAATAAATCAATTAGTTGCTGCTTAACTAACTTGACAGGATTCCAGCCATGTTTATTATAGTCTTCAATCTGGAACACATCCAACATTAGTATATAGATTCAATATGATGCCTAATTTTGATCAAAACAGAAAAGAGTTAAAAGTGTAACTTTTACAGTCAAAATGAAAATGAAACTGTTGATGTCTCATCAGAATTACACTGACCATAACTATGCCAATAAATGTAATAAGATCAGCCATGGAAAATCTAATCAATTTTTCAAGATGATAGATGTTGCACAAACCCATTTTTCCAGTGGTTGCATTGTGGCCTTCACTTTCACACTATGCTTCCATTTTTTTGCTCTACAGCCTGTGTGCTTTTCCCATTCACTAGGTGTCTGCATCCTTGATCCACATGAACCACACTTACAAACAATGCTGCAACATAAAATAATTAGAAGAAGCTCAAAAAATCCTTCCCAAAAACAAATTTACTTCATAATATAGTTGAAAGTTGAAACTGAGAGCATTAAATTGGTGAACTAAAACAGGCAGATTCCCAGCAACAACAATATGGTGAATGAAAAAGCACAAAAATTCATGAAGTACTTTCATTGCAATACAAGTTCTCCTTTTACAAAAGACAAGGGCTTACATATGCAGTTTTGGATTATACATTCCTTCCATTCCATTACAAACCACAGCTACCTCCTCAGGAATCAAAGATTTCTGGACGTTTGGCGCAAAAGATTTCTGAACATTTGGTGTAGAAGATTTATGGACATTTGACTTAGAAGATTTCTGAAAGTTGGGCATATAACTGTTTCAAAAATTTTCATACATTCAGTTAACTCAATGGGAACAATAAAAAAAATCTATAAACACAGAAATTCAATTGCCTCCAAATGAAATGGAGATACAAAAAATGCATTTCTAATATACCCGGATTTTTGCTGACGTTTTACCAAACCTGACGAACAACACTTGGACTTCGCTTTGCAAGCAGGGCAATAGTAATCAGTGTGCTCTGGGTCCTGAACCATTTAGTAACCCTCCATTTGTTAACAAAAGTGGGAAAAAACAGCATAGGAGAGAAAAAAATAAATTTCAAATTAAGCATGAAAGTTACACCTCTAAAACTTTACTGGAAATTTTGTCACACTCGGCATGCACCCATACATCACAACCATCACAGCATACCTAAAACAGAGATACCAACAATCTCTCAAACCACTCAACCACATCGGTAAAGCAATAAATGATACTGAGAATAGTGATCACGATAAAAATATTGCAGATAACTCACCCAACTCCCACCATCAGAGTGGTGCCATATCTTCAGGCATATGCCACAATATTGCTTTGATTTTTTTAACTACATAAGATAAATGTAAGCACCATTAGGAACCAAGAAATATGTAAATTATATTAAGTGAATAAGAAAAAAGAAAATTCCAAGATGAGGCAATTCGAACCTTGAAACAATGTGTGCACAAACTTGAGCCCTTCATTCTTCTCATAGCTTTAGAGGGAGTAACCAAACCACAACAGTCACAAGCTTTTGCATCTTTAGGATATGCCTCCTGCAAAATAAATTCAATGGATGAAGTTTTGTTACAGAGACAATTGCACCTTGCTAGCTAACAAAATATACAAGTCATAACCTGGAAACATAAAATTACCTAAAGCTACGCTAAAAATCAAAATCTCTGCATGACAAATAGCCCAACCAAAATGAAAACTGAAAACAAAGCAAGGAGAGTTTTCTGGATCCTTGCTATAAAATTCATCTGTGTAATTCAGTTATAAAGGGTAATCCTTTTCAGTTCTTATAAAAATGCGTAACCATTTTCTTTCAGGAACATCATATAGCATTCTTCACAAAATATAAAAGGTCCGAATTATGTTATTCAAGTCATGTACCCTAAACAGAAATCATGGTGAGAAGGATTCCCAGAAAAAAGAAATGAATGAAAGTCAAAGAGATGAGAAAGGTACCTGATTCTGGGTGTAATATTCCTGATCTTCATAAAAACTGTTAGCCTCTCGAAATTGGGCAGGATTTGCCTCTGGATCAGTTGTATAACTCCCTAAGCTTGTGTCCAGAAATCCATTTTCTGCTAACAACGCCTCCTCTATAGCCATCTGAAAATCACTAGGCTTGCTCTTGTACAACTGGGTCTGACCCTGAAATCTGAACAAACCAAAATTATAAAGATGCCCAAAGATTTTCCCTAAACAAATAAGCAAACTTCAAAAGACTATCTACAGACCTGTCCAAGAACTGCGTAAAGGGAAATATCATTCCCTGCTTCACCCACCCATAATCCTGCACATTAACGTTCATTTAAATTACACACTGAACAAATGTACACGAACCACACAAAAAATAAAGCATGGAGATTTTTCACCGATATTATAAACTACCCAACCTACAGAGAGGGGGATTCAAAAATGGGTGCAGGGGGAGGCAAACTGCCTTGGAGAACTAGTACAACCGACATTTGCTAAAACATAAAGTTTGAAAGGAAAGATTTACCCTCTGTGATCCATTTGTTGTCATTGAGAACCCATAGAACATCACGCATATAGCACCCGGAACGCAGCAGCTCAGAACTGATTTGGGAGCCTGCAAAATGGGATCGATAACCACAGCCGGCCACGCCGGGTAGCTCTTCCCAGACTTAGCCCAAACAACGTCACCCAAAGCAAAGTCCTGCGGCTTATATACTTCTTTCTTCTTTGCACAATTGGCATTTTTCTGTCTGTCCATGCCCCCTGAACTAAAATCACCTCTACAACCAAAATCCTTAAACCCTATACAATCCACTTCATTTTCTTCTGGTTCTTCCTTCCCAACATATTCAAACTTCTTTGACTTTTTCTTCGAAATTTTTGAATTCTTTTGCCGGTTAATATCCTCCTTGCTCTTTTTCACAAAACCCAATTTCTCAATTCCCTCTGTATCTTCTTCTTCTACTAAAACTTCATGAAAACCTTCGTCATCAAATGTCGTTGCCCTTTCTTCAAAATTAGTTTTGCTACTGTTATTTACACCAAAAACTGAATCACCAAACCTCGAAGGAGGCATTTGAATGCGCCCCCGCTTCGACCTCCGTACCGTCCCGAAGCTCCGGTTCAATGCCGGTTTCTCCGCTTTCTCTTTAGCCAAAGATTCTCGTTGATTCATCTTCTCTTTCGCCATAACTGCTCGTTGATTAATCAACCGCTCTAAATTCGACGGTCCCTCCCTCGCGGGCCAAAACGGCTCGTCGTTGTGCGAAGAACCCGAACGGCTGCTGAAATCCTCCGCCTCGCCATTGCCCGCTCCATCGCACCGAGTTGTTTTCTGCTTCTTCGAATTATCGGAAAACTCAAAGGTTTGAGGTTCGGGATCTTCGAGCGTGCAGCGTTTCAGATTCGGCATTTCCAATTTCTCCGGACGTTTGATTATCATATTCTAATCATCCAATTCGACGAGCTCAGCCTTCGATTTCAATAAACCAAACCCTAATTTCACATTGAACCCCCAATCTTAAACCTTCAACAAAAAACCTCAATGAGTCGAATTGTAAAAGGCTTTAAAATCCGCGACCGTTCTCGGAAACACTTTACTCCTTCTGGAATCGATGAAAACCCCTCAATTCGGAAGAGAAAACCCTAATTCAAGCAAAAACAGCAGAATCGGAAGAAATTTGAAACGATTTTGAAACTTTCTCTTCGCCCAAACACAGACAACAATATAGTAATATGCAGAACAGAGCTCGGAATTTTGACCTTGCAGTCGTAATGACAGAATCAGAACAATTTTCTCAGGAAAATCAAGCAAAAACTTCCCCGGAAAATTAGCAGAGAGAAAACTTCGAGCTGTGTTCGTCACACATACACACAGAGGTTCCGTTTGCCTTAAACCACAATTTTCAGTTTCGCACACAACGACGAATTGCTTATATAATTTATTATTATTTAGAGGATAATTAGAATTAAAATTCTAATTAGTATTTAGATATGGGGCGACGTGTCGTTTTGGCCATTTGGCTCCAAAATTGGGAATGGAGGGAGATGTTGGAAACTTTTGACGCGTGAAAGCGCGAACCCAAATGTACTAGGGGAAGTAGCAATGGAATTTCGCAAGAGGTGGCTGGCAGACTAATTTTTCCCTTCATGTAGCCTAAGTACCAGATAAGGCGATCGAATGAACTCGGATTGGAAATTTCATATATTTTCTCGCTTTCCACTGAATCAATTTCTTGGGCCGCTCCGAGCTCAAAAGTAGTTAATTTGTTTCATTTAGCTTGGCCTATATTTTTTTCTGTTTACAATACAATATTTTAAAATACTTTAATTTATGAGTAACGAGACTCGAACTCAAGTGTAAGGAAGCGGACACTCAGCAATTTGGTTAATATGAAACCAAACTATTTAGTGTGCATGTGTGTGAAGAATTATATAGTCACCTGCCATTCTCTTAAAAGCACTTTCTCAACCTCATTTGACGTTTTCAACTTCTCCATCCTTCAACTCCATCATTTTCTTGTTTATTAGGCAGTTTCTACTTTTCTTTACTCTTTTTGTCTGAGATTGAGATTTGAAGAGCATAGGTTAAGATATGGACTGAGATTATATTAAAATTGTTGTTGTGATGGTGTATGTTTTGAGATTTTCATTTAAATTAGAAGCAATGATAGTGTGATCGCTCGGAGTAGCAAAGCTATTTAACTTGCTCGCAAACTTGAGGTCTCCAAATTTGGAGCATTGATTGTTGGGAACAAGTATCTTGCAACCAAGAAAGGGGTGGACAAGTTAGTTCTCGTTATACAGGTTTGGTGTGAGCAAATGTCTCTTTGATACTTATGTTAAACTTTAGTGAATTGAACGAATACAAAAGCTTCGGTTTCTTGGTATATGAACAATTGACTCTTTATGCTTAAGTTAGACATCATGTGTAATGTCCAATGATTGACTTATTCAAGATCGCCATTTCGCCCATTAAGACATTAGCTGTTTGATTTTAAGAGATGTGACAAACAGCCTGAATTAAGAATCTCATTTAAATAGATCTCTTAACCACATTGAATTTTGTTGTTAGCAAATGGACCACGATTGTAGGGATTATTATCCCCTTGTTGATCTTTTGCAAGATCAGTCCTTATCCGGTCATGTTGATCTAATTTTTCCATCATGCCTTGTTAGGTTTAAGGAGGGGTTTGGGCTTTGCTAAGCCACATCGGCTCAGTAACTTTGATAAGATAAATGGCTCGTTAGTTGGATCATGCATGTCCTAACACGCGAACTCGACAAAGGTGCCTCATTTGCCGAGCAACCATCAAGGCCACCCCTATAACACTTGAAGGACATTTTTGTCCTCCCAGCTCCTAAGTTGTTTGTTTATTATTCTTAGGATTAGAAGGTTGTGGAGCCAAAAATATTATTTCACATAATATCTTGTAATTACTCACACAATTTCACCACATATGGCTGGCCACTATTCTCCAAATAGGGTCCGCCACTCCCCTATAAATAACCATATTATCCCACTAAAAAGCTAAGATATTTGCTACGCACAAACTCCTAAACACATTCTTTTCAGAATTCCAACTTTAGCATCGGAGATTCTTCGGCCAAAGCCCCTCATTCCTTGTGGGCGCGTGAAACTTTTGTCTTAATCTTAGGTGTTATTATTTTGCAAGTGCATTTTCGTCAAAGGAGAAGATGCGGAAATTTGCATCCACAAATTCGTGCTTTCATTGAGAGTTTGATTATCACGCTCAAAGAAAACTCTCGCATTCAAAGTTTCTCATTTATCGTTTGTTCGTAAATTTTTCATACTATCTTATTCCTAGAAATTTTTTTAATTCTTTAAATAAAGGTAAGAGAAAAATACAATGGCAAGAAATTCAGAAACCACTACGAACGGAACTTCCTACATTCAAAGATCTTGATCGAATGATGGAGGACGAGACGAAGCCCCACCATGACGATCCACGAAGCTCAATGCGATGGCAAGATGAGCAACTTTGCCACCACGGAGCACCCTGTGGCAGTAGGGAGTGGGTCAGCTCTATAGCAGCGGGACCATCAGGCCATAGCCTAAGAAGCGCGAGCCCTAGAGGTAGCCCAGCTTGCTAACACCGTAACAACCCAAGCCCACACGTCAATAGCAGCAGCCTGGCACGCTCAGGCCCACGCCACAGAGCAGCACCAAGCCTAGGCCTATGCCATTTTGCAGCGCCAAGCCAAGGCATGAGCCGCACAATAGCCGACCTAAGCCTAGACAAAGAAAGAGCAAGCCCAACGCACGCATGTTCCAGCAGCCCAGCCCACAACGGTAGCCCAACTCGCTCCCTCGACCTGATCTACTCTCGCGGTCCAACCCGTCTTCCAGCCCACTTCTATGGCCCACCTAGCTACCCAAACTGGTATAATACCGGTTCAACCATCCCAACTTCATATTTCTAGACCAACAATTGAACCAGAGGTATTTTCACCCAATTTCTCCACAGGTTTGACATATCCCAACTCAAATCTCATGCTTAGAGTTCATTACACTTCCACTACTTAAGGAGACGTATACCGTCCAAGCTTTTCCAACCTAAATGGTGAACAACATTTGTCTTGACAAGTTATAGAGTTAACAAGCGCCCTCACGCAGCAGACGACCTTGTTGAATCAGCTTTTGCAACATACCGAGATGCAGCATGCCCCAGACGAGGTGTCTCGAAGTAGGACAAGAGCAGATGATAAACCTCTCCAGCAGCGTTCCAAAAAACAGTCTATCGACCAGTCACGAACCAAGCGTTTAAGCAGTGTACACTCCCGATTGGGCCCCCAAGATAACATATATTTTCGTCTTAGCACGCGGAGAAGCGTGCACTCTCGGTTAGGCCCCAAGATGAGCATACACTCAAGGTTAGGGCCACACTCCAATAATCGACATGAGTAACCTTCTAGACGAAGTGTTCATTCACAGCTAAGCTTGCAAAAAGCATCATTCACCTCATATTGGAGTAAGCAGCACGACGGACGGATAGAAGCAGTCGAGCTTATACTCCAACCTCTTAATCTTCTTAGCATAAGAGTAAGCCTCAGTTGCCATAGTCATTGTCATCTCCTTGGTAGCTTTGGTATCATTTTGGTCAATGAGCATAGACTCAGCTGCCAAAATCACCATTTTCTGCATTATGGTAAGCAGAACAGTTCTTTTGCAAATGAACTTGGGCAAACAACCTATATGACGCCATCAACAAGTTTGGCACACACGTCCATGTTTTCAAGCAGATCGGGCTTTAAAATCGCACAGATCTCAGCAGACTCTCTAGAAACAGGCTTAGTGGATTTCTCATAACTACCCATGCGAGCAGTCTCATCTTTCTCAGCAAGCAAATCAGTCCTAGTAGCAAGAGAAGTAGGCCTTGGCGTCACTTTAGCAACAGAGTCCACCTTATAGCTCTTTATAGTAGCAAGCATCTTCAAAGGCGAATCGAACTTAGCTCCAAAAGGATGTCTCGGTATAGACTTCGGCACTGGGGGCACAACGAAACCTCTACGCTGAGCAATCCTATCAACAATTGTACTAGCTATCTTCGGCATAAAAGGCGTCACATGCTCAAATCTAGCAGCCTCATCTTTTTTTCCCCTTGGAAGAAGTCAAGTCAATCACAAGCTTCTCTGCAGCAGGTGGACCCTCACGAGCAGCGGAGGAAACCCCTCACTTTCTATTTCCCTTTTTAGATTTTCCTTATCTTTCTCTTTCCCCCTCACTTTCTCTCTTTCTCTCTTAAAGCTCTCCCGAGCTCTCTATCATCTACAAACTATCTCTCTCCCCTCTGAGCTTCACTTACATAACAATAACAACCCCAAAAGTCATCATATGAAGGTATAGATCTTGAACCCCAATCTCAACCGTGACAGTCATAGTGCACACTTCCGACGACCAGCTCCGACGACTTTTGTGACTTTTTCGAAGTGGGTAAGTTTCTAGAAACATGTTGGGGTGTGCTTTAAGGTTAGACCGAAGCTTGTCTTAAGTTGTACACACTTGTTAAACACAAAAATATCTCAGAGATAGGTTTTCCGAGTTTTTCGGCGAACACCACCACTTTCGAGGTGTTTTCCGGTCAAACCACGGTGAGAACTATGAGTTTCGTGCAAGGTACCATTCTCGTCATCTCGTTGAGAGCTATGATTTTCATTTTTGAATCACTCCGTTTGGTTGAGTATTGTGGAAGTTATGAGCATTTGAAATTTTGCTCATAAACTGGCTGATCAACAACCTAAAACTGGGTCGACCCGACCCGATAACCTTAAACCCAAATCCAAACCCAAGTTGCTACCCAGCCTAACTGTCCAACCCAAACCCATATTTGTGATCCACTAAACCCAGCTCAGAAACAAACCTAACCCAAGCCTTCGGCCCACTAAACCAAACATAGAACCAAGCCCAACCCATAACCCAGATCCAACTCGGATCTAACCCGACTCAAATTCAACCCAACCTAGTCGGATCCTAGATCCTAGTCAGCACGTGGGTGCACACGTGGGCCTGCAAGTGAATGCGCTTGGGTGCTTGTTTTGGCCGGCGCGTGGAGCACACGTGCCTCCACCAGAAGTACTGTGTTCCGCCACTGTCCACGGAGGTGCTGGTGACTTTTCTAGAGACCCAACTCGGTGCGTGGCCTTCCCGTGGCGACGCGTGGGGGTACCCGAGGTTCCCTGTTAGGTTTTTTAACGTCCTGAATTTGTTTATGACGTTCGTTTTTTGAAATTCAACCGTTTCAGTAGAGTTTTATTAATTGGTCCCTTAAAGTGCTTAAGTGCGTTTGTTAATGGCATTTCCGTACTCCCTATTTCGCACGGATCTTCGACGACGGAATATATGTGAGTGGACCCCTTCTAAAATGCATGATTTTACTATTAGAAATGCATACATGAAAGCATGATTTAATGGCTACGTTTTATGAAACGTTTATGAGTAAATTGGAATTACGCTTTATGAAATATCATGCTTTACTGGATTTATGTTTACTGAGATATATATGATATGATGTTTGAGCTACTGAGCTCTGATGAGATATATTTTGGAAAGATTATGTTCAATAATTTTTATGTGCTTATTCAGTGGTTACTCATACTATGTGCCTATAAGCGGAAGATACTTAGATATGGCTTCGGCTGGGTGTTTGTAGATAGTTTCAGTCGTAAGATACTTATATATGGCTTCGGCCGGGCATTGGTAGATGGCTTCAGCCGAAAGATATTTATATATGGCTTCGGTTAGGTGATGTAGGACATTCGGGCGATTTTGATACCACTATTAAGCACACTATATATCATATATGTTTTATGAAGTTTTATGGCATGCTAGGATTTTCGAAAAACCTATTACATATTATACTATTGAGTTTTCATAAACTTTGAGGGTTAGTACGTTGATGAATAATTGTTTTAGTATTACTTATATATATCAACTTGGTCTACTCATGTTTTGTTTTACGCCCCCTCAGGACCTAGGAATGAGGCATACGATCCGAGTCACGAGGCATTCCCATATCAGTCACTTTGTGTCATTCTCTCCGCTTGGACATTCTTGTAATGGTACTTTCTATTACACCTTCTGCTTGTATTCTGAATTAGTAGTATGCTTTGAACATGTCATGCATTATCACTATTATTTTGTTGGCAGTTAAACTTATTATATTATTTTGTTAAGGTTGTATTTGAATATTACATTGTGTAGTTATGCGCGAAATTTATATGCATGTTTGACATGTTCTCGGCATATGCATTCATAAAATGACTTACGTCACTCTCGGGTGTCAGCCAGCATGTGGCCATCCCGTTGTCCTTCGAATATCAGGATCGGGGCGTGTCACTGATCGCCTCTGTTATGCCACTTGTTTTGATCATTTCTCTCACTTACTTTTCACCCACTTTTGGTTCCTTTTGTGTTCCATCACTTGGAATCACGACTTGGGTCTTCAAAACATCTCCATTTACCACTTGTTTCACCTCCCACTCTCCCTTAACATAATTCTCTTTCCTCCTAAGATCTCTACACCGACAAACACATATTTTAGATATTTTTTAGAGTTGATGGCTTGGAAGCCATTGAAAAAATCTGGAGCTTTAGAACAGCCACCAAGAGATTGCTTTATCTCTATTTTGTTGTGTTCATCTATATGGTAAGCATTAAGTTCTAGCTCACTCATATGATAACTTTATCTACAGTTTTGTTGGAGCCAAAGTAGAGTGGAGTGGAAAATTTTGAGTCCTTCAATCCTCAAACAAGTAAATCTTGTAATAGTATCGAGAAGCCAAACATTGTCTCCTCTTGTCACTTATGAGGGAGGAGGCGGTATCTACAAGAAAACACTCTGATACTCAAGTCAGTCTTTGTTCAAGATGATTACAGCACAAACATTGCGCTTGTTTGTTGTTTCTCACTTGTTGACACGTGAATTACTTCTTAAAACTATTATGAATCTTTGTTGACATGTTGCATTGCTTGACACATAGTTGTTGCTAAAACCACCGAGTCATACATTGACGCATCCGTTTGGATTCCTAGGTTGTTCATTGTGTATGTGATATTCACATATGATACACATGTGTCATCTTTTGTTAGTCCGTATTGGTTGACAAACTTAATCATTTATTCATGTTTTGTCACCACACTTGTGTGCGTACCAATTGTTTGATGAAATGCCACAATGAAACATGGTTTCATATGATGCTGAGGTACAGATGGGGTGTTGAGGGAGGGGGGAGGGGGAGCGAAATGAGCAGTCGCGCATGGCCCTAAATTTTATGGGGCCTTCAAAATTTTTGTTATCTAATATTATGTAATAATGTTCTATGTTTAAAAAAATTGTTTTTGTTAGCACTTTAAATTCTCATTGTGCACTCTTTATAAGTGTACTTTTTTCATTTCTAAATAAAAAAATTTGGAGTACAATGAGATATTTTGAGTGTCAATAATAACACCCTAAAAAACAATATTTTTTTGATTTTATTATATAATAATGTGTTATATTCAAGTGAAACTTTAAAGTAAGAGTCTTAAAGTTTATTTTTCACGTTTGGTTGTTAAGATTGAACTGTTTTTTATTATTTAGTGAAGGTTATGTTTGTAAATCTTTTTACTAATAAATACTAACATTTGTAAACTTGCAATCAGTGAGTGTTAAAGTTTGTTTTGATTTAAGCGATTGTTTTCTAACATCAATACATTGTCCTACATTTTTGAAAATATCTTAAGAAGGGGCTTTTTTATGAATTTCGCACCGGACCTCCGAAATTTCAGAAACGGTCCTGCTGAGGCACTTAGTTGTTGCTAGATCTTTCGGCTTCTAGATATAATCACACATATTCACCTCCTTAGGTGTTTTGGCGACTAGGCAATGGATTTCAAATATTTTTTTTACTATAAGTTTGGTATGTTTAGCGTAGACGAATTTCAAATCATGGCTTCGTCTTGATAGTTTTTCATTTCCCACCAAGTTTATTATTATTTTTCTTTTACTCAACGATATTCTACTTTAATGGGATAAATGGTATTATACCCTACGAGGAGGAGATTAGGCTAGCTCCAAAGGGGCCAGCCACTGACTAGGTATCAAACTCAATACAAATATAATATGTTATCGCCCTTTATGTGAGTCGAACCTGATACCACTGATGTAGAAGTAAAGGATAATACCACTAGACCATAATACTAGTTGGCATTTAAAATTTTATAATGTACAACAAAATCACAAATGTGATAAGTTGTGATACCAATTAAATTCTCCAAGCTAAGTTATATTGAATGAATAAAATCCAATGGGAAAAACTTTCCATAAAATGGTATACAAAAGATTAAAGAAAAATGAATCTAGGCCAAATAAAAGCAATGCACATAAAAACATTAATACACATATGATGCGTTTCAAAATCAAACAAAATAACATATACAATGGTATTTTTTTTTCACTTAAAAGACAATGTTTATAAGAAAATAGTTCAACAAACAACTAAAATACCAAAATATCAAGTCAAAAGGAAGCAAATTTACGAGCCCAATACACAAAATTAATGCGAACAAAAAGACACACCAACACTTACAAAGTGAAGGAAATTAAGTATAAAAATCTTGTCTTGATTTATTTTAGACAACAACATGCTATGACGCTTTAACATAGTATTGGAAAGCAATAATGCCTATGTACCTTAGTATGACTTCGTGCCCTCACTGATCCCCCCTCCTCCTTTCCCCACCCAAAACATTTAAATTTCACCGACTAACGCTATCGTTTGTAAAAAAAAAAAAAAATTGATGTGCATATATAAAAAAAATCAACTTTAGATTAAGAGGAATTGAGATAGAGATTACCCTCGATGACTATTTTTCATTCAATAATCAGAGTGTTACCTTTGATGAAAAGGCCTTCACTTGCAAACTCCTCGTTTATAATGGAATGAAGATGAGAAAATCTAATAGAGGATTTAGCAGAGGATTTAGTACCACCAAAATCTCCTTTAGCCGACCAACCTCAATTGTCTATCTCTTTGTTCGTTCGCTCATTAGAAACCCTAATGAGAGATAGAGAGATAAAGTTGCTTTTATAGTCACATGTGTGAAATTTCCACAAAATCCTTCCCATATATGATCATTTAGTATTAGTGGGCCTACTAGGCCTTTTTTAGATTGAAGTTGTCATACAACTTAAGTCACAACTTAATGGGTTCAAGCCCAATGTGCCTAAAATATGAAATTATTTTAAGGCCCACACTAAGAGCAACTCCACCCCTTTGGACGATAATTGCATGGGCTTTTGGGCAATTTGCAATTATTGCCTTAGTGAACAGTAATCGCCTGAGGACATCTCTAACCCTAAAAATAAATCATCAGGGCAATTAGTATTGAAAATTGTTTTAACAAAAAATTAATAAAAAATACTTTTTTATTATTATAACTATCTTATTTTCTTAAAAGTGATCATCTCTCTAGAAAACTCATGTGTCCCACTCTCTCTCCATTTATATCTCCTCATCTTCTCCTCCCATCATTTTCTCCCTCACCTCTATTTCTCATCCCATAGAACATTTAATCACCTAGTTTATACACGGGATGCCTTGCATCCTCATTTATTACTCGTAGGAGAATAAAGGGTTTGGTCAAGATCGTCGTCTTCAACGAGAGGAATCTTGCAACAGCTCGTCATCTTCAGTTGGAAAGAATGGTGACTTGTCTGATGGGTCATCGGAGGGGAGGAATCCGACGTCGTATCTGAGTTTCCAAAGCTTAGGTCGTCTTTAGTTGGAAGGAAGGTCGACGAGGGGGAGAAATCCAGTGTCGAAAAAGTATTTGACGAGGTTGACGTTAGCCTGACGTCAAATTCATCAAGGTGCTAAGGCGGGCATGAATGGCTCGAGTGCTCGATTTGTGAGTGTAAAGCCCACTGGATAGCCCAACTGATATTTATCTTCACTTGTAAGTAAGAGATCAAATTTCGTAACCAATTTATCTTAACCTCCTT
The DNA here is from genome assembly GCF_916048215.2 of Malus sylvestris. Classification (NCBI taxonomy): domain Eukaryota; kingdom Viridiplantae; phylum Streptophyta; class Magnoliopsida; order Rosales; family Rosaceae; genus Malus; species Malus sylvestris. The sequence goes on from NC_062260.1 coordinate 16,525,022, forward strand.
AGTGTTGGTATATATCATTGTATATAAATTTCAGAAACAGTCGTTACTCTTCTATCTCTAGGAACCTTGAAAATATAGTAGATTTGGTAACATGCCTTTGAAAACCAAGGTTCACAAGACTTGATGGGCTTATTCTTCACATTATTAGGTTGGGCTTCAAGGTCAGACCTATGTAAAATAATAGACCAAATGACATGTTTCAAAAACGCTGCCACCCTATATACCTATAACAATATATTCCTCCCAAAACTTTTCAGAAAATCTCTGTCTCTCTCTAAAGCCGACCTTGAGGGTAGTCGGAGTAGGCGCCCGCCTAGGTGCCCCACTTCGGAAAGGCCCCCAACTTTTAGGCGGAGCTAGGCAGGTCTGGACGGGGATGGGCGAGCGCTATGCGGGCTTATATGTAAACGCCGGAATCTGAAAATCTTTTGTTGCAGGGTTGGCCTCGCGCATGGAAGAAGACAACTTTATTCCCAACATCATTTTAATTGCACAATTTTGCTTAAGATGGTCCTACCATCTTTTTTTTATAGTTGCACGTCTTCTCCCTTTTAAATAGTCTCCACCATCTTTTTTTTTTTTTTTTTGCTTCTCTCTTAAATATCACATTTATGTTTATTTTTATGGGGTTTTATTACCCTATTTTAAGATCACACCACATATATCTTTATTATGTACCTAAAAGGCTAAAACTCTCACATTTTTGAAAAATGACATTATTTAATGTTCAAATTAATTAGTTTATATAATATATAATAAATTATTCAAATCTACCTTGTCCGCCTAGGCGCGTATACGGAAATTACTATCATCTTCACTCTAGTATTTTCCCTAGTTGTAAGATGTTGTCTCTGTAATCCAACCATTCATTCATTTATTGAATGTAATAAGTAACATTGTAACAATAGAAAAATGATTGGAATTTGGCGTATTGGGTATGGACTTGTAACATCTCACATCGTCTAGGGGAGTGGATTATGTAAGCCTTATATATATATTCTCATCTCTACCTATAGCACTAGGGGTGGGTTCAAAAAACTAAAAACCGAAAAAAACCGAAAACCGAACCGAACCAAAACCGAAAAAACCGAACCGAACCAAAAAACCGAACCGAACCGAACTCTTTTGGTTCGGTTCGGTTTTGGTGGTCTAGGAACCGAACCGAACCGAAATAATTAAATTAATATTTTTTTAATTTTATTTATTTAATTATTTGATTTATTTAATTATTTGATTTTATTATACTAGAATATGATACTTCGGACTGCTGCTTTGGTAGGACTTGTTTGCTTTCCAATTCAAATTGTCTTCTCATCTTCTCCATCTACAACAAAAATTAGAACTTATACCATTACATGCAATATTTCTAGTTTATATCATTAAGTGCAACACATATATAAGAACACATATCTCAACTGCACTGTAGTTGATTAGGGAAAACAGTGTATAAAAGTCTCATGAGTTTATTAAACACTACAAGATCAAAAACAAAATTCAAACTTTATCACCTATGGCCAAGTATAGTAGCTTCCTTGGCCTAACAATTTTGAAAAGTATATCAATATATTAAAAAATATTGATGAACACCTCTTCAAAATTTGCTGGTGGTAGAAGTTGAACACAAAATGTAGAAATTATATTATGTAACCACATATATGGATAAAAAAAATCGAACCATAAAGATAAAGAAAATATCAAAAATTGTTACCTAGACAATAACCAAAATAAATAGTATATTATAGAATGTTTATCTTATTGCTAGTGAAGAATACATGTATAGAGAGAGAGAGAGAGAGAGAGAGAGAGAGAGAGAGAGAGAGAGAGAGAGAGAGAGAGAGAGAGAGAGAGAGAGAGATTGAGAGAGAGAGAGGAATGAATAAGGTCGTACTCCATCATCATCGTCTAAAAAGAAATCTATTTACAGTTAAACTTTAAACCCAAAATATTTAAAAAAACCTTTATGTTATAATTCTAGTTGAACTTTAAATGTTTATTTTCATTATCTTTAAGTCTAGTCGGAATATTTATGTTATGATTGTGTTGGATATGTTAAAATTTAGATTTCAAAAATTTTCATTTTTTGAAAAAAAATCGAAACCGAACCGAAAAAAAATTGAACCGAACCGAATCGAACTGAAATTTCGGTTCGGTTTCAGTTTTGGCAAAAAACCGAACCGATTTGAACCGAACCCACCCCTACCTAGCACGAGGCTTTTTGGGAGCTCAATGGCTTCGGGTTCTATCGGAACTCTGAAGTTAAGCGAGTTCGCCCGAGAGCAATCTCATGATGGGTGACTCACTGGGAAGTTCTCGTGTGAGTTCCCAGAAACAAAACCTTGAGGGCGTGGTCGAGGCTCAAAGTGGACAATATCGTGCTACAGCGGAGTCGAGTCTGGAATGTGGTGGGGGCCTAGGCTGGGATGTGACAGACTTTTCTTTCGGTTTGAATTGGTTGAAAAATTAGATTATGTAAACTTAATAAGTACATTTGCATCTAAATACGCGAGACGGGTAGTATTTGAGTAATGTTTGTATATCTTTATTTTATATATATATATATTAATTATTAATGATATTTGATGTAGGAATAGATTTTTCATGTGTTTAGTGAATTTTTTTACACATGTCAATGTACAAAGGGTCAAGAGTCAGAAAACTCTACGGCCCCACTTCGAAAACTCACCTAGGGCCCCCAAAGTCTCATGGCCAGCCTTGCCTCTCTCTCTCTGGCTACTAGCTTAGAGGAACTTTGCTCACCTCTAAGGTGAGGGCAATCAATGAGGGGCAAGCATTCGGGGCACGTCACGTTCGAAAACCAAATGAAAAAGCGAAACCAAAAAAACCAAATTGAAAAAAACAAAAGAAAAATGTTGAACCGAACCGAATCAATGCTCCAAAAAAACAAAACAAAAAAAAAAAAAAAAAAAAAAAAAAAAAAAGCCCAAACCGAATTATTGAAAACAACCGTTGTGCAATATACAGCATGTTCGAGTACGACGTCGTATGGTAACCCTAATGTAACCCTCCCTAATTTGTGAGTTCCTTCAGAACTCCAATCCACTCGCCTCCTTCGCATCCAGAACTCCAGAGTGCAAACCACTCTCTCTCTCTCTCTCTCTTCAGCCTTCACTGCTGCAGCCTGCCACAGTGCCACTCGCCGTCGCGGCCTTCGCCCTAAACCCTTTCTTATTCGCGAATTCCTCCAACTAGAGTTCAGAAACCGCTTGCCGCTCGCAGTTTTCGGATTTCAGTCCGCCTTCGCTCGATTCGTCGCTGTCTTCTCCGTACTTCTTCTTCGCCCTTTGCTCTGCTCCTCCGCCGCCCTCTGCAGTTTTCTCCCACCCACAACACACTATCTGTATATATCTCTCTGTCAGAAGGCTTCTACCAGTTTCCATTGGCTCTCTACGATTCTCAGAAGCAAAAATTCAGTTTCCCTCTCAAGCTCTTCGACATTACACAGGTATTCAGTTTACCCCCTTAACTTTCTGTTTGGATGCCGAGAAAATCACGGAAAAGATGCAAAATTGTCAAAATTGAGATGGATATGATGGTGAAATAGTAAAAGGTTTGAGCACGAATTTTGTGACGGCAGAAAACGCTGCGAAAAAAAATCCGAAGAGGGCCCCAAGTCCTTGCTAAAGATTTTGCACTGTGACTTTCGCAACCTCTTCGAAATTGAAATTGAAAACTGGGGTTTGATCTGGTATCAGCCTCAGTGGATGGGTCGTATGAAAAGGCGTGGGGTTACATTCTAATATTGAATGCCAGCCTAGACTGCTCCCAACATTTTAATAGTTGCTAGTACGCTAGTTGCTATCTGCCGTCACGAAGTTCCTGCATTGATCAAAGATCTTTCTGCTGATCCATCTATGTGAATGTGATATGATTGTGGCGGATTGCCGTTATTTGTTTCGGTCTAGATTTGAAGTTTGGATTTTTTGTTGTGGTTGAAAAATTGGGAAAAAGGTTTGGGATTTATGAGAAAATGCTTTAGAACCCAATTTTTTTCTTTGAAATTTGATGGTATGGGGTCAAGCCAGTGTATGTTTGATTTGATTGTATGAGCTTTAACTTGTTGGTTGTATGATTGAATCTGTAGGTTGTGTTTTCTTGTTTTCAGATTGCAGGTAACTCTAGTGTTTCCGATGGCAGTGTTGATATTGTGTATTTAAAACAAATCCTTTGTGTGTATAATCTTATTGTAAGTGAATGGTGCATGGTTTTTATGTGATGGGTTGCCAAGTTTGTGCGGTTTTGGTTGTCTGGATGCCCGCATTTCCTTTCTATGAGAGGTTTAATGATGTTTGGCATTAAATTTTGCCTCGAGTTGATGATTATCTTGTTTTCATCTTGGTCAATTAGGGTATCCCCTTGTTGATGTGTTTAGCTATTTATTTTTCATATGCGTAGCTGCGCGTTCTCTACTGGTAGCAAGAGTCCATTTAATCACGTTAATTTCCTTGTCTTCCATTTTGATTGTTGAAGAGTCTCTCTGCTGGAGTGTCTGTTTCTAGAGCTACCAAGATTCTATTTGTCTCCTCCCCCACAGTTAATCGCCTCTTTTTTCACCTTGAAGCCATTGGCGACATTCAGATTTGATTCCCGTATCAATTGTGCGCAAACACGTCACATGAAAGTATAGGCATTATTGTTTGGTTCAACATGGCCTTTACATCGTGTTCTAAAGGTTGATGTGATTACTTGTTCATTTGAGTGTTTGACCATATATTTCGAGTTAACTCTGTGAAAAGTATTGTGTGTTGTGCCTTGTTTAGGAGGCGGTCTAGCTGGGATCAACCCGTACATCTTCTGAATCAGTTTATGACTCAGGTATTCAAGTTCTGGACAAGAAGAGAACACAATAGTGTGAAATGAAATTTGAGCAATGTCAGCCCTGGCAGCATCCTTCGACATGCTCTGAATTGTGTAAAATAGTAGAGAAATGTCAGTTTTCCTGGGCTGCAGACGTTTGTACCTAGAGTGATATGTAGTGCTTATTTAAGAAAAAAAGAGGCCACTGTTGTTTTTGATATCTGAAATATTCAAGATAATGACACTGCATTTGCTTATTCGTTTCTGAAGATGACAATGTATCAGCGGGTGCGACCCACCCACACTATCTCTCATACAAAAAATAAACGGATGAGATTGAAAATATAAGATCTAACATTTCTAGAAATTAAATCTAATGGTTAAAACACGAGTCACTGAGTGCTACATTGCATTGAAGTTGGACTCCAAATGTAGTATATCTATCATTTATGAGTTTCAATTGCGTAGGTTTCGAGCAAGTGATTTGAAAAAAGAAAGGGTTTCCTATGAGAATTATTATCGGTACAAAATTTTATTGGACACTTCTGGTAAGTGTATTTTATTTCTTCTTTTACATGTGGTAAGTTTAAAATGCACAATTATACTTTTAGAGTGTCAATAACAGTTATCGTTCTTGGTCTAGGAGTATTTCTCTTCATCTAGAAGTGAGAGGTCTTAGGTTCAAATCTAGTGGATGGCGAATTCAATACTAAATTAGGTTGCTTATTGTGTAGTTTAACCGAACTTTCTCTTCTCTTTGTGTAAAAATATATCGATGTATTAAAAAAACAGTTACTGTTCTTATTTGGGCCGTGTTTATCATGCCAATTTTAACCTATGCATTCATTTGAATGAAATTGATTAAATTAATTTAATTAGTTGATTGTTTATTTCAAGTATATATTTTTAATAATTAAAAAATATTAAAAAATTCAGAAAAAAAAAGAAGAAACTTTTCCACCTTAAATAAAAATGAGTGTTGAATTAATAGAGCTTCTAAAATGGAAAAGTGACGCCGACCATAGACGAGGGATACACACTCACAAAAAGTTCACCAAAGAATATGAGTATATAGTTCCAATCAGGATCATGAATCATCACTCCCACCTCTTTTGCTTTCATGACTTTCTAGTTTGCTTGGAAATAACTCACGTGTTATAATATAAATGAACGATAAATAGAGAGTATAATTTAAGACCAAAAGTCATAAATGGTTGCTTATAAAGGCTTCCATTTCGTCACATTTATCATTGTGATTTACTTCTTATACCAATTCGGTCTATCGATTGTTCAATTTTCTTCAACTTGTCTAACTTGATCCCCGCTTCACGTTTAGGGGTATTATAATCTTATCGTATTCAATTTCACTTAATAGTTGGAAGATGCAAGCTCAAGTTTTAGAACACGATCTTTTGGGTAAGATTAGGCACTTGCAACCAAGTTTTTTTCGAGTTTGTTTGGAGTGAAATTCGCGTTCACTCCAATTGGTCAAGTGAGATTGTACACAACAAAATGATTATACATGGGCAAAACTTGTATGCCAAGTTAAATTAATGTTACGAGTAATGGCATGTTTGGTTGCTTCTATAAAAACACTTACCTTCATAACCATTTTTTTTCAGGAAGCACTTGAATTTCTAAATTCTAAGTTTTTATACCGAACGCAGACAAAAAACATTTTTAGACCTTCCAACAGTAATCTCAAACAATTCCTATCGTGACAATTTAAATAAAGCACATGTTATAATATGAATAGGTTTCAAGATCGAGTTAATATTGAAAAATTTTCATTTGTTTGGCATTCGAAAAATCAAAATATTACATATAGGTGAATCCGTGACAACACATTTTTTATCAATCTCGTTTTCGGATACTATCGTCCAATGATGTGCGTATTTTGGTGTGTGAAACACTAAGTAATAAAGAAATGGTTGACAAAATCTTCTCATAAAGAAGTTATAATTTAACTTAAGACGTGTTCTATTTTTCTAATTTTTCAAAAAAGTACAGAAAACAAATCAAATGACCGCCCCACTCAAATTGTTTAGGTGGCCACTAGTTGACCTAACCATATAATTTGGGTTTTAGTGTTGCAAACTGCATCATCTTTTCCACTGGGTTTCAATAATTTTCAAATTAAATAAATAAATAACGTACAAGGAAATTCCATATCATATATACATACATATATATATATATACATATATATATATATATACATATATATATATATATATATCAGCCCCTTAACAAAAGGGAATGGAAATTAGTTGTGTGGTCCACACCATATTGAACTTCAATGATCTGAATCGTCTATTTTATAAGTCTCGATTCATAGATCGTTCTTACAAAAATTTGATTCAATCCGAAACTATTTGTCTATTTAATTGTTATGATGATTTAACGTTTCTTAGAAAAAAGTGTTCGTCAATTTCATTTAACTCAAGTAGATGTCTCAAATATTTCCGATTTGGCTAATATTTTGCAAGGATGATATGTGAGGTGCAACTTGGAAAAATAGACAGTTTGAATCGTTGAAGTTCGATGTGGTGTGCGTTGCAGCACCAATCCCTAATTTTTTTTAAATGAAAATTCATTTCCTTAAAGATTATATATATATATATATATAAATATATATTTCGCATTTTATGTTCTGTTTGTATAATATAATAGAGAGAATTCTTCTTCACTTGTAAGTGAGATATTTTAGGTTTAATTCTCGTTAAATGCGAATTTGAACAAAATTACTGCTAACTCATTGTGAGACTAAACCTACTTCCTCACATTTAGTATATATAATATCGTTTGTTAAAAATAAAAGGGATCAATGTCGTGGGAGAAGAGCAAGCAACTAAAAAAGTTTGAGATGAAAATAGTTTTATACTCTTCATTATATTAATTTGTTATTAAATTATCATTTGAAAAATAATATCTTAAGACGTAAGTGGTACTGAAAAATGTTAGGCTTATGCCATTTATGGTACAATAGCTACGTCATCGTCGACAACCGTATGAGTAAGTGATTTTTAATTTATGTTCATTCGATTAAATAAATCAAAAGAGAACAAAAATAAAAAAAATAAAAAATAAAAAGTTTACAAAAGAGAAAAAGAAGCATGCAAAAATCACTATAACTATTTCTCTTGAATAATTATAGTATGGATTGCATATTTCACTCTGTCTACTTCGGATTGTTTTGAGCAATCTAAGGGTAAACACGAATTTATTCAAGCACCCTAGCTTGTTGAGAATTTTTGTTAATTAAACGGATTTGACTATACGTCTTTTTATTGTATCTTGCTTGATGATTATTAATAAAGTTTTTTCCCTCGTGCCGTGGAGGTTCTCTAAAATCAATTATAAGTATATATAGACTGAACAAATTAGCTTGTCAAGAAAGAAATACTATACTAATCTTTGTTAAACATTGTTAAGAAAAAGAGGTCCAAATCTTGTGGAAAATGATTAGTAGGTATAACGAAAGTACACCAGGTGGTTCGTTTACAAATTTTTTGGTAACAAAAAATAATGCTGGAAAATCATGAACCATGCAAACAATGAAGATAATTAGGCAATCTTCAATTGAAAGGGCTAAATATAGGCACATTCTTTTTCGTTGATTTGAGAATGTATTTATGTCAAGTTTAATCGAATAAATTTATTAATGTTATTAAGTCTAATATCTTCTTTTTTTTGTGGCTTTGAAGAATGTTTTGGACAATAATTTTTTGTTAATTTTGATAAATGTACCCATGTTTATATATATATATATATATATATATATATATATATATATATATATATATATATAGACACACACAAAAAATATATTGGAGAGTAATAATTTAAATTTTAATATTTTTAATCTCACAAATTATGGGTTTTATTTAAATCTCTTTAATATAAGCAACTACATATTTTAATTTTTAATTCAAAAAAAAATATAGTAACTTACATAGAAATACCAAGGTTCTAAAAAACGCTAAGTGAGGCCTAGGTGGACGCCTATGCGGATTTAAGTAAAATCATATAAATAAGTGCCTATTTATACTTAAATAGTACATAATTGTATTAAGAATCTGAGATACATAAATTACAAAATAAAATGACATATAGATTAATTAATTTATATATATATATATATTATTGTTGACCCTAGAAACTACAAAGCCTACGTGGCGCGCAGGCCGAGTAATTAATGAACTAACTACGTCCTTCGGTGAATGCGGGGCGTGCCAACTCGTCGGCCGAGCTCGGCCGAGGAGTAAATTTGTTGATGTTGCGTTGGGTCGCGCTACTGACTTCTGCGTCTTGCGATTGCGGCCGAGAAAGGAACACGTCTCGGCCTCTTGGGCTCTCGAACCTGAAGACAAGGTTACTATTCTTACGAAGTTCAATATCAAATTCGGCTTTCAATGTGCCGAATGTAATAACTGTAACACCTCACTTCGCCGAGAAGGCTGATGAGATGACCTCGACCAATAAGGATTTAGAAATCCTCCTCGACCGAGACTTGGATAGGTAATCAATCGTTCTCGCCGCAATGCTGTTGATGCCAACGGAAGGTACTGCGAGACCGACTGACTCTACGGTGACAGAGCTATCTATGCCGACTTAAGATATCACCGGTTGCTTCCACAGTGCTGTTGATGCCAACGGAAGATGTGTCAGCGAAAAAGGAAAAAGAAAAATCACAAGTTGTGAGAATTTGCGCAGGGCAGTTTTGTATTGATTTGCAGGGGGCTTGTTATGTTGTTGAATGTCTTGTATTTATAGTAGCAGCACATCGAGCCCGAGTTCCAATCCTATTCGGACTAGGTTTCCTTCTCCGGATTAACATCCCCTCGATCAGTCCTATCTCCGCTAGGACTACGAATCTAGTCCTTAACTGAGCCGGATTCGCTTTCTAGATTATTGATCTCGTCGAGAGTCACTATTGTACTAAGACTCGACTTGCGTTCTGATTTAACCGACTTAGGCTTGGAAGCCCATGAGCTGAACGCTCCATGACCCTTTCGTCGCCCGGCTTCTCGGGCCGAGAGTGATTCTACCCTCGGCCCAAACTATTATTTTGGGCCCAAACAATTATAAAATAGGAGTAAATATGTAAAATTTTAGGGTTCCTTATCTTGGTTTTCTAACATTTTTTCCCAAGTCTATATATATATATATATATTTTTTTTTTTAATTTATTATTATTATTATTATTATTATTTAGGTGACAAGTCAATATGTTTTGATCATTGTTGGTCCTTATTTTTCATTCGAAAAAGGATTAGGCTTTGTTTTCACATTAAATAATGACATAATTAATTCTCTAATTCTAAAAGAAATATCAGTCACTTAAAACCCCTAACTCTAACCCTAGCAAACAAATAACCTCACCGTCTCATTCTTCTTATTTGCAAATTGAAATTTTATAGAGCTCTGTGCTGTCTCATTATTCTTCTATGCAAATTGCAATTTTACGGAGCGATCTCTATCTCTCTTCAAATTTTCTATGCCGACTCATCTTATAGGCAAGCAGAGAAGGGACAGGACGCATCGACGCGACAAAAACGCAACGAGATGGTGGAGATGCACTACTTTTTCAGTGACAACTTTTAAAAAAAAAATTACATAACCACCAGAGGCCACCAACGCCTATTAGCCCTCCCAGGCAACCGTCTAGGTGTTGCCCAATAGTCTAGCCAACTGATTGAACGATTTTGGTACAATTACAGCAGTGGGCTATTGTTGAGCACCTACGTCGATTTTTAGAACATTAAGAAATACATTATTACATTAATGTTAGGGACTTCGATGAAAAACTGAAAACCAACAAGATTTTAGTTAAATAATATTGATAGCTAGGGACCGTATCCAAAGTCTCCCAAAATTAACCATGGTTAAATAAAAGGACACTTGACATATGATTAGGTGTATGGTAAGCATACATCAAAGTTTAGGGTTGTGAGCAAAAGTACTCCCTTGCTATTTTTACCGTCTATTTGTACCATCTCTCTAATAGAGATGAGACCCACATATGTTGGTGGACCCTCCTCTATCAGAGAGGTGACACTAAGGATGGGCAATGGTTATGCGGGCGGGTAACCGCGGTTAATTTATCCATAACCGTTTATGCTCATACCCGCATAACCATTTACCCGTTGGGTAATTGCCTAAACGGTTATACCCATACCCATAACCGTTTATAAACGGTTAACCATACCCATAACCGCATACCCATTTAACCGTAACCGTTTAATACCCGTTTATCCATTTATCATTTTTAACCCGTTTATCTTTTTTTTTTTTTTTTTACCATTACCCTTTTTTCACTTGTCTACATGTTTTTTAACAACTTGAAAATTAAAAAAAAATTGTCATAATTTTTTTTTTGACAATTAAACACCGTTATAGGTACATTCATCATACATTTCTATATTTTAATTTTTTAAGTTCTTATACCATTCTAATAATTGAAATAATAGTTTACGGACGATATTTTTAACTGTTACCAATGAAGGTAAATATAATATTTGCTAAGTATTATTAGGTTACAAAAATTGTTTAGAAGATATTTCTGTCAAAACATTTCTATCAATTTCACGGTTACCCACAAAGAATTTAAATTAATTTGGTCAATTCCTTGATGATGAGAATCATCATTCCTGTAGTAGTGTTATTGAGAGAATGACCGATGAATTCCTTGCTAATTTATTGGGTGCTAAATATTATTGGATTGAGAACATGGTTTGTGTTAATTTTACATATATAAAATAAATGGGTAAACGGTTATCCATTTATAACCGTGGTTAATACCCATAACCGCCCATTTAAATTTCGCAGGTAAACGGTTATACCCATAACCGTTTATTTATCTAAACGGTTACCCATAACCGTAACCGTTTAATTTAAATGGACGGGTAACCGTGGTTACCCATAACCAATAGGTATTTGCCCATCCCTAGGTGACACAAATAATAGTACAAATATGTGACAAGGGTAACATTACTCATAATACAATACCTTAAAATGCTAGGAACCGTATCCAAAGTCTTCCAAAATTAACCATGGTTAAATAAAAGGACACTTGACATATGATTAGGTGTATAGTAAGCATACATCAAAGTTTAGGGTTGTGAGCAAAAGTACTCCCTTGCTATTTTTACCGTCTATTTGTACCATCTCTCTAATAGAGATGAGATCCACATATATTGGTGGACCCTCCTCTATCAGAGCAAGTCCACCCCTAAGGACTTTGCGCCAGCACCAGCGCATTTATCCACTTAAGTGAACAGTAATAGGCCAAGGCATCTCCACCCCTAAAAAAATGCGCTGGCACCCATCACATTTATTTGGTGTGTTTTTTTTTTTTTAAGTTTATTTTGGATAAGATTTTTAACCAATTTCAGATAAAATTTCAAATAAACTTAAAAAAAAAACACACTAAAATAAAATTACATACTCATCAAATAAACTTAAAAAAAACACACTAAAATAAAATTACATAAACTCATCAAATAAACTATAAAAAAAAAACACACTAATATGAAATTACATAAACTCATCAAATACACTTTATTCTTCAACCACAAGCTTTTTGGTATTTTTTTTCACACAAAAAGTATATGAAAGCTTTGGTAGAAAGTGTAGAAAATATTGAAATGTGGTGTAAGGTGGAAGATGAGAGTTAGGTATTTATAGAAAAAATATATAAACTTTTTTTAAATTTTCTGTATTTTTTAATATTTTTTAATTTAGTTAATTAACGTGGACCGTTGATCTGTGATCGGACGGTCTATTTTAAAAGTAAAATTTTAATTTTTTTACCGTTCGAAATCCAACGACTATGAGCATGCCACGTCGCTGATGGGATCCGGAGCACAAGTGGGCTGACAGCCCCTCTGCAGCCTGTCGGCTACTCGCGCCCAGGCACGCTTGTCGTGCACGCGCCAGCCAAATAAGCCGGCTTCTTGGTCTGTCAAAATTGGGCTGGTCTGTTGCCTGGCATGGGCTATGTGCCAGGCAACTTTGTGGGCTGGAGCAAATTCACTGAGGGCTGGCTTGTTTTTTTGACTGAGGGCTGGGACATTTTGTTCCCGGTGGACTTGCTCTCAGAGAGGTGACACAAATAATAGTACAAATATATGACAAGGGTAACATTACTCATAATACAATACCTTAAAATGCACATGACATGTGCCACTTAGTACTACGTTCTAGTGGTATTCCTCTTCACTTGTAAGTGAAAGGTCTTAGGTTCAATTCTCGCTAGAAACAAATTTGAACCATATTATTACTAGCATATTATCAGGCTTAACCCACTTCCACAGACCCAATGAGATTTCATTAGTCTTTCCGGCCAACTGAAATCACTCAACTCAACTCCCCCCAATTAATTATTATTAACAACCATCAATACAAACCCAAACACAATACAATCGAACTGACTTAATTTAATTCAATACGGGGACTTAATTGTGAATTTTTTTAGTGTAGCTATCACATTATACGTAATGTTATCACTCTACTAATGTTATGATATGTGTGTTTAATTATTATATTATAACCACTTAGTATTATGATTTAGTGGTATTCCTCTTTGCTAGTAAGTCGGAGATCTCAGGTTCGATTCTTTACCAAAGGCGAATTTGAACCACATTATTACTAGCCCATTGTGAGGCCTAACCCACTCTTCACCCTCTTAGTATAGATATATCATTCGTTAAAAAAAAATTATATTATAGCCTAACTCCCTAAAATATTGGCCTTGTTGTTCAATAATTTTACATACCATGTCAATTAACAACACTATGTGACAGTGCAATTGTAATACTCAAAGAAAATAAAATTTCAAATTTGAGGATCCAAACAATTTGAAGGTCTAGTCCAAGTTAGAGCATCCCTAATTGAGCTTTATCCTCCTTGAGGCTACCATATTTGTAGCTCTAATGAAAATTTTCATCTCCAATGGGCTGGAAATGAAGCTACATCTACCACCTGGGCTAGCAACTTCAATCATTGGGTAACAAAGAGTTAGGCTACATCTAGCCTAAAAAACGTAAGGGAAACCCACACCAGATTGAGGGCTCAATCTTCTCTTCTTTTTTTTTTTAATTTTTTTTTTAAGAAATGGGTGAGCCCCATTTTTAATTCCAAAACATGATTTTAAGGGTTTATTTTCCAACCGTTTAGGATTTTAAAGATTTTTTTTAACCGTTTGTTTGATTAAGAAAACATATACAAACAACGATTATTTTTTGTGTGATTGATTAGAAAAAAATGTTGTACTTTGTGTTTAATTTTCAAAAATTGAAAAATTCATAAAAAAGTGATGAAATTTAATTGGTAGTATTTAGAGACCTAAACCAAAAATATAAACAAATAACATAACTAAATTGTGCTAAGATAATCCAATCCAATAGTTGTTATGAAATGAAAATCTTGTTTGATTTTGAAGAATGTGTCAATTTGAGAGACAAACCAACGGATGAGATTGAGATAAGATAAACGCATCCAATGGTTGTTATGAAATGAAATTCTATCTTGTCTGATTTCATAGAAACAAACCAATGAATGAGATTGAGATAAGAGAGCCTCCAACAATGCATATAAATGATGAAATCTAACTTTGTCAGAATTTGAATATTTTAAGGTTAAAAATTTCATAAATTAAAATTTAAGATAACACTCCAAAAATCAAGTTAAGAAAAGTTAAGACAAAAATAAATTTACTGCGCAATCAAATTACTACAAAATAAAATATATAACCTCATATAAAGCCCGAAAGATATAAAGCCCCTTATGAGAGAAATTCTTTTTTTTAGAGCCCAAAAGATTCCTCGGAGGTCTAAATTTGGATATATCCATCGCTTTCTAGCCCCATATATAGCCCCTCATTGGGATGCTCTTACAAACCAAAACATGATTATCAGGGATCGCGTTGCTCAATCATTTTATATACCATGTCAATTAACAACACTATATGACGGTGCAACTGTAATACCCAAAGAAAATAAAATTTCAAATTTGAGGATCCAAACAATTTGAAGGTCTAGTCCAAGTTACAAACCAAAACATGATTCTCAAGGACAATAGTGGTGGAGTGGAGTGGTGGCTTACCAATGTTTAAGATACGGTTGATATTTCCATAGAAATATCCAAAAAAATTAGGGAGAGATATGGAAATGGGTGATGAAGTCTAAACTTCACCTCATATCGAAGAAATTCTTAAGTTTATACTAAAATCGAGATATATCGTCGATATTTTTAACACATTTGTTAAATATTGGAGAAACTCTTATATTTCATACAAACCAATGTTTGATAGTCCCTAAATGAACTAGTACTGTTTGGTCACCGTGCAAGATCAAATTACTGTGTTGCTCATGCGTGAATTTATAGGCTATCACCAACAAAATGCCGAGACATTCATTCATATATGTCTGGTTGTATTGTATGTGAACTATTTTGGCACTTTTTCTTTAACCTAGAGACGTATACATGATTGATCCTTTTTTTTTTTTTATAATATAATTTCATTACTTTTTTGGCTCCACTTTTTCGGGGTCTAGAATACTCACAGAGGCATTTCAGCTTCTCCTGTCCATTATTGTGTGATTCACCAACACTAGAAATCGAACCCAGGATATGTCGTGTGAAATACGAGCCTGTAATTCGTCCCCAACCACTGAGCCACCTCGCGATGATTTTTCCCTTGAACATTCTTAGGGTTGGTTTTATAGTACCATTTTTCGCAGAAAATTTTCTTGTTGTTATAAATAGAACGGAATAAAAATGTATTTTTGCTTTTAATACTATTTTCATGTATATATTTTTCATTTTCTTCCCACCATTGTTCATATATTTTTTTTCTCCCATCATATTTACTCTCTATTATCAATAAAAAGGTGAAAACTATGAACTCAAAACGTAATCGCTATCAGACGACATTTCCACTTATAATTTTATAATACAAGCAATAACAAAAGAGAGAAAACTGAACATGAGAAATATCGACAAAAAAAAAAAGAACATGAGAAAAATATCAAGAGAGGGGAAATCAAACACAAAATATCTACTGTTAAGAAAAATACTGTTACCCACTGGAACTACAACTTCATGGGAGACATATTGTTATTATTTACTTCCTCAAATCTGAACTTTTACCGATTGATTACGATCATTTTACCAAGAAAACCATTCCGATTTCATTGTAAGTAAACATGCTCTATAATTTTGTCATTTACTTACATGGCACCAACTCTGAGTGGACCCATCATGGCGCTGGGCCCCAACTTTTGCCCTAAACTACTAAGTGCAGCATAAACATCCAAATAGTTGCCAACCCCTTCCCATTAGATATATACTTGTTAAATAATATTAATAATAATAAAAATAATAATTTACACCTCAATAAATTTAAGTTATTCAAATTGAGAACTTTAACGAAAAGCTCATGGTACTGTTCACTTTAATGAAAAACCACATTTTTATACTAAAAAGTTAATCATGGTACTATTCACTTTACCCTTTATTTTGTCCTTATCGTTAAAACTCAAAGTTTTCAAGCCATTTTCATTAATTTTTCTATTAAAATTAGCTAGTTGAATTAAAAAGAAAATGAAAATGCATACCTGCTTGGATGACGAGTTTATATATAATTATTATGGAATATAAATGACTTATTATATGTGTTTAACCAAATTTTTACATTTTATAATCAAACATCATCGTATAAAATGAAAGACAAAGCAATTGTAGACTGCTTGTAATCAAGTTAGCCAGACAATGTACCCTTCTGTATTCAAGTTCGAATTTTTTCCGTCTTATTGTTTAAATTAATTAGAATATCATTTTGTTAAAAAAGAAACACAAAAAATGAAAATACTTATCCCACAAAACAAATGGATACAAATTGATAATTGTTTCTGTACAAGCCAGAAAAACTGCCATAAAATGCCAAATACATTCTTCTGACTGTTAAATCTCCGCCCTTCCTTCCTTATCACACCATCTCTCTCTATATCTTTTATTTCTCCTTCTCTACCTTTTTTTTTCCTCCTTCATTTCCCCATTATCTTCCACTGTGTTCTTCTTCCTCTCCTCGTTATCCAAAACTCTCGAGCTCCAAACTTTGAGAGAGAAACTGATATAGAGAGAGAAAGAAAGAGCAAGCTTTCCTCCATATCTTCTTCTTCTTCTTCTTCTGCATAATTATTATCTTAATTATGGCTTTCTACATGCATGGCTATTAATTGGTGCAGTAAGCTCCTTGTTTTCAACACTTAGAAAAACAAAGTCTTCCACTTTCTTTTCAAATACTCGGTAAATGTTCGAAGTCCTACAAACGTTCAAAGTTTTCAGTGTTTTCTTTAATTATATATTTTCACTTAATATTCAATTTAGCTATATATTTTTGTGCTAACTTTATGAGTTTATGGATTAGTGGATAATTAATTTGTGGTTAGTATTGCCTTATGCTTTAAACCTTATCCTAGTTTTTTCCAATCTTATTAACACTGGTTTAATGAATTAATATATATGTTTAGGAGAGTAATTAAGTAAGTTCAAGTTTAAGCTCATTCCTTCAAGAGCAAGCTGCAAAAATGGCGCCCAGAAACAGCCGTGGAAAGGGAAAAGGAGACAAGAAGAAGAAAGAAGAAAAGGGTATTTATCATTATCTTATATTTCTTATTCAAATTGCTAATTTTGGATTACGTAAGTTAAGCACCGATTAAGTTAACTAATTAATCATTTGTCCGTTTTTTTTTGCTCTGCAGTTCTTCCTGTTGTTATGGATATCACTGTGAACCTTCCTGATGAAAGCAGTGTCGTTTTGAAGGTTGTTAGATTATAATTTTTTAATTTAAAAAAGCTAAATTCCTAAGTGTTTCTGTCTGTCTTGTTACTTGTACTCTTTGGAAGACATTGGTTAAGAGCATATGTTTAGTTCTTAACTTGTTCAGTGGTTGGATTTGAATATGTACTAACTCCTAAACACTTTCACCTACTTTCCCATGATTAAAGTTAGTTTTTCAGGGCTAGAATGTAATGACAAAAGTTATACTATTTTGTATGTATTGACGTTGAATCTACTATATTTACTGATTACATACTCTTTATAAAGATCGATTTATGCATCAGAATTTTATATATGTAAAATAACAGGATAGTTTTGAACAGGGAATATCGACAGATAAGATTATCGATGTTCGTCAGCTATTATCAGTGAACACAGAAACTTGTAACATTACGAACTTTTCACTATCTCATGAGGTAATTTCCATTACCCACATTATTTCTTTTTTCTTTTTATCATTATTATTTCAAAGTATCGATTTCCCCTTTTGGATAAGTATCAAAAATGGGATGTAGTTGAAGGAATTCAATCCCTTTGCATTACCAAATCAAAAGGCATTACTGTCGTTGCTAAAGGAGAATAAACGACAATTGTGACAAAAAAATAAAAAAAGGAGAATAAACGACCATAATGTTATTGTCGTTTATGGCAGGTAAGAGGGCAACGATTGAAGGACACGGTGGACGTCTCCGCACTGAAGCCGTGCGTTCTGGCGTTGGTCGAAGGTAATAGTCAAAACGTATTCCGACGTCGTTTTATCTGCACTTTTTATGATCTTTATGCCCCGTAGGAATTGGACACTTGAGGGCCCATTGGGCCAGAGTGTCCGAACGTCGTCGTATTATGCTTCTTCTTCCTCAGTCAAATTTCTCACTCTCTGTGCTTCTCAGAGGACTACGATGAACAGCGCGCCACGGCGCACGTTAGACGCGTGCTCGACATTGTTGCCTGCACGACAAGCTTCGGAGCGTCGTCTTTGCCGGCGAAGGACCAAAGATCGAAGCTCGATGCTTCTTCAACTGGCTCCGGCAAAAATGCTCCGGTTGCGCAGGATAAGATCTCCAAGAAATCCAACGCCACGACCGCCGCCGCCGTCAACGCCTCCAAGTCTCAAGTTCCTACCGGAACCGATAAGCGAGACGTGGCGGGGGACTCGGAGACCGAGATGAGCCACTCCTGCCTCAAGCTTGGTTCTTTCTACGACTTCTTCTCTCTCTCCCACCTCACTCCCCCTTTGCAATGTACTTTCTCTCCTCCCTCCCTCTCTACTACGTGTATACGTATGTACGTATTCATCTGTGTATTTGGAAGCAGAATTTTGAATTTTTGAAAAATTGAGTGTAAATGCTTATGAATTTTGCAGTTATTCGAAGGGCGGCGAAACGGCAAGTCGATGAGATTGCGGCGGATGATCACATTTTTTCTCTAGAAGTAAGACCTTCGTCTGCACAATCCACACGCACCCAAAGACAATTTATTTATCTATTTTTGGGTCTGATCATCGAAATACATTGTGTATATTGGCAATTTTTCAGGTGAAGCTTTGCAATGGGAAGGTGCTTCTTGTTGAAGCTTGCCGAAAGGGGTTTTATAGCATAGGGAAGCAGCGGGTTCTCTGTCACAACCTCGTCGATTTGCTACGGCAGCTTAGTAGAGCCTTCGACAATGTTAGTAAAGCATTTGAGTTTCTGTAGTGATTTGCATTTATTCTATTTCTAACTTTTCATTTGTGTATTGAATATGTGTATATTTAATTTCTCATATTTCAGGCTTATGATGAGCTCTTGAAAGCATTTGCAGAACGGAATAAGGTATGGGATCATTCATTATGCTTTCTTTTATGAGTCTTTGTGTTATTATTTCTGTATTTTGTAATTGATTTTCTTTGATATTTTGCAGTTTGGGAACCTTCCTTATGGGTTTAGAGCAAACACGTGGCTCGTACCCCCTGTTTCAGCGCAGTCACCATCAGTTTTCCCTGCTCTCCCCGTGGAGGATGAAACTTGGGGTGGAAATGGTGGTGGTCTAGGAAGAGATGGGAAATTTGATCTGATCCCTTGGGCTAATGAGTTTTGGCATATTGCATCCATGCCTTGCAAGACAGCCGAGGAGAGGCAGATTCGTGATAGGAAAGCATTCCTTCTTCACAGCCTATTCGTCGATGTTTCCATTTTTAGAGCCATTAAGGCTGTGCAGCATGTAATGGGAAAACCGGAATTGACTTGTTCAGTTCCAAACAGTGAGATTCTTTACTCCAAGAGTGTAGGGGACTTGAATGTCACAGTTATGAAAGATGTTTCTAATGCAAGCTGTAAGGTAGATACTAAAATTGATGGAATTCAAGCAACTGGAGTGGACGAAGCGAATCTAGCGCAACGAAACCTTCTGAAAGGGATCACCGCAGATGAAAATACTGCTGCCCACGTAAGTTATTTCTGAGATAGTGTTGTTGATCAATAATCTTTGTCTCTACCAAATGCGATTTATTTTGTAACTTTGGTGCGGTTGAGGTCATTCTTGCTAAATATTGTGTGCAGGATGTCAACACTCTAGGTGTTGTCAATGTCAGATACTGTGGTTACATTGCAGTTGTCAAGGTTGAGGGGAAAGAAAATAAGAAAGTTGGTTCTCCATCTCAGAGCATTGAATTTGTTGATCAACCCGAAGGTGGTGCCAATGCCCTTAATATCAACAGGTACGCAATAATGTGTCAGTAAGTATTATGTAAAGCTACCAACATGGAGTTTTCAGTGTAAGAGCCCAATAATGTGTCAGTGAGTATTATGTAAAGCTACCAACCTTTTGTCATGGAGTTTTGAGTATAAGAGCCTAACTAGTATCTTGTTTTTTGCAGTTTAAGATTACTACTTCACAAGACAATACCTTCAGAGCAGAATAAACCGGCATCACATATGCAAACTCTGGAACACGAAGATCTTTCAGCCTCATGTGTTTTTGTTGAGGGGGTGTTAGAAGAAAGTCTTGCTAAGCTTGAGAAAGAGGAGCTAGATTCTGATAATTTTGTGAGATGGGAACTTGGAGCTTGCTGGATACAACACTTGCAAGACCAAAAAAATGCAGACAAAGATAAGAAACCGTCAAACGAGAAGGCTAAAAATGAGTTGAAGGTTGAGGGACTTGGGACACCTCTTAAATCTCTTAAGAACAGCAAGAAAAAATCAGATGGAGGCAATACCAAGCTGCAATCTGAAAGCTCAAAGTCTCATGTAGATGGTGTTGTTGCGGAAGTTGAAAATAGTATATCCCCTTCTGTGGAATCAAAGCTTGAGACTAATGCCAAAGAAAATGAGCTTGTGTTGACAGAGATATTGTCTGATGCTGCCTTTGCTCGACTAAAAGATTCAGAAACTGGACTTCACTGCAAGGTAATACATTATAGGTGTCACTAGAGGCTTTAGAATTTATTTATTTGTACTACACATTGTGTACTAATGTATTGTGTGCTTGACAGTCTCTGCAAGAACTGATCGACTTGTCTCAGAAGTATTACTCTGAAGTTGCTCTTCCCAAACTGGTAAACATTTTTTTTCTTAAAGCTTGTTATCTTTTTGCATGGAAGTAATGTTTGGTGATTCTTCTTTCTATAAAATATTCGTATAATGCAGGTAGCAGATTTTGGTTCCTTGGAACTTTCACCGGTTGATGGTCGGACCTTGACTGATTTCATGCATACTAGAGGTCTTCGGATGCGCTCTCTGGGGAATGTTGTAAGTGTGCTTCTAACTTAGGGTTTTCATTTTTAATACATGTCTCATATTACTCATCTACCTAAGAATCAATTTCTTTTGTGTCCTCAGTTTTGCTTGGTGTTTATGTCCCTTCTGAACTTCATTAACTATACTCTGTAGTCAGATTTGTGGTTGTAGTTTGTTTACGTGGCTTTGATGTAATAGAAGAAATAAAAAAGAACAAAAATCATGGCAATTTTCAGAATATCTCGAGCTAGCCCTCCCTTTATTATGCACTGGTGACCGTTAGACAGTGTTAACCAGTCACGTTATTTATAAGGCATCAAAGCTCTAATCTTCTTTAAGCATTTCACTAATAGAAAACATTAACTTGCATTGCCTCTCATCTCCAAACTGAAACTCATAAGAAAATTTTGAAATGCTATATGTAGATGATATGTGGAATGCTGCTTAAATAGGTTATCATATTGAACGAAATGACTTTTATTTCTTTATAGGTCAAGCTTTCGGAGAAGCTATCCCATGTGCAGTCCCTTTGCATTCATGAGATGATAGTGCGAGCTTTTAAGCACATACTTCAGGCAGTGATTGCTGCCGTTGGTAACACTGAGAAAATGGCTGTTTCAATTGCTGCTGCATTAAATCTTATGCTGGGGGTTTCTGATAATGAAGAATTAAATAAGTCTTGCAATGTTCATTCTCTTGTGTGGAAATGGCTGGAGGTATTCTTGCGAAAGAGATATGGATGGGATATTAACAGCTTCAACTATGACGATGTGAGGAGATTTGCGATTCTACGTGGATTATGTCACAAGGTATATATCATGACACCGCATATTAGATTCTGGAGATGGCCCACATTCTTGAATTCTGACTTCGTAATTTTACACTGTATTTTTAAGTTTACACTGACATTTTGCTTTCTCTTCCCCCTATCCCCCACCCCCCAAATTTAGGTGGGTATTGAGATGGTTCCAAGGGATTTTGATGTGGATTCTCCAAGTCCGTTCCAAAGTTCAGATATTGTCAGCCTAGTCCCAGTGCATAAGGTGACGACTGGACATAAAACATTAGAAGCATCTGTTTTCCTTTCTTTCGATTTTTAGAAGGGATAAGAGTGATTGCCCATCTTTAGTAATTTAACCTTTTCTTTTACTTTTTTCAGCAAGCTGCTTGCTCTTCGGCAGATGGTAGGCAACTCCTAGAATCATCAAAAACAGCTTTAGATAAGGGAAAACTTGAAGATGCAGTTGCATTTGGCACTAAGGTACGCAGACTGGTGCTGGAAGGTTTTCTTTCACCTTTTTATATTAATATTCTAGTTGGTTACCGGCTGTACTTTGCCATTTGCAGGCTCTTGCAAAGCTGGTAGCAGTTTGTGGTCCCTACCATCGAATGACAGCAGGAGCTTACAGCCTCCTTGCTGTAGTTTTATATCACACTGGAGACTTCAATCAGGTCTGTTCCTATCCCTTTTGTTTCAGTGTTTCTGGGACATATATAACTGTTACTTTCTGGGTCAAACAGATTTTAAATTGGGGGATCGGCTACATATGGTTTCATATTTTTATTGTTGAAGGTGGAACGGAATGTGCAGAAGTGTGCAAAATATAGAAAGTTTGTCTTTCATTTTGTAAAGGTTTTATGTCGTGGATGACCAATGATGTGTTCCCATTACAGGCTACAATTTATCAGCAAAAGGCCCTGGATATCAACGAGAGAGAATTAGGGCTTGACCATCCAGACACCATGAAGAGTTATGGGGATCTTGCTGTGTTCTATTACAGACTTCAACATACGGAGCTGGCTCTCAAGTATGCTTTTTTCTTGTTCAAAAGTGATCCCGATGTATATAACATCACAGTTTATGTGTTTAGGGGAATAATTTTCAAAGTGATGATGTGAATGGGTTGCTCTCTCGATCTTGTGGATGCAAGCTGCTTGCCATTTTTGTTTCACAGATCGAACCTATGGGGCTAGTTATGGGGGCAGATAACCTGCTGTCCCTTTTCTTGTTCATCGTTGATGTATTTCCATTTAAAGGCATAGAAACAGGGTGATAAATTAGTCATGAGTCATAGCTGCATGCTGCATAGTCTGTTCATTCATTAGTATACGCGTTATTTTTTACATTCCTCACAAGTACAAGCTCACAATTTCTGCTGTTCAGGTATGTAAAGCGTGCTCTGTATCTTTTGCATCTCACATGTGGACCATCTCATCCAAACACTGCTGCAACATACATCAATGTGGCTATGATGGAGGAAGGCCTGGGAAATGTGCATGTTGCCCTTCGATATCTACACAAAGCCTTGAAGTGTAATCAAAGGTTACTCGGCCCGGACCATATTCAGGTTGTGTATTCATTCATTTAGTTGTTGTTTAATTTATTTATGTCCTAAAGCTTATAAGCTATCACAATATTCGAGGTCAGATGCTGCGGTAATTAAACAGTTAGCGCAAAAAATGAGGACTCAGTTTTTAACAAGTAAACAACCAGTGAAACTTCATGTCTTAACACCTTCACAGATGTACTGCTGGAAATTTGATTTAATATGGTAAACTGTAAATTGTTTATTTTGTATATTTGAGAATTTAACCATTTTAATGTTAAATCTCTCCAGACAGCAGCAAGTTACCACGCTATTGCAATTGCTCTCTCTTTGATGGAAGCTTACCCTTTAAGTGTTCAGCATGAGCAGACAACTTTGCAAATTCTACGAGCAAAGCTTGGCCCAGATGACTTACGGACACAAGTATACCCTCCTCTTGGTTTAGCCCATCCTTTCTCTTAAAACTCTTCTACCTCCTCGAGGATTAACCATTCAAAAATGTTTTACCAAACACTGCAGGATGCTGCTGCTTGGCTTGAGTACTTTGAGTCCAAGGCTTTCGAACAGCAAGAAGCTGCAAGAAATGGGACTCGAAAGCCTGATGCATCTATTGCCAGCAAAGGCCACTTAAGGTTTGATAGCATTGTTAACGTTAATATGGATTGCTGAAGTTATAATGTACTTTCTGCTCCTGTTTTTATGCTTAACCACACGGCTGTAATTTTCATTTACCTATGCACTTGAATTGTTGATTTGGAAGTGTAAAAATGAGGATTTGATGGTAAGAGGTGACCCATTTCCATGCCTGCATGCCACTTCGAGAAACTTGCCTTGATATTGAATTTATTCCTTTTGAATTTTCCGGTCGGGAGACAATTACTCTGGCTAAGATGAATTAGTGGATCCTTTACATGCATTGCCACTACTGACTTCTTGCCTTAAATCCTTTCTAATACCATATTGTTCTAAACTTGGCAGTGTATCAGATTTGCTTGACTACATTAGTCCAGCTCATGGTGCCAAAGGGAGAGAGGTGGCAGGAAAGAGGAAAAGCTACTTAACAAAGGTACGTTTGGAGTTCAGACCCATTTTCTTTTGTGGTTTTGTTTGCCATTTCTTTTATCTTTTTTCCAGTTTCTGTTATTTCTTCCCTTCTTGAAAAATAGAGTTTTCGTCGTGGTTATGGGTTCAACCCATCCTTAGTTCATATGAAATCTGGGCTCTTAACAAATGTAAGTAGAAATATCCAAATTGTTGTTGTTGGAAAATTGGAACTCCGCCTATGTCTTACATGGCCGGTCCCAAGCCCGGATAAAGGAGGAGGGGGAGGGCGTCAGGTAGTCGACAGCCGGCACTCCATGATCACGTCGAATCCTTATGAAAATGAATCCAGAACAAAATAGCGCTAAAGCTAGGGCGTCACCCGTAAGTGGCGCGCTGTGCGGCCCGAGCACAGTGATAAGTGAGCAAGGGTCGCTGTATCTCCATC